>NC_069380.1:126852500-127517500 GCF_027475565.1 Acinonyx jubatus | reverse complement strand
CCACACACACCTACACAAATACCAAAAACAACAACAAAAAACCCTTTTAAAATAAAGAATTATTCTGAAAGCAGAAAATCAGACCCACTACATTAGTCAAGACTTAGGCCTCTTGATCAAATAGCCACTCATAAGGCAATGGCATTTTGAGAAAAGCAGGCAGAAATGGAGGCCAGCTCAGAGGTTTGGTGACTCCCTGTAAGTTTGTTTATATTGCCTAGCTCTTTTACTCAACTAAAACTTTCTTTGCTGCAGAAAATGGCCTCACCATTGCCATTCTAGGATTCCCTGTATTCGGCCTCACCTAACAACTGATTGACTATCTATCCAGAACAGTTAAAACACCCAGTGCTGCAGGGAATGGCATAAAATTTCATCATGGCAGCGATGCCCTGTTCAATGAATTGCAGAGAACCAGATCTTCTCGTGTGCACCTGGGTATGAATCACTGACTCGGTGACCTCCGTTTGGAATCTGTTTTCCCATTGGAATCAATTTATCCTTCATGAGATGGAGGCACCTAACCTTTCTTAGGGACGCATGCCTAATTCCACAGAACTCTGGAGTGACTTCAGTTGTTTATATGGCAATATTGTGTGATCCAAGCATCTCCACTACTGCTGTCATTTTAAGGCCATTTGAAACATCGTAAGAGTCCTGTTTTTTATTATTTTTTAAAATTCTCCTCATGCTCATTTCCACATGGAAGGAATTCTTATGAGGTAATAGGGTGGTGGGGAGACAGCCTGCTTTAGCTCCTGCTAGTTATTCCATGTTATGCCCCAGTGGATTATTTGCATCTGGTCTCTACTTGTTAACATCAATGGGCTATGTTTGCATAACTAGATTGAATTATAAAAGGACTTCCATTTTGAATAGTTAACTCTCACCAAACCAAACCAAACCAGACCAACCAAACAAACAAATAAATAAAAAGAAAGTCTAAGCTAGAGATACCAGCCTGGAGAAACCTGTGCTGGGAAAAAAAAAAAAAAAAAGAATCTCCTAAAGTCTGTCACAAAGCCTTTCTGGTTTCAATTTCCCCTCTCCTTTTGAAATAAGATCCAGTACCCCCAGACCTCCACTCAGAATAAAGTTGCTGGGACTTGGCAGGAAGTGGCATGGCAGACCACCCAAGAATTAGGGGCATCTGACGTGGATGGGAAAAGTTAAACGAAAATCTGAAGATGATGTCAAGTAGATGAGAATGAGTCATCGATGCTCTGGCTCCCATTTCTCTCCAGCCAAGATCCTTGTGCTGAAGCATACAGTTAACCCTCCAGCTAGCAAGGGCTGGCCTAAGTCCCTTTCCAGTTCCTACCTTAGCCTCCAGGCTGTGTACAACTAGCCCTTTCGAAAGACCTCCAACGCTTTCAAGTTCTTGAGAAAGGTTCCTGTTTGCTAAACTCCTCAGGCTGTCTTCTGTCAACACACACCTCTTTTCCTTTTACTCACACACATTTCCTTATCACCGTCTGATGTATTTTGCCCCTTCCAATACACCGTGAGGTTCTAAAAGGCAAACAAGTCTGGTTCCACCTCAGTGCGCCCGGCACCTCCATGCCAATACCTGGGACAGAGCAGTTACTCAATCCACATCCCTGGGCTTTAATTACTTACTTGTTTTATTATCACGCCGGATCAAAGTTCTCTTTTAGATTGCAAGATTCAAGAGGGCAGGACCTCAATTAGTGAAAAGTACAAGTGACTTCCTGCCAGGGTCAGCGTCACTGGTACGTGAATGAAGCAACTACATATGGGGGGGGGGGGTGATTTGAGGGGTTCTAGAAACACCCTTCCACCCCCTCACCTCCTGAAATTTTAATAAATGACACCTTTTCACTTAAGGTTCTGAGTCTTACTAAGATACGAATTCCCGTGGCAGACTAACCTGACAAGTTATCTGTGGTTTACAGTAGATAAAAGAAAGACATTGAGCCTAGGGAAAGGAGACCTTACTCGGAAAGGTAGGGGAAATGTGGCACAGGAAGCTGGGGTGTCAAATGGCCCCATTCACACCAAAATCTCTTCAATAATGTGTGATGGTGGTGTTGACATGAAGAATTATTCTCCTTCCAAAGGCCAGCCCCTCTGACTCCTTATGTAGTGATTAGAATATAAATAAGGATGGGGGACAAAAAGAGCACTTATTATGCCACAGACAGTGCTCAAAACACTTAACCAATAGTAACCCATTGTACCCTCCACCTCTCTGAGCTTGGCCCTATTACCATCTCAGTTTTGCACGTGAGGAAACCGAGGCATAGACAGAAGGTGACAGACCCAGGGAAAGAGTAAGAATTATTGACATTTTTAAATGATTAAGCTCCTTTCTTCATCCTCTTCCCCATTCACTTCCCCCTAACCCATGTCAAAAGACTTACTTTCAATGATTCTAAGGAATCTTCAGTGTGGGGAATAAACAGGCATCTAAGAAAGCAGAAACAGTGTTCCAGGCACATATGAACACTTCTACAGAGAAGCATTTTCAAGAAACGGCAACCAATGTGCTGTCACTGATGACCTTACAGAATATGTACATGGTGATCCAGCTTTAAAAGTAGCCAGGGATTAGGGCGCCTGGTGGCTCGGTCAGTTAAGAGTCCAACTCTTGGTCTCAGCTCAGGCCATGACCTCACGGTTCATGAGATGGAGCCCTTGTCAGGCTCTGTGCTGACAGTGCAGAGCCTGCTTGGGATTCTCTCTCTCCCTCTCTCTGCCCCTCCCCTGCTTGTACTTGCTCTCTCTCTCTCTCAAAATAAATTAATAAACTTAAAAAAAAAAGTAGCCAGGGATAAAAAAAAAAGGAAGAAAGAAAGAAAGAAAGAAAGAAAGAAGAAAGAAAGAAAGAAAGAAAGAAAGAAAGAAAGAAAGAAAGAAAGAAAAAATAAAAGTAGCCAGGGGTTCCTCTAAATTGCAATATGCCCATTTCGGGTGCTTCCCCCAACACTGTCAATGAAACAGAGATGATAACCATGGCAGTCTTTATATTGCTTGACCCACACAGATGGAGCCTACCTTCCTGAGAGAGGGGATGCCACGTCTGTGTATGTATATACATACATAAGATGTGTGTAAACTTCAAACACACACAAGACTGGCAACAACTTTGCCTTGAGGAGGACGAGTTGAGAAAGTTCACCTTATGCATTGGACTAGAGAAGGTAGACTCCTTATTCATCTTCAGATGAGAAGGGTAAAATAAGCATTGGTTTCCTGGAATTGGACATGATTGCCCAATAATTGGAAAGAGAGTGTATGAAAGAAAAAAGCAGATAAATAGCAGAGCGAGAGGTGGGATGGCATATATTTTCTTAGTGTTTGTAGGGTTTCATCAAATAGAAGGGATGGGATTGGGAATTGGATCGGTTCGAGGACATCCTCACAGTGCTGCTCGTGGGCAACATGACTGGGAGATGACATGGGCACCCAAGACCCTACCTCCGTCAGACAAGAAGCTTCAGAAACAACCTTGCCCACAAGGAAAGCCAGTGCTTCAGCCAGCTGTGGCCAAGCTGAGTGGTCCCATTTTTAGGAGTAGAGGTCACTGAGTTTCCCTGCACGATGGCACTGTGCAGAGGTTCTGCTGGGTCCTTCCTGAGAATAGATCCTTACCCACCAGCTTCAGAAATCAGCAGCAAACATCTGGGCCAAATGCCTGGGCTTCCACTCTAAGCTCTCCAATCTTCCTTGTGAACCTGAGGCGTTCTTATGTGTCCTGTGACTTTAAAACTTTTTAATGATCTTCACACAGCTCATATTAAAGAAGTAGCTCTTTGAAGCGCACCTCTTAAACCTTCAAAAATTGTATTTATAATCTAAGGACTTTGGATTGATAAATTTCTAGGATGACCTATGCAGAGAATTTCCCAGATTTATTCTTTCCTCCTGTTATTACCACTGAAGGCCACTTTTTATGTTCTTGTATATACGTAGTGGAGGTTCAACTTGGTGAGATTTGTGGGGCCTGTAACTACTAATAAAGCATTGATAATTAACTGTGAATTTACTCTTTTACTTGTAGAAGAGAACAAGTATATTTTTCCACTTTGAAAGGAATTTCACATTCCTAATGACCTTGGCTGGCACGTAAACGCCATGCTACAAAAAAGTACTGACACCTCCTTCAGTTGGGCATCCCCTGCTTTCTGTCATCCGTGCTTAAAATTAGGAAGACACAGTAAGGCTTCTACCCAGCCTAACCGATGGGGTAAAGGAAATCTGTTCATACCTACTCTGGAGAACTTTTGAACATCCCATGAGGTCTTATGATTAGGTCTGCGTTGGAATGTTTGCTTCTGTCTTCAGGATCTCTAATTACTGATTTATTTCTTTTTGGAAGTACTATGTTTAGGTACTAAGTCTTTATCAACTTATTCCTGGGGAAGGCTTTGTGTCACTGATGTAGCTGACTGACACTGCAGCTCTTGGTGTCTCTAACCTGGGCACTCTGTGCTCACGACAACATTCTCCTGGGGAGGTCAGAGTTCTCTCTGAGATCACTGTGGCAACGGCAGGAGCACTTTGAAAGCCCTACTTCATGGTGACAACTTCTTCACTGGAAAAATTAAGAATAAGATCATTGACTAGACTTTGTCTCTCACCCAAGGTATTGCTATTTGAATATTTCATATTCAGTATCATCTTGACTATACGAACACCCAAGGCCTTAAGGAAACCTTGACCTACGCTACTGGTGAGACTGGCGGGAGGGGCGGGGGCGGCGGTGCACAGCCAGGTCATTTACCCAGCTCACCAGGACCCCTCAGGGCATGGCTGCCATTCTGTAGCAAATCTGTGCCCGAAAGTGTATCACCTTTTTGTGGATCCAAAATTAAATCCTTCAAACATTTGGCTCTCAGGGTATCTGCAGGAGAAGGACCAGAGCCAGGAGTAAGGAGTCTTAAAATTTGCAAGCCTCTTTGCCCTTTCTGAGGCTCTTGGATAGCCCAGATACCTGTTGATGCGGTAATACTTTGCCGATTCCTACAGCCAGACCTGATAGGACATTGTTATACCAGCAGCTGTCAGTCAACAAATCTCTCTTGTGGATAAGGTGCATCGAAGACCTTGACAATACTAGGAATGACTTTTCAGCGTCTCCACAGCAAAAGGAGGCATCCATCACCCACGTTGCTGGCCTTTTGGTAAGAAACAGGGCATATGGAGAAGCAGTGCTGGCCAAACTGAGAACTGTAGACTGATGAGTGCCCGCTGATCCCTGGCAGAGTTCTGCTTTACCTCGAGGGGAGAGCCAAGCTCTGGCTCTTGGAAGAACTGCTCTCTGCACTTGCAAGCAGAGGCAGGGCACACAGGAGAGGCCCCAGGAGGCTGGGAATGTGCTCGGGCAAACGTGAAACTCAAGCTTTGAAAGCTAAGCCCCAAATCCAAATATGCTGTTACGCAAAGTGTTCGCAGATTGGCTGGCGTTTGATTATCGTATGAGGTTACTTGTTGGCATGTGCCGAATAATTCCCTGGCATGCCCGTGGCTCGTCAGTGGCATTCCTTCCTGAGTCACCACTGGACCAACAGCCTGGCTCAGGGAGCAGGGAACAGAGCTGTCCAAGAGGCTATCTTTTCAATGAAACTTAAAGCCCACGGTCCTGATTTGCTGACGTGACCTTGCCTGCTTCTCCGTCTTCAAGGATGAGCTGGTAGTCTCTTCCCATGAGTGTTTGACAGACTTGAGGAAACATTTTGGGGGTTACGCATAACTGTTGAAGTGAGGAATATTTGTCTGTCATCAGCTGGATGAGAAAAGTTAAAATCCTGGCCAGGACTTTGGAGGCCTAGGCAGATGGCATCTCTCACGGGAGCAACATTAGGCCAATTACAGCGCTCAGCATTTTCCCAACACTGTAGGTTCAGAGCTCTCTGCGATCCGTTTGTTTCTTTAGCTGAGTTTCTTAAACACACACCACCCCTTGTGGAGCTCTCTGGGCCTCCACCCAAAAGCTAAAGGATACAAAGAGGAAGAAGAAAAGAGAGCAGCCAGCTCTACCCAAAGAGAGAAACAAAGCCAAGCATTTCAGCGTTTCATTATTCTCCAAAAGCCTGTCAATACTTACAATGGGGGAAAACGGAGAACAGCCAAAATGTGCAGCAATGCAAAGTTGGCCACATACAATATGGAAAAAGAAGCAGTCATTAAAATCGTGCCGTAGAGTGTAGAAGAAACTTTAATGACATGGAAACATACAAACAATATATTGTTAAACAGAGCTAATTATAAGACAGCATGGACAAATGTGATTCCATTTTGTAAATATGTATGTATATTTCTATGCTATAAACATATAGAAAAAAGACTGAAAGGTTGTAAATTAAAATGTCAGTAGCAATATTTCTATGTTGGGGGAGGGTTATAAGTGATTTTTCTTCTTTTCCCCTCCAAACTGTCTACAATAAGCATGTCTTAGGGGTGCCTGGGTGGCTCAGTTGGTTGAGATTCTGATTCTTTCTTTTAGCTCAGATCATGATCCCAGGGTCTCGGGATGGAGCCTTGTGTCGGGCTCCACCCTAGGCATGGAGCCTGCTTAAGATTGTCTCTCTTCCTCTCTCTCTCTGCCCTTCCCCTGCTCACTCTCTCTCTCTCTCTAAAATAAATTTCAAAAAACACATTTTAGTTTTGTTCACATCTTTAGTATTATTATTTTGATTATCAAATAAAACAAGCTCATAGTATACGTTTCAAACAATACAGAACTGTGTAAAATGTAAAGTAAAATTTCTCATAATCCTGCCCAAGAGATAATCCTTGCATACACACATCTATATTTTTTAAATTGTTCTTGAATATTTATTCAACAGAATTATTTCTAGTTCTTCAATTTGCCTTTTTTTCACTTAAAATATCTGGGACATCTTCCTAGGTATGTGTTTCTTTGTTCCTTCCTTCCTTCCTTCCTTCCTTCCTTCCTTCCTTCCTTCCTTCCTCCTTCTCTCTCTCTCTCTCTCTCTCTGTCTCTCTGCCTCTCTGAATCCATCACCTGGAGCCCTGGCAGGCCAGAGGGGATGGGAGCTACAGTCACAAGCCCACCAGAGTGAGGTTCTCTGCCCTCCTGCTGCAGTCAGTCAGGGGGATGACTGGGCACTGGCTATCAGAGCTGAAAGGGATGTTAAAGGGAACTTAGTTAATGCCCCCACTGAGTGATGAGAGATGAAGATCCAGAGACCAGAATCTAAGTCTTTTTTTTTTAATGTTTATTTATTTTTGAGCGAGAGACAGAGACAGAACACAAACAGAGGAGGGGCAGAGAGAAAGGGGGAGACACAGAATCCAAAGCAGGCTCCAGGCTCCAAGCTGTCAGTACAGAGGCCGACACAGGGCTTGAACCCACAAACCGTGAGATCATGACCTGAGCCGAAGTTGGACACTTAACCAACTGAGCCACCCAGGTGATCCCAGAATCTAAATCTTTTAATGAATTCAATGTCGATAATTGTTTTTACTTCATCACACTGCCAAGGAGAGAATAGATATTATTAAGTACTTTTCAAAAAGCCCTCATTTTGGTAACCTTTGGCTGCAGCCTTAGTGTCCCTTGAGGGACCTGGGAAGGTTATCTCTCTCAATTTACAGATGGTAACACTGGTGAACACTTGCTGGGTGCTGGGTGCCTGGTTCTAAGTGAAGCTATCTGCCTGCATGATCTCATACAGTTCTCACACTGAGATGGGTCCTACCATTACACCCATTTTATAGATGAAAAATGAAGATCCAGCAAGATGGAGTCACTTGCCAAGGGTGTCACAGCTAAGACATGATGGAGCCAAGGCTTGAACCTATGTCTCTCCCCAGAACCCCTACTTTCAAACATTACATTGTTTCTCTCAGGCTTAGCACATAAAGTCCTCACATAAGACAAATTTGAATGACTCTTTCCCTTTCCCCTTTGCTGTTTTCCAGTCCTTCTCAAACAAAGTAACACAGGAATGACGTTAGCTAACACAAGGTTTGGTGTCAGGCAGGGTTCAGGGGCCCCACTCGGTGCTCAGGATTCTGTGCCAAGCGCCGGGGTAAAAACAAAACAAAACAAAACACCCTGTCCAACCACAGCTATTCTCGCAGTTGGCAAAGGAGTGGCCTGGCACTCTTCCTCTAGGGATTCTGCATGTCCCCTGGAAGGCAGTAGACTGCTCGCTCCCCAGGTATATTTGTTTCTTATGTAATTGTGCACTCGTTTCAACTCAGCCTACACGTTCGCACTTGCAGGTAAAGCCGATCTTTCTTTCAGTCAGACACACAATACACACTGAGTCATGTGTAGAAGGCCTGTACAATGTTTTTATTGTGAACAGAGCCCCAAGGGCCTCGTCTTACAATCCTCACGTGTGCGTCACCCCCACAGAGAGGGGGCTGCCCGTGGCCATCTGCACAGAGCCTCAGGAGGCCTTGCATGAGCAGTGAGCTGTCACCTTGCCCACCCAAGGCTGGCCTTCCAGGAGCTGGTGGCTGCAGACTTTCCCAGGCACTTATACCACAGCCTTCTTTACAGTTTGTTCACCTTCTTCTCTTTCCTTGCACTTTTATGGTCCCCTTTCCTCTGTCCCCATGGTTCTGTTAAAACTCTCTGCCTCGTGTATTTTCTGATTTGCTTTGTCTTCTTGTGTCCTGGAAAGCTGCATTAGCTCACTGTTGTTCTGTAAAGCACAGAGGCCATCCCCTTTCTCTTTCTTCCATACTCCCCAGAGCCTCTTCTGTGCTCCCACCCCAACCCCACGTGTCAGTTCACCTCTATTCTCTGCCACCAACCTCTCTCTGTCGCTGTTATATCCATTCTCGACAGTCTGGAGGCGCCATCCTGAACAGGGAGACTCCGTGTGTTGAAACGATTCAGTGCGTGGGCCCAGGGGCCCGGCTGCTTGGGTAAACTCCGGGAAGCCATATAGCATCTCTAAATCTCCTGTTCTCCGAAAGTCAAATGGGATAATGAAAGTCCCTACTTCTTAGAATTGTTACAAGCCCCACGTTAAGTTGCATAACTCCAGGGTTTGGTTTCCAGACCAATATGCGTTACTGGTTGAGTGATCTTGGCCAAGACACCGAGCTTCTCTCTGCCTCACTGTCCTTGCTTCTAACATGAGAGTGCTAATAATAGGACCTACTCTGTTGGTATATTGGGAAGATTAGTTAATAAACATAAAAATGCCTGGGATAGTGCCTGGAACTCAGGAGCCTTCCCCAAAGTTGTCCAATGTGACACTTATTCATGAATGTAAGATGCCTAGAATGGCTGTCTACAATAGCTGGAGACCCTCAAGAGGTGGTAGTTACTCATTTGCTGGAAATTTTTATTCCTTTTGCTCTCTGTTCTTTGGCTGCCCATCTCCTGGGAAGCCCGATCATGACCATTCTGATCAGACTCTGCTTTCATAAGGGCTTTTCTCTGCCTTCTGCACCAAATGAAAACCAAGCTGTGCAGAAGCCCGGCCGGTAAACATACAACTGAAAACTGAAAGAAGGGAATAATACAGCAGGTTTTCTCTTATAGTCTACTTTGCTTTTCTGTCATTTTTATCAGTGGAACATGTCCTCCTCTTTCTCAATAGTTTTGTAAAACACCCTTTGCAAATTACATCATCCTTAATTTCTCTCCTTAAATGAGAAAATGTATGTAAAGAGCTTAGAGCAGGGTTTCGGACTCCATAAATTGTAACTCTTACTTGTTTTATCCTTGTGAGTCTACTATAGCCACATTATAGAATACTCAGAAGAGAAAGGAAAGAGGAAAGAACTTTCCTAAAGTAACCACCTCTGGTCATTTTATACTCTCAAATTTAAATGCACTATGAGAACTCACATTTTAAAGGAACTCTCCTGGGACACCTGGTTGGCTCAGTCGGTTGAGCATCTGACTCTTGTTTCCACTCAGGTCCTGATCCCAGGATCGTATGATCGAGTCCTGCATCAGTCTCCACATGGTGGCTGCTTAAGCTTCTCTTGCTCTCCCCAGCTCATATGCTCTCAAAAAATAATAAATAATAAATAAATAAAGTAAATATCCTGAGAATAATTTCAGAAAGTGAAGTTTCTTTTTGATATGAATTAGACCCTTCAAGATTGCAAGATAAGGATGTAGCTACTTGGTAATATGAGGAAGCTCACATTGAGTATCATCTCCTCAAGTGATCTTCAGGTCAGAACATTCTTAGCATCTCTTTGAAGATATCCTGGACATCAGTGTCCCTTCTATTTATATTTTCCAAGAGAGAAACTGTTCATTTGTCATCAACCAACTCAAAGGATAGAATATACCACCAGATCGCCTCAGAAGTACAGGACTTCACTTTTCTCAGAGGTGAGGCAACGTCATGGGATGTTGATAACACATACATGAAGGTTAAAGCTCAGGAATCCCACCCCCCCCCCCTTTTTTTTTGTAAAAGCAACAGCCATCTTGGTGTACCTTCTGTAGGAACTCAGCTTTTCATTTAAGGGGATCCTTTGAAGTGTGGTACACGGGGATAGCTCTTCTGATTACCAGAGCCTTTATATTCTGTGCCTTTACTGCCCCTCCCCTGTCCACACTAAAATATTCCTCACATAAAGCCACTTAAAGCTTTTCTTTCACAGCGAGAAAGAATATGAATATGACTAAGAAAACCTTTGAATTTAGAGAAATAATTGAAACTCCTTAGAGTATAGTGTCCTAATGGGTAAGAGAACTTCACAACAGCAATAAAATCGTCAGCTTTTAATAATAAGCTGCATTTTCATGGCACTTTGTCATTTGTAAAGCATTTTTTAACAGTCATTATAATATTTAATCATTTGTTTACTTATTCTTTCAACACCAGGACCACATCATGACTTTTGTGGGCCCTAGGCACTTCTCCGTTCTTAGGCCCTTCCCCCATTAAAAAAACCAAAACATTAAAATAGTCTAATAAATTTTTGTGGCCCTAAAAATCCTTCATTTTTCTGATATGAAGAAAAAAGTAAAACAAGTTCTATTCTAGGGGCACCCGGCTGGCTCAGTCGATGGGGTGTGAGACTCTTAATCTCAGGGTTTGAGTTCGAGCCCCACATTGAGTGAGGAGATTACTTAAAAATAAAACCTTTAGAACTAACTAACTAACTAACTAAAAGTTCTATACTAACAGTCCTGTCTTTTTCTTATGATTTTAAGAAAAATCAAACATTTTCACGGCCCCCTAAAAAATATTGTGGACCCTGAGCCTACCATGCTTACTGGATAAGGCAGCCCTGCTCCTCAGCCTGTGCCAGATGTGGGCTGCGGGTTAGAGATACAAAGATGAACGTACATGGCTCCCATCCTAAGGAGCTCAGCAGCCTCGGGGAAGCAGACCTCCAAACAAGCCAGTGTGACACCCCACAGTCAGGGCTACCAGTGAGGCTGTTAGCAGGTCTCCCAAGAGCATGGGGGGGGGCCAGTTGTAACTCGGCACAGAGCGGGAAGATGGCTCTGTAGAGGAAACATAGCCTGAATGGCTCTTTAAGACAGCATTTTTCAGCAATTTTGTGTTGAAGGCCCAGTTTCAAATTTTAGAATTTTTGGCAGGCCACTTGAGGAACTGAGAAGTAAATACTGGGCCAAAGAAGCAAGTTTCACAGAATTGTAGAAACTTGCTATTAATCTCAGTATATGGTGACAGAACATGATTTTATATTCTGATCAATACTCAAGGTTTAATTTTGCTACCACCGTGGGTGCATACCATTGCCTCAGTGTCAGCCAACTGTGTCAAACTGAGCAGCTCCTGTGGCGCTAGATGGAGGAGGACCCTGAGAGTGACTGCTGGGAGACTCAGGGCATCTAGCTGGTTCTAGGGGGAGACCACAGGCTCAATGGAGGGTGAAAAACCTTTCCTTTCTGATTATATAAAAGACTAGTCAGGGCAGAAAATAATTCTCAGTGCTGGGGAAAAAATAAAACCAAAACAAACCAAGGCGATACCATTTAGCTTCATTTATGAAAAAAAAAATTGTATTCTAGACATCAATCAAGTTTGGCAAATTTTGTCAAATCAAATTTGACAGCTGCGACGTGTTCAAGATACGCCAGCTGCCAAGCTACAGTGTTGAAATCTACTACTGTCAGGATAATAACAACAGACACTTACAGCGTCCCAGGGACCATTCTGAGAACTCTGTATTTGTTTTTAATCTTCATAATAATCCTACTAAGTGTTATTATTATCCCCATTTTAAAAATGAGAAGACTGAGACACAGAAACTTTAGATGACCTACCTTAGTAATTGGCAGAGCTGAGATTTGAACGCAGGCCTTCTTGGCTCCAAGATCTGTGCTGTTAATCACTGCACTTCACCCCCTGTATGAATGCCTCTGGCACATCCTCCACTGTGTTGTATCTGGCCACCATTACTAGATCAGCCTCACACAGAAGCAGCTTCACAGCACCTCACAGAAGGCTTCTTACCTGACCGTGCAGAACGGAATAGGAATCTGCTCACCCCAAGTGAACAACACAGAAGGCCTTTGAGAAGTTACAATCCATGGGGAACATTGATTTTGCCAAACAGAGAATGCGGACAAATGGCTCAATCCCAAGACAGATTTCATACAACTTCTCAGACAGTCCTACAGGAACAAGCAACCCATCACTAGTAACAGTGGCAGGCCATCTGAAGTATAGGGTGCTCCATTGACTGCATTTCAGATAAATGACAAATAATTTTATTTGTTTATGATAACTTATGTCCCAAATATTGCATGGCACATACGTATTGCAAAGGATTCTTTGTTGTTTCTCTAGAATTCAGAGTTGAGTGGGTGTTTAGTATTTTTATTTGCTAAATATGAAAACCCTAAGCAGTAGCCAACTTAACATGCATGCTCATACAGGCCACAGGCCCTGATTCCTTCCTCCATGGTTCCTCCATTTCTCATCCAGGTCCCTGGAATCCCATGACCATAAAGAATGTGCATGTGAGCCTTTGTCTCAGCCCCAGCTTTCTGGGAGCCCAGACTACAAACCAACTGGGCAAAGATTTTCTCAGGCAATGAGGTAGCCATAATGCTCACCATCACTCTGTAAGACAGACACTGTTACCACCATCATGGCACCCAAATTACAAATAAGGAAACGTAGGTTCAGGAAGTTCTGTCCATTTGCCAGAATTCACCCTCAGCTGCTCTAGGTCCACCAGCCTCTTACTAGAGAAGAGCTCTCCAGATTCTTCGTGAGAGACACTGAAACATTATTGGAATGAGCATTAATTGGTTTAGATAACCATTGATTCATTTAATAATGAACTCCATTTGTTGAAAGAAACTCCCACGGCCTTGCAGTCAAAGGGATGAAGTAGCATAACGCACTGAGAGAATCAGTCTCAAAGCAGCCATAATATCAAGGTGCCCAACTTCTCTTGCTTTGTGCTAGTTGTAATGATCAAAGTGAAAACATGCAGTTTTCAACCTCAGCTCTTCACAATAAAACTAGCAGCACAGTTTTATTTCTATGTATAACTAAATATCATGTGTTCATTCTAAAAGTGAGGACTGACTGCAGAGAGAGTTTCAGCAAGTCTTGAAATTATACTTGCCTTTAATCTGCATCAGAAAGTTTGTTTTCTTTCCCAGTAGCCTTCTAATAAGCCATATATATATATGTGTGTGTGTGTGTGTGTGTGTGTGTGTGTGTATAATCAGTTGGAACAATTAGAGAAAAATAACAAGGTTAGAGAAAACCTGTGTCAAAGTACTTGTACCTAGTGGGTTTACACAGGAATGAAACCACCTTGCAAACTTTCAAAGATGAAGCCAAACCTTGGTAGTAAATAAACCTAAAATGAGGAGGAAGTTTTCTTTTCTACATACACTCTATGAAATGGAACCTCTTTCTTGTCCCTCTTAGTCTGCTGGGATCTTCCTTACGTAGGAAGGAAGTTACAGGAATGAACCATCTTGTGGAGGTGAGAAAAGCTCTCTCTGCGGTGACTGGATTTGCTCCTGGAATTGGCGCCCCCTGTAGCTCTCCAGTCAGGCTTGTTCTTATAGCCCAGAGAAGCAGGTGGATTGGATGGCTGGCTCCAGTGACCTGTGGCTGCCTGCCCAGTCCCTTGGGCATTGCAAGGCCCCACCTTCTACCTGGCCTGTGGCCTCTGACCCTGGCCCTGTGGCCAACATGAAAGTGGGGGTGGTAGGGGGAGGATAGGTATCAGGCTGCCTGGGCCCAGGCCACAGATGAAAGAGTCACTTGTTTCCATTCCTCAAGCTCACTTGTGAGGTCCTGGGAGCTGCAGAACTGGTATTTCTCCAAATTCTGGCAGCTCATGTGGCCGTGTAGACAAGCTGTCCTGACAGTCGTACATGTGTATTGTGGTGCATGGGTGGCGCCAGTCTGGCTTCCAGTTCCAGCTCTGCGATCGACTCGCTCTGGGACTTCAAGGAGCCCCCTTTGCCTCTCAGGAGCCTCATTTTCCTCATCTGTGAAATGGGACTGTTGGATCCCTGTAGGTGGTTGGGCAGGGGTAGGGAGTGAGGTGCAGGGCAGGGGGCTGCTAAGTAGGCAGTTCCCAGGGATCTATAATCCTCCTCACCACCACTCCCAGAGTGAGCTAAAATCATCCCACTTTTATCTGTCTTATGTTGTGTACATGCACATAAGGTTTTCTTTGAAAAAAGGGGTTCCATTGCTTCTAAAAACCAATAGAGTAGGCTATCCCTAAGTGACCTGCCAAATGTATTATTCTATGATTCCATGTTTCCAAAACAAAAGTTCAGACTTCGCTTTTTTAAAGGGTTGTGTGCTACTTGTGTGGGTGAGAAATGATGATATGTAACGATATGTTTCTGTTACTGAAGACTCTTCTGTGGCCTCCCCAAGGGGACCTATAAAGTTTCCAGAGCCCGAGCCCCCTCCCTTGTTACACCTGATAAAAGCTCCCATGTTAATTATTTAGCCACTGGTGCTGACTGGAACATAGTTGTATAATGAAACTGCCTTGAAAACATTTCCGCGTGTAACATACGGCTGTTGCGATTTAAACATATTTTTTCTTCTTTCCTATCAGCAGTTATTTTATGGACTGGGCTTAGCTGGCTTGGCAACAAAGGGCACTGGATTGGTGAATTATTCATGTAATCTACATTTCCTGGCTGCTGTAGATAATTGACAGGTGTCATGTCACCTTTTACAAACGTCCCACAATTAGGGACTATATATCAGTGTTTGAGTTCGAAGTAAAGCTCCCTTTCCAAGCCAGTTTCATATTTTATTTACAGCTTGGTGGCGTTTTTGACTTGGCTGTCTATTTCTCTCACTTTCCATTCCAAGCCTTTTGCTGCACTTAATATAACCAGGAACATTTAAATAATAAGACTCCCTCTCAGTTTGCTAAAGGCAGTCACTCATTGCTGCCGTGTTTTATTCATTCAGCGATTATGTTAGTCAATTTCTTGATTTAAGAAACCCAGGATAAAATGCAGCTGTAAGGAAACCATGATATAAATCTGTTTTTATGACTTGTTTGGTTCACAGGGAGAAAACTAAAAGCAAATCGTCCCGGGGTCTGACACAAGTTGTAAACTGTGGGGAAAGTTAGCTAGTTAAAGAATATGATTTACTTAATAGGAGCAATGGAACATTTCAGATCTCCACCAGAGCTGGAAGTTTTCTAGCATCAGGAATAAAGCCAAGGTGAGTTCTATTTAGGCCCAGTGAGAAAATCCGGTATGAAAATAAACCTGGAATTGATAACCCTGAAGACTAATGAGAGGACACAGCCATAAATTAAACACGGTGAGTGAAATGGAACCTTCGAAATTGTCTAGTCCTACCCTTCCACTTTACCTAACAAGAAACTGAGGCCTACGGCATGCAAGGGCTTGCCCACCATCCCAACCCAAAGCTAAAAGCTGGGTCGGCTCATTCCTATTCCAGCACTTTTACTGCACTGCAAGGCCACGGATCATTCTTGTTCCCTCTTCAGTATCCACTCATCTCTTCTGCTGCCGACAGTTACTTGCTGTTCCTTGGGAGAAGTCACCTCATTCTCAGGTGATTTGTTTGGAATTCTCTCAGGCCTACTCTAGGTGTGAGCACAGTTGACCAAGTCCATTGGTGAATCCATGTTCCCAAAGGGATGTTTCAGCAATGGCCATGTGACCCAAATCAGACCAGGGAGAGGCAGTGAATCCCAGCACTTGCACAGGCTACTGGAAGAGATTTTCTGCCCACTAGATTGGGTGGTATGAGGTTATGGGGTCTGCAGCTTCTACAGATCTTAGGCTCTCTGCATGGAAGAGGCTGGAACTGCAGGGAACGGGTGGGGAAACATGTCTTGTGATACCTGAGGGTGAATCCTGCAACACAAAAAAACTGAGCAGAGAGAGCAAACCTTGGTTAAGTAAACATATCATTTATCTTCTAAACTAGGACAACTTCGAGAATGAAACCGGGCAAGACATACACCAAACAAGATAGGATGCGTAAACAGGACTATCCTGGGCAAACAGGAACATATGGTCCTCCCGCTCTACGATGGCATCATCTGACCTGCTGGGTTTAGCCTGGCCTCTGGATTAAGCTAGCTGAATTAAGCTGGCACTCTCTCTGGCCTTTTAGTTTAGGTGACAGTGAACTCACTTCACTGTTGAAGCCGGTTGGAGTTAGGAGTTTTGTAACTTGCACATAATAGCTTTAACCAATGCAAAAAGGCTGCTTCCTAATTGTTTTGTTTTCTGAAATCTTGTCCTATATCATATTTGAAGCTTGCAATGAAAGGTAATAATTACACACTTAGATTTTAATAAATGTTAAAGCTTCATATTTAACATTTTATTTCAAATAATAAAAACTAACACATGTAGAAACTTTACAGGTTAAAGAGGACTTCCAAATTAAGTATCTCATTTGCACTAATCCCCTTGTGAAATAAGTATCACCCAAGGTTCACATGGCTCATGTGGCATATATGCAAAGGTGACTTTTGGCAGGGGGAAAAGCACCCACCACACTGAGCTTTATTGTTTGCCAATTTCTTTTTTAACATTTATTTATTTTTGAGAGAGCACACACAAACAGAGAAAGGGCTGACAGAGAGGGAGCCAGAGGATCTGAAGCAGACTCTGTGCTGACAGTGATGTGGGGCTCAGTCTCAAACCATGAGATCATGACCTGAGCCCAAGTCAGATGCTTAACCGACTGGGCCACCCAGGTGGCCCTACTGTTTGCCAATTTCTGTGGTGTGAATGTTCCAACAATAGCCAATTTCAAGGCATCATCCTGACATCACTGGATGTGGAGTTGGGAAGAGAGGCATTGGCTCTAGAGACCCCACTCCAATACTCCACTGCATGGAATGTGACTCCAAGACTTTCAACTCCATTTCTTTTTTTTTTTTTTTAATTTTTTAAATGTTTATTATTTATTTTTGAGAGAGAGAGGAGACAGAGCATGAGCAGGGGAGGGGCACAGAGAGAGGCAGGCACAGAATCTGAAGCAGGCTCCAGGCTCTGAGCTGTCAGCAGAGGGCCCAAGGCAGGGCTCGAACTCACGAACTGCGAGATCATGACCTAAGCTGAAGTTGGACGCTTAACCAACTGAGCCACCCAGGTGCCCCACCACTTCTTAAATTCATCCTATTTTTCTGTTCCACATGTTTGGTGTGAGGCAGTCGCTTCTGAATTGTGGTCTCGTAACGATGGCAGATGTGCCTCAGAGCCGGTGGTACTTCAAGCCTGCAAAAGAGATTTCTCCAGAGCAGAGCTGCAATGGCAAGCCCAGCCCAGACCTTGTGTTTCCGAAGCCTGTCTTCCCGGATGCCTGCCCTCAGCATGTCTCTGGGACTTCAGCATTTGCTATGCTCCCCACTTGAATGTGGCTACTCGCCTGCCCCCTCCCCCTCCTCCCTCCGCCACTCGGCTTCTGCTTATCCTGCAGCTGGTTAGGTGACTTGTCCATGTCTTTTGCTCCTCCAGGGCCGCTACATGTAATAAAGAGCGGTACTGCCTCCCTTTACCACAGAGTGAGAAGCCGAGGCCTTGGAAGGTCTTCTGTCCTAGAGTCCTATGGGCTGGCTCAGTGACAGCAACGCTCTGTGCTATTCTCTCTCTGGTTGCTGCTGTCAGACCTAAGCTCCCACAGTGAAGGGGACACTTACAAAGCCTGTTCCCAATTATGATCTCATTTGAAGGCATTGACCGGATTGTGAGCTAAATGCTTTGCCTCAGCAGAGAGAGTTAGGAGAAGGGTTGAGTCATGTGAAAACCCTAGTGGCAGTAACCTAATTTCCAGTCCTGGGGCTTAGGGGAAATTAGTCTAGCTTTGGAGGGCTTGCCTTACAAGCTTGAACTTACTGGCTGTGAGCAAATGCCACCATAACCTTAATCGTCAAAAAGTATGGAGCCATTGGACTGCATGGTAAAAATAAATTTGCATCTTTGACATGCAAAATACATAAACATTGAAAATTAAGAAAGTCTTCTAGTAATATTTCAACTCAAATATTTCGAGACTACTTTTCAGTTGCAACTGATATGCCCTGTGAGTTGGGGAGGAAGAGAACGATGACACCACGGTAGTGACAATGGCTGGTCCCCTGTCCACTCTCAGAAGAATGATTTTAAAAATCACTTAGGTTTCATTTTAGAGTAGGTTTTCATACTTGCGCTTGAATACGGGGCACATCAGAGCACCTGAGCATTCCCTTAGAACAACTTAAGGAAGCAAGTTTGTGGATAACTGGAAAGCTGCCCTCTCTCTCCAGGCTGCCCTCCTGCAAGGGCAATTCCTGGGGGAATAAAGGGTCCTTTTCCAGAACGATTCAAATCTGGAAGGTGATTCACGCCCCCTCTAGTTTTTCCCATAGAGGAGATTATAGTGACTGTGCTTCCTACCGCTTTTCCACATGCAAAGAAAATGCAGTTGCAGTATATCAACCATAACTTTTCTCTTTTGTGTATCAGAACTAATGTGCAAAAGATGTGGAGCATAAGCTCACAGGGAAGACCATAGTTCAGTTCCGTTTCTGAGCTTGTGATCTGGTGGAGGGTCTGACCTGCCAAATACAGGCAACAATCCATTGCAGTTTATAATAATGAGTTAAGTTGATATGGATGGCTAAGGCTGTGAGAGTTGAGAAGAACTGGAAAAATCAGAGGAGAATTTGAAAAGAAGGGAAGACTTATGCTGGGCCTCAACAGCTGGCCAGGAAAAGGAGGACATTCCAGCAGAGCAGAATGAGAGCATTATGCACCACACGGTGGCATGAATGTCTTGGTGGGGGGGAGGGCTGATGCAAAAGTACCATTAAGCAGCTAGGGTTCTCTCATGGAAAGTAGGCCAAAGGTTTACAAAACAAGCTTCTCAATAGAGAAGGTGTGAGTAGTTCATAAGGTTAAGAACAAGAGGACCCTGCCCTGAAAGATAAAGTGGCAAATCCAGCCACCATTAGCTGGGACTCAATCTTAGTTAACATGCATCGGACTGTGAGGAAGAATTATACTTCTTGGAACATATTCAGACTGAAAAGTCCTCCTGATGTTTTCAGCTGATGAGCAAACTGGATTTTGCACAACTGACTTGATTTGCTATATAGTCATTGTTGTCACTAAGATGACCCCCAAAAGAAACTAAACATTGACAAATTCGTGAATTATTTAAAATTTTGGACTCTGTGTGGCTGGTATTCTGGGCCCAAAGAATATAGAAGTAATGAAAATGAGAAGCATTAGGGGTTGAAATGTCTGCTTATTTCTGAAAGCCTGAAGTGACTGATAAATGAAGGACAAGGAGAACACGGTGACTTAAGAGGTGTCTACTGTGGTAGAACCCCCATGGGACCTACATTTCCATCAAGCTAATCACCAGTGTTCCCTTGCAGGACATGGAAGGACCAAAAGTTCTGGATCTCTCTACAGCACAGTATGTTTGTTGTTTGTTGTCATGTTTACAGTTTGAAAAGTTTCGGCTCATGTGTAGGAACAGGCTGATATGCTCCTCCTATAGCCCCCAGATAAACAAGCCTCTAGTGTAGGGAAGTGAGCCCTAAAGAAGGAAGCACTGAGTGGAGACGCAGTGCATGTCTCAGGCAGAAATCAAGTCAAGCCAGATATTCCACCCACAGCAACTCGAAAAGGTGGAGAAAACCCCAGTATATGCAAATATCAGACAGTGGGGCCTCACAGTAGATGAGTTCCACTCTTTGTAAGAAAAGTAAGCAAGCCGTTGAAGGAAGTTAGCAAATCTCCTTTCGTAAATATCAAGGAATTTTTAATATGGTATTTAGAGACAAGGAAATGGGAATAATAGCCCTTTCTGTTGGTTTCCTTCAAACTTCGGCTCCCAAATGTCTTTTTATGAGATAGAAAATTTTAATATTATTGGGGAAATGAAAAGCCCAAAGTGATCAAGTAAAAACTTTACAAGTGAGTAAAAACAGGAAAAGAAAATTCTTTGACACATATTGAGACTCTGAACTGCAAACAACAAAGGTTCTGCTAGGTTTCCTTGGAGAAACGGGAGGTTGACCAGGAGAATGCATGTGGACTGGAAGCAGAAGCTGAAGTTTCCAGAAAGAATGGCAGTTCTGGGTCCTGCTGTTGTCCCATATCTATCCGGTAGGCCCACTCGACTCGTTCCCTTTTCTCCCCTGACCACGTTCATGGCTTCCTTGTAGTCTCTGCTTCCTCGGCCAGTGTGCACATGCCATTATGGCTCTCTGGACCCTCCCTAATAGAGGTCCTTCCCATTGAGCTCCCTCTTACTAATGAACACATTCTTGCTGCACCTTCAATTCTCAGGAGACAGAATCTGACTGGTCCTGTTCACCTATTGGTTCCAGGTTACATTAGAGGCCATTTCCAGCCAATTCAGTGGTTACCTTCTGGTTAGGTGTCTGCCTCTGGTCCAATTCCTAGGAGCAAATGATTGGTGGGAAGTAAAAGGCTGTGTTTAGGGCATTTCTCACTAGAAGTGTCTGGGGTGTAAGCAGGCTCTGATTGCTGTCTCTATTACAAAATAATGATAATTAGCTTTTCTTCAGAGCTAGCAAATTTTCTCTTAAACTTGAGCTTGAGGACATTTTTATTATTTTATTCATGCATTTATCCATTCTGACTCATTTTCTATCATAAAATATTTAAGGTGATTTACAAATCTATATATAATAAAGATCAAATAGTTGAGAAATGAAAGCAAGTTCTTATTGTCCTAAGAAAAATCAAAAGCCAGGAGCAAAATTATCACTGCATAGTACATAAAACTTGACTTTGGAAAATAACCAAAGGTGGGCCTCGAATTTGTCTCTAAATCTGAAACCTGCCAAACTTAATAACAGTTGACTAGGTACAAGGCAAAAGTCCTGACAGAAAATGCCATTTACATTCTATTAGGTTACTAACCAAGCCAATTCTGTGGAAGCCTATCCCTCCAAAGAGACATATACACTCTCACTCTCTCATTCTCTTTTTGGTAATTTATGGGCCACCATGATGGGAAAGGACTCTAGATTATGTCTCAAAGCTTCTTCTGGTCCTGATTTCTTAAGGATGGTTGAGATTTCATTGACCAAGCAAGAAAACAAATCATAAAGAAGGCAAGATTTTACATAGTTAAAACCAACCTCCAATACAATTTCAGTACATTGAAGCCTTATCCCCCAGCCCCTTAAAAAACTGGAGACATAGTTTGAAAGTTCAAAAGGCACATCATAAATTTCTCATTTCTTTTTTATTGTTCATTGTAAGGCAAGAAGTACATAGGAAGGCTGACTCAGTGATTTTTCCACTCTCCAGTTTTTTGCTTGTAGCATTTTTGACATTCTCAGATTTTCTGAGGCTCTTTATTTACAATTTTTTCCTTCTTTTGATTATAGAGCAGCAAAAAGTACTAGAAAGCTTGGTCCTGGTGCATGAACAAGGATGAGCTCTACCCTAGAGCACCAGGCTTGCCATGCTGGATGAGATGCACTGTGGGAGCTCGGGAAAGTGAAAGGGATGTTGCCTCGAAGACTGGACCTGGGAATCATTCCATTTAAAAAGGAGAGCTATTTGTCCGACTCTTAATTTCAGCTTATGGTTTGTGGGATTGAGCCCCGTGTCAGGATCTGTGTTGACAGCTTGGAGCCTGCTTGAGATTCTCTCTCTCTGCCTCTCCCCCACTCATGCACGCTCTCTCTCTTGCTTTCTCTCTGTTAAACAAATAAACATTAAAAATAAAAGGGCAGCTATTGTTTCATATTCATTGAGCAGCCACCATGTTCTAAATACATATGAAGCACGTATGTGACTTGACATTTGACAAGAGGAGAGTATTTTTTATAGTTACTGATTTGATGATTGTATGGAAAGGGGTAGAAGGGATTCTTGGTGCTTTAAGTCTTGCTAACTGACAAAAATGTCACAAGATGGTGATCCTGAAAAACCATTTACAATATTCAATTAACAATAATTAAGGCACTCAGTGGGAAGCGCCTTACTGACTTGCTAAATAGCAAAAATTGGTACTTGGCATTCCCAGGGGATGAGAGAAAAGATAATAAGTACCCAAAATGTAAAGACAATCGAAATGAAACCAATTATGACCAAATTATATTACTCAAATAGAAACACAAGTTGAATCAGGAATATTTAAGTTTTTGACAAGAAATATTAAAAAGAGATACAGTAACATTTTACCATTAATTGATCATCTAATCTAGTTTAGCTCTGGGAAGGGAGCTGCTTTATAAATGTTCAAGTTTTATATATGTTGATAAGGGACGACCATCTCTTATAAGAACCTCATATTTTTAGGAGCTTGCAAGGGCTAATTTTCTCTTAAAATAGCTAATAATGAACCCTAATTGATTCTATTACCAATAGTCTTGAAAAGACAGCTAGTTTAGTCCATCTTTTCATAATCACATACTCACATACTAATACTAATTTGATTTACTTTATTCAACATTAGTAATTTTCAACTATTCTCCATCAGCTAATTTTCTATGGCATTAAGACAAAGATTATTTTTTCCCTTTTTACAGTTTTTTCTCAACTGCTCTGTTTTTACTCTTCGCTTCCTCATCAATTTCCCTTCTTCCACCTCCTCCATAGATTTGAAATTGTACCATCAACCTTCAGACTTAATATAATCCTCCCATATTCAACCCAGTGTGAGTCAAGGGTTGCCTGTATATGCTTATACTGTAGTAAACCTTAAGCATGGAAGACTTTTTAGATTTCATCTAATCCAACCTCCCCATTCCTACATGAATATGTACATATCCATATTTCACAGAGTTAAGTCTAAAAACCTAATCCAGTTTGATTTCTGGCAAGGAAAAAACCAATTAGTACATTTCTCATTACTCAAGCAAGCATCTATAGAATTCTCCTTCAAATCCTCTGGTATCCTCTTCTGTATATCATTTTATATATTTTTTTTCATTTTTCATTTTTCATTTCAGAGAGAGAGAGAATAAGCAAGCAGGGGAAAGGGACAGAGGGAGCGAGAGAGAATCTTAAGCAGGCTTCACACTCACCACAGAACCCAATGCAGGGTTCAAGCCCACGAACCTGGGATCATGACCCAAGCCGAAATCAAGAGTCGGAAGCTCAACTGACTGAGCCACCCAGTCGCCCCAACATCTTAGGTTTTTAAAACTTTTAAGTATGTTTGAAAAAAAAATTAAAACATATAAATAAATAATAAAACCGTATAAGTTTGAACAAAACCCTCATATTTATATCACAGAGCTAAGCTCAATGAATCAAAACAACTCTGAGGAGGGGATAAATCATGGTTACCTTGCAGAGGTAAACCTATATGTTTGTGTGCGTGTGTGTGTGTGTGTGTAAATATAAACAGATATGTATATATATAAATATGTTTTTCAAAAACTTGATCATACTTTTCTGTGGCCTGTTTTTTTTTTTCTTAATTATGTTGTAAACATCTTTCTCTTCAAATTAATAGATATCAATTTTATCAGTTTAATAGCTGCATGAAGGAATGGATGGAGTTTTCCTCATTTGATTAGTCTTCTGTTCAACAATTAGGGTCTTCTGGTTTGCTTGTACACAGATCTTTAAATATTTGTCTGGGATCTACTCATTCAATTGGGATGAATTTCTGCAGGTCATACAGTTAAACCTTTGAATATACATTGAATATGTATTGACAGTAATTGACAATTTGCCCTCCGGAAAGCTGGTTTTATTTTGCATTGGCATGGCCAGTATATGAAAGCATCAAATAACCCATATCTAGGACAACTTGGGTTTTTCTTTATATGATAAATGAAAAGAGGTATCTGGTTCCATTTGTATTCATTACTGCTCAGTTTGAAAATGCTTTCATATGTTAAATAGTCATTTCACATTTTGTAAATTTCCAGATTAAGTTCTTTGTCCACTCTTCTTTAGTAAGGATATAGACCCTTTGTTATTTACATCTACAGTCTTGCAAATGATTTTCACAGTCTGTATTTGACTTTTGAATTTGTTCACTGTATTTTTTCCTGGATATTTTTACGTGCTTGTTTTTTAAAAAATAAATATTAAAATCAGTTGTTATTTTTATTTATTTTTAAATGTTTTATTTATTTTTGGGAAAGCAAGAGAGAGTATGAGCGGGGGAGGGTCAGAGAGAGAGGGAGACACAGAATCCAAAGCAGGCTTCAGGCTCTGAGCTGTCAGCACACAGCCTGATGCTGGACTCGAACCCACCAACTGTGAGATCATGACCTGAGCCGAAGTCGTACGCTTAACCGACTGAGCCACCCAGGTGCCCTAAAGTCAGTTTTTAATAAATTTCAAAAAAATAAATCCATTTGGGAGACTGATAGAGAGGTTGTCAGTTTTTTAAAACTGGTTTTTAAATTTTCAGGATGGACTGTGGACTATGGAAGCTCCTTTGGCAGCTTTGTCATTCATGGAGTGCCTCCAGATGAAAAGCACTAAGCTAGCCATTGTGGGGCTACTAGAATGTTTACATCTGATCCTCGAAGTCAGATCTATGCAAAACAAACAAGTGAAACAACTACCCACAGGTAAATATGAGTAAACATAAGAGGATAGGAAAGCAGTAGCTTTGGAGTTCAGAGTTTGAAAAACTGGTTGTTGAGTGGAACTTGTGGGAAGATGTGTAGTTGTTGGCGAGCCAGTTGGTTTGCTTTGGTGGCATGACTGGTTTAACGTGGGGATTAGATGAATGTGCCACCTTCAATTACACCCTCTGTCTCCTTTAGGGCATATATCCCTTCTGATGCAGTAATGAATTCTCCTTTGGAGCAGAGTACTGACTTGGTGTTCCTAATCCTGGCCATCAGGATATTTTCTTCACTCAAATAAAAGCAATGACCTGATCTAACGTACTTTACTAGGGAGAACGCCTGCCGACCTCTAAGATTTCCATCAAAATTGTAGCTTGCCAAGGTGTAAGCTGACCGCATCCTTTATAGGCGTGTGGATCAGCCAGCTGGCAAGTCCTGGCCACCACTCTCGCCAGGCAATCAGCCAACAACCCAGCACTCCAGGCAAGATTCATTCCCACTGCAACATTTATTCTATTTTCTTTTTTTAAGGTGTTAGCTGCATTCTGCTAATTGGGACCTTTTGCAAAGTCTTTCAGGCACTTTGAAGTGTCCGTTCTCCCATCAATTTCTAGTGAAAATTTATAGTCCTGTCACATGGGTCTTCAGCAAGAAATCTGTAAAAAGAGTGAAGGTGATTTTTTTTTCTTTATCTAA
This sequence comes from Acinonyx jubatus, assembly GCF_027475565.1. NCBI lineage: Eukaryota > Metazoa > Chordata > Mammalia > Carnivora > Felidae > Acinonyx > Acinonyx jubatus. The sequence continues at coordinate 127,491,838 of NC_069380.1, read as the reverse complement.
CTCAGTGTAGCAGAAATGAGGCAGGGGAACTGTCAGTCATTTCTAAGGATGACAATTTTCACTGCTTGACAATCGCAAATGTAAAATTCCAGTTATTTGATGATATGCCTGTGTAGAGCCCATCCCCCAGATCCAATGATAAGTGTTGAACAGCAGGTTTGGGGCCTTTTGCTTAGGCATGATAATTTAGGGAAATAGTTAGCTCATCAAAATTGGCCGGGTGCCCTGTTTTCATATTATCCAGACAGAAGTCACTGAACCACAACTTTGCTGCTTAGAAACAGGCACTAAAAGGGAGGGAGTGAGGAACTATGAATAGTTAGCCGGTCACCAATCATGAAGTGTACTTTACACTCAAGGATAAACTGATACATGTTAAATTATGCCTGAAGGTATGTCTGGAAGAGCACTACAGAAGATCTGCTGGCTGAATTCTGGTCTTTCCCCGCCAGGTGACCTTAAGGAAGACCCAGGACTCTCGGAACCAGGGGTTCTTTGCGTGTGAAAGAGAGAGTGCTGATAGATGGCCTGCAAGTTCTAAAGGATTATGTTCTGAGGACTTGATTGAAGAGCCACATCCATCATTTCTCCATCCGGGTACACTTTACTTTAAAACATCATTCTTGGGGCGCCTGGGTGGCTCAGTCGGTTAAGCATAGGCCTTCGGCTCAGGCCATGATCTCATGTTTCATGGGTTCAAGCCCCGTGTCAGACTATTTGCTGACAGCTCAGAGCCTGGAGCCTGCTTCAGATTCTGTGTCTTCCTGTCTCTCTAATCCTCCCCCTCCCTCTCTCTCAAAAATAAATAAAACTTAAAAAAAAAAAAAAGAAATAAAATGTCATTCTTCAAAACTATACACCTACAATTCATTAAGCAACAACTATTTTTTAGTCTGTACCTGTGGTTCAGCAGAGTACACCCTCTGTGTCGCCTGAAGAAGTTTCACGTGCTCACCATGGGTGAAAAAAGGCCAGGAGCAAATACCCACAGATGAGATAAATCAAAGAGGTGCAGAGTACCGTGGGGTTTGGAAAATCAGATGCAACCCTCTCCAGATCGCTTGTTCGGATACTGACTCCAGGAGAGCTGGTTGGAGACTGCAGCCTGGTTTCATGGAGCAGCTGGCATTTGATGAGAACCTTGCGTGAACGTGAGCTTTCTGAGAGACGGGACTGGGGAAATTCTAGGCAGAGAGAGCAGAATAAACACAGATGCAGACACAAGAAAGTTCAGACAATATTGAAAGAATTCCTGAACTCAGACACCTAGGGACCACAAATCCAATGTGCTTGCAATCCAGGTTAAGGCATGAATTTATCTTTTCCACAAATATTTATTGAATACCCACTCTGTAGGACATACCACCCGTGGCGTTATAGGACATCCAAAGATGACTCAGGACGTTCAAACACAGGTTTCAACTAGGATTTTAAATAACAAAAAGAAATACATGCATATTTTGCATAAAATATGGAAGACAGAAGAGGACAAAGAGCTAAATTAGAAATCACCTCCCTTATTTAAGTTTATAGACTTTGAAAGTAATGTCTCATCTAGCACGCAGAAGCAAAGATATAAATTTGGATGAATACAGAAGCAATCACTGATTAGCTCAAAGCAACATTTAAATTGATCTTTCCAGTGAAAAGGCATTAGAAAAAGCAATCTAAAGAACACCTGTTTAGATGCACTAGAATCAACAATTAGGTTCTTCAGGGAATGAGGAGTTTTCAGCTGCCTTTACTCCAGTGAGAGGCAATAGAGCTTAGCATTTTTATTACTGTAATCAAGAACATATAAGGGGGCCAGAGGAAAATATTCACACCCACCTCTTAATCTTGAAGAGGAGGCAAGTCCCTTAAGCCACTCACTTAATTAAGCACAGGCTGGGGCTGGGGGGAGGGGATCCTCTATAGGATTCTCTGTGACTCTTCTTCCTCTTTAAGAAATCTAAGCTTTAGACTTTAGAGTAAAAGGGAAAAAAAATCAGTTTCAACTTTGGGACCCAAAGAGACCCAAGCAGTGAATGTGACTGATGGAGAGGTGGAAGAGGCAAGCTCAGTGCCTCCAGATGGCCTCTAGGCTAGAGTGGATGGTGCCATTCCCAACAGGTCAGTTTGAATAGGCACTGCCCAACTCCAGGGAGCGCCATTCGTGGAGACCGTGATGGGCATGTCAAGTGGGAAACCATGTCTTTACTCCTTGCTGCCCCCTCTTCAGATACCTTCCTAATAATAATAATAATAACAGTAACAATAACCACTAACATCTATTTAGTGCTTACTACATGCCAGATGCCATGCATTTTACGTGTGAAATCCCATTGATTCCTTGCGAAAACTCCATGAGCAGGTAATATGAATACCCCATTTTGTAGATACTAGAGTAATCACATGATAAATGGATTATCCCGACTGGGGCACTTTTAAGAGTAAAAGAAGGTGCCATTACTACTGACCCTGGGACAACAGGTATAAACCAGGCTTGATTCAGGTGAACCAGAGCATGTGGTCACCCTACAGATAAGGCTGCTCAGGGGCAGAGTCAAGGCCAAGGATACTTTGCAGTGTTAGCCTCAGAAAGTTTCCACTGAACAGCTTTTGTCTCGTCCCAGGACTTCCTGACCATCAGGGTTTTCATCTATAAAATGGGGGTAATGACACAACTTCCTACAGTTACGTCAGGATTTAATCAGGGTGAAGCACCTGAGCTATGGACAGGAGCTCAATGTCAAACCACTAAAAACCTCAGCTGCCTTCCTCCTTCAGCCTCCCTGTGGAACCCAGGCCTCTGTGTAGCCTCAGGCAAAGCCTTTTCACCTCTTCGCCCTCAGTTGGTTCTTGGATGTAAGAATGAGGATGGACCGGGGGTAAAACATCACTTTCAACTCTGACATTCCTTTTTCTCTTATTCTTCTGGAATCCATCTCTATTCACCCACATGCAGCAAGAGGAATGCCTATCTCTTCTGCTTTTAGTTCAGAGAAAGGAGTGCTTCTGTTTATGCTGACCTTCATTCTCTAGTGCTTTCCCTAGATGGTGGGAAAAGGTGAACCTGGAAGCCTTTTCTCTCCTCTCTTCTTTGCATTACCTTTTGCTGGTGCTGGAGCTCCTTATGTGGATTGCTTTTCACTATGGGGTGGTAATACCAGGAAGCAAGCTGACAGTCTGGTCAAGCATCCCATTTGGATGTAGCTGGGGGGAATTTATTCCCCTGCAACCTCATGCCTAGGACCTTGTCCTTCCTTGGAGCCACAAAATGTCTGCATGAGAAAAAATATGCCACAAATTGCCTTCAAAGGTCACATTATAATGCCAACGTGAGGACCTTTCTTCCTAAGAATAAACACTTGAATTTAATTGTGAATGAAACACATTAATGAATCAAAGGCAGTGAGAGGAGGGAAGAGCACACAGGCTTGTGGTGGGAGAGGTTTCCTTGAACCCACCACACACCCTCGTGGCAGATTGGCCTCCAGAACAGTCAAGGACATTTGGGCACACCTTTTTCTTCCCTTCCCCCCTCCTTCCCCTCCATATCTCAAAGATATTAATTGAGCACGCACAGTGTTATATTCAGGAACTATGCCAGGCTCTGAGGGTTGGAATAAATGGAAAATAGACATGGTCTCCACCTTCACAGAGCTTCCACTGTAGGAATGAGAGAAATGTAAATCTAATTACCCCATGAAAATGTGTCAGAGGAGAACCCTGAGAAGTGCCATGGAGGAAAAAGACATGGTGCCATAGTGAGGGCTGACCTAGTTAGGGAGGCTGGGCAAGGTCTCCCTGAGGAAGTGATGAGGCTCCTGTGGAGACGGGAAGGATGAGTCGGCATTCCGGCATTTCGGACAGAGGAAGCAGCTTGTGTAAAAGCCCTGAGGTGAGAGGAAGCTCTGAGGGTTTGAAGAACTGAAAGAAGGTCAGAGAGTCTGGAGCTCTGAGAATAGGGGGATGGGGTACAGGATGGGGCTGGAGAGGGAGACAGGGCCCAGCCCAAGCCCAGCCCTGTCAGCCTCTTTAAGCATTTAGGGTTTCTCTAAAAGCCACAGGGAAATTCTCTAAGTGTTTTCAGCAGTAAGTTGAAGGATCAGTTTATTTGAACATGATTTGCTCCAGGAAAATAGGTTCAAATGAGTCAAGAAAGGAAGCAAGGGAATAAGGAAATAAGGAAAAATGGTAGCTAATGTTTATGTAACATGTTTTACTACGGACCAAGTATTGTTCTATGACCTTTATACACAGCTTATTTAATTCTCACGCAGCCCTATGGGCCAGATGCTACTGTCCCCCACTTTTCACAGAAGAAGAGATTGAGACACAGAAAAATTGGGCCAGCACTGTTTGGCTGGAAAGTGCTGGAACCAGACTGTGACCCAGAGGTCCATCTCTAGATAGCACTGCTTGGACAGCACAGATGCTCCTTCCTGCCCTCAGGCCAGGCAGAAGCTGTGTTGGTGTGGGGGGTGGTGGTGGCACTGTGGGGGGGTGGGCTGGGGGGGCGGCTTGTACCAGGTTAGCAGCTGTGGAGAGACAGGCCCTAGAGCTATTAAGTAGTAGGAGCTGTAAAGACTCAGGCCGGTGGTTGGGTGAGGAGAATCCCAGGTTTCCCTGTAAGAAGGTGGGAGGGGTTGCAGCAGAGGAAGCTACAGTGTCCGGAAGGGGCCTGTTTTCAGGAGGGGAGCTTGGGTGGATTGTGGGGACATCCATACACTTGTGGACTTAAGGAAAAGAAAACCGCTTCAAACACTCCTGTTTTTTTGTTTTGTTTTCCTCTTACTGGGAATTCTGCGAGGTCCGCTAAGAACTCACTACTTTAGTTCTCTTCGTTTCACAGCTAGGTCAACGCCATTTCTTTTGCTGCTTCATTTATTCAACTTGGTGTTTAAATTCTTTTCATTTCTAAAAGGTCTGCTCTCACTGTGACTGCATTCCTAGAAATTCTGTCTGAATTTTGCTTGGATTCACAAACTCGTTGATTCCATCCCCTCTTCTCAGAATTAATCTGAACAAACAGCCATGTTTTCTAGCTTCCAAACACTTTGTTTTCTGCCAACAATCGACACTTGTAATTCTGACACTGGTCAGCCTTGAGCCTTGGAATGTGTATACTATTTGATTTCAACAGTGCACTTCAGGTGCCTATGTGTTAAAATTTCAGAAATACAAACTGTATGTGTACAGCAGCCACGAAAATACATTTTTAAATACACAGTTCCCACTGTCTTGCCTCAAGATTATTTTTGGAAAACTTGCTAAAAAAACAATCTTCTCACAGATTTTTTAGTTCAAACTACTGGACTACAAAAACCAATCTGGCAGAGTTGTTCTCTGACACACATATGTGCATTTTACACACACAGGGTTTTAAAAAAGAAGACGAGGGGATGCACTATTACAAATTTTCTGTAAATTTTAATATCTATCACCAGAGGGACAACACTAACAAATTAGTTAGAATTGTAATTCTAACTCCATAGGGTATTTCTGGCTAAGCTACTTCCCCCATAATGATTCCACAAAAGCAAAGACTCTATTTACACTTCTTTGTTAAAATGCATTGTGAGGGGCACCTGGGTGGCTCAGTCGGTTAAGCATCAGACTCTTGATTTGGGCTTGGGTGATGATCTCGTGGTTCGTGAGTTCGAGCCCCATGTCAGGCTCTGTGCTGCCAGTGCAGAGCCTGCTTGGGATTCTCTCTCTCCCTCTCTCTCTGCCCCTGACCCTCTCTGTCTCTCTCAACATAAATAAATAAACATAAAAAAAGTATTTTACAAAATGCATTGTGAAATGGGGGATGGTCATGCATACATCAGTTCCTGCAAAGGTTATCTGGTACTTAGCAGTGGGAGGGGGCACAATGATGTTTTAGGAGGGCAAAAGCTCTGTCTTAAATTTGAATCTTATTGGAGGAATCAGAACTAAAGAAACAAGGAAGAGAGGAAGAGAGCTTCAAGCCAAGACCTGAAGGATGAGTAGAAGTTATCCTGGAGAAGAAAATAAGAAGAAAAAAGAAGAGGCAGAGGGAATGCCATATTTAAAGACTCAGAAGAGGGCAAGAATGTTAGGCATTAGAAAACTATAGCAAGTTCAGTAGGTCTGGATCTTAGAATGCAAGAGGGTGGTTAGTGAATGAGACCAGGTCACCAAGGGTCTTGTAACCATGGTAAGGAATTTGGAATTTATCCTAAGGGTAGGAAGAAGCCCTTGAAAAGGGCTATAGCAGGCAGTGTGGAGAACTGAATGAGAAGAAGCTATTGTAACTCCTCAGAGAAAATGGTGGCCTGACCTAGTATAGTAGCTTAGGAGGAAGATTCAAAGGGTAACTGCAAGGTTGGCCACAGAGGGCAGGGGAGAGGCACAGTGACAGGGCCACTCCCAAGTCTCTGGCTTGGCCAACTGGTTGGATGACAGAGCCATTGCCTGAGAGAGAGAGAGAGCACTGGGGACAGAAAGTTTTCAGCATGCTGAAGCTGAGCTGCCCACAAGACCCCCAAAGTGGATGACCAGTACCAGCAGTTAGTTACTTAATCAGTTACTTAGTTGTTGAGGGATCTAGACAAAAGATATAGGCTTGGCAACTGAAGCTAGCTGGAGGAGCAGACGAGATTGCTCGAGAAGGTGTCCGGTGATTTTAGCAACACGGAAGTCACATGAGATTTTGGAGGGGCAAGTTCAAGGATCGTGGTAGAGACAGAAGGCAGGTTGCAGAGTGAGCACAGGGAGGGGAGCAGGTAATAGGCAGTGTAGGTAGGCAACTCTTTCAAGAGGTTAAACCCAAAAGAGGAAAAGAGGGTCTGGGGCAACTGCTGAGTGGTGGTTTAAGATCCGGGAGACTCTGGTGAATTTAAATGTCAGTGATAAAAACTCATGAGGGAAGGTGGGGCTATGTGCTGAGCAAAGAGTGCAAGGACCTAGGGGAAGCTGAGGACAGCCTCCAGAGACTGAGGAGGATACAGAACGTGGAAAGATGAGTGTGAGGGAGGAAAAAGCATATGCTTGGCTGTGGGGACAGGTTAAAGGTGTTCCCACTGAGGGTTCTATTTCTCTGTTAGTGCAAGGCAAGAAAATCTGTTAAGAAGGAATTCATTCTTTCCCTCACAGTTAAAAAAACCCAAAGTGAAACAAAATTTCATTTTTCACCTATCAGATTGGCCAAAATAAAAATATTCACTAATAAATTATATTATCAATGACTGGGAGGAGTATAACAGTGTAAATTCATACAATCTCTTTAGACCGCAAGTCTAAAGTCAGAACCCTGTTGTGAACCAGTTTTTCACTTAACCCGTGTCTTGAAGATGGTTCCACAGCCACACAAATAAATCCACCCCACTGTGAAGCACACCTTATTTAATCCGTTCCTTGTGCACACTTCTTGACATACATATGAGAGTGTCTACTAGGGAAAACGTGTAGCTGTGAACTTGCACTCTGTTCACATCATGATGGTTGGTATTACGGGTCAAGTCTACTGGCCATGGGGGCCTAGACTAAGCATTATTTCTAAGTATGTCTGTGAGGGCGTTTCCAGATGAGATTAGCATTTGACTCGCTAAACTCAGGAAAGCAGATCATCCTCCCCAGCAAGAGTGATCATTGTCTAATCTGGTGGGGGCCTGAATAGAACAACGTGCAGAGGAAGGAGGAATTCGCTCCTGTTTTTCTTGCCTCACTGCTTGATCTGGGGCATTTCATCTTCTCCTGTCCTGGGACTGAGAGTTATACCATCAGCCTTCCTGGTTCTCAGGACTTCAGGTTTGGGCTGAATTGCATCACTGGATTTCCTGGGTCTCCAGCTTACAGACAGGATTATCTTGAGACTTCTCCATCTCCATAATCATGTAACCAATCCCTCATAATAAATCTATTTATCCATCTGTCTATCGTTCTGTTTCTCTAGAGAACCTTGACAAATATAATGTCCTTGCCCATTTTTCTACTAGGTTGTTGGTTTTTTCCCTATTGATTTTTTTCTTTCAAGACTTTTTAAAAGTTTATTTATTTTGGGAGAGACAGAGAGGGACAGGGGCAGAGAGAGAGGGAGAGAGAGAATCCCAAGCAGGATCTGCACGCTCAGTGCAGAGCCTGATACAGGGCTCAAACTCACCAACTATGAGATCATGACCTGAGCCGAAGTCAGACGCTTAACCAACTGAGCCACCCAGACGCCCCTTTTCTCTACTGATTTTTAAAATATTTTTTTAACTGTTTATTCATTTTTTGATAGAGACAGAGAGTGAGTGGGGGAGGGGCAGAGAGAGAGGGAGACAGAGTTTGAAGCAAACTCCAGGCTCTGAACTAACAGCACAGAGCCCAATGCTGGGCTGGAACTCACGGACCGTAAGATCATGACTTGAACCGAAGTCGGACGCTTAACCGACTGAGCCACCCAGGCGCCCCTGTACTGATTTTTAACAATGGAGAATGTTTGAAGTAGGCTCCATGGAAGAGAGAAAAGGGCTGAAGAGGATTGGTGTTTAGGGCACCGTCCAGGCTCCTCCCTCACTGCTTCGGGAGCTAATAATAGAGCTCTGCAGGCCTCCTTGAATTGAACAGATTTTCACTGAATTGTCTGTTTGCAGCCCTCGCCTGTGATTTCTTTCTCCAAAAGGTTTACAATTCCCTGAGGCCATTGCTGACCAACAGGTCTGCAGTCAGAGTAGGAAGGAAGGAAGGCCCTATTCTTTGAGTTCCCATTGTCGGCCTGTGAGTGGGTGAGGGGAGAAGCTGCCTAAATCTCTGAATCAGCTCTGGGAATGGACTTGAGGGCCTCCGTGCTGGGTTTTGGTGTTTACTCTGGGCACCAGTTTCCCCTACTTGATCTAAAGGGTGTGACCTTCCAGACCCCCAGTGAACCGACCCATGTCTCCTCTGCTGGATGCTGACCTTCTGGATGCAGGTCTCGATGTTGTCCACCCCCAGCTGGGTGCCTTCAAACATATAGCGACAGCTGCTCTTCTTGTCCACACATAGTTTTAGGCCCAAAGGCAAGAGAGCAGAGGGCTGAGGATACAGGGTGGGCCTGGTCTTCCACAGCAGGTAGCCATTTCTCTCCAGCTCTTTTGCATTTTTTAGAGTCCACAGATGAAGTTCAAGGCCTGGAGGGTGGGAGAGACCAATTATTTCCAAAACTCCTCCACAGAAAGCCAACAAAGTACCCTTTCCCAGGGCAGAACTCAGAGCTTCCTACTACACATGAAACCTCAAAGTGGTGTGAATTGTTTTGAAAACTGTCATCACAACATACAAATGACACATTTAAAAATGGTCTAAGTAATAAAAGGATGTAAACACATTTCAATCATTTATTAGCACATGTGATGTGCCAGGTGCTGTGCTAAAAGGCTTTACATACATTGGCCCTTAAACAACCCTGTAAGATAGCGACCATTATTATCTCCATTTTACAGATGACCGAAGTGAGGCTTAGGGTGGTTAAGTAACTTTCCTTAAATCACAAGGCTAGTAAGTGACAAAGCAGGCATCTGAACTTACACTAAGGTGGAAAACTGTAAACACAACATTAGACATGGGCATTGTTCATCCTACGGATTCCCCCATCAATGTAGCTGTGGCCAGGGAGGCCCTGACTGGCAACAAGTTGATGTTTCTCAATACTCTGCAGATTCCTCTTTTCCTAATAAAGCGCACTGCCTAACACTTCTGCACCAGGAAACTTAGACCCATCACATGTTCTCAAAAACAGCCCCACCTCATTAAACAGACACTTTAACTAAGTCCACCCAAGCCTCCCTTGTCTGGTGACCAGATGAACGACTTTCCCTGGTGGATGATTTCTCAACCTACTGCAATAGTTATGAAAAGGGACATTCACATCACAGCTCCTAATATCCAAATGCATTAGAAAGTCTAGTATTTTTCAGCTGAAGTTTCATTACCATTGCTTGTAAGTTCCACTTCTTTAATTAGAAATAATTTGGGGGGCACCTGGGTGGCTCAGTCAGTTGAGTATCCGACTCTTGATTTCATCTCAGGTCGTGTTCCCAGCGTGAGGCTCTACATTGAGTGTAGAGCCTGTGTGGGATTCTCTCGCGTGTGCTTTCTCTCTCTACTTCTTTCTCTAGAGAGCTCTCTCTCTCTCTAAACAAACAATTTCTTGTCCCCACCTCCTATCCAACCAACCCTTTTGCTTGTGAGTAGAGGTTTAATCTTGGAATCCAGGCATCCATGGAGTTTTGACTTTGAGTTTACAGGTGCTGGGGTGCAGAGCCATAACTAGAATCCAGAGGGACAGATTATTTTCTTTTTCAACCGCCTTGATGGCTGAAGGTGCAAACCATGTCACTATGTAACAGCTGGAAAGGAAATAGAACACAAAGAAAAGAAAATGACACACCCCTTAACCTACTACTTAAAAGGACAAACATTCAAAACATGTGGACTGTGGAATTCTTTTTTAACCTTTTACTTCATAAACGTTGTTAATGAGAGGTCTCACTAAAACTGTTTTTTAAAGTTTTAACTTTTATTGTTTAGGTTGATGCTGACCTTTACATATATTTTTAAGTGTTTATTTACATTTGAGAGAGCGCTTGTGAGGGAGGGGCAGAGAGGGTGGGGAAAGTAGCATCCCAAGCAGGCTCTGCTGACTGGCAGTGAGCCCAATGTGGGGCTGCAACTCACAAACTGAGAGATCATGACCTGAGCCAAAGTCAGGTGCTCAACTGACTGAGCCACCCACGTGCCTGCCCCCCACCTTTCTTCATAATACACACTATTGTAAGGGACATTTATGAATAGTGAACCACATGGAAATGAGAACGTGCTGTTTTCAGTAAATTATTATAGCCTATTAACTTCCCCAAAAGACTGGCAATTTTGTAAAATTCTTCCAATATCTGTTTTAATTTGTTTCAAGAACCCAACATTTAGAAAATTCTTTCAAAATTTCTCAAGCTACAAGTAGTACGTGACTTCTGAATGCTAAAAATGCCCAAATAGTACTCTGTTGTTCAATGCTCTCTCTCCATTGCAAGTTCCCAAGTCATTATTGTAAATGTCTTCAGGGTGGGGAGAAATGAAGCTTTTTTTCCACAGGCGTGGAGGTGACTCCAATCATAATTTTTAGTTACTAATAAAGAAAAGGGCAGCCAACTGAAATGGCCCAAGATAAATGGTTGTTGAAACTAGCATTTCTTAAAATTGGTATGGTTGGAATCTCAAAGGGTTAGAACTAATTTACAAATGGTAAGTCATAGAGGAAGCTAAAATAGGCCTAATAGGAACACAGCTTGGCATCCCCTGGTTGGTGCCTCTTTGAGCAAGACAACAGTGACTGCCCATCGGAGGTTTCCAAGTTTGAGGAATACACTTCTTAAAATTCTGTTTTGTTTTTTCTCTTAAGGGGGGTAGGTGTATAAGGGCATAGTAGGAAGGGAATGTTGCCAAGTTAGAAAACTTCGCAGCATAATATCCAAATGGATGTGAACTAAATTTAATGGCAACTGTGCCCAAAGAAGGTCATTTCAAGAGGAAAATTCCAATTTATGCATGGCCAGGGTTACAGAGCTCAATGGCAACTCCTTTGAAGTTCTAAGAGCTGTTCTTTTGGGTTTCTTCCCTCCCCTTCTTTCTCCACCCCACCCTCATTCCTAGGGTATACTATGATGTGATGTAAAAGAAAGCCATGTGTGGAGTGCCTCGGTGGCTCAGTCGGTTAAGCGTCTGACTTGGGCTCAGGTCGTGATCTCGCGGTTTGTGGATACCAGCTCCACGTCAGGCTCTGTGCTGACAGTTGAGCTGTTTTGGATTCTTGTCTCCCTCTCTCTCTGCCCCTCCCCTGCTCACTCGGTGCGTGTGTCTCTCTCTCTCAAAAATAAACAAACAGTAAAAAAAAAAAATGTTTTTTTTTAAAGAAGGCGATGTCTGAAGAACATGTCCTCCCCCAAGAAAGGTATCACATTGGCTATGATAGAGGAGCCAAAAGTGTCTTTGTAGACAGGATGGGGTATGAATCCTGGCTCTCCCAGTTACAAGGTGTGTGATACAGTCAAAGTATTTAACCTCTCTGAGTTTTAGAGTGTCATCTGTGAAGTAAGGACAATAGAACCTATTGTGTAGATTGTTGAGGGGGACTGTGAAAAAGTACACAAATGCAAGACTTTGGAGTCACACTGCGCAGATTCTCATTTTTCCTGGACCAGTTTCCAGCTGTGTGACCTACAAAGTAACTACTTTATATGTGCCTTATACAAACACTTCCTTATTTATAAAGATAATAATACCCACCTCATAAGGCCTTTTAAAGATTAAATGAGATGTTGGTAGACCTCTTGCAAGTAAGTATCTGAGACAGAGTAAATTCTCAATAAATTTTGACATGTGCATAAAGTGCCTAGGATTTAGCCCAAAAGGTAAGTTCTATAACTGATTAATTATACTTACTAGTTTAGGGGCACCTGGCTGGCTCAGTCAGAAGAGCATGTGACTCTTGATCTCGGGTCATGAGTTTGAGCCCTGTGTCAGGTGTAAAGATTACTAAAAAAATAAATAAATAAACTTAAAAAACATTATACTTACTAGTTAAAAAGCTGTACCTGGTTATATACTTTGATAAATCTTCAGGTATTCAAGTTAAACACACAGGAACATCTATTTGTAATTTTTAAATGTTGTATTGAAGTATAACACACATACAGCAAAGTGCAGCCATCTTAAGTATAAATTTAATTATATCTTAACCCATGACTTTAAAAGCTAGAAGATTTCTCTGTTGATTCTGTCAATCAGAAGAAAGATTGCTTTATTTAATTAAAATGACAGTTTTATTAAGAGAGAGAACCAGAAATACAACACTGAATATACCCAATTTTTTTTTAACCAACAAACAGCACACATTTTATTCATATAATTACTTACCCACCATCCTCACTCATATTCTACAGATTCCTTGGATTCACTACAACACTGGCAGTTGCCAAGCAGAGGTGACACATTCATAAAAGTGCCTGTGAGTTTGACCTCTGTAAGCACCTGGTTTTGAATCTTAAATTTTTTTTTCTTTAATTGATTACATCTTACAGGAAGTTCAATAGCTTCTCTTGAAAAGCTTGACAGACAGATGTTTTGCAACTGAGTGAAGCATAAACACCAATACTTCCTGGCTTTGAAAATTCTTCATTCTGAAAGATCTGGCTGAATTCACCCATCACAAGCAAATGACAATTCCTTTTAGCAACTCCTATACCTAGCAGTTGACATGTTTATTTTGACAAAGATTCTAAAGCTCTTTCTGATTTCCAAAACGTTCAAATGTGAAAAAGCGAGTGTCTTAAAATTGAGGAAACATTATTTTGATACTTGATACTTTGCAACTTACATTTCATCAAAAGCAATATAGGTTGTCTATGTGTAAAAAAAAAAAAAAAAAAAAAAAAAAGCCTGTACAGGACACTGTGATTAAGACTCTACTTGGCCTCATGTTTGGGAGCTAAGTTGTACTGGGAGCAGGAGACTCAAAGTGATGAGTCTTGAGTATTTTCACCAATGCAAACAGCACTCCAAGGCAATTTATCTTTCATATTAATAATCCTTACGTCTTTGGAGTGTCCACTCTGTGATAGGCACTATGCTATGTACATTATCTCCCCTACTCTCTTTTTTTGTATTTAAAAAAAATTTTTTATGTTTATTTTTGAGTGAGAGAGAGAGAGAGAGAGAGCATGAGTTGGAAAGGGGCAGAGAGAAGGGGAGACAGAGAATCTGAAGCAGGCTTCAGGCTCCGAACTGTCGGCACAGAGCCTGACGCCGGGCTCAAACTCACTACCTGTGAGATCGTGACCTGAGCAGAAGTCGGATGCTTAACCGACTGAGCCACCCAGGCGCCCCTTTTTTTTTGTATTTTTTAAAGATTATTTATTTTGAGAGAAAGAGAGAGAGAGAGTATGTGTGTGCAAGCAGGGGAGGGGCAGAGAGAGAGAGAGAGAGAGACAAAGAGAAAGAATCCCAGGAAGGCTCCATGCTGTCAGCACAGAGCCCAGAGTGGGGCTCAAACTCATGAGCTGTGAAATCATGACTGAGCAGAGATCAAAAGTCATGTTTAACCACCCAGACTGAGCCACCCAGCTGCCCCTCTCCCATCGTCTTTATAAGTGTTCTATACAGCAGGTATTATTATTTACAGACAAAGAAACTGGGGCTGAAGGAGATCATTCTTTAGGCTAACTCATCTGTTTGGAAGGTCCTGAATTTGAACCCAAGCCTGTCAGACTTCATAATAATGTTATGAAGACTCTTTCCAGGAGTAGAAAGAGGATGAATGTTTATATCCGTACATGTATGTTTATGTCCACATATTTCATTAGGGAATTTCCTTTCACTGAAGCTTTATAAAGCATAAAAACCTCACTGCTATAGGCAGTTGGGCAGAAGGTCAGATTCAATTAGTGACAAGTATGAATTGCAAATTCATTTTAAATAAAATAGATTTTCCTAATACCATCCGAATTTCAAAATGGATTCCCACCCATTCTCTTTTTTGTGTGTTCATAAAAACCACTTGAACTGGGCAGATTTGGTGTTATCAGCCTAATGTTACAGGTAAGAAAAACAAGGGCTGAAGAAGTTAAGTGCCTTTCCTATGGTCAGAGAGCTGTTTAGTGATAAACCCACAGCTCCCTACTCTGCAGGGTGACCTAACAAATTCCTCCTGAATTACCAGATAATTATTGGATAAGGATGATATGTATTCGTTATATTAATTATTCATATATAAGAGATTGCCTGAAGTGCTCAAAGATGTATTTCAAATATGCCCCTTGTAATCTCATTTATATCACTCTTTTGTACTACTTAGCAAGACAGAGTTTGCTAAATGAAGGAAAATTTCTGCCCAGATCCCAATCAACTTATTATAAATTCCAAATTAATAGGGTCTAAATAAATAAGAGCTCATTATGGGGCTAAACACTAATAATGTTATTTGTTTCTGATATCTTTTTTTTCATTTGCTTTGGCTCCAATTTGAGTATTTCATCTACTGCATATTTTTTTCTGTTCCTCATTAGAGATACAGGGCAAGAGAGGCACACAAGGAAAGAATTACTTGTATATGAATAAAATTAATAACCTGAAATTATAGAAGGGGGGGAGAGGTATCTTTTTGATAATTTATCATAATGTTTAGTAACAGCAATTTGCAGTAATGAAATAACTGATCTTTGCTTCTCCTGGGTATGTGTTGCATTTATCAGTTTATGCTTTACTTACATTTTTTTTAATTACTCTACTTGTTAAATTATTTAAACTTAGAAGGCAACTTCTAAGTTATTAATAGTACGGCAGTCTTCTGAAAAGGGAGTCATGCAAATAGTTATTTCATTTTTTTAATTCAGATTTTTAGGAATCAAGATATGTTTGTCATTTAACCCTGGGATTTATAGAGACTAAAAAGCTCAGGATCATTCACCACCCAGAACAGGGGGCTCAGCTTTAGGGCCTAGGCGAATGTATCTCTCTAAAATCAACTTTATATAAAAGTCATCTGGGTGGAAATGTGGTTCCTCATGCTGGGTCTCCTTACACTTCTGAAGGAGTCCTAAGGGAGTAAGATGAGTGAGAGCCAGACTGATAGCATGAAAGGCCTGGTGCTCTTAGAGCTATTTCTTCCATGATTAAAAAATAATGAATTTTTTGTTTGCTAGGTGCGAGGAATAAACACTCCTGGATTCCCTCTATTCTGTCGTTCTCCCTCTGGTCTACAAACACACCACAAAGGCTTCTCTGTTCCTTCCCTAAGTCACATTTCTCATTCAGACGTCCTTTCTATTTGGGGTTCCATTACTTACTTCCATTTGGTTCTTTCCTTTCCTGTATGGGCTTCTCTGTTTGTTTTCGGGCTTCTCCCATGTTTCTATTTTTGAATTGTTTCTTTCTGCAGGACCATCTCTGCGTCTCACTTCTTTATCATCTTGCTCCCTCTTTTGTATCTGGTATTATTCATCGTCTTTGTTTCTATTTATTTCTCTTCTTCTAGCTCTGATTTCTTTATCTCTGGCCCCCTGTTTCCTCTCCTTGATTCTCCTGTTCCCATCTCCACGCCCTTTGACCAAACAACCCCTCCCTACCTCCTACTTAAAGTCACTGAAGAGGCGCTCCCACTAGACTAGAAGAGAAAGAACAGAATAAAAAGAGAATTGAAAGGTGATGTACTGAACCTGGGAAGGGCAAGTTTAGTCATGCTAACGACTTCCCCATCCTCTTTTGGTCCCCAGGCAGTCTCCTCCACTGTGTGTGTCACAGCCAGGGACCAAGGCAGCACAAAGAGAAGGAAGCAAGAGGAAATAAAGGTGAGTTTTGGGGCAGCCACAGACATGAAGCTATTCCTTAAATACCGCCCAGTCAGCATTCATCTAAGAAACGGTACAAAACAGGATTGTGTTTAAAGTATAGAGCCACTCAGATCAGCTTCCCAGCAAGCTAGAAGCCATTCTCTCTAGAACCTAAAACCGACGGCAAGAATAATCAGATACAGTAGGTAAGTACTATCAGTGTTTCCACCTGACCCTAAATTACTTCAAAACTCTGTCTGCCAGGGTGTTAATGCCCACCTCCAGGATACACGTCTTGCTTCTCATGACTTGGCTATGACCCAGCCCCACCCTTGGCAGTTTTTATTTTTAACTATTTCCAGATATGTTTATAAACAAATCATGCCTCTTAGAACCACATTGCTGCCACTCAGTCGTACAGCGGAGGAAAAATCCGGGACAGTTAACACTGTGGAAAGTCTGCATCTCTCTTATCCTTCAGGAAGAAAAAAAGGAGAAGAAGAAAAAGGAAGCATAACAAGTTTTTAAAAGCCAGATGAACAAGAAGCTCTCAGAAAAACCATTTTACCAGCCTAGTGGTAGTGAGATAACCAAACGTACAAACAAGGTGACCTTTCTTCCTTCCCCTCCTGACACCTGGCGTGAGGACGCTGGTGGCCAGGGCAGGCCAAGGCGGGTCGTGAAGCATTGTGCAGTCATTAGTTTGGGGGCAGCAGGGGCCGAGGATGCGCTTTTCATTTCACTTGGGAGCGCTGTGAGGAAAGATGAGGACAGAACTGAGCTGACTCCATTTTTCCTTTTTTCAGGCAGTTAGCTGCCAGTTTGTTGATTTTGAAACTGAGTACTAGGGAAAACACCTCGACTGTTCAAATTCTTCACAACAACAACAAACCTGCACATTTCACATGTTTTTTTTATTTTGACAAAAGAAGTCTTTTTTTTTTTTTTTTTTTGAGTGAGGTAAATAGGGGAAATTACCCTAAGTTTGTAACATTGTTTGCTAGGAACCTCTCTGATGTCAGTCCTTCCGTTCCTCCCACCCTGGCCTGCTCTTAAGACAAAAGAGAGAAGAGCTGGGTCTTCGGACAATGAAAACAAAGGCCCAGTGCCGAGGCCTTTGTCTAACCTTGCAGAGATCGAGGTTAGGTCTGAGCAGAGCATGTCCCCAGACAGCCGGGAGTCCTTCCTGGCAGGACAGCTTCAGGCCTGGAATCTGCCCACTCAGGGCTGCCCTCATGTGGGGACCCCTTGGTCCAGGGGCTTCTCTTTAATAACATCTGAGCTTTTTTTTTAATAATTTTTTTTTAACATTTATTTATTATTGAGAGACAGAGAGACATGGAATGTGAGCAGGGTTGGGGTAGAGAGAGAGAGGGAGACACAGAATCCGAAGCAGGCTCCAGGCCCTGGGCTGTCACCACAGAGCTGGATGCGGGGCTCAAACTCACAAACTGCGAGATCATGACCTGATCCGAAGTCGGACACTCAACCGACTGAGCCACCCAGGTGCCCCAAATTTTTGTTTATATTTCCTGGCTTCAAAAAGATAACAAAAGGATGAGCTGAGACTGAATCCATAGAACAGAATGACACACATACACAGAAATAAGTTATATGTTCACAAATATACATACAAATGTATAACTTCCCCCCAAGGAAGTTTTAAAATAAAATAAAAACAAATAGAGCAAAGAAAACTCCTTTGCCAGATAGGGTCCAGTTATGGGTATTCCTGAGATTTTTCAGGTTGTCTTTTGCTTGTGAGCCCTCTTGCCCCTAATTGCTGTCTCCATGGTTGGCATTAGAAGGGTCACTGCCTGGTCTCAGGACTTTCGTTCCCTTTGGGGAGCCCCATACCTGTCTTTGTCTCCATTTGGTAAAATGTGGGGCTTGAAGCAGCTGTGTGCACAGTGTGGGCCCCTGCACAGAGCCAAGCAATGGTCCAAGGTAGGACGGTGTGCTCCCTACCAGCCTACACTGGGCTCTGCGCCTCTCCTCTCTCCCAGGCTGCAGAGGGAGGGTTTACTGGCTTTCTGCATTCTATGGAAAGAGAACTATCTCCAGGCTGAGTGTTCTCAGAAAAATCTACCACTAGAGTGGAAAAGCCACTCCTGTTACTTTTTTTGTCCTACAAATACCCATTGCCGGAAGGATATGTGACTGTGGTGCATGTAGTAGTTTCCTAGGGCTGCCATAAGAAAGTATCACCGACTGGGTGGTTATCTACTTAATAAATAAAAACTTACTGTCTCACAGCTCTGGAGGCCAGAAGTCCAAAACCAAGGTGTGGGCAGGGCTGTGCTCCCTCTGCAGGCTCTGGGGAAGGATCTGTTCCAGGCCTCTCTCCTAGCTTCTGGTAGCTTCAGGCATTCCTTGGCTTATAGATGCATCATCACTCCAAATCTCTGCCCCTACACGGTGTTCTTCCTGTGTCTCCACATCTTCTTCCCTCTGTATGTCTGTGTGTCTGTCTCTGTATTCAGATTTCCCTTTTTTAGAAAGACACGAGTCATATTGGATTAGTGCCCACCCTAATGGCCTCGGTTTAACCTGATTAAATCTGTAAAGACCCTCTTTCCAAATAAGATCACATTCTGAGGTTTGGAGGCTAGTACTTCAGCATATCTATTCTGGGGGACACAATTCAGCCACTACTGGTAGTCAACCTTGTCGTCTAAATATCTTCTCAGCTTACAAGGAACACTGCTGTCTCTTGCTTTGTGCGCCAGCTTGTGGAATCTTCTGTAACTAGAGTAATAACAGGGTTCAAACAAAGAGTAAAGAAGACCTGCACAGTATGTAGGGTTAAGTCATCGCATTGGCTTTAGAAATCTCTCCTTGGCTACTTCCCCTCAGCCTGCTCAGTCTTCTCTTCCAGTTCCACCCAAGGTTTCTTTTCTAAACTCCCAGCGCTCAGACACATCTGAGCTGCTCTTCCTTCCTGTTATAATGGCTCTCACCAGTAACAAGAAACGTATTATTCATGAGGTGGAGGGGGGGAAATGCTGGAAAATGTGTCAACACTACTATTGGTGGCCTAGTAGCAGCCCACACTCATTATGGGGCAGTTGTGATGGAAGACTGGAAGAGACATTTTGAGATCCTCAGGTGAAAAGTCATTGAAAAGAGAAATCACTCGGGTTGGATTGTCACAGCATTTTCTTCGTAAAATCAAAGCACATTTGTGTTAATGAACATCTTGGGTTCTCCTCATTTTCTAGGCAATATTCATACCAAACCCACAATACAAATCCTGTCCTCCAGGGCTCACACGATGATATGACTAATCACCTTTTATTTTCATAGCACTGCTCCTGCCTCCCCAGACTCTCTTATCAGCCTCCGGAGTTAGAGTAACAGATAGGATGAGCACGTGAGAAAAATGGTGGAGTTCAAAAAATGGCAGGGATGCACTAGGGCCTGGGTCTCCAGCCTGCATTTCCTTTCCTCCCAGTGGGCTGCTAGCTCCTTGCACAAACTCATGGTACCCGAATAAGACATGTTGGTTTCGTGTACAGGTTGGGCCAGTTTTCAGCGTCTTGTTTGAACGTACTGTTTTTGACTTTTATTTTCCAGTTTTTCTAGTTGGGTAAGCCTGGGGTAGATAAGTTGGATCAGAGGAGAGATCCCACTCTGACTACAAAGGCTTCCCTGGCAGGTGGGATTTAAAAGGGAAGGTGGTGAGAGTAAGCTTGGAGGAGCCAGGTGATAGGCAGAGTCAAACCCTGTTTTTGCATAGAGCAGACCAGAGCACTTCATGCAAGCTTCATGCAAAAGGGCGTTGGGAGAACTGGATTTCCTTTCTTTCTTTCTTTCTTTCTTTCTTTCTTTCTTTCTTTCCTTCTTTCTTTTCTTTCTTTCTTCCTTTCTTTTTTTTTTTTTTTTTTACTTTTTCCCCTCACTTGGAAAAATTTATGTTTTTCTTTCTGATAATTCACTAGCACTGTACAAAAAAGTAAACAGTACATAGAAAGTGAAGGTTTCTACAATGTCAGTACTTCTCCACTCTGGCTGTGGGGCAGCCGCATAGATGGTAGTGCGAGTTATTTTCATCCAGACTTCTTCAAACACTGTGTATGTCTGCATCTTTATCTAGATAGAAATAGCACCATTAACAGAGTCATAACATTGTGATTTTTCTACACTTTCTCCTCTTACCGTGCAGAAAATTTCTCGTGTCAAACCATGAAGATGTAACCTATTCTTTTTCTTAAAAAATTACATTTCATATCTTAGAATAAAGCAATTCTTGCACAGATTCAAAGCACACAGAAAAGTACAAAGTGAAAAGTAAAGTCTTTCATGCTTTACCTCTAGTCCTTTTCCCCGAAGGTAACCAATGAGATTGCTGTAACAGTTTCCTACATATCCTTCCAGAAGTATAATTACTAATGTCTCCATACATGTGCATATAGATAACATTACTTTGTTCTGTAACTTGCTTTGTGTATGCAACACATCTTGAGATTAAAAAAATTTTTTTTAATGTTTATTTTATTTTTGACAGTGAGAGAGTATGAGCGGGGGAGGGGCAGAGAGAGAGGGAGACACAGAATCTGAAGCAGGCTCCACACTCAGAGCTGTCAGCATAGAGCCCGATCCGGGACTCGAACCCATGAAGTGTGAGATCATGACCTGAGCCAAAGTTGGATGTTTAACCGACTGAGCCACCCAAGCACCCTTTTTTAAATTAAAAAAAAAAAAAAATTTTTTTTTAATGTTGAGAGATTTTAAAAAATCAGTATATACAGAGATACTTCCCTTTTCTGACAGATGTGTAATATTCCATTGCATGAATACACATTTCTTTCTTTCTTTCTTTCTTTCTTTCTATTTCCTTTTTTTTTAATTTTTTTTTTAACGTTTATTTTTGAGACAGAGAGAGACAGAGCATGAATGGGGGAGGGGCAGAGAGAGAGGGAGACACAGAATCGGAAACAGGCTCCAGGCTCTGAGCCATCAGCCCAGAGCCCGAAGCGGGGCTCGAACTCACGGACCGCGAGATGGTGACCTGAGCTGAAGTCCGATGCTCAACTGACTGAGCCACCCAGGCGCCCCTCTGTTTCCTTTTAAGTAGGCTTCATGCCCAGTGTGGAGCCCAACACAGGGCTTGAACTAACCACCCTGGGATCAAGACCTGAGCTGAAATCAAGAGTCAGACGCTTAACCAACTGACCCACTCAAGTGGCTCAAACACACCATTATTTAGTAAACATTTAAGTTGTTTTAAAATTTTGTACTAAAACAAATGGTCCTAGAATAAACATCCTTATATATTCATCTCTGTATATAGAATAAAACATTAGTGCTCAATTCTCCACCCTCTCACCAGCCCTGGGCATTAGCACTTCATTTATTGATTTATACTTTTACAAAATCTTTTGCCGATTTTTTTTTATTTCTTTTGCCAATTTGACCAGTGATATCTTGCTTTAGTTTTCATTTCTTTGATTATTAAGGCATCTAACCCTATTTTATATGGTTTGTTACCCTGAATTGACTGTTCATGACTTTTGCTTAGGTGTTCATTGGAATAATTATCTTTTATCTTTTGATAACAGGAGGATCACATTTTCATGGAAACATGCCCATAGAACTCCAAGGATGGATCCAAGGTTTTAAAAAGTAATTATTCTTTACATATTCATAATTTTCTAATAAACTCAACACAGACCAGGCTAAAGTTTACATCTGTTAAAAAAAAAAAAAAGATGCAGGAGGAAAGCACAGCTTGTTTTCCAATGTCTCTTGTCATCTGAAGAGCATTTTTAATTTTTTTTATGTTTCTTTATTTTATTTTTGAGAGAGAGAGAGAGAGAGAGAGAGCGAGAGGTGGAAGGGTAGAGAGAGGGAGAGAGAGAATCCCAAACAGGCTCTGCATTGTCAGCACCGAGCCTAATGTGGGACTTGAACTCACAACCTATGAGCTCATGACCTGAGCCACCCAGGTGCCTCTGAAGATCTTTTTTTTCCTTTGTTTCTATTTTTTTTTTTATTTTTAAAAATTTATATCCAAATTAGTTAGCATATAGTGCAACAATGATTTCAGGAGTAGATTCCTTAGTGACCCTTACCCATTTAGCCCATCCCCCCTCCCACAACCCCTCCAGTAGCCCTTGGTTTGTTCTCCATATTTATGAGTCTCTTCTGTTTTGTCCCCCTCCCTGTTTTTATATTATTTTTGTTTCCCTTACCTTAGGTTCATTTGTTTTGTCTCTTAAAGTCCTTATATGAGTGAAGTCATATGATGTTTGTCTTTCTCTGACTGACTAATTTCACTTAGCATAATAATCTCCAGTTCCATCCACGTAGTGGCACATGGCAAGATTTCATTCTTTTTGATTGCTGAGTAATACTCCATTGTATATATATACCACATCTTCTTTATCCATTCATCCATCGATGGCCATTTGGGCTCTTTCCATACTTTGGTTATTGTTGATAGTGCTGCTATAAACATGGGGGTGCACATGTCCCTTTGAAACAGCACACCTGTATCCCTTGGATAAATGCCTAGTAGTGCAATTGCTGGGTCATAGGGTAGTTCTATTTTTAGTTTTTTGAGGAACCTCCGTACTGTTTTCCAGAGTGGCTGCCCCAGCTTGCATTCCCAACCTGAAGATCGTTTTTAAGGAGGTAGTGAATATGCTAAGGAAATCATTCTTATCAATTTAACACAGATTCCTCATAAGCGACTCTTTGCTATTTTAGCATACACATAAATAAAAGTAATAAAACAATTGTACATGATAGACTTTCACTCATTCTGACTGATTCCCCCTCAGTTCAAATTACTGAAGTTCTCTTATAATACTGAAAAACAAATCCACTTACAGAGCCAGTGACATCATAATGATTAAGACTGAATTCATTTGCACTCCCTCACACATTTTCCTACTGGATGAGCAGCTTCCTTGTTTAAATATGGAATTCTGTGATCATAAAATGGATTCCATCCAGATACAAAATACGAAAAACTGAACTCATGGGAAATGACCCTTGCAGGGGACACCACCCTCAGGCTTGAAGGGATTTTCTATTTCATCAACTGTAGATGAACCATAATAATAAAACATAAAATATTACACAAAGATTAGAAAATCAAGAATCACATACCTTACAGCATTGTCTTTATAGTCAAACTCATTCTCAGCATCTATAGCCAGTCCACTTGGTCTCTCCCCAGGAATCATCCCTCAGTAGAGCTGAGGGATCCTTCTCTGTGCTTCCAGAACACTGCATGCCTCTCCTTGCTTACTATACAATTTTGAAATGACATGGGATGCCCGTTTGCTTGCTAGCTCTCCAAGTCAAGGCCCACGTGATGTTCACTTTTGTGTGCCTGCTAGTTGTCACAATACCTGACACAGAAAGGGTTTTGTTATTACTTGTTTTGCTGTGTTGCTGTTAATATCTTGAACTATGTGAGTTCGAGCCCTGCGTCGGACTCTGGGCTGATGGCTCAGAGCCTGGAGCCTGTTTCCGATTCTGTGTCTCCCTCTCTCTCTGACCCTCCCCCGTTCATGCTCTGTCTCTCACTCTGTCTCAAAAATAAATAAACTTAAAAAAA
This sequence comes from Acinonyx jubatus, assembly GCF_027475565.1. Lineage (NCBI taxonomy): Eukaryota > Metazoa > Chordata > Mammalia > Carnivora > Felidae > Acinonyx > Acinonyx jubatus. The sequence goes on along the minus strand of NC_069380.1, from coordinate 127,467,976 downwards.
TTTTTTTGAACTAGGTGGAGAATAGTTTTACTCTCCATTTTTTGGGTCACCTGTGGCAAACACAGCTGACTGCCCATCTAACAGCCACCACTGCCACTTTCCCCTTTACCCTTGCTGGTTGAGCCTTGATTTTGTTTGACGTTTCACTCTCCACAAAGTTATGTGCTCAGGAAATGACTCCTCTTGCCAGAGCAGAAGTGGGGGCAGGGTATGAATGGTGACTGGTATGTGCAATGTGGGCTGTCCTCTTCCCCTGGCCTGTGGCCCAATTCTAGCCAATGAGGTCTGAGAGTAAGCCACCAGGGGAATTTTGGAAAAGGGCTTTTCTTATAGAGAGACTCACGGGAGGAGTTGTCTTCTTTCCCCTGGGGTCCCATGGATTATCTGGAACTGTGGCAGACATCTTGCAAATGAAGGTGGACATGAGACCACAGAGACATCCTCCATGGTGTGGCTGAGCTGGAGTCACTGGCCTGCCCGCTTTCACTGAAAGAGAATGAACCCCTGAATGCATCCCAATAAGTGCATCACCACATGATAAAAATGGGAAGACGCCATAGGGGAGGAGCCTCTATTGGGAGAAACAGAGTCAAAATGGAAAGTTAAAAGGAATCAGGGTTTATCTCATGGTAGAGAAGCCTCTGGATAAACCTGGTTGCTGTTTTCAAGTTCATGGAGGGTTTCAAGGATTGAACATCAAATAGTTATACCCCATGACTTCTGCAGACCTAACGGGAAGAGGAATCTTAATTAAAGCAGGAGAGACTCTGCATGGATTTAAGAGAGAAATCTGCTTGTAGGAATGATAGAACCCTGACATGGGCCCCTGACCATGAGAGTCTGTCCCTTTGAAAATAGACAAGAGGGAAAAATATGAGTCTTAGTGGATTTTTTGTTGTTGTTGTTTATTTTGAGAGAGAGAGAGGGTGTTTGCACATGCAAGAGAGTGGGAGAGAAAGGCAGAGAGAGAGAATCCCAAGAAGGCTCTGCACTGTCAGTGCAGAACCCAATGCGGGGCTTGAACTCACGAAGAGTGAGATCATGACCTGAGCCAAAGTCAGACGCTTAACCAACTGAGCCACCCAGGTGCCCCAAATAGGAGTCTTTGAACAGTTTACTATTCACCTACTTAAGGCAATGGGAATAACCAAATGACTACTTGAAGTTTGTCATTTTGTGCTAATTTAGAGAACATAAATTACTGAAATTTAAGTAGGTGAAGAATCAGCTGCAGACCTCCAAAAGTATTCATTAGGCTGGAAGTTTGATCTGGCAGAGCTGGAAATACCTGTTTCATCAATATAAGGCCAAAATGTCAGCGTGACATTATAATTTACATGGAACACACACTACTTATCAGAGCTTTGTGATTAGTCATGTGCCCAGAACAAGGACACTGCATGAGAAATGTAGCCTCAGGGAAGGTGGCTGATTATTTCTGGAGTGTTTATTAGTAAAGCTGATCCCAATCTGAATTCACTTTTCCATGGAAGAATGTAAAAATGAGTATTGGATTTCGTCAGTTCCTCTGACCATGTCAACACCCTTAAGTGCACACAGCAGGCAAACCACCAGGCCATGGGTGTGGGGCAGCCCTGCTCAGGGCCACCCATTCCCAAGGCCAAGGCCTGGGTTCAAGGACCTACTCAAACAAATGATAATTGCAACTTGAGCTGCTAGCTGAGAAATTACGGCATGGATCCTAAGTAACCGGAGACAATAACTACCTCTCCCCTTACAGCCAATTTTATATAAATCCTATTATTAGCAAGACTCTCACATGAACCCTGGAAGTTAACATAAATACAATAAAGGCATATAAAAATTGGCCTCAAAAGGTGCATTCTTGTTGATTTGATTAGGTACACATCACCACTTCATTTTACTGACATTGCAGGCTGGAGCATTTCTTTTCCTTATGAATTTGGTAGGACAAATCTTAAAATGCAGATTCTGCGTATTGTAAGCCATTTTTTTTCACAAATCAACAAGTACTCTTACGGTCGCACCAGGTATGTTTTCATTGAGGCTTTTACTCCCACAGCAGGAGTTGACCCTGACCCAGCAGGACCCTGTCCTCTCCCTCAAAACAGTCTCTCCAACTTCTGTCCTCCCTTCTCCTTTCATCCTGCTTTTGAAAAGCCCTCCACACCCCTGCGTACTTCTCCGCGGCTCTTGGCAGCCCTGGAAATAGTGTCTGGGTTTTGAAATCTTCCTGATTTTAGATGAGATGCCCAGGAGCTGCGAGGTGCTCCACATGAGCTCTGGCTGTGCTGTCCCCTCCCATTCCTCCTCCCTCTCTGGGCAGCCTGCCGTGGGTGGAGGGGAGTCTGCATGTGTAGCTGGTACCAAGTAGATGCTCTGTTTGGGTCCTTGCTCTTTCCCTTCAGCTCATGAGACCGAAGAAGCGAGGCACCAGCCCTCACACAGGATCCCGGCACCTTACATCGAGGCTGTGAAGAGACCCAGAGCTGGCGGCAAACCCTAATCTCCCATCTAGCATCAGCGTGTCTTCGGGCAAGGCATTTAATCTCTGAATCTCCTCTAAAAAGTTTCCTATAAGGTGGGTAATGACACGTGCTTCCTACACCGTTGTGAGGATTAGGTAGCAGACATTTAAAAAGCATCTATGTAGGGGTGCCTGGGTGGTTCAGTCAGTTGAGCGTCCCACTTCAGCTCAGGTTATGATCTCGTGGTCTGTGAGTTTGAGCCCCACAGTCAGGCTCTGTGCTGACAGCTCACAGCCTGGAGCCTGCTTTGGATTCTGTGTCTCCCTCTCTCTCTGCCCCTCCCCCACTCATGCTCTGTCTCTCGGTCAAAAATAAATAAACATTAAAAAAATAAAAGCATCCATGTGTTACTCAGTGTTGTTCTAGAGAGGCAAAAACCGTTTTTATAGCAATGAGACTTCTAAATACCTGCACTCAGAAAACAACAATAGATGGTATTTGCCACTTGGACCCCAGTCATTCTCTTTATTTAAAAGGAAACCTCGGGGCACCTGGGTGGCTCAGTCGGTTAAACATCCGGCTTTGGCTCAGGTTATGATCTCACGGTTCTGAGTTCCAGCCCCATGTCAGGCTGGGGGTTGACAGCTCAGAGCCTGGTGCCTGCTTCGGATTCGGTGTCTCCCTCTCTCTCTGCCCTTCCCCTGCTTGCACTCTGTCTCTGTATCTCTCAAAAATAAATAAATGTTAAAAAAAACAAATAAACAAAAAAATAAAGGGAAACCTCAGTTTCAGGCCTACGGTAATCCAGCAAAATAGCTGCAGAGCCAAAGGACCTCATCTTGGGGCTCAGAGGAGGACTGACTCTTTTCCTAGAGCAACGGAGGCTACAGCAACATTGCATGTAGCACATGGCTCTCTGAGATATGGGAAGGTTAATGAGATAGCATCTAGGTGGAAAGTGCTGAGTGTGCTAAGTATTACCATGTTGCAATTACCCTAATACCAGAGCAAGTTCTCCTTTGTCCAGATCATTCAAGAGCATGTGGCTCTGAAAGAGAAGGTACAACAGATGAGACATAAAAGTACCCAAGTCTAAACACACCCTATTCCCAGGCACACTCTTCAGCAACACTGGGAGCTGCAAATAGGGAAGGGGCTTTGGCCTCTAGGGTGCTACAGTTCAATTGTTTAACACCCTGGGTTTAGAATTTATATCCTGCCACGTTTCTGCATTGCTTCCTAGAGGCCACTGACTACACAGTCATGGTGCACCCGCTCATCATCCCTGTGACCTAGGGACAAGCCATGCAAACTCTCTGGGCCTCAGTTTCCTTGCCAGGGAAAGGGAGGTAATAATCCCTACCTATGTCACGCAGTTCTGAAGCTGTAAAGCATGAGTGCTTTGAAAATTAGAAAGTGATGCATATTAACATGAATTCTTGGATGCCGGTGCCTATTCTCTCATTGCTTATCTGACCATAACCAAAGTTAAGAAATAAAGGTCTCTGGGGCGCCTGAGTGGCTCAGTCGGTTAAGCATCCGACTTCAGCTCAGGTCACGATCTCGAGGTCTGTGAGTTCGAGCCCCGCGTTGGGCTCTGGGCTGATGGCTTGGAGCCTGGAGCCTGCTTCAGATTCTGTGTCTCCCTCTCTCTCTGCCCTCCCCCGTTCATGCTCTGTCTCTCTCTGTCTCAAAAATAAATAAACGTTAAAAAATAAAAAAAATTAAAAAAATAAAGAAATAAAGGTCTCTGACTCTATTGCTGGTGACCACCCATCATGCATCACAAAGTCTAGTTGAATTTCCACAAGGTTGAATTATGGATTAGTAAAATGGTACTACTTGTTCTGCTTTGAAGGACTAGCTTACCCATGGAAGAGTGCTTACATGTGGATCCACTAAGCCATGCTATTATAGAGAAGTAGTATTAACTTTATTCATGTAGCACGTGGAACTTTTCAAGATGCTTTCACATGTATTATCTATGTGTATGTCTCTGTCTCCCAGTGAAATCTTTCGGGATGTTTGCTTCTCTCCTTCCTGTTTTCCAGCATGTTACCCTTGGAAGAGGCAGAAGCCCGGGGCTTCAGGGAGCCAGGGCGTGACCCCTGGAGTCTTACTGAACATGGGCTCAGTGGCAGCAGTCACTGAGGAAATGAAGACAGCTCGAGCTACCCAGCCGGTCTCATGGACCATACACATGGGATGGGCACGGACAGCCCTGGTCACAGGGAGACAAGTGTCCCTCCACGACCCACAGTCACCACTGAGGTTTTAGGAAAAGCTCCCATGTTCCCAGAGCTTCGGCTGCTGCTTACTGACAAACCAGTCCCTCAATAATCTTATTGTATGTTTTCAAAACAATTCTCCGTAATGCCCCAAGAATGTCTGAACTTCTGCGTGAACTCGCTAGTTTGAATGTTTCTCATATTATTAGCAGGAACTCCGATAGACAGGGCCCATGAGTCTTCTTGGTGGGCGCAAAGGCAGGCCTCTCCTGCGAGTGAACCCCCGATGTGCCCCCACTTCGTCTCCTTCTGATTCTCTCTCACACCCCTTCTAGTCTCTTTCTCCCCTTGCTCTCTTTATAACCAACGTTAAGAAAGAGCTTTGCTTTGATTACAGGTTACTCATTAGAGAATGCCACAAGATTCTGGTGCTGAATTTTTTTGTGAAGGAAGATTCTGAATACAAAAGGAGAGAGCAGAGATACTGCTGCCTTTGATGACCTGTTTACCCCAACCCCATGCGGCTGGGAACGGAGCATTCAGCTTCTGATTTCAGGATGACTGCACACGACCCCAGTTTTAATATCGCTTGTCATTCATAAATCCCCGAGACATCACAGACCCAGCCAGATGTGATGTGGTCTGGCCTAATCCTTCTATGGAGATGCAGGGGAGAGTGGAAGCTAAGCCTTAATTAAAAATGAGATCTGATATTGGAAAATTAAGGCTTAAAAATGCTTTGAATGGGCCTATTTGAGAGCACATTCAAGTGTATGGATACATCAATTCAGGAGATTCTGTTTTTTTGCTAGGTGCAGCTAATTTTATAAAATCATAAAATACCAAATTTATAGCTATAGGACAAACTGCTTCAGAATACCTCCAGCTATGCTTCGACTATATGTAGCATGATATATTTTGATATATAGATGCCAGTCCCTCTCTGGATTTCCAGTTAAAGGCATCTGTCATACAAGGAGAAGGGATCACATTGGTAAATAAAATTTAAAAATAATTCCCCACTTTTTGTCAAGTCATCCAGTCACATATTTTTATTCATTTTTTTTTCAAGAAATCTTTACTAATAATTAACTTTGTGTATGGTACCTTGTGTCTGGTACAATGAGATCTAAAAAGTCATTCTGGTCATCAAACAACTAAAAGTCATGATAAGGCAGTGAGAAATTTCCTTCACAATTTAAATACCATTATAAGAAATTTCACTGCAAGTGTATTTTTTTAACTTTTTAATTTTATTTAATTTTATTATTTTTTTAATGTTTATAAAAAAAATTTTTTTTGGCGTTTATTCATTTTTGAGAGACAGAGAGAGACAGAGTATGAGCGGGGAAGGGGCAGAGAGAGAGGGAGACACAGAATCTGAAGCAGGCTCCAGGCTCTGAGGTGTCAGCACAGAGCCCGACTTGGGGCTGGAACTCAAGAACCACAAGATCATGACCTGAGTGGAAGTTGGATGATTAACCGACTGAGCTACCTAGGTGGCCCTAAACTTTTTAATTTTCTTTTAGAGAGAGAGCATGCACGTGAATTGGGGAGAGGGGCAGAAGGAGAAAGAGAGAATCCCAAGCAGGCTCTGTGCTGAGTGTGGATGGGGTGGGGAGGGGTTGATCCTATGACCCTGGGATCATGACCTGAGTAGAAATCAAGAGTTAGGTGCTCAACCGACTGAGCCACCCAGGCACTCCCATTGCAAGTGTATTTTTAATAACCAAGAGACTGCCATAGAAAATGAGGCCTGGGAATTGAGAAAGACAGATTAGCTGGAATAGTCAAAGATCAGAACTGAGTGGAATCTTGCAGGATGGAGAGTGAAGAATTTCAACTGTGTTTCCATCTTTCCTTCCTAGCAAAAGGTAGAATGAACTGTGCTCTTCTTTCATGTACTCTGGACTCTTTCCAGTAGGAAGTCTAAAGTGAGTAAAACAGCCCAAATGCTGAAATCTACAGGGGAAAAAGAGCAGGTTTGAGGATGCACAGATAGAGTATCATCACGCCCTAAAAAGAGCTGACTCTAGCTTGAAGAGGTGAGCCCTTTAAACTATTACCACCTGCTACAGAAAAGGCCCTCAGTAATTATTAGTTGAATGAATGAATAAATGAATAACCAGGAGGATTCCCAGAACTTCCTCAGTTTCACCTTTTACTCTCTTTGCAGGTGCCCTTGCACCCTCCTGAAGTGAACTTGTCCCTGGGGCTGTGTAATGGCTAGATTCATATGTGCTACTTTCTTGCAGAATGGGAGTATGCAGTAATTTTCAAAAACAAAAAACAAAACTGCAAAACCCTAAAACCCCTAAAATAAATATTGCCAAACTGCTTTCTAAAGTGATTGTTCCATGGGGCGCCTGGGGGGCTCAGTCAGTTAAGCGACTGACTTTAGCTCAGGTCATGATCTCACAGTTCGTCATTTGAGGCCCACATTGGGCTCTGTGCTACAGCTCAGAGCGTGGAGCCTGCTTTGGATTCTGTGTCTCCCTCTCTCTCTCTGTCCCTCTCCCACTCATGCTCTGTCTCTCTTTCTCTCTCAAAAAGAAATAAACATTAAAAAAATTTTTTTTAAGTGGTTGTTCCAACTTACACCCCTGCTAGAACATAGTAAAATAGTTCTTGGTTGTCTAATATCCTCCCAGAACTGGGTGTCATGAATTATACCAGGATGAGAAAGGTAAAATGGCATCTCATTGTTGTTTCACTTTGCATTTCCCTGATTACTATTGAAGTTAGGTCTGTTCTCTGAAATTCCAATTAGATTCACATAATATCTTATCCACCTTGTAAGTCTCTTGGCTTCTTTTTCATACTTTTCATCTTGTTATCTCCCTATTATACTGTATGGATAATTTGTATCAGTTTTTTTTTTAATGCGCCCAATGTTCTGTTTACCCAATCCATTTGGACTTATTTCAGTTATAATATTTTTTTATTTTTAGATATTCTACTTGTTTTACAAATTTAAAAGATCTTTACTTTTAGTCTTTTTTCCTTGTATATTTTCATCCCCTCTATTATTAATTTCTGCCAATTAAAAATACACTTATTTTATTTAGGACTGACAATTATAATATTCAGTGTTATTTGGGGTCTGATTCTTTTATTTTCTTTCTTGGGTCTTCCCTATGGTGTCTTGATTGCTTGTGTATTTTGTGAGTTTTGACATTCAGGCCAGATTCTCTTGTGTTTAGTTGTGGGAACTTTTTAAGACCTGGGTTCAAGGTGGGTTCCTCCAGAGAATATTTCTTTTATTTCTGCCATGTGCCTGGAGGCAATTAAAATGTGAAATCACTTTAAAATAAAATTTTCAGCTTGAAATTTTTTTTGGTCCTTACAGATAATGTAAATTCTGGACCACAAATCCCTCTGTGGTTTTGTTTCTGATTATAAATTTTCAAAGGAGATTTATTTTCCCCTTCTACCCAGCACAACAGTCAAGATAAGCAAGTTTCTGTGCTACTCCCATCTGTGGGGTGGCTATATCTAGTTTACCTGTATACGGAAGGCATTGCACACTGAGGGTCCTAGCTTTATATGGGGGTATGTGTCTTCTATTAAATTTCACCTTGGTTGGATTCTTGCCTTGGTGTCCTGTCTGCATTACCCCATGCCACCATCAAAACCTGAGGTTAATGCCACCAGGACTCTACAGATGCCTCCACAGAGAAGGCTAAATTAGAGCACAGTTACCTTCCAGGATTCCTGCTTTCACTTTATTTGCCCCTGAATATTTCATAGTCTCCTATCCGTCCAGTAATGTATTTAAAAATAATTTTTAATTCTGATATTTTACTTAGCATTTTTGGTTGTTCTCAACGAGGGATGTTTGGGGTATCTAATTTGTCATACTGAAGCAAACAGGAGTCCTATTATATTATTTATTGTATTTTTCTATATGTTTATAGTATTTTGTACTTAAAGTGATAACAATGCTAAGAAAAACTCCTGGAAGGAAATAGACAAAAACGTGTGGTGAGATTATTGGTGAGTATTCCTTATCTCTATTTTTCTGTACTCTGCACACACCAAAAACTGAAGCTGGTAACCAAATGGAAATTCTTTGGATCACATCTCAAATAATAGTCCATTTCCATAAACTGAATTGTCAAGTAATTCTTAACTTATTTTAATCAAGTAAATTTTAGACAGCAAGGATACCCTCTACCTAAAAGAAGACCCACGGAATTACTGAGTTACTAAAAGTAGAAAATTCACTACCCAGCTTTCAAATACACAAAATGATCTTATCTAGAACTTGTTTTGAAAGGGCTGGATACATATTTTCCCCTTAAAGAACAGTAAGAGATGTTTCTAGTAAAAACATCTTACGAAAATTAAACTTTCATACCTTCTCATTAAACACTGTAATTCTTTAAAAACTCTCTTTAAATCTCTTAAATATATAAAATGGCTTTAGAGTATTTTTAAAATAAATAATTCAAGTTGATGTCACATTGATTATAGTGTCTCAGTGTCCTGAATATTTGTGGACTGGCAAACTTGATGGTACTCAAAACTACGGCCCCTCCCAGAGACAACCACCCAGTGAGGAAGTATTTTATGTACTTACCCACACTGCTTCTGACCTCCTCGTTACCCTACACTTGGCAACAGGAAGTTACTTTCAAATTGTTGCCTACACGGTAGGGGAAAATGGTATCTCACTTTTACTCTTTTAACAGAAGCGTAACCTATCATGGCATGAAAATGAAATGAAATCATGTTTTTATTTAAAAGACTGCTCTTACTGACTTCTCTATTTGGGGTTCCTTTTAACTTTTTGTTATTATAAACAATGCCACAATCTTTTTTTTTTTTTTTTTTTTTTGGTACATCCATTTTTATACTTTGTCCTCTTACATCCTTAGGATAAATTCAGTATTTTGCTATATCAATATTTTGCCAGACTGCCCTGCTTTGGGATAGGTGCAAGTTCTTTAGGTAAAAGTTGTTTTAAACAAATCTAAATTCTTAGACTAAATTTCTAAAACTAAAAATATTTTCATCACATTTTCAATGTATTACTTATAAGTTAGTGTCTTATTGCCCATCATCATCTATAGATGTATCTGGCTTCTAGAAAAAAAATGCAAATACAATAGCCCAAACTTACAAAACAAATAAGTTAGGGAGTGACTATTTGCATTACAAAATTATTATTTGCTTTACAAAATGGTACCAGTTTAAGTAGAAAGCACCTTGGCAATATTTGAAATAAGGCCAAATTTGCAAAAATTCACTTTACATACAACTTTTCCAGAAAATATCAAGCACAGAAAGCGAGAAATACTTATTTTAATGTGATTTTATGAATCTGAGGCAGTCGAATGAATCTGCTGCTGCTTTTTTTAAGAGCAAATTGTGTACAGTGTAAGGAATCCATGAAGGATTAACAAAACTGTAATTATGTGATTTTTTTTCTCAAAACTCTTGGGTTTTTGTTTTGCATTTTATTAAAGCCTGTGCTTCAAAAGCAGAGAAAAATAGCCACGTCCCCTCCCTTGCTTTTCAGGCTTTCCACTGCACGCCAGCCAACAGAGCGGCATATGGCACATAACATGCATGGTCAACGTCCCACCAGCATATTTGCAGAACCAACAGTACATATTGAACGAAACCACACCTCATGCAGAAGACTTTTAATCATCCTTCACTCTTTGGTAGGAGCATGGTGGAGAGGTGGGTGGAGGAAGGAGATCTGGCTGTTGGCAAGACAGCTCAAGGGAATGGAAATACACCATTGCGGGGGCTGGGGGGGTGGCCTTCTTATTCACTGGCTCTAATTCCCTCTCCAGACAAATGATAAGATAGTGCTGTAGGGCTTAGAGAAATTGGGGCAATGTTGGGGCAGTGGGCAGTGGAGAGTGTGTTACTGACAGCCTGCCTGGTCCTTTCAGTGGCAGATAAAGCACACAGGTACACACCCCACATCTAACCAGCCCCAGTCCTGTCTCACAGAGAGTTTCCCGAGCTTTTGCCCCAGTCACTCACCTTTTTCAAGCCTGTTTCAGAGATGTACAATATACCGTTTAAAAACACTTCTGTTTTCGTAAAATGTGTCTCACATGGAAGGGGGGGTGGGGGTGAGGGTATCTGGTGTTTCTCCCGCCCATTTGGGAATCTTGGCTTGCACTCTGACCATAATTAGCATGAGGCCTTCATAATGTAGGCCTAGGAGGATGAGGGCAGGCATAGGCTAGGCCCTCTCAGCAGCACTTCTGTCTTTCTTTTCCTCACTCACTGTCCTTCTTCTCCAACCAGGAGGTAGGCCGTGGGCAGCACTCACCAGATGCACACTGGTCACCCCTGGAAGGCTCAACGGGGTGCGGCACCCAGGAGTCTGTTTGGACTTTCATTCTGAGTTTATGGCCCCTGGACTAGAATAGGATTGACCCATTCTATTTTATGAGATCAGTGGGATATTAAAGTAATTAGTAGGAAAAGGACTGGACTGGATGTCAGAAGATCTGGGTTTACTTCCAGCTGGGCCACTACTGAGCCATATGACCTTGGACTAACATTTAGTCCCTGCAGACCCATGTTTTATCAGCTGAAAAATGAGATTTGAACTTAGTGAACTAGGGAGTAAAACTGAGCCACATGATCAAGTTTGTGCGTGTGCAGGTGTCTGTGGACATGTGGTTGTGTATGTGTATTTGTGGAGTATGAAAAGATGAACCGAAGGAAAAATGGATTAAAACAACCCCAGTGTCAATGCTCAGAAGTGAAAGGAAACATCTGGAATGTTGAGAAAGTGTGTCAAAGAAGGGAAAATTCTTTCCCCTTGGCACTGAATAAGAAATTACCCCAAAACATAGTGGTGGAAACCCAAACCAATGTGTTAGAAACAATTATTTAAAAGAGGATTTTGTGGGTTATAAATTCATGAAGGGCTTAGCTGCCTTTCTGTCGCATGGAATTTCTCCTGAGGTTGCAGTCAGATGTTGGCAGGGACTGCAACCATCTGAAGGCTCAGCTGGGCTGCGTGTCTAAGGTGGCCTGTCCTCCTGGCCAGCGGTGGAAACGCAGCAACACTGTGACCAGAAAGCGTTTCCAGCAGGCCTTTCTCAGGGGAGGTAGACTCCTTACTCCACTTCTTGCAGAGTGACCCCCACAAGAGAAAAAAGTAGAAGCGGCATGGCCTTTTCTAAGATAGCCTAAGAAGTCACCCGGCAATGCTGCTACCACACTTTATTGGTCAAAGCAGTGACCAGACCATCCTGATTCAAAAGCAGGGACGGGGACTCCTGATCTTGAGGAGGGGATGTTAAAGAATGTTGGGGTCAAGTGTAAAAAGTGCCCCAGGCACCTGACAAGCATGCTCTGATTTTTCTCAGTATCTTTGAAATAAATGTCTTGATCATTGCTATAATTTAATCAGCTTTCTGAGATAAGAGGCTTCCTGAATAATTTGGTGTGCTGAGTGCTCACGAACTGAGTGTACTTAAAGAATCACTGCACTTTTCAAGTAAATTATATGGCTCCAAATTGGAGATAACTTCAACCTCCATAGCTGTTTGATGAATAAAGTTAGCTACATAAGGCCACAGTGCAGGAAAAAGGCAAAGAACTGTGAAAAATCAAATAACCAGACTATTATTTGTAGCTTGATTTAGATGCTTCGGAAATAGACCTCTGCTCCTGGGAATCTGACAGCTCACTGTGAACATGGGACAACGATGCGATGTCACACAACATGTGGGAGAGAGATACCAACCCACCAGGAGGGACTTGGAGCAAACTGGTGTAGACAGAAAATACTGCAGAATTCATCTCAGGTCAAATGTATGCTCCTTGGCCCTGAGCTGTTCTGACACTGGTGGCTGAGAGCAAGCACACTTCATGCATTCCTCCTTGGGTCTAATTTCAATGATTATTCCTTCCCATCTTGTGCGGCCACCATCAGACTGATTTTAGTTCCTGGGGATTAAACAGTTTCTGAAGGTTGTTATCACTCCCCTTCAGTGGAGCATATCTTCAAACACCTTCCTGGATAATTACCATGGCCCAGTGATTGGGCAATCACCACAGAGTGCTTTTAAACACACACACACACACACACACACACACACACACACACACACCTCAGTGTGTTCCTTTGTATTTGCTTTGTTTTTGCATTTTCAAAGCCCAGCGGTTCATGAGAGACAGTAGAAGGACAAAATAAGAAGACATATGGTAGTGCTTAAATTATTCCCCAAAAGGGAAAGTGTCCAATATGAAATTATTCACTCTTTCTACTATTCTGGGGTGGGGAGGGAGGCATTTCAACCAAGAAAATCATAGTATACCCACAATGCCCAGAGGAGAACTGAATTATATTATCAACTTCCAAATACAGTCAGCAATATTTCACCAGAAAAGCTGCTTTGCAAAAATTAAACCTCTAATGTTTACACTGGGAAATACCTCCAGGCCTTCTCTGCCATCTTCCCCGTTCCCCTGCACATAAGTGTGTGTGTGTGTGTGTGTGTATGTGTATTTGTATTTGTATGCACACACACACACACACACACACACACACGCACACCACAATCTCATTTTCTTACCAGGATCCCCTTTATTTTGTTGCCTTCTATTATCCTAACATGTACATAGGTGATTCTGTAGTGAGGACCCAGAATAACTCCAAAAGGAAAAATTACACAAAGTAGAATTTTGTCTTTTATTTTTCAAAATGTTCTAAGAACCTATAGACTCGTCCGATAGAAGCCATGGAAAATGGTGGCCAGAAGGAAATCACTTAGATAATTATTTGAGATCTTTTTTTTCATCCAAAATGATAAGCAGAGGAAGGGAGGGGGGAGGTTGGGTTTCAGCTTCCTGTTGTTTTTACTCAGTTTATGCAACTTCAGTCCATTCAACCTAACCTTAGGCATGTTATATAAAGATTGTATACAAAGAGACAAACTTTGAGAAATATTTTTTAAATTTAAATTTTAAAAATATGTGACGTGTCACATATTCCAATATGTAAACACTATAAAAATGAAAATGTTGATAAAGATGGCCAACAGACACATAAAAAGATGCTCAACATTACTAATCATCAGGAAACTTCAAATCAGGACGACACTGAGATATCTTATTACTCCTATCAGAAAAGACAAGAAATAACAAGTGTTGGTGAGGATGTGGAGAAAAGGGAACATTTGTGCACTGTTGGAGGGAATATAAATTGGTGCAGCCAGTGTTAAAAACAAAATGAAGTTTCCTCAAAAAAATTAAAAACAGAAATACTATATGATCCAGAAATTCCACTATTGGGTATATTCCAGAAACCCCTGAAAACATTAATTCAAGAAGATGTATGCACCCCTGTGCTTTTTGCAGCATTATTTACAATAGCCAAGATATGGAAGTAACCCAAGTGTCCTTCCATAGATGAATGGATAAAGAAGATGTGATATATGTACAATGGAATATCAGACAGCTGTAAAAATGAGTGAGATTTTACAATTTGTAGCAACATGGACCTGGAGCGTATAATGCTTAGTGAAAGAAGACAGAGAAAGACAAATCCCTATGATTGCACTTATATGTGGAATCTAAAAAAAAAAATAATAAAACATACGCACACACACACACACACAAGCAGAAACAGACCCATACGATGGTTGTCAAGGAAGAAGGGGGTGGGGGATGGGCAAAATAGGTCAAAGGGAGTGGGAGGTACAGGCTTCCAGTTACAGAATGAGTAAGTCACGGGATGAAAGGTACAGCATAGCGAATATACTCAGTGGTATCGTAACAGCATTGTATGGTGACAGATGGTAGCCATGCTTACGGTGAGCATAGCATAATACCTGCAGTTGTGGAATCACTATATTGTATGCCTGAAGCTAATGTAGCACTGTGTGTCAACGATACTTAGGTTAAAAAAATGTAAATGTTGAGAGGTCTATCCCCATCTATGCCAGTCCCTCTCCACCCCCATTCCCCTGTCCATGTAGGTAACCATATTGTTTATTTCTTACATAGGTTCCCAGTGTTTATGCTGACACAAGCAAACACAAACACATCCATATTTTGCTTCCTTTCCCATTGTTTTTGAGAGGGAGTTTAAGAGGGCAGGAACTGACCTTGTTTGTCCTGTGGTGACAATACATGAGTAGAGAAAACAATGGTGTATCAGAAAGAATGGAAATGATGTCTCAATTATTTAGATTCCCAGAATCACTTTCTCTGACTTTAGTTCTTTGGTTAAATCTATTCTTTGGGCCTCTTACATTTTTACATTTTCTAAATCCTTGTTTTCTGCAGAAGCACAATTTTAGATAATTCATATATCTCAAATCTCTTGCCTAACAACAAAAACATGTAGCTGTCAGCCTTAAGAAGAGTACAAAAAGCACAATGGCAAATGCCGTGCAGGGTCCCCTTCAGAAGGGCTCCCGTGACCCAGGGGTCTGAACATGGACATCCAGTTGGAACGCTGGCCCTACCTACAGGGAAGAACATTTATTCCGACCTGGGATCTCTTCTTTATCTTACAGGTACCCGTGCATAGACAAAACAAGGGCTTGCACAAATATCTTACTCTTCTGACACCTGGGAGTCTAAAATAGAATACTTTTGTAGATTTTAGGAACAACCGCAGGAATGTGGATATAACCAGATAATTGACACTGGGCATTGCGTGGGACTGTGCCAGAACCCAGAAACAATGAAACAATTTTAAACTCGTATTTTGGAAATGAACGAGCAATGACAACAACTTGTTTTTCAAAAAAGTCGAAACACAATAATGATGTAATTCATTGTCATCTTTTGGTGTATAGTATTATATTATATGTCAGATGAATAAAGACAAGCTAAACTGTGAATGATACATAGGATAAATTATCAGATGGGTGTGTATTATAATAATTGCTTTACATGCTCGAGGTTTTCCTCAAAAGTTAGAGGATAGGTAACTGTAAAAATCACATAAAATTTGGTTAAATATTTATTCATTTCATTATTATATATATATTTTTAATTTTTAATGTTTATTTATTTTTGAGAGAGAGAGAGACGGGGGGGGGGGGCGGTGCAGAGCGAGAGGAAGACACAGAATCTGAAGCAGGCTCCAGGCTCTGAGCAGTCAGCACAGAGCCTGATGTGGGGCTCAAACTCATGAACCACAAGATCATGACCTGACCTGAAGCTGAAGTTGGACACTTAACCAACTGAGCCACCCAGGCGCCCCTATTATTGTACTTTTAAAAGTTTATTTATTCTTAAGCAATCTCTACACCCAATATGGGGCTTGAACTCACAACCCCGATATCAAGAGTTGCATGCTCCACCAACTGAGCCAGCCAGGCGCCTCTGGTTATATATTTAAAGAAATCCTTAAGATGACTCATTTATTTTAATTTTTAATTTAAAATGAAATATATGATCATTTAAAGATCTTTTGACAGTGCAGAAAGCGTACAGCAAAACTTGTTTCTCTCCTGCCGCATGCCAGCTTGTCATGCTTCTTCCTGAGACACCATCAACATACTGCTTTCTTATGTGTCCTGCTGAAAGATTTTGCATATTGTATTATGTAAATCTCTCTTTTGAAAACACAAACAAGAGCATGTTGCAAACCCATCCCTGACTTGGCCTTAGTCTGTATCTGCACATGCACGCCTGTGCTGCTGAATATCCCACTGGAAGGAAGGCCCTCAGGGTATTCAGCCAGGCCCCCACTATGTGATGGCTCTTCTGTGAACTGAATAAGAATCCTTCATAGAGTAAAATAAAATCACCTTCTAATAATCTTTTCCTGTAAAGGTGATTGTCCTACACTGAGCGTTGTCCCGCTCTCTCTTTCTGGCATGTGGAAGATCATTTGTTGGCCTCTCATCATCATCATCATCCTATATTGCCTGATGTCCAAGTTCTGAAAAATCATTCTTTTATACATTTTGTTACAGTCTTTTAGTTGTTTTGGGCTGTAGGGTAAATCCAATCCATGTTACTCCATCTTGGCCAGAGCTGAGGTGTCGTATTTTTTAAACACCAAAGTGTTTCCTAAACTTGGATGTATACAACCATCTGAACAACTCATTAAAAATAAAGATTCCTGGGCTCCTACCCAGAAATTCTGATTTGGAGAGCTGCCTGGGAATCTGTATTTTTAACCAGCACCTCAAGCAATATGGAAGCAGCCCTGCCATGGGCCAGACTGGGTGTTTGGGAAGCAGTGACTTTAAGGATTATTATATTTATTTGTCAGCTGTTCTCAAGTGATACCACCATATGGACGCTTTGTTTTTCAGATAAACAAAATAAAAATAAATGGTAAGGTCGATTTCTTGCCAGACTTTGAACTATTGAATCTGGGGAAACACACTACCACCCCTGAAGAGTACCTACAGAGGCCAGGGCTCTGTGTTAAAGAGATGCTCTGCTCAGCATGTGACACAGCAGACCCGATGGGCTCGAAGGCAGGTGGAGAATCTCGTTGGAAGAGACACATTTACTCGTCTGCACAGAGAGGGCACAAATCCCAGCAGCTTCGGCTTAGTTAAACTCACGTTGGAAAATATTTTTGGCTTGTGTGGTTTTATGCTTTTAGAGTTCCATTTTTAAGCACTGGACTCGTCCAAACCCACTGCAGCCGAGCTGAAGCATCCAAGGAAGATGCTGAGTTTCACACCGATCTCTGCTGAGTCTGTAAAAATTTCTCAGATTTGTCCAAATTGCTTTGTTGAGAAACCAAAACAAAAATCGCTAATCCCAGTGGGGTTTGTAGGGTCCTGTGGTTTTCATCCAAAACTATGGCTAACGCAGCGGTTGGTCATGTGACTTACAAGCCTAAAGGTTCCATTATGAAACCTGAAACAAACCCACAGGCTTCAGATTTAAAATAGAGACTAACCCCCCTTCTCCCAAATCTTCTTAGTTTTGGCCTGGAAGCAGAGACTAAGGAAACATGTCCAATCCAAACCAAATGTTGTCAAGACTCACTACATTTTAAATCCAAAGCTGAATTTTATTCCATTGGGGTGACATTGTTTATTAACACTGTCTGAGGCAATTGAATTGTCTAGAAAAGTTCAGGAGAGCTGGAGGCCCTCTCTTGTTTGTATTACGATCAGACTGGCTTACTGTCCAAGAAACAAAATGAATTCAACATAAATTATGAGATTTTATTTTATCATATCTCCCTTCCCTTAGGACATATAAACAACAAATTATGAAATGAATTCTATTTTCTCTTCTTTAATATAAAATTTTAGTCATTAAATGTCCAATCCTTTTACAACAATGACTCAAATTTTAGGATACATAAGAATAACCTGGAGAATTTGTGACATCTGCATATTCTTGTTATCTACCACTGTGTAACAAATTATCGTAAAACTTAGAGGTTTCAAGCAACAACCGACTTACTACATTTCATGATTTTGTGAATCAGGAATTCTGGCAGGGATCAGCTGGTGATTCTTCTGCTCTATGTGGTCGCCTGGGGTCACCTATTGGTGGTGTCTGGTGTCATCTGGAGGGTCCAAGACCACTTCACCCACATGCCTGGCAAATTGGAGGGGGCGAATGCAGAGCTGGCTTAGCTGGACTCTGCTCCCTCTTCGTGTACTCTCGGGGCTCTCTCCACATGGTCCAGACCTCCCAGAAACCACAGCTAGGCCTGGAATGGGCATGGTATCACTTCATTGTTCAGATCAGCCCTGGGCCAATTTCAAGAGGAGGAGAACTAGACCCCACCTCTTGACAGGAGAAATGTCAAAGAATTTGTGGCCATCTTTTATCCACTACAATGCAAATGCCACAGTTACACTCTCAGAAATTCTGATTTAGTAGGTGTGCAGCAGGGTCCAAACATGTGCATTTTACAAGGCACCCAATGAGATTCTGGTGCAAAGGATCATCATAGCCCTCTCTGAAAAATATCAATATATAAGATGTGATGGAATGTGTGCGTATAATCAATCTGTCCATCAATCAGTTAACAAACATTGATTGTGTGATATGTGCCCAGAATCGTGTTAGGTGCTGTGGAGTAGAAAAGGAACATCAAGAAGGGACCTCAGCCCTGGAGGGGTTCACATTTCTTGGGAGCCAGCATTTTCAAATCCTTTTCTCCCACGATTTTGACAAGATCACTTCCCCTAACCTTTTATTCTTCTCCACTCCTGACTTTCTTTTCGGTCCTATATGCCTGTGTCATTCCTCTCCCAGCAAGCCACACAGCTCAGCTCCAGGGTGGGACAGCCCATCCTTCCAGGAACAATGTGGACTTTCTTTGTTGGTTTCTGACTCATCCTGCATATGGCTTCAGCAGCCAAATAGTCTCTAGACCCTAACCCCAAAGCCGGCTCTGTGGGTGTGGGTGTATGTGTACACATGTGTGCATGTATGCGTGTGTGTTTTTATGTGGTGTGATGGGGTGATGGGAGGCACAGGTTGGGGGAATCTTGGGAGATGGGTCAAGTTGTGAAGGATGTCAGTGGGAGTTTGAGCACATTGCTGAAAACAATACTGAGAATGATCTGTAATCTAGAGAGATACACATGATAAGAGATAACAGTGGAATGAACTCTGTGGTCACGGACTAGAAGAATGGGGTAGTAGGTGTGCTTGGAACAGAAGGGTCTAAGAGGCCAACTGTAAACAGGGGTATGTGTGGAGTGCACCAGTGGGTCAAGTCTGGCTGGTCAAAGATGTCTTCTAGGGTTGGACAGAAATATTTTACTCCGTGGAAAACAATCCTTTCTTGTCTGGATCTGAGGCTACTTTCAGTGCTAAGCCTTTAAATTTTGAAGCCCAGAGTCAGCACTGAAAGCCAGGACCAGCAGCATCCAGGGATGGCGTCAGCAACCAGGCAGGGGCCTGGGCACAAATGGAAGTTCAGGGCTAAGCTGTGAGCCAGGAATCAGCCAGGCGAGGAGCCAGAGAACAGGCAGCCAGCAGGCTGGGCAGAGGATGCTCACAGATAGGCAGTGATCAGGAAGATTCAAAACTCCAGGAGCAGGGCTGAGAACACAGGCCATGGTCATGGCCCTTCTGCAGATGGTCTTGCTCCCAGCAAGAGCTGGGGCAGGAAGTAATCACAAATCAGCCCAAAGCTTTTGGGTGCATTCTAGGGACAGGTGGAAAAGCAGTACCTACCACTGTGCCCATTGGGTGAAGGGGTCCCTCTGGGAAGGCAAAGCCCAGGCTTGGTAAGCAGTAGGTCCCCCTAATAAGAAGAAGAGCTTCTTCCTCCAAACAAACGCAGAATGCAAACCCTACCCCCAGGTTTAGCAAGCCAAATGTCATCTAGATGCAGCTCCCTTCATGCCTCAGCAAAGCCTTTGTGCAAAGCACAAAGTACACGGCTGCATGAGGTGTCCCCCGTATGGAGGCAGGAATGAGAGATGATTGTTGTTCTGAACGCTGGAATACCCTGGCCAGATCTTTCCTTTTTTGATAAGAAATCAGGAAAATTTTGGGTTTCTCTGAGTTCTCTGTACCTCCTCAGACACAAGGGTGGTAAATTAGTCATCACCAGAGAGATACCAAACATTAACACCAGGCTAATTGGGAAAACCGGGCCCAGGAGGCCTGGTGCCCAAGCATTGAGGTGCCAGCTGAGCCCGTCCAGTAAGTGGCTGGCTTGTGCAGGGGATGGCTGAGAAAAGCTACTGAAAGGCACTGCTGCCAAAAATACTGTTCCAGTTGAATGGTAAGCCATGTTCCCCGCCCTGGCAACTGGAGGACAAAAGCTTCTGCTGTGCTTCTTTTAAGATCAGGAAAACATCACCTCACTGTGGAGTTATTGCCAAAGATTTGAGGACACTTGCATCAAAAAGCAAGTGTCCTATATGCTTTGCTGCTCTTGGAGGGCCGGTGCCCCTGACTAGTAAGTTTTTGTTTCACTAGTCAAAGAAAGCCCTAAATGCCTCTATTTTTTAATTTGTCATCCACCTATTTCTTTATCTGTAGCCACCGGCTTTCCCAATGAGTGTGTTGATTCTGGCAAGAGGCTCTTGACGTGATTTCTGTTCCAGTTGGGTCTGCTCAGTTTGGTCTTTCTTAGACTAATCTTCTGTTCACTATTTCTTGAATGCTTGAGATGTGCCGGGTGCCATGCTGGGAAAATGCAGGGTTGATACGGACACAGTCCCTCCCCTCAAGGAGGCACGGCAAGAGGGAAGAAGTGTCAACCGGCACTATAGACAGTCCCTAACCTATGACAGTTGGACACGATTTTCCAACTTTACGATGGTCTGAAAGCTATACACACTCAGTGGAAACTGTACTTTGAATTTTTAATTTTGGTCTTTTCCTGGGCCAGGATTATGCAGTATGATCCTCTCGTCTAATGCTGGGCAGCTGCAGAGAAGCAGCGGGTCCCATCAACCATGTGATCACGAGGGTGCCCAACGATACACTGACAGCCATTTTGTTTTTTATTTTCAACATAGTATTTAGTCCATTGCACGAAATAGGCAACACTTTCTTATAAAATAGGCTTTGTGTTAGATGATTTTGCCCAACTATTGTCTAATGTAAGTGTTCTGAGCATGTTTAAGGTAGGTTAAGTTATGACGTTTGGTTGCTTAGGTGTATTCAAAGCATTTTCAACTTAGGATATTTTCAACTTATGATGGGTTTATTGGGATGTAACCCCATTGTAAGTCAAAGAAAATCTATAGTGGACAGTGGCTGCCTACCTGGGGCCCATTCCCTCCTTCCTCTCCCTGTCAGAATCCTAACACTGTTCACAAATCCTCTCTTTACCACACACACACACATACACACACACAGACTGGTTTAGGAGTGAGGTCCATAGAGTGTGAAGCCAGTAGCAAAATGAGTCAGAAGCCGAGTTTGAGGAGAAGGAAAACGGGTTCGCACTGAAAGTCCACGTTGTTACCTGAAGGACAAGCCATTCTGTCCTGGAGCTGAGCTGCATGAGCTGCCAGGATAAGAGCGACACAGGCAAGTGGGACAGGAAAGAAAGCCAGTGTGTACTTGTGGTTCATTCATTTTCCCTGTTCTAAATCTATCACATGAATATATAATTTATTCATACAGTCAATGGATATTTGGTTTTTTTCTAGCCTCTTAAAACTGTGTTTCAGGGCATCTGAGTGGCTTGGTCAGTTAAGTGTTGGCTCAGGTCATGATCTCACGGTTCGTGAGTTTGAGCCCTGAATTGTGCTCTCCACTCTCAGTGCAGAGCCCACTTCAGATCCTCTGTCACCCTCTCTTTCTATCCCTCCCCGCCTCTCCAAAATAAATAAACATTTTAAAAAAAACCATGTTTCTTTGAGGGGAGTTGTTTGATTTTTGTTATTGTAAACAATACTGTTATAAACATTCCCATACAAGTCTCCTGGTACACAAGTAAAAGTTCACATTTAGAGGCTAACACCAAACTTTTTCCCATGAGGGTACCAAGTGACATTTCCACCAGTAGCATGTACTGTATTTGCTCCATATCCCTACTCACCCTTCGTTTTATGACACTTTTTAATTAAGACAAAAATCCTGTGATTTCTAATGCAAATTTGAGTTTTTCTGTTTACGAAAGGGATAAAGTATATCAGTCATTTGTGTTTCTGCTGTGAAAGATCGTTCAAGATCTCATCATTTTCGTTTTGGGATATTTGATTTCTAGGAGTTCTTTATATATTCTGAATAATAATAATTTGCCAATTATGTTTGTTTCAAATATCTTCTTCCATTCTGTAATGTATATTTTCATTTTATAGTGTCTCTTAATATACAAGTGTTCTTCATTTTTATGTACACAGACTTATCAATATTTTCTTCATGGCCAGCACTTTTTTGTTTTTTTTGTTAGTAGGTTCTCTACCTCAAAGACATAAAGATATGATCTATTTTCTGCTAAAGATGTTAAAGTCCTACACATTTAAGTGTAATTTATCTGGGATTAATCTTGTGTATGGTGTGAGGTAGGGATCCAATTTCATTTTTTCCTTATGGATAACCAACTGTTCCAGGGCAGTTTATAGAATTATCTTTCCTTCCTCCAATGATTGCATTGCTACCTCTGTCATATATTAAGTTGCCATATGCATAGGTCTGCTTCAGGGCTTTCTATTTTGTTCTACTGTCATTTTGTTTAGTCCTGAATCAATACCACCTTCTCTGAATTACCATAACTTGATGAAAAAGTGCTGATACCTGGAATAGCAGATTCCCCACCTTAATCTTCTTCAAGAGTGCTTAGCTATTCTTAGGCTGTGCTCATCAATATATGTTTAGAATTGTCAAGTTCTTTGAAAAACCCCATTGGAATTTTTATTGGAATTGCACTATATTCATCAATTTGAGGAGAAGTGACATCTTTATAATATTGAGTTTTCCTATCCAATAAAACAGTGCATCTCCATTTATTTAGGTCTTTTTTAATGTTTTCATTTTATTCAAAATGCAACTGCTGTCAGCCGGAAACTACTCCAAAGGGCAAAAATCCCTGCTCTCACAAAACGTATATTCTGGTAGGGAGAAGACAGTAAACAAAACAAATAAGTAAAAGAATAAATAAAAGTAAAGTAAATAAGCAATAAACACATAAAGGTTCAGAAGGAAGTGAGGAAAGCAGCTCTGTGCCTATGTAGGGGAAGAGACAGCAAGTTTAGGCTGGTTTATCTGGTCTGTTCAAAGAACTCTGAGGAGTCCACAATGTCTGAAGTGGAGAGAATCAAGGCAGGAGTTATAAATGAGGTCAGAAAGTTGACAGAGATCCATTTACGTAGGTCAGGGCGAGGCTGAGCTGATAAGCAGAGGAGAGACGTGATCTGACTGTGTGTAACAAGACTGCCTTGGCTGCTCTGTTGGAACCAATGAACAGGGAGAAAGTAGGGAGGCCACCCATGAGGCTCCTACAATAATTCAGATGAAATGTGATGGTAGCTTGGATCAGAGTAGTAGCAATGGTCAGTGAAAGGTAGTACCAAGAGTATTTGCTGATAGAGCAGATGTGAGGGAGGAGAGGAGGCAAGGATTGATTAAGCTGAGAGATATGTCAGAGCAACAGGAAGGATGCCGCTGCCATTTACCAAGATGGTGAAGAGTGGGGGAAGAAGAGGTTGGAGGGAGAATGTCAGGAGCTCAATACTGGACAGGATAAGTTTGAGACTTCTGGTGGATGGCTCAAGAGGAGGTGCACTGTAGTCTGCTAGATATAGAAGATTGGAGTTCAGAAGGAAGACTCCAAACAAAGGTATAAATTTGGAAGTCATCTGCACCATAACAGTCAGGGTCCCAATAGAAAACAATGGCATACTCAAATTAGGAATATTTAAGGAGAGTTTATTTACAAAAGGACTGTTAGAGGTGAGCATGTATGGAAACACAAGGAATAGCTGAACACCCTGAGTGTTCCAAATACTAAAAGAACAGGAGAGATAGGGGTTACAGGAACAGTAAGTTGGGTGAAGAAGGGCCTTGAGAGGAGTCATCTTTGCTTAAGAGTCCTCACATAAAGGGGCTGTGGAAATAAATATCCCAACATCGGTCATTTCTGTCCCATGAATATCCTGCCACAGTTTTGCTGTTGGTCACAACCATCTAGAAGCCAGAGGGCACAGAGGCCTGTTGACAAAATATATACAAGTCAACCACGTGAGGCAGAGTCCAGGATGCAGAAAGATGGAGAAGAGATCTGGAGGGAAAGAGAAGATACCTGGAGCAAGCCGATAAGATGGCATTTGAAGATAGAAGATTGAAGGAGATGACTAGGGAATACATATAGACAGAAAAGAGAAGAGGTCCAAGAAGCTGGATAGATGAGGAGGAACCCGCAAAGGGGACTGAGAAGGAGTGACCAGAAGGGAACTCTAGGGAATTAGGAATCCTTGCAAGTCAAGTAAAGAAATCATTTCAAGGATAGGTCTGATATGTCTAGTGCTGCTGATAGGTCTAGTAGGAGGAGGGCCAAGAACTGGCCACGGGATGTGGCAAAGTAGAGCTTACTGGTGGCACTGACAAAGAGCAATGGAAATGGGAAGGGGCCTCAGTGAAGGAGGTCTAAGAGAGAGAAGAATTGAGAGTAGATAACTCCAGGAATGTTGCTATAAATTATAAAATTATATATAAAGGGGTTGAGGGAATGTGGATCAAGATAGGTTTTTGGTTTTGTTTTGAAGGTGACAGGAAATAATAGTGTATATGCTTACTAACTGGAATGAATCAATATTAAGGGGAAACAGTGGATGATGTAACAGAGAGGCAAACAGCTAGAGCAATGCCCTGGAAAAGACAAGAAGGGATGGGACCCAGTTCATAAAGAGAGGGCTTGGGTTTAGTTAATAGCTCAGGAAATTCATCTATAGGAAGAGGAGGGATATAGTGTGGGTGCAGATGTGAGCAGGTGTGTACGTGGAGTGGGTGGTTTGTGGAGGTTCTCTTTTGACTGCTTCAATTTTCTCAGTGTAATAGAAAGGGTCATCAACTGATAGAGTCTGGCAAAACCTGGTATTTTGTGAAGCACGGAAAACATATCAGGTAGGCAACAAAGTAATCATCAAATTTTTTCCTTGCACACCTCCTAAAATAATTTTAAAAAATGATATCTCCTCATACTTTTTTTTTTTTTTGGAGAGGGAGAAAAAGAGAGAGGGCACAAGTGAGTGAGGGGCAGAAAGAGAGAGAATCCTAGGAGGGGCAGAGAGACGGGGGTGGGGGGGGAGAGAGACAGAGAGAGAAGTGGGCCTCATCTGAAGCAGGGGCTCGAGCTCACTCAAAGCAGGGCTCAAGCTCACCAACTGTGAGATCATGACCAGAGTTGAAGTCAGATGCTTAACGACTCGAGCCACCCAGGCATGCCCTCTCCTCATACATTTTAAAGAGGCATCTACAATGTTTCACCAAAAATTTATCATTGCATAAAATATAAATTCACTTATAGAGAAGTTGTGTTAAAGCAAAGGTATGAAATTTTTGAAACTCCTGAATTATTTATCAAAATCACAAAAATTACCAAAATTATTTTTATAAATATTTTATATCTATTATCAAAAATTATTTTTCAGTTCAGTTTAAGTAAAAGCAAAGACTTGTTATGTGAACCTTATGTGTATATTCCTAAGTGAAAGAATAAACTATTGTAATTAGACCAAAATAAAAAGCTTTTGCACAGTGAAGGAAACCATCAACAAAACAAAAACACAACCTACTGAAAGGGGTAAGATATTTCAAATGACTTATCCAATAGGGAGTTAATGTCCAAAATATATAAAGATCTACAATCCAATTAAAAAATGGGCAAAGGACCTGAATAGACAGTTTTCCAAAGAAGACATACAGATGGCCAACAGCCACATGCAAAGATACCTAATATCATTCATCATCAGGGAAATGCAAATCAAAAGCACAATGAGATATAACCTCACATGAGTCAGAACGGCCAGAATCAAAAAGACAAGAAATAACAAGCGTCGATGAGACTGTAGAGAAAAGGGAGCTCTGTGCACTGTTGGTGGGAATGCAAAATGGTGTAGCCACTGTGGAAAACATTATGGAGGTTCCTCAAACAATTAAAAATAGAAGTACCATACAATCCAGTAATTCCACTTCTGGGTCTTTATCTGAAGAAAACAAAAACACTAAAATGCACGAAGAGACATATATCTCTGTGCTTACTGTAGCATTATGTACAACAGCCAAAATATGGAAACAACCTAAGTGTCCATCGATAGATATGCAGAATAGAATATTAGTCACACATCAAAAAGAATGAGATCTTATCATTTACAACAACATGGATGGACCTAATGGGTATTATGGTAAGTGAAATAAGTCAGACAGGGAAAGACAAATACCATTTGATTTTATATGTGGAAGTCTAAAATAACAACAACAGACAAAGAAACAAACAAAAGAGAACAAACTGGTGGTTGCCAGGGGGAAGTTGGGTGGGGAAGATGGGCAAAATAGATAAAGGGGATTAAGAGGTACACATTTCCAGTTATAAAATAAATAAATCATGGAGATGAAAAGTACGGCATAGGGAATATAGTCAATAATCATGTAATAATATATGGTAACTACCCTTATTGTGGTGAGGACTGGGTAATGCATAGACTTGTTGAATCAATATATTGCACACCTGAAAATAATACAACATGATTTATTAATTACACTGCAATAAATTATTATTTGTATAAATATTTTATGTCTATCATTAAAGATTATTTTCAATGATGTATTTGCTGACAACTCAATTAGTTCTTGTTCAATTTAATTAAAAGCAAAGAGCTGGAATATAACTGAGCTGTAGTAATAAATATTTCCCAACAGTGAGTCACTCATTTCCTCAGCATATACAACAATGTTTCAAATTATCTCTTTATCCAGTTTCTTACACACCAGGGCTATGCACCATAATAAGATTCATAATGTGAGATGCATGATTAAAAACATTTTTTTTTCCATACAGAAGAGAAGAGCAATGTGAAAGGGGACTCCTGAATCTCAGATATTCTTAGGCACGTTAGTTTGGGGAGAGTGTATCTACGAAATTACTCCCTTGGCCAAGGATCTCATAGGAAGTCTTCAGATGTTTGTTTTAAAAATTGTGGTAAAATATATGCAACGTAAAATTTACCATTTTAATCATTTTTTTAAATATTTATTTTGAGAGAGAGAGAGAGAACAACCACGTGAGTGGAGGAGAGGGACAGAGAGAGAGAGGGAGAGAAAGAGAATCCCAAGCAGGTTCCAAACCCAGTACAAAGCCCAACGGGGGGCTCGATCTCATGACTATGAGACCATGACTTGAGATGAAATCAAGAGTTGGACGCTCAACAACCCCTTTTTAACCATTTTTAAGTGTACAATCAGCAGCATTAAATACATTTACATTGTTGTACAATCATCTCCACTATTCATTGTCAGAACTTGTTTACCTTCTCAAACTCTAATTCTCTATTTGTTAACTCCACTTTCCTCCCTCCTGCCAGCCACTATTTTACTTTTGGTCTCTATGAATGTGACTATTCTAGCTACCTCATATAAGTGGAATGATATAATACTTATCCTTTTGTAAACATTGGCTTATGTCACTTAGCAAAATGTTATCAGAGTTTAGCCATGTTGTAGCATGTGTTAGAATTTCACTCTGTTTTAAAGCAAAATAATATTCCTTCATACATAAATACCATATTCATCTAGCAATGGACATTTAGGTTGTTTCCACTTTTCAGCAAATGTGAATAATGGTGTTCTGAACATTGAGGTACAAATACTTGTTTGAGTACCTGCTTTTAATTCTTTTAATTTTTTAATTCCCCTAGGAGGGGAATTGCTGGATTACATGGTAATTCTATGTTCATGTACCCATTTTGAAGACATTGAGATAGGAGAAAGGGAACAGAATAGGACCAAAAAAAAAAAAAAAACCAGCATAATTTCAGGGAAGCAGTAGGGCCCAGTTAAGATTAGCAATCCTAAATTTAAAGAGAAACCAGCTGGCATGTTTGTGTCATTTTACTCCAGTCACCTGCACAGGTGCAGGTATAGGGTAGATGGAGTGTTGGATATAACCAGGATTCTGGTTAGGCATGCAAGTTTTATAATTTTTTTCCATACCAACCTGGGAAACCCTTGTTAGGTTAACTTCTAGGTTCTTTATAAAAGAAAATCTTTTAAAATATGTTTTCCAACTGTTTGTTGCTAGAGTATACAAATAAAATTGGTTTTAATATGTAAATCATATTATCAAACCAGCATGAAAAACTCTTACTATGTATGTAGGTTGCTTTGGGTTCTCTCCAAAGTGCTCATACCCTTCATAAATATTATGTCATGTTTGCTGCTTTTCAATCCTTATGTCTTTTCTTCCTTTTTTATATCTCACTGTGTTGACTAGTAAACTCGGTATAATAAGGAATATAGAAGTGGTAATAGGTGACAACTATGATCTTTTGACTGATTTTACATGGAATGCTTCTAACATTTCATCATTAATAAATATGTTTACTTTAGGTTTTTGGTAGGTACCTTTATCAAGTAAAGGAATTTCCTAAGAGTTGGCTAGGAGTTTTTATCACTATTAAATGTTGAAGCTTTTCAAATGCCTTTTCTGCATCTGCCGAGATGATCATATGGTTTTCTTCTAATAATCAATTAATGGATTATATTTATGTATTTTTTGTTTTATATTTTATTTTACTGAAAGAAGTTTTTTTAATGTTTATTTTTGAGAGAGAGCCAGAGTGTGAGGGGGGATAGGGGCAGAGAGAGAGAAAGAAGAGAAAGAGAGAGAGAGAGAAACTGAAGCAGGCTCCAGGCTCTGAGCTGTCAGCATGGAGCCTGATGTAGAGCTCAAACTAACCAACTGAGAGATCATGACCTGAGCCAAAGGTGGACGCTTAACTGACTGAGTCACCCAGGTGCCCCTAATGAATTTTTTTTATATTAAATGATTCGACCATTCCTCGGGTTCCCAGTTTGGGCATGATGTAATATATTTTTTATGTGACTTGAGTCTTTGAATATTCATGACCTAAGGAGATAGGGCTTATTATACCCGTTTTATAGACACGAGATAGAGACTTAGAGAAGTACATAAGATGCCTAAGGTTTAACTCAGGGGGTGAGAGAAGAAGAATTCAAACTCAAGTTTGTCTGATTCTAAACTAAGGTTCCTTGAGGGCAGAGGCCAGGTCTTTCTTCTGTCTCACTACACTTGTAGTAACCACTCAAGAATTTGCACTGAATGAATACTGAATAGAAACTTGAGGACCTTATAGACTCTTTAAACATTCTTTAGCTGGAAAAAAAAAAACCCAACAACATACTTTCCCATCAAATCAGTTCACCTTAGGTATTGGTCACAAAATGATGTTAAATGTAATTAGAGGAAAAGATCTATATAAAAGTGGACCTAAAAGATAATCTTAGTAGTTCTTCATTATTAAGTTTCTTTAAATACTTTATCACATTGGAGTTTATTTTAAAAAGGACCAACAGGAGATGGAAAAGAAGGAAATCAAGGTTAAAAAAAAAATCTAATAGGTAGAGTCTCCCTTGGTCAATGTTTATACTAGTATGTGAGTACTCAGGACCAAAGAGAAACCAAATCCAACACTGTTCAAGTCTTTGTTAGAGCTCCATTTCTTCAGTACAAAAAAAGTGGTATTTCCTAGGCAGAAATGTTATGGAGAGATATGGAACAAGCCTCTCTGATGAGAAAAGGAAGAGAACGGCAACATGCAGAAAAACCAGGTCACAAAGCTCTGAAAGGGGATTCCCCCTCCATCCTGCAAGACCCTTAGGATGGGCCTCTAGGGCATAAACAAAGGCAGGAGACACTCTACATAAAACTTTTGCCAAAATAGAATGAAGGAGTCAACAGTTATAGCCAAAATAATATTTCACTGCTTGTCAAAAAACAAGCAGGAAAAACTACACTGTCACCTCTTCTGGGAAAAGCAAAAATAAAGTTGTATTTCAACCTTAATTTTCCACCTTGTGGGCAAAAATAAAAGGAAAATTACTTCTGGGCAATACTGCACATATTATAGAATAATGAGCCGTCTTAGGCAGTTGAGCAGGAAGCTGAGTAACCAATGTGCTTCCCTCTAGAAAAGAATAATGTAGTAAGTTTCTTAAAAGTAAACCTTAAAAAATGCTGTATCACAAAGTAGAAGAAATAAGATACACCAAGGGTCATCTAAGAATGCCACACTTACCTATATTAGAGAGACAGTTTGACACTTGGGAATAAACTAGAAGTTTAGCATTTGGGAGTCTGATCTGATTCATACGTGGCTCCTTCACTGCCTCATGGCCCTCTCAACTTGATGTCATTTCATATCAGTTTCCTTCCTCCCTCCCTCTCTCCCCTTTATTAATTCACTGAACAAACCAACAAAATGGTCTGTAAAACCAGCTATTAAGATGGTACCAAACACTACCAGTTTTCAGGACTGGCTTCTTATTGCACAGATATGGCCCCTCTATGTCTCTATGTTGGAAGAATTCCAAGATGGCCCCCAAGATTCCTGTCCCCTGGTGTATATGTCCTCTGTCTAATCCCCTCCCCACTTACATGTGAGAGAAACCTGTAAATATAATAAGATATCACTCCAATAATTTGTTATGTCATGTGGCAGAAGGATTTGTAAATGTAATTGAGAGCCCTAATTAGTTGACTTTGAATTAATCAAAAAGAGATTATCCTAGGTGGGCCTGACCTAATCAGCAGAGTCCTTAAAAAAGATCAGAGCGATTTGAAATCAGAGAGATTTCTCCTGCTGACCCTGGAGAAGCAAAGAGCCATGTTGTGAACTACTTATAGAAAATGTTGTGTGGCAAAGAACCTGAGTATGACTGCTAGGAACTGAGAGTGGTCCCTGACCAACAGCCAGTGGGAAACTAGGGACTTTATTCCAACAAACTCAAGGAAGTGAAGTCCACCAACAACCAGTGAGATTGTAAGAGGAATCCAACCCTCAAATGGGATTGAGCCCCTGCCAACACCTTGAGTTCAGCTTGATGAGACCCTGAGCATAACACCCAGTTAAACCAAACTCAGACTTTTGATCCATGGAAACTACTATATAATAGATTGTTTTCAGCCACTAACTTTGTGGTAATTTTTCATGCAGCAATAGAAAACTAATAAGTCCACTCTTATACCTTAAAGTTTGATGACAATATCCTTAATCTGAGATTTTGAGATGTGGTTAGGATTTATTAGGTAATGTGGGAGAAAAAGCTAACGAGCTCCTTCATAAGCTGGAAAAGGCAACTCTACTGTTTAGTTCAGGGCATGTGATAGTCATTCATGGTGTTCACCAAGGGTTTCCAGCTCTCCCTCATTCCAGACCCATGACAGCTCCGTACTGTCTGACCTTTCTGGTACAGTCCTTGTTGGATGGACTAGGAGTATAATGTTGGTCAGTGTGTATCACTTCAGGACCAGGGCACTTGACCAATGCAGGATTCCCCAGAGCTCTCTTTGCCCATTGCTCCAGGGCACAGCAATGCCCTTGATAGCCTGGGTCCTAAAGTGACGTTATGAGGAGCAGAGCCTAGCCCACTGACCAATGATTTCATCTAGAGAGTGAAAAATAAATACCTGCTATTTTCAGACACTACAACTTTATAGGTGTGTGTTACTGCAGTGTAATTTAGCCTATGCTAACTAAATGTAGGAGTTATTGAACTACACACCCAAAAAGGAACAACCAGAGACACAGACACAAGAAGATAAGAGATAGAAGGACATGCAATATCTTACAATGTGTTCATATATGTAAATTATTTCCACTTGTCATTGTAAAACAAACAAACAAACAAACAAAAAACAAACCAAAACAGAACACCTTAAGTTATATTAACCTTAAAAATAAAACTCACTTATTTTGCCAGCAAAACTGGGCTTATCTGGGAAGAGCAGAGAATTGGAATTTGGGTCATGAAAGCTATGTCAAAAGCATAGGCAACTAGAGAACAAAGGAGGCAACTTGAGAACTCTTACAGATGAAAGGGGAGTGTTTGGAGAGGCTCTTATAAATAAAAAGTCCATTGGAATAAACTAGGAGTTTGAGGTATAGTAGCTTTTCACTGGCTGAGTCGTGGTAGTCTTTCATTGGCTGGGCTGTTGCTGGGCAAAGAGAAAACCTTCCTTCTGCTGGGAGTAAAGTAGTATGTATTCACTGGGCCATTTGATGAGGAGTGGTAGGGCAAAAGAGCTCCCCCTTCTGGCCTCCTGACTCCATTTTAATGAAGTTTCCCTCTCATGGTAAATACAAGCAGAAAAAAAACCAAAACCAAAACCAAAAAACATGAGAACATCAACCATTACTCATCTATGTTGATCCTCACTGACGATTACAGGACCTGTTAACGTCTGAGAACCAGACGTTATAGAACCAATGGGGTGGCTGGCTCTTTACTCCAGGGGAAAAAGTTGAGGGATCTCTTCTTGGACAACTCTTCTTAGGATAGATATCATCATCAGTCTTTGGGAGTTCCATGTTCCCTTAATTTTAAGAACTCGGAGGGCAGAGTCTTCATATTTTACCGTGCAAGACTGTCAAAGATAATTTATAAGGAGTGTGTCTATTCAGCCGAAAGAAACAAACAAACAACACAAAAGGTCTGATGGGAAAAAAGGTGCTATCATAGGAGAAAGAAAGAGATGAGCAGTAAAGTCCGGTTTTAAAAAGGGGGCGGAACAGCATCGGATTAATATAGAATGACGTGTGCTAAGTAATCAGTTTGATCAATTTTAAGGTCCTAATGTAAATGGTTTAGATGGTTCCTGTGACAAATACTAATAAACCTAGATCTTAAAGATAGAGATTCTGGTAAAATGTTCTTTGGGAAATTAGAAATTCCATTCTAGCAGATTTGGATTTTGAAGATAAAAATACTACTTGCTCTGTGAGTAGTGGGATACTTAAAGCAGGCATGAATAAATTAAGCTAACCCTATGTATATCTTTGTTAGATGATATCAATAATGCATAGCCAAGGAAATGGGCTGAGGAGTAAAAAAGATTTCTTGACCCCAACACCCTGTGGTTCTTGACGAATTATTACAGAAGGGACTAGATCATACTTCTCAGAGACTTAAATTTGATCAAAAACATACAACACCAAGAACTACAGCTGGACACTATTACTTGTGGAACATTTTTCAACTTGAATATATTAGCTGTGTCTACCAAGTAAGACAAAATGGAATAATAAGGCAATAATTTGGTAATTTGGGCCATAAGCTTATATTTACAAATGAAAACATTAAGTAACTGACAAAACAAGTTGCTAAATTGAATCGCCTAAGGTATTGCTTTAATTCCCTGCCCCACCTTTTTTATACACATGTAGTCACAGCCTTTGGGAGAGATATGGATATTGTGAGTACCTGAATGTTGGACTTACATGCCATGGGGACATACTCCTACTGATAGTCCAAAAGCTATTCTAGCTGCAAAATACTTGCCTGCTAGTCATATGCTCTTCTCACTCCAAAGCTAGGTGATATTACCAGCATATGGCTTCCATAGGCAAGCTGGTTGCTATATTTTTCAGGTTCTATCTATATTTCCCTGGACCTGTCCAATGAAGTCATCTGGATGAAGAGAACAAAATGCAGCATTCTTCCAAGAAATGTCATTCTGCTCTCACACATTCTTCTCTCACAACAGGAGAGGCAACAATTTAGGGTACATTTAAATATAAATCAATGCATCAGATTTAACCAATAAACGATCTCATTGCCAAAGTGATATGACAATAGGCACATGATGACCTTTCATGTTACACCTGAAATTGTAAAAAGTTGGCACAAAAGAGGTAGTCTGGGATCCTTCAAAAGAATCACTTCCTTCTAGAACCAACATCTTCCCCTGGTTTCTCAGCTTTTCTTCTAAATAGCAATGCTGATGCTTTATTAGTTAATCAATAAGACATGATACAGAGTATGGTTATCATAAAATAATCATACCCTGGAGCATTTTGAGGCATGAGCCACTTGCCTCTAATCAGATTGGGTTGAGATTACCTCTGGATAACCACACTCTTGGGAACTGTCTCATTTCTATTATAAGTACATTTTATAATAGGGAAAAATGTACATTTCTGTGGGGGGAAAATGAAGTTGGCAGCTTATACCTAGCAATCATTTCAGTTGAGCCGAGAAACATTCCTCTTTTTGAACCAAGTCAAACTATGCTTCATCTATTCAAGTAATGTCAGAGAAAATAAGCAGCTCACATGCAGTGTGGGTAATGCAATACAATGGAAACTGCATTTTACTTTGGCATTGCAAGCTTCAAATTATATGCAAACATTAAAAAGGGCATTTTGAAACTTGGCATGCAAGTTTACAAATGGCACATTTTGAATTTGGAGTGGGTTTAGGTGTCTAGGTTACAATAACAGATGATCTCCAATGTAAAAATGGAACAAAGCCTTTCTTTAACTTCCTACAGAGAAAGATGTTCATTTCTGCTTCAATTATAATCCCAGGCACACTGGAGATTCCGTTAAGAGCGATTTCCCTCTATTTCTTCTTATCCTGACCAGCCAAAAATTTTAATCAAATTACATATATTGTAAAGTTAAAGACAGAAAAACCCAGTGAGCCATGAAATACACTTTACAACAGTGTGTATAGCACTTACTCTATTGGTTTAGAATGATGGAAAAATCCATTTAAAATGTTAGATGAACACATGGGCTGCAGAGATGATTATAAACTCTTAGAGCTGTAGATTTTAATCCTATTTTTCTATGAACAGCATTCATATCCAGGAATTTTTAACATGGAATAAACGATAAAGGGAAAAAAAGATGAAAGCACTTATATGAATAGCTTGGTGATGGAAGTAAATATTTGTAACTGATAATGAAAAGGAGATACAAGAAAGTCCAACAACATTATTGCCATATCGACACAATCAAAATGACACTGTGTTAGTCTTTGTTAGCTATACAAGTCTCATAATAAAAAGAAAATGATTTCAGGTTGATCTTTTGAGTGAAAGGTGACAGAATGGAACACAATCCTGAGACACCATGAAGAGAAACTGTCTCATTTACGGATTTCTTACACTGGAATTAAATTTAGCTTTTATATGGCAACACTGCATTTTATTAATGAGACACCTCTTCAATACTGGTTATTTCAAGAGCCTCAGAATATCTGTCGTGGGTCCAAAAATTGCTTAATGCTTCCAACTATTTCATTTGCTCAGAATTCGACTTGATTTCTGCAAAACAGCTAGGGCAAGTGGGCTCCTGACTTGAAAGAAATGAGGCCTGGCCAAAAAGAAACCAACCAAGGATTTTTACTTATTAAAAATTCAACTCACAGAACTAGATGAAGAGTCTATTTTTAACTCTTCAGAGAGTTAGAAAGGCTCCCTATCCCAGATTCTCCCAAGTTGGTAGATTACTCATGTTTTCTACTACAAGTCTCATTTGTCTTGCCCAGAAGAGCCCCAAAACAGCCTAAGTGCAAACCATGGAGTGACCTCACACCCCAGGATGAAAGTTAACAGAAGGCTGTGTACACAGAGCTAGATTAAACAGGCTCTGGGAAAGCTTATTCTCTTCTAGAATCAGTGACTCTTGGCCCAGCCCTGCCCTTGACTGACATGGGAGTTCTCAGAGGCCAGGACCCAATACTCCTCTTCCAACTACTTTACCATCTCCTGCCTCATTAATTCCCTACAACATGGACTTTGCCACCAGCACAGCACCACAATGGTTTTCTCTAGGTCACTGCACAGTTAAATGAATGGTTTTACCAGTGTTCCCCTTCAGTGCTGTGACATTCAACTCTATAAATCTCCAACTCTGGAAATTCCCTCCTGCATATATGACAGGTCATTATGAGTTCTTCTGCTCTATTTTGCTGATCTTTCTCTACTTTGCTAGGTCCTTTTCCTTCCCCAAATAGTGAGTATCTTCCCCAAACCCAGAGTGTCTTTGTCCCTTTGCTTTCCTCTCTGGGTAATAAATCCTTCTCATAGTATCAACTGTGTCCAATACACAAGTCCAAATGACCTTTCCCGCATCACTAACTTGTCTCCCATTACCACTCAAACATGACAAGGACTGAGCTGACTTACTGAGGTCTGCAGAATTCCAGAGTGGCTGCCTGTGATTCCTACCCCTTGGTATCCACACCTTTGGGTCATCACCTCCTATTCAGTGTGGGTAGAGGCTGTGACTTGCTTCTAGCCAACAGAATATGGCAAAGATGAGGAAATTGTGCAGATGTAATTAAGGTCACTAATCAGCTGACTATGGATTATTCAAAAGGGAAATTATCCTAGGTGGGCCTGACCCAAGCAGGTGAGACCTTTAAAAGAAGGTACAGCCTCTTCATGAAAGAAGAGAATTGAAGAAAGAAAGACACTCTTCTTCTGGACTTGAAGAAACAAATGACCACTTTGTGAACTACTTAGGAAGAAGACAACCTCTAGGAACTGAGCAGTCCTATCATTGTAAGGAATTGAATTCTACCAGCAATTTGAATGAGGTTGGAAGAGAACCCAAGCTCCAGAGGAGAACATCAGCTCTGGCTCACACTTTCATTGCAGCCTGTGGGACACTAAGTAGAGGACCGAGTTAAACTGTGCCCAGACACCTCATCCAATAGGTGTATTGGATTATTTGCATCTAATAGGTAATTTGTTCTACAGCAACAGAAGACTAATATACTTACCCTTATAACTTTTTTGTCAATGTCCTCTTGGGTTCAAAGCTTTTAAGTTACCTATCACTCTTCTCCTTCACCAGGTACTAAGACTTGTCATTTATTCTTGACCAGTATCTATTGATATTAAACTACATCCCTCTATTCAAACCCCTCATTTATTCAGCAAATATTTGCTGGACACTGTGTCCAGCTCTGGATGTGCAATGACGAGTAAGACAGGCATGGTTCCTGCCCTCAGGCAAAGTAATGTTTAGTGGATAAAATGAACACTGAACATGTAATTGCAAGATGCTTTGAGAGACTTCTGCAGGGGACTCTAACCTACTTCGGTTGCGGGAGGAAGCAGGGAAGGCTTTACTACCTCAACTCTGATTACTGTGCCAGCCTGTCTCTCTGCTTCTCCCTCTTCCAGGCGGTACACACAAAGGTACTGGGTTCACCTTTCTCAAAGATACTTTAAACCGACAGGCCTCTCTTTGAGGACTTTCATTGGCTCCCCATTACCTTATAAATAGAATAAGCAACACGTCAATAAGGTTGTAGCAAGATGTTGATTACCCCTTATCTAACAAGAGCCCAGAGAGGTTTAAAGACTTGGCTGAAGCACAGAAGTGGTAGAAACAGGACTGAATTGCCTGAGAGCTAACTCTGAATCAAATTTTCTTGGTACACTATTGTTACTCCTTTCATATTTTAAAAATTACTCAGCCGGAAGTGTAGAGCTTACAAATGTTATAAGCAGGTGTAGTCCCTAAAAGGAAAAGCACATTATTCATGTTGTGGTCTACATTCTCGAAGCTAATCTAAGACCAATATTTGGTGAGTATGGCTGGCCTCAGAAGCCTGTGACTAGAAAATGTGGGTCACTTTACCCAGATCATAACTCTGAGACCCCCCCTGCGAAAGGCCTACAGAAGCGGTGCTGAAGCTCCACCTACTTCTCTTTAAGAGAGGCGGTACTACTACTGCACCTACTACTCCAGTCTAGATTTTAATAAGGCACAGCTTCCTCTTTCTCCAAAGAACTGCCCTCAGGAACCTCAGGTGGGATTAGTTGTGAGAGGCAGTCTACCCTCCAGAGCTTTTGTGTGAGGTCTGATGGAAGCTAACCTCCAGCTGAGACCTCACTTTTGGGGAACTGTCTTCCCCTTCCGTCATGTGAACTCCTGAGAACAGTTCTCAAATGAATCACCTGAATAAGAATTTCCACCTCAGGCTCTGCTTCTTAGGGCACTTATTCCCAAATAATAAACGTACTCAAAGCATCCCTCGTTTGTTTCCATGAGCCACCAAAGGGAGACTCATCTATGTCTTCTATCCGGTCTGGCATGGTGGTTTCACCTTTTCCTCTCCCATTCAGACGTCCCCACCATGACTGCTCAGGAATCTAGTTGAATGAACCCACTGTGGTCTTTGCTGAAGGCTCGCACTCGGAGAATAACCATGTCCAGGCCAAGGATGCTGGTCTTGGATGCTCCTCTAAGTGCCAGTCTTCAGCATGCCACAGCTGTCTTGACTTCCATTCTAGTTGGCAGAGTGCTGTCCACTTTCACTTTCGGCACAGTGGGACACGTACGCCCCCACAGCAGCTCTGCTGGTGCCCAGAGTTTCAGGGGGTCTAGTTTCTGACCTTTACTGTCTCTAATTCTAAGGGACCAAACCCATGCTATGGGCAGGTAGCAAAGATATCATCATCACTTTAAAATCTTTTTGAACCTGGGGCGCCTGGGTGGCGCAGTCGGTTAAGCGTCCGACTTCAGCCAGGTCAGGATCTCGCGGTCCGTGAGTTCGAGCCCTGCATCGGGCTCTGGGCTGATGGCTCAGAGCCTGGAGCCTGTTTCCGATTCTGTGTCTCCCTCTCTCTCTGCTCCTCCCCCGTTCATGCTCTGTCTCTCTCTGACCCAAAAATAAATAAACGTTGAAAAAAAAATTTAAAAAAAAAATCTTTTTGAGCCTGTGCTCCAAATACATCCCTCCTGTTACAGTGATAAAACAAAACCCTATGATGTGCATGAATACATGGGGAGGGAACTGTCTACACTAGCATCTTCTGGCACCCGGTTCAAAATTTTTTTTTAGTTTGATTTTTATCTTAAGCCTGTATCAAGGAAACCTTCCAGAAACCATTTTGGATAGAGAAATTCCATGAAGAATAGATACAACTTGTTTTAAGGAAATTCTTCATAGAAGTTACTAAAATGTGCTTAAATACATATAGAAGAAACCTCCAAAGTATAATTCATCTAGGTCTTACAAACTTCGTTTAATTTTTTTTCCTTTTAATTTAATTTTAATGTTTATTTGAGAGGGAGGGAGAGAAAGAGAGCACAAGCAGGGGAAGGGCAGAGAGAAAGAGGGAGAGAGTAAATCCCAAGCAGGTTCCATACTCAGAGCAGAGCCCAGTGGGGGGCCTGAACTCATGATCCATGAGATCATGACCTGAGCTGAAATCAAGTGCCAGATGCTTAGCTGACTGAGCCACCCAAGTGCCCCCAAACTTTTTTTTAATGTTTATTTTTGAGAGAGACAGAGAGACAGAGCATGAGCGGAGGAGGGGCAGAGAGAGAGGGAGACACAGAATCCAAAGCAGGCTCCAGGCTCTGAGCTGTCAGCACAAAGCCCGATGTGGGGCTTGAACCCATGAGCTGTGAGATCATGACCTGAGCTTAAGTCAGATGCCCAACTGACTGAGCCACCTAGGAGCCCCTGTTTGCTTTTAACCAAGGAAATTCCAGAATGAAATCCAAGGTGTCTTCCATTTTACATTCAGAGGTTTAACATTTAGGATGAGATTTTCCTGACTATTTTATTATAAACATTTTCAAGCATACAGAAAAGTTGAAAGAATTTTACAGTAAATGCCTCTACACCTGTCATCTAGATTCTACCAATAACATTTTTCTATACTTACTTCATAATGTATACATACATCTATCCATTTTTCTATCTATCCATCCATCAGTCTGTGATGGCATTTAAATTACTTTTCTAAGACATTTTATACTTTGATTTACAACAATAAAGTCTAAGTAAAAATAAATTCTATTGTATATTGTCTCTTCAACAATAAAAATACAAGAAACATAATCTGTTATGGTCTTATGATGCTATAGTTGACAGAGTGACTTGTAAAGGAATATTAAATCATCTTTAAAAACTCTAGTTTTGAGTGAATGTTGCTTTATTTATTTTTAAAAATTATTTATTTATTTTAAAGTAAACCCAACCCCCAACCTGGGGCTCGAACTCACAACCCCAAGATCAAGAGTCACATGCTCAATGGACTCAGCCAGTCAGGCGCCTCAGCGAGTGAATATTGTCCTAAAGCCACTGGTGATAAGTCAGTCATGATGTAAATCACATGGGAAGTTGAGCAGACTGTCAGGTAAAGGTTTAAGTAATAATTTTCTAAAGCCCTGCTCTGCTCAGTCATCAATGTGGGAAGCTGTTTATATTTAATCAGTAGGTAAATATGTCTATTCATTAATACTTGTGTATGAACCCAGAAACTGAACTTCACTTACAATATTAATGTACTAAATGGAAACATATATTTTAAAACAATGATTTATAAAGATATCAACACTTCTCTAACATTTACATTAATCACCCATAAAGTGTTAAATTACGAACAATATATTCCATCCTGTGATGTCATTTTTGACAAGGTTTCAAGAAAAGAGACACAGAAGTTTGGTTTAGAAGAAAGGAGACATGTGTTTTGTTTTGCTCTTCTAAAAATAAAATTTGATCATGTTTCTACACCCAAAGTAGTTTTATCATTTCCAATAGAATAACCAGATAGTTGATTCAAAGAGAGATTTGGCTAAATCTTACTTTTTGCTTAAAATTACTACTTTCTTGAGAATGCTATAGGAGGATGGCATGGTAGTGAAAACCAAATCCCTACATAAAAACCGATCAAGACTGCCCTCAGGAATTCACTGGAAGCACAGCAGGCCAACTAGAAGACCACAGCTAAAAGTGGCAGGATTTTACCTACTCCCACAGTGTGTGAATGCAAAGTGCACAATAATAGCATCTGAAGGGGTTACAGTCTATGAACTTTTGAAAAATGATCAGCCAGAGTTTCCTCTCAAGCCAGGGCCACATGGTGTAGTGAAATGACTGATAGTGGAATCAAACTGATAGAGGAGGATACGGATGATAGAAACCATGGAAAGAGATGATCCAGGTGCAATTGGAAGAGAGAAACAAAACCAGGAAATTTAAGAACACAAGCCCTCATATTTTGTTAATAATTTAGGAAAACAAAAGGGAGCTCTGAGAAGTCTGTAAAGCTACATGAATCAAGCTTCCT
The DNA here is from genome assembly GCF_027475565.1 of Acinonyx jubatus. NCBI lineage: Eukaryota > Metazoa > Chordata > Mammalia > Carnivora > Felidae > Acinonyx > Acinonyx jubatus. The sequence continues at coordinate 127,426,829 of NC_069380.1, read as the reverse complement.
TCTAAAAGTTAAGGAAGGGGCACCTGGTTGGCTCAGTCAGTTGAGCGACTGACTCTTGATTTCAGCTCAGGTCATGATCCCAGGGTCATCAGATGGAGCCCCACGCCAGGAGCATGCTGGACGTGGAGCCTGCTTGGGGTTCTCTTTCTCTCCCTCTGCCTCTCTGCCTCTCTGCCCCCTCTCTCCCATTCTCTCTGTCTCTCTATCAGTCAATCAATCAATCAATCAATCAAGGAAAATTAATCTCACATAAAAATAAGCAACATGAAAGTATTGAAGTCAAATCCCACACCAAGTTATAATTTTTAAAAACAGAATAAGGAGATAGTAACATCTCTATAGTCAATAAGAACATGTCAGAAAGACATAAAACATATAAACTTTAATCTGCTATTTCAAAATGATCTAAAAAAACCACTAAGAAAATAAGAAATAAAAGAATACCATAAAATTAGAAAATGAGAAGACAGAATTCAAGAAAGAACTAGAAATGAAAGGAGAAAATCCTTTTAGAAATGAAAGCTAATTGAGGAACATGAGAATGAAAAAACAAAAAAAAAAATGCCTTGAAGGAAATAGAAAGTGAAAGGGGATTTTTTTTAAAGCAAAAAGAACGAGATAAAAAATATTTGAAAAAAGGTGACAAATGTTGCAAACAATCAAAGATCTATATGAAGAGCAATCAAAGATCTACTATATGAAAAACAGAAGTTCTTAAAGAACAAAACAAATATTAAAAAGTGTAACTTAAAAAGAATCCAAAAAACCCCAAATATTTAAAGCTACATTTAAAACTCAAAGGATTTTCAATAAAAACTTACTTGGGGATGGAGCCCAAAAGGAAAAGAAAATTACATTACAATTAGACACTTTGACAGCAGTGCTTAATGGCAAGAGAAAATGAAGCAACATATTTAAGACACTCAGGAAAATACGAGCCAAAGATATACATTGAGCAAAACCTATCTTCAGGTACAAAGGGCACAAGCTATTAAAGATACATAAGAACTCAAGGAATGTTATTCCCATGAGCAATTCTTCAGGAATCTACTGAGAGTAAGCTTCATGCAACAGAAAGGACTCAGAGATAGCTACACAAGGAATGACAGCATTAAATATATAATTACATGCAGAAACTGAGGTTAAACAGTATGTAACAGTTACATCCTCTGACAATATAGAGTGCAAGCATAAAAAAATGGGTATACTATATGCCAAAAAAGAATTTTAACTGCTTTCAGTAATCATAATCATTGGTAGTATTAGTAGTAACAGTGATATTATTAGTATTAATATTAATAACAAGTATTACTTATTAGTATTACTAATATTAATATTAGTGTTAGTCATATTAGTATTATTAGCATTGTTCCTCTGAGACTATTGTGTGTGCAGTTGGGATAAAACAAATAAATTCTTATGGGATATTCTAATTCCATCATCGCTTACGTCCTTGAGAAGTAAAATTCATAGTGTGGAAGAAAGGAGACACAAATATAACACAGAAGAGGGTAAGGGAAACTCCTATAGTCAGGAATATGCATTAAACATAACAGTATGAAAGCAGTATCCCAAGAGAGATTTTATTATTAAATAAATACATATTTTTTCTGGCTCCCCTGAAAAGCCTAGAAACATTGACCAATCCCCCAGATTGTGGTCTTGATAAACTACTTCCTACTGAAGGAAACCAGAGCTTTTTGGAAAAATGGCTGATGCGAGCTATGATATTGTGATTTATAATGAGAAATATATATTTGGTTTTTGGCCCTGTTTCTAGCACAGAGCTTCTTTTTGTTTTGTTTTGTTTTTAAAAAATTTTTTTAACTTGTTTTATTATTTAAAATTTATATTCAAATTAGTTAGCATATAAGTGCAACAATGATTTCAGAAGTAGATTCCTTAATGACCCTTACCCAATTAGCCCCCCCCCACAATCCCTCCAGTAACCCTCAGTTTGTTCTCCATATTTATGAGTCTCTTCTGTTTTGTCCCCCTCCCTGTTTCTATATTATTTTTGTTTCCCTTCCCTTAGGTTCATCTCTTTTGTCTCTTAAAGTCCTCATATGAGTGAAGTCATGTGATATTTGTCTTTCTCTGACTAATTTCACTTAGCATAATACCCTCCAGTTCCATCCACATAGTTGCAAATGGCAAGATTTCATTCTTTTTGATTGCCGAGTAGTAGTCCATTGTATATATATACCACATCTTCTTTATCCATTCATCCATCGATGGACGTTTGGGCTCTTTCCATACTTTGGCTATTTTTTTTAGCTATTGTTGATAGTGCTGCTATAAATATGGGGGTGCATGTGTCCCTTCGAAACAGCATACCTGTATCCCTTGGATAAATGCCTAGTAGAGCAATTGCTGGGTCATAGGGTAGTTCTATTTTTAGTTTTTAGAGGAACCTCCCTACTGTTTTCCAGAGTGGCTGCACCAGCTTGCATTTCCATCCAGCACAGAGCTTCCAAAACCCTTGGAATCTCCTAAGTGGTAAGAGATAAAGGTGACTTTTATTATGTTATTGAAGTAACTTTTAGTCTTATCCCTCAACTTCTAGAGAGGGGAGAAAGGCTGGAGGTTAGGCTGATTGCCAATGGCCAGTAATTTAATCATCCAAGCCTATACAATGAAGCCTTCATAAAAATCCAAAAGGACAAAGTTTGGAGAACTTCTGGGTTTGTGAACGAACATGTGAGAGAGGTGTGCTTGCAAAGACCATGGACGTTCCCCACTCTTTCCTCATACCTTGTCCAATGTATCTCTCCACTTAGCTGTTGATTTGTATGCTTCAGCATCTGTACTAATAAATCAGAAATCTGGTAGCAAATGCATTTCCTGAGTTCTGTGAGCTACTCTTGCAAACTAAATGAACCCATGCAAGTGGTCATGGGAACCTCTGGTTTATGGCCAGTTGATCAGAAGATGGGCTTGCACTGCTTTGTATTCTGTGTCTCCTCCTCTCTCTGCCCCTCCCATGCTCATGCTGTCTCTCAATAATAAATAAACATTAAAAAATTTTTTTCTTAAATAAAAAAAAGAAGCTGGTCTTGCAATTGGCATCAAAGGGGGGGGAGCAGTCTTGTGGGACTGAACCCTTAGTCAGTGGGATCTGATGCCATCGCTGGGCAGATAGTGTCACAGTTGAGGTGAATCATAGGACACCCATCTGGTGTTCAGAGGCCCGCTTGTTCGTGTGGGGAAACCCACCCCCCACTCACATTGGAAATGGGTGATCGGAACACTTTACCAAATCTGGGGCAAGAAATGTTTAAGATGAACCTGGCACATCCTGTCATACCAAAGTAAGAAAGCTAACAAATCACTAGGGTCACGTCTAAAGGACTCGGGATACAACTTAAAGAGGCTCCTACTGCCAAAAATGGGACATTTTGAGCTTCAATAAGTATAAGAATTCGAGTGGATTAAAACCTATCAAACATATAAATTCATTTGCTTATAATGTTTAGAAAAATTTTCTCCTCTAGAGGATGATAGGGAACCAATTCATTATCTTGAAAACTGATAAATTAAGGAAAATCATTTACCTTGCCTTTCCTACGTAAACTGTACTATTGAGTTACCAAATAGTAGATAAAAAGAAGCATCTCTTTATAAAATAATTCCAGAGAGTAAAATGAAAATGGCTGAAGTAGAATATCACCAATTTGTAACCCTATGGTTTGAAATATCTAGACAATGACAACATTACAAAAGAGAGATGAGAAAACCACATGCAATCTTACTAAAGGGATCTAACCTGAGTTTGGTCAAGTGTCTGGACCCAATTTACTAGAAATACAATAGAAAAAGAACATGATAAATGGCATGAAGAAAATCTAGACTGCTAAAGACACTACAGGTCAAAATTGCCGAGGTCCTTTAAATTGTGAGGAAATGCAAAAACATATCAATATATTCATGTGAAAAGCTTGGAAGCAACCAAGATGTCCTTCGATGGGGGAATGAATAAACTGTGGTACATCTAGACAATGGAATATTACTTACCACTAGAAACAAATGAGCTATCAAGCCATGAAAAGACATGAATGAAACTTAAGTGGATATTACCAGGTGAAAGAAGCCAGTCTGCAAAGGCTAGATCAACCGGATAGCCACACAGACAAAAAGTGAATCTTGACTTCTACCTTACATCATGAACACATCAATTCCACGTAGATTGCAAGTCTATGATTCTAACAATACGATATTCGAGGAAAGGCCAAACTATGGCCAGAAACAAACAAACAAACAAACAAACAAACAAACAACTCAGTGGTATTTGGGTCCACCCAGGAAAGCAGAAAAAAATCAAAAATCAAAAATCAGTGGTTGCCAGGAGGGAGATCAATAGGTGGAACCCAGAGGGCTTTTAGGGAAGTGAAACTGTTCTGTATAAGACCATAATGCTGTATGTTTGTCATTATATGCTTTTGCCAACCCGTACAATGTATAACGCCAAGAGCAAGCCCTAATATAAACTATGGGCTTTGGGTCATTACAATGTGCCAATGTGGTAGGTTCAGTGATTGTACCAAATGTACCACTCTGGTGGGGGATGCTGATGGTAGGAGAGTCTGTGCATGTCGGGGACCAGAAGGTATATGGATGGGAACTCTGTACTTTCTACTCCACTTTGTTGTGAATCTAAAATGGCTCTAAATAATAAATTCTATAAAAGTGATTTAAAAACTAAAAAAAATTTCAGACAAGCATAAACTAGAGTCTAAAGATGGACACCTAGGTGATAACATCATAAATACTGGTTACTAGAAATATAGTCTGTAGAGTGGTTACTTTTAGAGGTAAGTACAGGGGAGTGACAGGGTTACAGAAGCACATGGTAAGTCTTCAGAGTCTATTTCTTGATATGCATTATGATTAGAAGGATATTGACGTTAGAATAATTGCCTAAATGATGAGATGGAATGAGACAAGCAAACAATTAAACACACCAGTCTGGAGTTCTAGGTCTTGATTTGGAAGTCAAATAGATGATATTTACATTTACAGGGATGAATAAGGTCACCTAGGAAATGGCTGGACTTTTAAAAACCAGCAGCTCCAGTATACAGCCATGGGGAGTGTCAACATTAGGATGTGAAGCAGAGAAATCAGAAAATACAATGACAGGTACTTGATAAATGTGGTGTCAGGAAGCTTGTGACTCCTTTACATCTTCTCAGCTCCAGTGTTTATGCCAGTCACTGTTGCAATGACAAGTCCCACAGAGGCTTTGAAGGCTTCATGTGGGTACAGCCAGATAGCGTCTGCATGAGGTGGGAACCCGGTACCTCTCTCCTCCTTCCCTGGAGCTTCTCTGGCCCGTGGAGTGGAAACCTACTTGGCACTTAGTGGGGACTGGAAAGATAACATATGTGGGGTCTCACCCATGAGCTGGAGGGGATGGGATCTGAAAGACACATGCTTCCTCTTTTGTCTCCCAGACAAACAGTTCTGAGGCATATTTTATAAGACTCTTCAAGGTCTTGTAAGTCAAGGTCTTCTGTGGCACTTAGTGGGGACTGGAAAGATAACATATGTGGGGTCTCACCCATGAGCTGGAGGGGATGGGATCTGAAAGACACATGCTTCCTCTTTTGTCTCCCAGACAAACAGTTCTGAGGCATATTTTATAAGACTCTTCAAGGTCTTGTAAGTCAAGGTCTTCTAAATCCAGCACCAGCTGCATCAGTCACCTATAACCATGGCCAAGCCCAGAACACAACCGTGTCGGCTTTCTCTCCTTCTCTGTGATCTATATGTTAGCTCCCTGGAATCTTTTCCCCAAACAAATGAGTGCATGGAAGTTTTTGTCTCAGGCCCTGCTTTTGTACTGAATGGTGCCAAAAAGTTAAGGGTACACAGGATGTGACAGATGGGATTCAGAGGAACCCTTATAAGAGCAGCATCAGCAAACTGACTGGACAGAAGCTTGGTGAGGGGAGGCTGGAGACAAGAAGAGATGTGGAAGTGGAGACAGTGAAGTGAAGATGCCTTCTCAAGGGTTCCGAACTGTGGACCCTTGACTTCTCAGCAGCATTCAACACAATTGAGACTCTCCAATCTGAAATACATCACATTTGCCAGTGACTACGGAGAAATGGGCCAATAGCTAGAGTGACAGGTAAGGTCAGGGAAAGGCTTTTTAAAACCAGGAGAGAGCAGACCATGGGGATGATGAGAATGCCCAGAAGAGAGGGAAAGAGAGGGGAAAACTGGGAATGAGAGGGAGGAGGACCTCCCAGGTGTCAGGCTGGCCTTTGGCTGGAACAGGTAGCCTTCACTCATGGGAGTGTAGGGAAAGACAGGTTTGGAGGTAGAGAAGCTGGATGCTTTTGATGGTGAGGAAATGATCGAACTTATGTCTGGTTGCTTCAGTTTTCTCAATGAATTATAATGTCAGGTCAGAGGCTGAAAGAAAGCAGTAGAGGGTGTAGCAACTTTGAGGAAAAGGGAGAAGTGAAATAATTTTGGAAACTAAGAGCACAAATATATTAGGCAAATGATTGCTGAACTGTACTGGGTGTCCATGTATTTATTTAACTGAAAAGAATGCTAACTCATTTCTATTCCATTTGGGGAGCAGTGGGCCCAGGCTGTATCTGGGTACTGTTTATTTCTAGAAACTTTCTATTACCAACATGATGCAGTTGGAAAGATTACTAGGAAGAAGACCAAGATGGAAAGCCAGCTTCTCCAGATAAAAGTAAGGTGGAAGGTAAAGAAAGGAGGGTGGCCAGTTGAAGGACAAATGTTCAAAGGAGCATGGCACCTAAGGGGAGCATTAATTTGGGTCCCCCAACTGGCTCAATGTTGTCAATATCTATCAAAAAACTTCTGCTGCCAAAGCACAGATGATTTTACAGGAACAGTACACTTTGGAATACATATTTTCCTCCAAACAATACATACAGAATGGTATTGCTTCCCGTATTTTCCCCTTAGAAAAATAAAAGTTGTATGAATTTATTACAGAGGTGGAGGTGAGACTTATTAAATAGCTGTTGGCTTCCCAAACCATAAGCCTAAATAGGGAAGTTAGTAAGTACCACACTGAGCAGTGACATCATTGTTTCCTTAGTTACCCAATGTGGAGGCAGAAATGAATAAGCTAGATATAAATGCAATATCTAATAGGGTGGGAGTGTTAGAACTTTTTATGGCCATGAGGTTGCTTAGCCTTGTAACTCAAAATATGGTCACTCAAACGTAACCAAAAAATGTCATGGGGCTGGTCAACTCCGTGCTTATAGCACTGGCAAAACATGTTCTATATTCATTTACTTTGGTGGCAGCTAAATGTAGTTGGTTCTTTGGCTACACCTAAAATCCTGAATTAGGACTTGTGGATATATCAACACAAAAACATACAGACACTTTGTAGTTTACACAGAGCTAGTAGATAACAAGTATCTAGTAAATATCACAAGATTTAAAAACATGTATGTGCTTATTTACATAATACACAAGGTTCATTCCTTTTCCTGAAATGATACATACTCATGTAGACACTGAAACACAGAAACAAACCTGTTACTGCCTTGATATGAAACTCAGCTTCACTTTTCCTTTCTGCATATTGTACTAACAACCAAATTGTTTTTGTTTGTTTGTTTTTGTTTTTTTTAATTCATTTTTGAAAGAGAGCACAAGCCAGAGAGAGACAGAGAGAGGAAGATACAGAATCTGAAGCAGGCTCCAGGCTCTGAGCTGTCAGTACAGAGCCCTATGTGGGGCTCAAACACGTGAACCACGAGATCATGATCTGAGTGTAAGTTGGACAATCAACTGACTGAGCCACCCAGGAGCCCCTCGTTTTTTTTTGTTGTTGTTTTTTTAAGGTGATGTCTTTGACAGTCACATTAATTCCTTTTTGGAGCAACCATAACAGGTAAGCTAGAATGGTTACTCCCATTTTAGGGTTGGCAAAACTATAGAAAGGCTAAAGTTCTGTGCTCAACTTGCACAGTTTCAGATTGGATGTGTGATCAGTGGCCAAAGAAGACTTCTGAACTGTGCTGTGCCTCATCCTCAGGTCTAGGATCTGGAGGGCTGTAGTTCAGTGCCAAGCTTGATACATAGTAACTAGAAGACAAAACACAGTCTATGACTAATACACACAGAACCAAAAATTCAGCCTAGGCAACTAATAAACATGCCTGAACAAAAGTACATTTTCCATCAGAAGGGAATAACAGGATTTTTTTTTTCAGTTTTGCAGAAATCCTCATTTTTCACAGTACTTAATAATGTCACATCATGTGGACAATAACTTCTCTAGTTTTCAGTTTATCAAATAATATGTTTTCAATTATTTTTATGGAATTTTCCCTTTTAATCAGCACAAGAGCTAAGCCTTTTATTTATTTATTTTTAAAAATTTTTAATAGTTATTTATTTTTGAAAGAGAGAGAGACAGAGCATGAGCAGGGGAGGAGCAGAGAGAGGGAGACACAGCATCTGAAGCAGGCTCCAGGCTCCAGGCTCCGAGCCGTCAGCACAGAGTCCAACGTGGGACTCAAACTCACGGACTGTGAGATCACGACCCAAGCCAAAGTAAGAGGCATTTATCGACAGAGCCACAGGTGCCCCTAAGGTGTCTTTTTAGCTCATGACTCCCAAATAAAAGTTTAATCTCTTTTCAGAACTTTAGGGCTACACACATAACAATCTTATAAAAATCCTTGCAGATGAACAGCACATACTTTTTAAAGCTTTTACTCTCTTCCTCCCTCCCTTCCTTCTCTCTCTCTCTTTCTTTCCTGTCATGTGGAAAATGGCAAAGGAATTGGCTGAAAGCCAACTGGTTGAAATAATAAATCCACCGATATGGTTAAGTTTTAGGCAAACTATCTTCAAGTATTACTTTCTAGTATTTTCTACTATATATCTCTTATATTTTTAATTAGCTATGATAATCCTTTTTTAATTTTAATTTTTACCAAAGTTACAGACTTTATTAACAATTTAAACAGTTGGGGAGCCTGGGTGTCTCAGTCAGTTAGGTGACTGACTTTAGCTCGGGTCATGATTTCATGGTTTGTGAGTTCAAGCTTCATGCTGGGTCTGTGCTGACAGCTCAGAGCCTGGAGCCTACTTCAGACTCTGTCTCTCTCTCTCTCTCTCTCTCTCTCTCTCTCTGCCTCTCCCCTGTTCACATTCTGTCTCTCTAAAATAAATAAACATTAAAAAAATTAAAAAAAAACCCAATTCAAACAAACAGCTCTAAAAACCTTGTTATAAATACCAATTTGATTTCTCATTCCCAACCCACTACCACACCTCCAGTCAACCATTTTGAACTCTTGCAGCAGATTCTTATTTAGTTTCTTAGTTCCAGAGAATCTGATCATTTTGTGACTTTTTCATTTTAGGCATTATGTATTAATTTCCCAATACAGAAGATGAAGATTTAGTTATCTTTTACTTCTGGCTTTTATTTTCCCACAAACACACACTTTTAATCCTCAAGTTTAACTGATGATGAATGGATAAAGAAATTGTGGTTTATATACACAATGGAATACTACGTGGCAATGAGAAAGAATGAAATATGGCCCTTTGTAGCAACATGGATGGAGCTGGAGAGTGTGACGCTAAGTGAAATAAGCCATACAGAGAAAGACAGACACCATATGGTTTCACTCTTATGTGGATCCTGAGAAACTTAACAGAAGACCATGGAGGAGGGGAAGGAGAAAAAAAAAAAACCAAAGAGGTTAGAGTGGGAGAGAGCCAAAGCATAGGAGACTCTTAAAAACTGAGAACAAACTGAGGGCTGATGGGGGGGGGGGGAGGGAGGGGCGGGTGGGTGATGGGTATTGAGGAGGGCACCGTTTTGGGATGAGCACTGGGTGTTGTATGGAAACCAATTTGACAATAAATTTCATATATTGAAAAAAAAATCCTCAAGTTTAGCCTGCCACAATTTCAGTTAGATCGCTGTTCAGTACTTAAATATTATCCCCCTCTGTGTCACATAATATACTATGATTTTATTTTCTTTCCTACGTAATTTTCTTTTTTAAATTAAATCCGAGGTACACAGAATAGGATTCATTATGATTCATGACACACATGTCACTGGGTTATGCATGGTCTTTTTTTGTTTAGTTATTTAATTAGCTGTTTTTAACGTGATTAGCTCCCTTGAATGACACCTGAGACAAAAGCTAGAGGTGTGAGAAGAACCTGTAACTAACAATGTTCTCCCCACCCACAACCAATTCATCTTTTGGTCTCTCTTTATCTGAATGAACCATAGTCCTAATCTTGGGTTGGTCACTTCCTTATTTTCATTTTTATACAACTTTGTTGCATCTACATGTATTCCTACATAAAGGGATATACAGAGAGAATAGATAAAAGTATCTCTTGGGAGTTAATTTTAGAGGTAAACTTTGTAATTAGGACCAACCCTTTCAGGAAAAGCAAGTTGAAATACTTGAGGAACACACACACACACACACACACACACACACACACACACACACACACCACACTTTAAATTATCAGAGAGATAACAAAACAGCAAAGATCATGTGAATTCCTGATCAGGGAGAAGAAACCCAGGGAGGAAAGCCAGAAATTTGAGGCTGTATTCCCCTTAGTCATCTGCTGATTTTGGGAGAGGTGACTGAATAGCTGAGCAAAGCTGCTAGTAGACTCATAAGGCCAACGGGACAAAACTGGAGTTCAGTGCTTGCCAAGGAGGAGGATGTATCTCCCAGGTTTTAGATTGAGATGACTTAAAGCTAACTTCATAGGGGTAAAGAGTGGACTAGAAATAGACCAGCCCCTACAGAGAATGAAGCTCAGGTGAAATTTTCTCAATCGTTTAAGGGATTAAGGTGATCTCATATTGCCAATGCCCTTGGCAGTCTTCTGGAAAAAAAACTCAAATCTTCACTAGAGTAAAATGACTTCATCTTAGACCTCAAAGTATCTGTATAAGCTTTCATTTAAAATGCCTGGCATTCAATCAAAGATAACCACGTGTATGACAACATCATAAAAAAACAAGAAAAACAATAGACACAAGAGGATCAAGATAAGGGAGTTACCAGATGTAGATATTAAAATAATTATGCTTAATATGTTCAAAGAAATAAAAGATAAGATGGAGAATTCTGGTAAACAAATAAAGCTATAATAAAGAATAAAAATATTGTAAAACTTAAGAACAGTAATTTATATTAAGATCCCAGTGAACAGGGGTCTACAGATTAAACACAGCTGAAAAGAGAATTAGTGAATTGGAAGAAAACTCAGATAAAAACATCTTAAATGAAACAAGGAAAAGAAAAATGAGTATTTTTTCTGCTCTTTCTTATAGATTTTTTTTCTGTAAGAAATATAGAGAACACAAAAGGGGAGAAGGAAAATGGATAGAAATAATATTTGATAATTATTTGAATTTTTCTAAAAATGATACCAAGCCTCCATTTCCCTCCCCCCCACACACCTAGACACATCACAGTGTAACTACTAAACACCAAGGACAAAGAGCAAGGGAAAAATGAAAGAATGTCTTTAAAAGAATATCCAGTAAAACAAGAGCAATGGAAGCTGGAAGACAGTGAAACAATACTTTTAAAGTGCAAAAAGAAAATAAGTCCCAATCTAGAATTTTATTCCCCAAAAAAGTAATGATCAAAAAAAGTAAAATAAACACATTTTCAGACAAAAACTAAGAGGGTTAAAGTATGTTCATCAAGAAGAAGGAAAATTATTTCAGGAAAATTCAGAAATGTAGAGAGTCATGAAGAGCAAAAGCCCAGATAAATATGTAGGTAAACCAAGTTAACCCTCATTGCAGAAAACAACAGTAACAATGTTTTGTGGGATAAAAACAGAAAATTAAAACACATGACAACAATGGTAAATAAGCAAGAAGGGTGATAAATGGGATTTAAGAGTGCTAAAATCTTTGAATTGTCCAGGAAAACATAAAAGTACTAATTTGTTGAGGATATAAGCTATAATCTCTAGGATAACCATGACAAGAGAAGTAAATGAATATATGACTATAAATAAACAGATTTTTTTAATTTAAATTTTATATAAAGTACATTGTGATGTATATAACATTTGAAATTTACTTCTTTCACTTATGATGAAATCTTATGATAGAGTTTCATTCATACACTTATTTGTTTTGACTGCTGTAAATTATCATCCAGTCTCATGGACACGCAGCTTTTGGGTTGTTTCCAGGCTTTTGCTTAACAGTGCTGTGATGAAACTTCTGGTACATTTCTCTTATTTTATATGTTTTAAACTTTCCACCTAAAAGAAGATTGCTGGGTATGTTTTTGTTTGTTTGTTTGTTTCTCCCCCAACTTTGGAAGGTGATGCCAAAGTATTTTTATTTTTTATTTTTATTTCTTTAATGTTTATTTAATTTTGAGAGAGAGAGAGAGAGGGAGACAGAGTGTGAGCAGGAGAGGATGAGAGAGAGAGGGAGACACAGAATCTGAAGCAGGCTCCAGGCTCTGAGGTGTCAGCACAGAGCCCAATGTGGGGCTCAAACCCACGAAATGTGAGATCATGACCTGAGCTGAAGTCGGACATTCAATCGAATGAGCCACCCAGGCGCCCCGCATTTTTATTTTTTAATCTCACGAGCAACACGAAAAAGATTTTATGATTCTACATCTTACCCATCATTTGGTATTATCAGTCTTTTAAATTTTTGCCAAAGAAATGGCTGTATCATTGTGGTCTTGATTGGCATCTTCCTGTTCACTAATAATGCTGACCATTTCTTTGCATTTATTGGCCATATGTAATTTCCTCTTCTGTGAAATACTTCTTCAGATTTCCTGTCTATTTTGTATTGGGTTATTTGTCATCTTTTTTAGAAGTTCATTATATAGTCTTGGTATTATTTGTCATTTATGTGTATTATTAATATCTCCTCCAGATTCTGCCTTTTCATTTGCTTATGATGAGTACAAATTCTTAATCTTAATGCGCCCTGCACTTTTAGTTTTCTCTGAATTTAACAATGGTCCTTTTATACATTTGCTCACTTGGAGATGTTTCTAATTTAATTCAAATCCTTCCCAAAGTGTACAAGTTTTTTCTTGAGATATCCAAATGAGGTAATCCATCAATTTCGACTTCCTGAAGAAATCCTTCCAGGAATGCTATGGCATGTTCCATCCCGGACATGTTGCTTTCTAAGTACCAATGGCACTTTGATGTCTCCAACCAATCCATCCTACAGACTCTCCTTTGTTTCTTAGATCCTAGGTCTTACTCTTCCATCACTTCCTTGTTTTAGTGGAGCATACCCCCCTATAGCTTCCCGGGAAGGGGTGCTTTAAAGATGTTTATTCTGCCCTCACAGTTTTGGATGGGAATGGAAGTGAAATTGGAAATGATTTTCAAACTTCAAACTCAGAAGTTTGAAGACAAGGTCATTGATTTACAGCTTCTATTATATTTTGAGGAGTTTGGGGCCATTCTTATGTTTGATTCTGGTATGGAACCTCTCTTCCCCATCCCTCTGGAGATTACAGGATTTTCTCTTTTTCCCCAGTGCTTTGAAATGTCATGCTAGGATACATGTGGGTCTATTTTAGACCACTGTGCTGGGTTCTGAGAAATTTTCTTGAATTCCTTTCTATAATTTCTCCCCCTCCATTTTCTCTGTGTCCTCTTTCTGGAAACCCTATTATTTAGGTATTGAATATTCTGGATTGGTTGTCTTATTTTCTTATTTTTTCTCTCCTACTTTCTGTATCTTTGTCTCTTTATTGTACTCTCTGACACATTTCCTAAATTCTACCTTCTGTATTGATCTTCTACTTCATGCAAACTTCCTGCGTATCTGCTATCTTAATTTCCAAATGCTTGTTTCTTTGTTCTCTGAATTTTTTTTAACCTAATACCTTGTCCTTCTATGAATATAACAACTTCTCTTATTTTCTCAACCTTTCACTCATAGCAGAGCCTTTCCTTGTCCTTTTGGTATTCCCTGGCTGTTTGCTCAAACCAAAACCTGTCCACCAGAAAGCAGATTAGAAACTCTGCAAATGTATGTGTAGCTTGCTTACTGTAGTCTTCCTTATGGGGCAATCTGGCTGGGCCTATTCCTTGTGAGATTCTCAATGTCAAGATCTTAGTTCTAGTCCTTGGGGACTTCCTGATGTCAGGATCTTAGTTCTTTTCTCTCCCCCAGAGAAGATTTCTATTTTTCTGCCAGCTGCATGTTGGTTGACAGCCAGCAGTCTGGGAGCTGAGAAGGTCAAGGGAAGTTGCTGTGCAAAGTGGGAAAGGAATAAAAGAATAATTGCTTCATTAACACGCTGTCAGAGAAGCCTTAACCCCATATTCACCCTTGCTTTCCAGAGATACCTGTGTCTTGGGGGATCTTGCAATGTAAATTAAGTTTCTGTTCAGCTTTCCTTACTGCCAGTTTAGGATTGCTTTCTCTAGTCTGCTAAGTCAATAACTATATTCTTTTCAGCCTCCAAAATTCTGACAGTGTTGTTTTCCTTCCTGTTCTCCCCTTTATTTTAGGTTTGTATCTTTTACTGGAAATTCAACTTAAGCTTTTTAAAGGATTGTCAGATCAATTCACCAAGCATATACTGAGCAACTATCATATACCAAGTTCACAGATTCATCACAACATTAATGGATATGTGGGCTTAGGGCTGTTATTAAATGCTGAACTGGAATGATAGATGTTTGTCAAGTCTTCATTGTTCTCCTTGCAACCACTGGGCTACTTTCTCCAGCTCTGATGTCCTTTGTTTATTCTTTTATCTCCAGGGTACTATTAATTCTTTTTCTTATCTTCTATTGACTGGAAACATCTTTCCTCATCTTAAATTTCCTTTTAGATTTAAGCACATAACCTATTTCTGAGCCTGTGTCTTCTTTCTACATAAAAATGTCTGCTTTACCAATCTAGAATAAATAGAGTGGATTTTAAACTCTGCCTAGGAAGAAAAATTACTTCTAATTTGTATTCAAGCTAAAAATGGATTATCCTCCCCACTCCTATTGGGTAGTATCATGACTCTTCCTATGTCATAGACCTGGCAATAGTGATTCAGAGCTATTATAATTAATCACTTTACACATTAAATGGATTATTATTTACTGCAGCTCACTGCATACTAGGAATTTTCATATGTGCTGGGCACTGTTGCTTTTTGAAGGCATAGTAGCTAAATTCCAATGCCACCAATTATTAGCTATATGACTTTGGATAAATATTTTGTGTGTGTGCTTAATTTCCTCATCTGAAAATGTGGAAGATAATGGCACCTCCCTCAAATAACAGCTTTTTATTTGGTAAAATGAATATAATAATAGTATTTCCTCCAAAAGACCATTTTGAAGATTAGATGTCAAGTCCTTAGCACAGGTACTAGCACAGTACTTAGCACAGGTACATAGGAGGCATCATGTGCCATTATCATCATTATTGTAATTATTTCTGTCCTCATCCCTTTTAACAAATTAGGAAACAGAAGTTCAGAGAAGTTTATTTAATTCATCCATGGCTACATATTAGTCAACAGCAAAACCAGAATGCGAACTCTGGCAATTCTGTTAATAGTGACACCTTTTTTTAGAGTGTTGATACACCATGTGTCCATTTAAAAATTTCGTTCTTTTTAGTCTTATTAAGCATTTGTTAATTTCCAATTATACAATAGACAACATGGAATTTAAATGGAATAAAATGGACTCAGTTGGCAGGAACAATTTCACAAGTGCATGAGAAGAGAAAGTAGGAGATGTCTATGCAACAGGGCAGTCTGGCACAGACATCAAAGCCTCAGTGGGGTGAGGAAGGCATCCACATGGGGTGGGGGCTAGAGGACGAGACAGCAGCTGTGACCTTGGGAGGGTGTCAGAACCCAAATGGGACAAAGAGTGCATTTGCATGGGGAAGGGGGCAACACTGGCAAGGGGAGATTGGCTATTACATACAGGGAAGTTAATCTAATAAATTAACATATTAAAGATAATAGGAGACAGATTTTTCATTGTCAGAGAAGGACTTACAAAATGTGGAAAAGATGAAAACTAAAATAAGACTTTGTGCTATTGTGCTGGAATTGAGGGTAATGATATAAACTGCATATCTGTTCAAGAAATAGTAGTTTAAAACCTTCTGACAAAGACCATCCCAAGTCCAGGTGGTTTCAGGGTAAATTCTCATAAACACGTACTGAAGAAATAATAATAATTCTACTCAAAGTATTCTAGAAAATAGAGGAGGAAATACTTCTCAACTCATTCTGTTAGGCCAGCATTACCATGATACCAAAAATCAAACAAAGGAAGGACAGTAAGAGAAATTTACACGCTGATATCCCTCATAAACATAGATGCAAAAATTCTAAACAAAATTTTAGTAAATCAAATCTAATGATATATTAAAAGGATAGTACCTCAACCAAGTGGGATTTATCCCAAAAATGCAGGGTTGACTTAACATTATAAAATCAATCA
Organism: Acinonyx jubatus; assembly: GCF_027475565.1. Lineage (NCBI taxonomy): Eukaryota > Metazoa > Chordata > Mammalia > Carnivora > Felidae > Acinonyx > Acinonyx jubatus. The sequence continues at coordinate 127,410,338 of NC_069380.1, read as the reverse complement.
CTGGAATTCATCATGTTAACAAACACAAAAAAGAAAAACATGATCATCTCAACAGATGCAGAAAAAAACATTTGACAAAATCCAACTGAGATTCTGCTACTACCTTGTCAAGGGAAGCCTTTGTTGAGAATCATAGTTTTAGATGGAGTAAAATATAGACAACCGTGTGCTGTTCTTGGGGATATGCAAAAGTAGACTCCTAGTCATTCTTGTGACACGCTGCTAGTATATATTCTTTCAATAATCTCTAACCCAAATACATGATGCTATATTTTAACTCTGTGTCTCCCAAACTCTGTTCCATAAAACAATAGCATCTTTTTTTTAAAAAAATGTTTATTTGAGAGAGAGAGAGAGAGAGAGAGAGAGAGAGAGAGAGAGGTGGGGGGCAGAGAGAGGGGGAGGCAGAGAATCCCAAGCGGGCTCCACGGGGTCAGTACAGAGCCTGACTCCAGGTTCAAACTCAAGACCCTGAGATCATGACCTGAGCTGAAATCAAGAGTTGGAGGTTTAACCAACTGAGCCACCAAGGTGCCCCTAGAATCCTTTGAAATATAAGGATATTCTTGTACCTTCAAGTAGTACCATAACATAGGGGCGACTGGGTGGCTCAGTTGGTTAAGTGCCAACTTTGGCTCAGGTCATGATCTTGCACTTTGTGGTTTCAAGCCCGGCATCGGGCTCTGTGCTGACAGCATGGAGCCTGGAACCTGCATCACATTCTGTGTCTCCCTCTCTCTTTGCCCCTCCCCCACTTGTGCTCTGTGTCTTTCTCAAAAATAAATAAACATTAAAAAAATTAAAAAAAAAGAAAATACATTAACTTATTAAAAGTTCTAACTCCACAGAAAATACCATATCCAAGATTTTTTTCTTCATGTGAATTTTGACCATTGCTTTCCTCTCAGGATAAATTATTCTATATTTGCTGCTACAAGCATTTTATTTTGACCCACCCATCTGTTCTTATTTACTGTATAATTATTCACAGGGACTCAAAATCCAGCAAGGTCATAGCAGTCTGGGACAACCTCATGGAAGGGCAGATGTTCTTGATTCTGGCCTGCTGCTGTACAGGCTCCTTTATTTTTATGTACGTACTTAGGCTTAGCATGGAGCCCAACACGGGGCTCAATTCCATGACCATGAGATCATGACCTGAGGCAAAATCAAGAGTCAGATGCTCAAGTGACTGAGCCACCCAGGTGCTCATGTACAGTCTCCCTTAAACACCACCCTTATCATGGCATTCCTCTACTCACAGACCTTCCTATACATAGGAAGTCAACTCTATACCATCAACAGAGAAATTGGCAACTTTTCTTAGCAACTTCCCTAATTCTTTGATTTTAATCTCTTTTAATTTCATAGAACAATCTAAAATGTTTATCCCAGACTAATAAAAATAATAAATTGTCAAATTTTTTTTTAAATCTCCAAGACATCAGTGAAAGCCACTTTCGCTTGACTCAAGGAGCACTTTAAGGAGGCCTGTCTCCATATACCAAGAGAAAGCCACATGGTAAAAATGGAATTTCTACTGGTGATTGCTACCTGCTATGGTCTGAATGGTTGTGTCCCCCCCTACATTTTTGAAATCTTAACCCCTAAGAGGATGGTACTGGGGGGTAAGGCCTTTTGGAGGTGGTTAGGTCATAAGAGCGGAACCGCATGAGTGGGATTAGTACCCTATGAGAGACCCACTTTTCTGACATGTGAGGTTATAGCAAAAAGAAAATTGTTTATGAACTAGGAAGCAGGCCCTCACCAGACAGTGAATCTGCCAGAGCCTTGATCTTGGACTTCCCAGCTTTGAGAACTGTGAGGAATAAATCTCTGTTCTTTATAAGCCACCCAGTTTATGATATTTTGTTATAGTAACCTGAACAGACTAAGACACTAACACATTGGTTCTTTCTATAAGCATGGAAAACACATTAAAGGGAATTGTGTCCTGTGAGAGGTGAATCTATAAAAAAGCTGGGCATCAAGTCATAAACCTACCACAGAAAAACAAAATAAAATGGGAAACGCAGAAGAGCACTTTCCTTTTGTGTGCCCAAGGGATCAGTGACTTATTCTTTGTGCAAAGTACTACACATCTTGGAAGCAAATAGTTTAAATAAGGTAGTAATATATTTAAGAACACCTTTTGAAAGTTACAATCCCTAAGGAAGACAAAAGAATCTTTTCATTGCAAAGAAGAATTCAAACACATTTGTTATAGCAGAGCAGCAAAATGAATTGCGGTGTGGGTAGCATGCTGAATTCTCAAGAAAGTGTTTCTCCCAGCCTGATCCTGGATAAGTAATTTTTATTTTAATTTTTTTTTCAACGTTTTATTTATTTTTGGGACAGAGAGAGACAGAGCATGAACGGGGGAGGGGCAGAGAGAGAGGGAGACACAGAATCGGAAACAGGCTCCAGGCTCTTAGCCATCAGCCCAGAGCCCGACGCGGGGCTCGAACTCCCGGACTGCGAGATCGTGACCTGGCTGAAGTTGGACGCCTAACCGACTGTGCCACCCAGGCGCCCCCTGGATAAGTAATTTTTAAATTAAAGTGCCTTTTCCTCAATACTCGGAATAGTTTTTAGAAGTGTTTGTGTTAACTGCATTAGCCCAATGGTCATTTCATATAAACAGGAACAAGACTTCAGCTAACCAAGGATAGAATGACAAACATTATTTTGACGTTCCACTGAAGCTCTGGAATGGAACCCAAAAAAACCAGGAAGATACTGATATCAATTTACCATGATGGGACCTTACTGGTGAAATCAGAAGAAGCCCTAAAATATATATGCTCTGAAGCACAGGACTATCAGAAGTGATACCCTTGCATCTTACTGTATTGTTTGAAAGGCAAACAAAGGCCCATTTTATAACTTTTTTAAAAAACCTCAGAAATATGCTAATATTAGTTGTACTTAGGACAAGGATGAATGCAGTAAGTAAGACAAATTATGGAGAAAGCAGATTACTGCGTTGACTCATCCAAACTATTATTTTCTGTTTCAGGAAAGAGTCTTTCGAAACAGAAAAAGTTTTAAGTTAAACCAACCTACTACTGTCTCCTTTTTAGGGGCCTGTCCCTTGCAAATTATACCTATTTATACAAATAATTTTATGCCAAAGAGGAAATATATATTTAGCGGGGACTTAACATCTTTTTAGCAGTGCCATGGTCTTCATGAAGAAAATAAAAGAAATGTAAGATACATTCTCTGCTCTGTTTCATCCTGTTAATTTTAGAATTCTAGAAATAATACTAGAGGTAGTTTGAAAACTAAAATGTTTTATTTTCTTGATGAAACATACTTATAGATACAAATCTTAAACAAAAGGTAAAATCCTGGAAATTCTATTTTTTATTTATCTGGATGAAGTGGCCATCTCTATGTCTAGATAGCACCTACCACCTTAAAATAACCAAAATAATGTTTTTTTCCCCCTTCATTAAATTACTGGCTCACTAAATTTGCTTCCAGAAAAAGATAGTTTCATTGTCCACTGTCACATCACTAATATTTATTAACTAGAATGATGTCCAACAGAATACATGTCCACATGCACCAGGAGATAGCACAGAATCGTCATAGCAATATTATCTGGTGGGTACAAAGTGCAAGCAGTCCAGACATCCAACACAAAAGAATGGATAAGTAAACTGGTCCATTTACACAACAGAATACTACAAAGCAATGAAAATTAACAAACTGACAGCTACATTCAATCACATGGATGACAAATGGAAGAAGCAAGACTAAAGAATATATCAAGTATGATTTCATTTATAAAAAGTTGCCAAACATACAGTGCTAAACTATACAGATGTATCTGGTGCATATGGCTGCACACTCAAGTGGTAAGACTATAAAGAAAAGCAAAGAAACGACTGCCTACAAAGTAAAGCTAGAGCTATCTCAGAGAAGAAAGGACAAGTGTGGGGAGAAGGTTGTGATTGTCAAGGGACCCACAGGGCTTTTGGCATGCTGGTCAAATTTTTCCACATATTTTTTCTTCAACCATGGGTGGCAGTTACAAGGGGTGTTCATTCTTACAACTATTTGTAAACTGCAGATGTCATGTTTATTTATTTTGAGAGAGAAAGAGAGAGAGAGCATGAGCGGGGAGAGAGGCAGAGAGAGAGGGAGAGAGAGAATCTCCACTGACGGTGTGGAGCCCGATGTGGGGCTTGATCTCACAAACCATGAGATCATGATCTGAGCCAGAAACAAGAGTTGGATGCTCAATCGACTGAGCCACCCAGGTGCCCTACTGTTATCACTTTAAGAATATTACACTTCACAGTAAAATACTTCCAAAAAAAACCATGGGTTACTTTGCTAAATATTAACTACATATAATATATACATATATGTGTGTGTATAATATGCACACTTTAAAACCTATTGGTTACAAGGGAAAAAAAGCACCGTGATTCAGTACAGACTTTTCTTGTTCCCTTCCTCTTCTGCTGAGCGAGTATTAAAAGCTCAAATGAGTTTAAAAAATGGAAGAGATAAGGGTTTAGAAGTTCACTAAAGAATACTATTCCGTCATGAGTGTTATTTGAAAATGTGAAAGATTTATGTGACTTTTTGGCTGATGGTGGAATTGCATGTATATATTCTTAGTCTCTCCTTTGTTTATTGATAGAACTTGCCGATACAACTATGCAGAAGCAGTACTTGAGAAAAAACGGAGCATCATTCTGTCCTTACAGCTGTGACACAGAAGCAGCTTTACTTTGATGTTACACCTAATGGCCTACTCTTAAGTTTTCCTGCTTCCACCAGTAATGTTGATTCAAATCTTAGAATGTCTGCTTCCTCGGAAACACACACACACACACACACACACACACACACACACACACACATACACATTGAGCTAATCCAGCCATGTCCACTTATAAGTTATTTCACTGGAGTTAGGCCAAAATCAACACATGCTCCTGAATTAGTTGGGTAATAGCTATTGTGTTACCTTTCAATCTATGTTACCTATGTTTAATCTATGTTACCTATGACATCTAAATACTGGTGATATGATATCCTCAAAGCCTCTTTCAGCACTGATCCCATTACAAATCTTGGTTAACAGAGTGACATTATCAAACTATGACATATCATACAAGAAAGAAAATGGGTTGACCAATTGCCCACCTCTATGCTCCAGAATGTATTTACTGAAAGGAACACAGAAAAACCTATATGGCAACTTTATTCTCCCAACTGGCATCATTATTATTCGATAGTTCTTGGGGAGGTCAAAATCAGTTTTACATTTAAGAATACCTGAATCTGATTTGTGCTCTTAGAAGATAAATTTCATTTTTCAAAGTCAATACCACCAAGTAATGTTGTAGTAGAAACAACACAGAAGACAATGCAGGTTACTCTTGATCTAGCAAAGGTTTATCCACAGTGTAGCTTTCTTTTAAATTTTTTTTTCAACGTTTATTTATTTTTGGGACAGAGAGAGACAGAGCATGAACGGGGGAGGGGCAGAGAGAGAGGGAGACACAGAATCGGAAACAGGCTCCAGGCTCTGAGACATCAGCCCAGAGCCCGACGCGGGGCTCGAACTCACAGACCGGGAGATCGTGACCTGGCTGAAGTCAGACGCTTAACTGACTGCGCCACCCAGGCGCCCCTACAGTGTAGCTTTCTCAAAGCAAATGATGATCCAGTGTTTGGTAAAATAACCAACAATACTGCTTAAGTCACATGTGGTCAACAGTCTGTCTACTTAATCTAACACTTAGAATCAGTGCCTTAAAGGCAAAATAATTATTTGTCTCTCTTTCTCCTGGCAAAGATAAACACTGAAGGAAAATGGGCATTTCTTTTTAAGCAATCTTAGAATGAAGTTGCATTATTCTAGTATTCTACCTAAGTACTATCTACATTCTAGCTCATTACATGGCTCAAAAATAGTATGGGTCAAATGATATTTCCCCAAATATAACTATATACTGTAAGAACATTATATAAGAGTTGTAGGCCATAACTCCTGTTTCCCAACATCACTATTATTGGTGATGGGTGACAGTGAATTAGGGTTCCCCAAAACATGACTCACAAACAAATATAAATTCTAAGACTTATTTCAAAGTCAAATTTCACTGTGTTGGGTTTAGTTACCATTTGGCTCATCTATACCATGACTGCCCTCACTTACAATGAAATAAAAACTGACAGTACAGAATATAATTTTTCTTAATGGAGAAGAAAATGTTTTAGGACAAAATGTAAACGTCATATGTGAAGAAAGTGTTTTAACAGAGGAGGGATAACAGTATTACCTTACATTTGTGAGTAACTGGAATTCAAACCCAGGCCTTCTGATTTCCCGGCTGGTGTGCTTTCAAGACAACGCAGGGATCCTTAGCTTTCTCCATAATGACTTATCCAAAGTCTTCTGGTGAAAAAAAGTGATTGTAGAAAAGTAACTGCAACATCTCAGTCTTTTGTTTTTAATGACAAACATGTGTTCTCATTTGTTTCTACCACCTATCCCAAGCGATTACTTCTAGAATAAAACATGAGGGAAAGAAACCATGCATTTTCTAGGCTAACTTTTTCCCTGAGGATTTTCCCCTGACATCTGAGGAATTAGAAGATCACAGCCATAGGCCTTCTTTCCCCACTGCTCAGCAGTAGTCAGTGACCAAGCAGCCAAGATCACCAAAGCAAGAACAGGATCTAGAGACTGTGAATATTACAGACAATTTTAATTGAACACTAGACCAGAAATTAAGTATAAATGGTTTCTAAATCAAATATGGTTTAAAATTAATTAAAGACTTATTGCAAGAAGCTTACTTGTTAATTCATTAAAGTCAAGATCACACTTACTCAGATAATTTTAACTATCCAACAGCTTCAATTGCAATTTTACTTCCTTTAATTAATCTCTCTCAAGATACATATAGGCATACAGCACAACCATTATTTTATTGGGTTACAATATTGCTTTAAAATTTTATAGGCCAGCATGGTGATTTTTGTACAATTGCTGGAGTTCTGAGTTTTGATAAAGGGTGTCAACCATGTAAATTCGCCACCAATGAGTAAAGAGTTGTTGCTATATTTAAAATTAAGCTTCCCTCAGTTTTTGGGCAGCCAGTGATTGTTTATATAAATAAGTAATGTGCTGTGTATATGCAGAAAATAAATTTCAAATGCTTATCTTTGTGTCAAACTGTTTCTTTAAGCAAGGAAAAGAGACAATTCTCAGTCAATGCATACCCACTCTGGGTTAAGTATTTTCAAGTTGACTAAGTTAAAGAAGGAATTCTAAAACAATCACTGAAAGCATGAAAAAAAATGTCACTCCAGTGGACCAGAGTTTCATTAAACTAGCTGTGTAAGAAGCTTTGTGTCTGAAAATGGAACAGAAAAATCTGAGACACAAAACTTATGCTATCAGGTAAAATGGCACCAAATAAAAATAGCTTAAAGAAATTACAATCATGTATTTCATATCCATCTGTGGTTTTTAATCAGCTAATTGTTGCCTTTCAATGATTGAATTCCCTCACATTCGGTCCCCCTGTTTAAGGTTCAAAGTTGACAAAATTGATAGAGAACTTGGAAAGCAGAGAATCTCCCACCAACGGCTAGGAGAGAAGTCCAGGAAGAAGCCACAGCTGTGTTTTCTTGCAATCACGAGGTAACAGCTGTCTAAATCAGTGATTCCCAAGCTTGTCTGCACATTGGAGTTACCTGGGGAGTCAAAACACTAGTGATGCCTGTATTCCATTGCTAAAAAGTGTGATGGAATTGATCTGGGTGTGGCTTGGACTTTGAGATTTTAAAGAGACTTCTAGTAATTCTAACATGTAGACAAATTTGGGGGAAAATGGTATATATTCTTTTATATTTTTATCTTAAAATTTTTTGACTAATTAGGTTCATGTCTTTTTTAGCATACTTTCTATATCAGTCTCAGGCCATTTGGGGAAATCTACCAAAGTACAACTTGATGTGGCATATCCCAACTGTATATCCATGGAGGTAAACCAAGACCCTATAGCAAAAGTATAACAATGGAATTACTCATTATTGTCAAAAGGAAAATAGAAGCAGGAAATGTAAAGGCATGAATAACCAAAATTTCATAAATTATTTCTTCATGACAATAATTACTAGTGTATGATCTTTTTTTTTTTTTTCAAATCCAAGGCCTAGAAACTTTGTTTGCCATTCTCAAATCAGACAGAAGTGGGGCGCCTGGGTGGCTCAGTCCGTTAAGCGTCCGACTTCTGCTCAGGTCACGATCTTGCAGACCGTGAGTTCGAGCCCCGCGTCGGGCTCTGGGCTGATGGCTAAGAGCCTGGAGCCTGTTTCCGATTCTGTGTCTCCCTCTCTCTCTGCCCCTCCCCCGTTCATGCTCTGTCTCTCTCTGTCTCAAAAATAAATAAAAAAAAAAGTTTAAAAAAATTAAAAAAAAAATAAAATAAAATCAGACAGAAGAATTACAGAACACTGCCTACAAAAATCTGGCTTTAAGTGATGATCTGGATTTGTATGAGCTATTCGAGCTTTCCACTTTATCAGATGGAAAGGGGCAGCTGCTGGAAAAAGGAAGAGGAATAAGGAATTGGATCTTACACATGAATAAACCTGTGGAGATACTAAGTTCATTAATGTTCTTGTTGGCAGGAATCAAAATGACTTAGAGGCAGCCAAGCTGAATTACAGGTTTGATTTACTTAAGAGATACACGTTATGCGGACATCAGCATTTTTTTTTTTTTTTTACACCAGCTCCAAGGCAGGCTTGATGATGAGACAAAGTACAACCCTTTCTTTCGCAGGAAGATTCACTTGTATTTCCCTGTGGCTTCTCTGCTTCCTGGGAGGTGGAGGTGAGTGGGGGGAGGTGGTAATGAGTTGTCTAGACTAGAGAAGAAAGAATTTAGTTTTAAAAGTTCAAAAGTGTCAGGGATTCAAAATAACAACATGTAACTTGGCTCTGAAATACACGGGGTTACAGGTTTTACACAGACTGAGTTGCTGAGCCAAATGTACTGCTCCTTTGAATTAAAAACAAATGACCAATATGGTCAACTAATATTTGACAAGGAGTCGAGAATACTCAACAGAGAAAAGACAGTCTTTTCAATGAATGTACTGGACAAGTGGATATTCAAATGTAAAAGAATGAAACTGGACCCATATCATGGACCACTCAAAAAAATTAAAATGGATTAGACTTAAATGTGAAGCCCTCAGCAGGGGCAGCTAGGAAACTAGTTGAAACTCCTAGAAGAAAACATAGGAATAAAGCATCTTTTTTTGTTTAATGTTTTCATTTATTTTGAAAGAGAGTGTGCACACAGGGAGTGGGGGATAGAGGATCCAAAGTCAATCAGGCTCTGTGCTGACAGCACAGAGCCCTACGAGGGGCTCAAATTCACAAACTGCGAGATCGTGACCTGAGTGGACATTGGATGTTTAATTGACTGAGCCACCCAGGTGCCCCAGGAATAAAGTATCTTGACATGGATTTTGGTAATGATATTTTTGAATATGACACCTAAAGCACAAGTGACAAAATAAAAAATATACAAGTGGGACTACATCAAATCAAAAAGCTACTGCAGAGCCAAAGAAACTGTTGATAAAGTGAAAAGACAACCTACGGAATGGGAAAAAATATTTGCAAACCATGTATCTGATAAAGGGTTAATACCCAAGATACACAAAAATCTCATATAACTCAATAGCAAAAAACCTCCCAAATAAACTAAAAAATGGGCAAAGAACCAGAATAGACATTTCATCAAAGAAGATATACCAAAGGCCAATGGGTCCATGAAAAGATGGTCAACATCACTTGTCATTAAGGAAATGCAAATAAAACCACAATGAAGTATCACCTCATGCCTGTTAGAATGGCCATCATCAAAAAATAAAGAGGTAACAAAAGCTGCCGTGCATGTGGAAAAAAAAGGAACCCATGTGCACTGTTGATAAGATTGTTAGGTGGTACAGCCACTAGGGAAAACGATATGGAGGATCCTCAAAAAAATTAAAAAATAGAACTACAACACCCATCGGTTTCCCTTTTGAGAATATAAGAACAAAAGAACAAAAGAAACAAAAGAAGAAAGAAACAAAAACACAAACTCAAAAAGATAGCTTCTCCCCCATGTTCACAGCAGCATTATGTACAATAGCCAAGACATGGAAACAATCAATCGATGAACGGATAAAGAAGCTGTGGTATATACATACAATGGAATATTATTCAGCCATAAAAAGTGAGGAGATTCTACCAGTTTTGTGACAACATGGATAGTCCTTGAAGGCATTATGCTAAATGAAATTAAGTCAGAGAAAGACAAACACTGTATGATCTCAACTTGTAGGTGGAATCTAAAAAAGAAAGAAAGATGGGTGAGAGGGAGGGAGAGTGGGTGATGGGCATTGAGGAGGGCACCTGTTGGGATGAGCACTGGCTGTTGTATGGAAACCAATTTGACAATCAATTTTGTATTTAAAAAAATTGTTTCAAAATAAAATTAAAAAAAAAGAAAAAAGAAAGAAAAAAACATGGAAACCAGACTTGTGGTTACCAGATGCAGTGAGTAGGGGGAGGGGAAAGTGGAAGAAGGTACAAACTTCCAGTTATAAGATAAATAAATACTAGAGATGCAATGTACAACATTGTGACTGTAGCTAACACTGCTGTATGAAAAATAAAAAGGTTTTTGAGAGTATATCCTGTGAGTTCTCATCATGAGAAAAGTTTTAACTTCTTTCTTTCTTTCTTTCTTTTTATTGTATCTATAGAAGATGGACATTAGCTGACCCTATTGTCATAATCAATTCACAAAATGTGTAAATCAAACCAACTTCTGTATGCCTTAAACTTACACAGTGATGTAGGTCAATTATTTCTCAATAAAACTGGGAAAAAAGTGACCATAATGAGGATGTGGGATGCCACTATTCAAACCCTTTCCACTTCAGGGCACAATGCAATCTGATGTCAGTTCAAAATTATAATAGTTGGGCAAACCAAGGCATTACTACCCTAAGGAGGAAGAGGGGCAAAGGCACCTAAGGAGAAGAGTGTGGTGTGAGTGAACTGTAGTCAGTGGACAAAAATAGTGAAACACAGATTATGCAGTACAATTTTAAAGGTTTCTTTGCTTTAGTGAAATTCTCAAGATCATTCTTGTCTTAGTAAGAGCTGACTGCACCAAAACACATGGAGACCAAACAGAAGCTATGCTCTCAATTATTTCAAAATACACAAAAATCATCCCCAGGATGTGCTCTTTTGGCAAGTCACATGGCAATTTGCTTTTCATTTCTAGTGCCAACTGCAACCAGTTGTTTCTTCTGAAGCTTTAAACTTAGATCTAACTCTGAACTGTTCATTTCCTTCTGTGTTCTGCTTTTGCTTCCCCCATATCTGTTGCCAAAGTTACAGTCTACCACCCACACAATTGCCAAGCCAGAACCCAGGAGTCATCATGGGCCCCTCCCTTTGCATTTCAGTGCATGTTTCCAGTCTTATATGTTATATATCCTGGTTAGCAAATTAATCCCCCCCTTCCCTTCGTCCCTTCTGCTACCGCTGCAGGTCATGTCATCATCCTAACTGGTCTCCATATCCCTAATTTAGAGTTCTGTCAACACTCCCCCTACCCTTCTGGATTTATCCTGCCCTATTAGTCAAATATGAACATACCACAGCCCAGCTTATTCTCTAAAAACTTTGAGCCTTTACTCTTGTACTCTTTTGCCTGCAATGTTTATTTCTCCATGATTCTTTTAAAGACTTTATTTTTAAGTACTCTACACACAATGAGATCACACCTCTGAGATCAAGAGTCACATGCTCCACCGACTAAGCAAGCCAGGTGCCCCCATTCTTCCATTTCTGATTCTAGGTCACTAGAATGTAAAAACATTTAGCTCCAGAATAACTTGCTGTCAAAACTTTTCTGACTTTATCACTGCTGTTAGGTGTTTCCTCTTCTGTGTTTATATTATCTTGTACATAACTTTATTGGAACATTTGCCACATTGTTGTCATTGTTTACCTGTTTGTCTTCTCTTCCGACTTACAAATGAAAAGTGAGCTCCAGCTCCCAATGTTACAGCTTGTACAGCTGCCACCCAGAGGGGGCTTCACTAAGTCAATTTATACTGAATCTGTGATTCTTCATCTACTCACTGGAATTACTTAGGGAACTTTTAAAAATACTGAGGCCTGGACCCATCCCAGACCAATTCAAATTGAATTTCTAGGGGTGAAGCCCAGGCATTTGAAGTTTTTTTTTAAAAAACTCCTCAGGTGATTTTAATGTCAGTGGTTGAAAACCACTGCACTAAATCATTGGTCTGGAAATGCCAGTTAAAGCTTTACCAGAAAACACAAAGTTTGAGGGTCTGTTGTGATTTATTTTTTTAAAGGACATTGTATTAGTTACTTCTGGTTGAGTAATAAATGACCCTAACATTTAGCAACTAAAACAATCAACACTTATTATTGCACAGTTTCTTGTGGTCAGGTATATCTGGCACAGTGGCACCCAGGGTTTTTTTTAAGACTGCTTTCATGGTGTTAGCTGGGACCGTCATCGTCAAGTCTTGACAGAGAGGAAGAGCTTGTAGTCAAGCTCATGCACAGTTATGGTAAGATTCAGTTCTGCACTGACAGTTAGTAAAAGACTTCCTTAATATCCCTGCCTCTTCGTGCCGCACCACACAATGTGGCAACTGGCTTCCATTAAAGAGAGTGAGAAAGCAAGAGAGGGTGAGCAAGATGGAAGCCAGAATCTTTCTGTAACCTAACCTTGGAAATGTCATCCCGTTGCTTTTTACCATATTCTGTTAATCAAAAGCATATCATTAGATTTAGCTAAACTAAACAGGAGCGAATAAAACAAAGGAACGGATATAAGCAAGTGGGTATCATTGCGAGCTATCTTTAAAGCTGCCTATCACAGATGTTTAATGATACTTGACTTAAAAATTAACCTATTTTATAGGAATCTGAACCAGATTGTCTTCAACTTAGGAGTACGCATGTCATTGGTCTTCTTGTAAAACTGATCGAGATGAACCAAAAATAAACTGACAGGTGTACTCTTTAATAAATTTATATTTTTTCTTTCATTATCTAAGGGTAGATGCATTAGCTTAATGCATTTAATGCCTTTTAAACAAGATAATGTCAAGGCAAGTCAGTTTGCATAACAGCCTTCACAAGGCCTTATGAATTAGGTCAATGTGCTTTTCCAAGATTAAAAATGCCCCTTTCTTTTCCTAAGTTATTCAAGTTCACAGAAAACAGGATACTTTGAGGATTTAACATATAATTTCTTTTTAGTGAAGGGCAGTTAACAGTAAATCTAAAGGTATAATACCAAGCAAAACAGGCAAATTAACATACTGACATTAAGCTGAAGAGAGTAATAAACTTTAAGTTTACCTCTCATTTTAGAGGAAAAAAGGTAATGTACTGCACAACACTGATTACTGATCTTAATAACCAAAATTTAAGCTTTCCTCAGAGAGATACTATCATTACAGAAGAATCCATTTGTCTTTAGACTGCTTACCATTCAATGCTAAGGTGGAAAGTTGAAACTGCTTAATAATATTTAGCAAAACCATACAAAGTACTAAAAACAAAAAGAAACTGGCGTCAAAGCACAAATGATCTGCATACTTGGAAGTCTGATGTTGACAGCACATTTACACAAAATCCTAAACTTAATTTATATCACCTTGTACCTCACCCCCAGGTTTTGGTGTAGAGTGCTAGCCTCCAGATTAAGAGTACTGCATTTAATAACACCTTTTTCCTTCAGTCATCTCCTAAATATTTGTTTTAAACTATTAGATCATAAACCCTGATGTGATTTTTAAAAAGGATATAATTGTAATACAGTGTTATAAAGATGTCACTGAGAAACTGTGCTTTGTGCATGGGCAGGAAAGGCTTAAGAACAATCTATTATAATTTGCTTTTTTTTTTAAGTTTATTCATTTTGAGAGGGAGGGAGAGAGAGAGTGAGAGAGGGAGGGAGGGAAAGAGAGAGAGAGAGAGAGAGAGAGAGAGAGAGAGAGAGAGAGAGAGATCATGCGTGGGGGAGGGGCAGAGACAGAAGGAGACAGAGAATCCCAAGCAGGCTCCTCACTGTCACTGGAGAGCCTGATGTGGGGCTCGAGCTCACAAACCTGTGAGATCAAGACCTGGGCCAAAATCAAGAGTCAGACACTTCACCTACTGAGCCACCCAGGCACCCCTGCAATTTGCTTTTAAAAAAGATTAAACTGCACCTTCAACGGTGAAATCTGTCCTTTCCTTCAGCTGAGAAACCAATTCTTAGTGCCATGATTATACTTACTAAGACCTAGGAAATAAAGCCATGATCAACTACTATTACCCAACAGAAACATTTCTGTGTCACCTATTATGTGAGTTACAGCAGACATGAAGTTTGAAGCTACTAACCTGGACTGTTGAAGCTCTATAGCCCTTTAACAAACCCCCCTGAGCCATCCAGTTCTCCTGATCTAGACACACTTATTTGGGGCTTTAGTTTGAATTCATTAACCTTACTTATGAGATGGCTTTTCAGCTGCCAAACTGAGGGGTTGTAAACAGATAGGTCACCTAAACACCTGTAAATTTTCTTTTCAAGATACTATGAATTAGCAATTCTAGAACTACCTTCTGTGTACTTCAGCCTTGAGCAAATGAGTAAAATAATACTTTAAAGGTAATGGCAGCCAGAATTATTTTTATTAAGGGAATTACAAATAAGGAAAAGGGGAAGAATAGAAAGGAGTGATAGACTGCAGTTGAAGGCATCAAAACAAACTCATGGTTTTTAACAGGTATAAATACAGCTGTTTGTATATGTACGTATCTGCTAAGAGGGGCCACAAGCAATGACACAGCAGCAGCATGAGCAAACCCAGCACTCAGATCTTGGTTCCTGAATACCATTTTCCACGAAAAGAAAGCAGGGCTCCTTGCAAAAATGGCTGATTCCAGGGCTAGGACAGGGAAAGTATAAGATGAACCTGGAATATTTGACTGTATCAAAAAGCACAAAAGGACTCAAATTATGTTGAGTACATGACACATCTGGGGCTTCTAACACACAAAGGGAAAGTTTTGGGGCTCCAGTGGGCAAATGTGGGGCAATTACAACATCAAAATAATGGTAGTAATGGATTTAATCTGTTAACCAAGAATCCACAAGTCCATCTGCTAAAAATAAATAAATGAACAGAGAAAAACACTTCCTTTTATTACAGTGTCAACTAATAAACATAGATGGAATGATGGATTTAGAAAATCAGTCATTCACTCCAATAGGGACTTGGAGGAGGGGCAGGTTTAACTATTTCACGGTCAGGCATTGCCTTTACAGAACCCAGTGAGACATGACTAGAGCTGTTTGTCAATAGCTCTACAATTAACTGCTGCAGATGGCATGACCTTACTCCAGAATCCCAGGGGCCTTTATTACGATTCCCCAACTGGACTTGCCATATTCCACACTGCATTGTTCCCCACCACTGACACCACTAAGGTCTGCTTGATCACATGCTGCAAGTGTCTGTCAGGGCTGCTTGCACTGAAGCTTGAATCTGTTGCAGGAAACTTTCCTGCCCTGGCCCCATTCAAAATTGGCAGCCTTCCATATTTCTTGGTAGAAGAGCCACAATATTATTCCTAGTTGTAGAATGCTTGGTCTCCAGAAGGAAAAGAGGCCTACAAAATGTTTTACTTCTTTGCTGTAGGGGCTGCAAGAGGCAGCAATTTTTCACTTTGGAGGAGATATCCTGTATTCCCCTGATGGTTAAACCTTTGCTAAAGTGACTGGTCTCTCAATCTTAGTGTTTATCTCCCATCCTCTAGGGTACACGTATCTTACTGATATGTTCAGCTTAGTAGCCACCTCTTGTGAATCTGCCCAACCACGTGATGTTCAGTAAAA
This sequence comes from Acinonyx jubatus, assembly GCF_027475565.1. Classification (NCBI taxonomy): domain Eukaryota; kingdom Metazoa; phylum Chordata; class Mammalia; order Carnivora; family Felidae; genus Acinonyx; species Acinonyx jubatus. Next base: position 127,394,347 of record NC_069380.1, on the reverse strand, counting down.
TGGACCAGTGTACTGTCATGAGGTTATTTAGGTGGTCCATATGTCTTTATTATATTATGACTGAGGATGGGACAGTTAACACAGCCCTGAGGAAAAACTCAGTCTAAATGAAAAGTGTTACTGTTCTTTGTTAAGGTGAACTGTTTCTGATTCTTTTCTCTAACTGGAATGGAAAAAAACACATTGCCAAATCATTGACACACCATGTATCTGAGGCCTTACTAATCTGTTCTAGCAGTGAGTCCAGCATAGAACAGCAGCTGTGCTGAGTTATTACTTGGTTAACTCAGCAGTAGTCCATAGTAACTCTCCAGGATCTATCCAGTTTATTTAGGGGCTGGACTGTTACATTAAAGAAAGAGAATTGGGACCAGCACTCCCATATCTTTTAGGTCTTAAATGTTGGCACTCATCTTCATTATTCCCCCCAAATACAATATTGAGCCTGATTTACTATCTTGATGAGAGGGATGGGGGGTGGGTGGGTGTAGTTTCAGAAGGTTCCATTTGGCAATCCCCACTAGAACTCCTACTCCACAGACCAGGGATCCAATGTGGCAGTTACTCCAATTGCCACATAAATACTTGTTATGCACTTGAAGCCCACTGTGAGACTAAGTTTAGGCAGTACACCTGGTCTGGTAGGTGCCCATTATAACAGGAAGGCTGTGATGTTGCTTTAAATCTGCAGATGCCGACATCAACTCAAATCCTATGACCAAAAGTCCTCAAGACACCTGATTATTCCTCTTTCCCTGGTGTGGAGTCACTCAGATAGCCATAAAGCCATTTTGGAGAAATGTCATGTATTTACGTAGTTTCCATGGTGTGGTAGGGTTCTTCTTTGGGACCCATCCACATATTCTGTTCTAGATCTAAAAATTGTTTCAGGTCTGGGAACTAAGCAAGGGATCATGACTTTTTATTGCTGTCACTGCCCTCGGCCTCCTGTTCATCCATTCTTGCTTTTTAGGGTAAGAGATGTTAATCCGCACCCTCAAGGACTGCCCATCTATTTTGTCCCTAGGGAGACTAGGCTGTTTTAGCTGACTCTAGAACTCCTTGTGGGTCAAGCTCCTTTGGATCTAAGAATGGCCTTATGATAATTGTGACCTTTTAGCTTCTGGCAGTTAAGCAACACCACTGGCTTCATTACTTCAGGGCTCATTATTCCCGTGGACATTAATGAGTCAGCTCTGTGGCTGCTTCTCTTACCTTTATGCCAGGCCAGCAGAGGAGAGCTACCACCAAACTTCTTAGTGATGCTGATGATGCCTCTCTCACCAGTGCTCTCCTCATGGGCTTGGGTGAATGGTCCTCTCATGGAGTACAAGCCACCAGTAGATCTTCTGACTTTATGCAATGTATCCATTCCAGCATGCCCATTTGCTCAGCCTCTTTATTCCTTCCTACACAGGCTGCCAGTGCAACTCAGACATTCTTCACTTTGCTGAGAGTTAACCCAGTTATTGACTTGGTTACTGGTTAGTCACTTGGCAGCCAAGAAAGGAGAAAGTGGGGAGAGGAGGAGGGCTATTGCCTTATGGCCAAGAGGGTTCTGTAGTATCTCCAGCACAGCAAACAAGCTAGTTCTTACTAGAGAAGGGCTACCTTGCAAGCCCTAAGGTTCCAGAGGGAAGAGCAGGGGCATCTATCAGGATGACACCATCCTATGTTTAGGATTCTAGATTTTCCCACCTTCACATTAACAGAACCAGGATACCTAAATACCAGGTTACCTAAATGCTCAAATACCTCTGGAGCTCTGTGACTCCAACAACTGGCTAGCTCTTCAGCAAGTGGTTCAACACTCTGTCCTTCTACAGGCGATAAAGACTATCACAGGGGCCCTCCAGATCTGACACTTAGGTACTCATGGTTTGTTAACAGCTATTTCTATTTTCCTTCTGCAGTGCTACTATACAATTTTACAGTAATCGGCCAACTCTGTTGTCTTTGTAGATGCTATTCCTCCCATATTTTTCAAATTCACCATATCAACACTGGTGAAATCTTTAGTAATTAATCTGTAGCCTTATGCCAGAAGCTCACTGCCAATCAGGGTGGCACCTTCAGGCCAGGAGATGGATGAGCCATTTCCAAATGTCAATTTTACCGTCCCAGCAGCAAAGATGTTATTAAATATGTAAGATTTTTATTGGGTAAATATCTATGAGAGATAATCGGGAGGTGGGGAGCCAGGAAGACTGGGTGAAATGTCACATCATGATGCAAGTCTGACTCTAAGTGAAAGAGAGAGGGAAGGAAGACTGAGTGGAAGGGTTCTAGAGGGCCATGTTGCATAAAGAAGGCTTGGCAAAGTGATGGGAGAGTCCTTGTGTCCCTGTTGGCCATCAGAGGAGGCTGTGTCTCCCCAAAATGGGCCTTAGTATCTCTGCCATGCTCAGTCATTGAGCTGTGAAAGAAGTAAGGTCTTGGCACAAATACAGCGATGGATTTCAGAGCATAGCAGCTGGGATCCTGGTCACTTAAAGTCCTTGCAGTGGGGGTCTGTGAGGTGCATTCTCATAGTAGCCTCATGATCCTAACAAGAGGAAGAGCTGGAATTCAAATTAGGTAGTTTGGTTCCAGAGTCTGTACCGCAACCAGTAGCCTAAGAAGGTATCTCTTAGAACTGCAGAGGTCTGAAATAAATGGTCTTCTATCACGCTGGAAGATTTATATGGCAGGCTGGAACAAATTGGTAAGAATCATGAGGCTTCCTCTAAAGAGTCTATACTTCAGGGGCACCTGGATGGCTTAGTCAGTTTAGCGACTGACTTTGGCTCAGGTCACGATCTCATAGCTCATGAGTTTGAGCCCTGTGTCGGGCTCTGTGCTGACAGCTAAGAGCTTGGAGCCTGCTTCAGATTCTGTGTCTCCTCTCTCTGTCCCTCCCCCGCTCATGCTCGTGCTCTCTCTCTCTCAAAAATTAACATTAAAAAAAAATTAAAAAAGAAAAAGAGTTTGTACATCTTTCTACATATATAGAGTGGGGGGAGGGGCACATCACAGATTAATGTATACAAATATATTCTGCATGCATTGCATACACACATGAATAATTTATAGACCCATATGCAGCTTTAGTTTCCTATGGTATAAAAAGGTTAGCCGACTTGAAAAGAGCTGCAACAGTGATTCCTGGCCTGCCTATACAATAAGATGTATCATCCTGTATATGTGGTAAGATGGTCAAAAAGTGCTGACAAATCATTCATACCTTCCAGGATGTAAAAATCTGGGGGAAATATGGACTCAGGTAAATCCACTTTCCATCACTTGGTATAAGACCTTACTGTGGTATAAGGCAATCAAAAATTCATTTAATTTTTACTACTTTATTGCTAGTATTGAAAATTATCTCCTACCATCTTTATGCAAAGGCACTCCTTCCACTGATACTGTGTGTCAAATAGGCATTTACAGGCCAAATGAATGTAACCACTATTTATAACACAATTCGCTGGGAATCTGTGTAAGCTCCAACAATCAATTTATAGATGGTTTCTATAGACTACAACCTTCTCTAAAGGGGATACCACACAATTATTCATTAACTAGTTAGTGTTGCAAAAAACAAGTATTCTTAATTCTATTTTATGGACATGGGAACCCAGGCAGAGAAATAGTAAATGATTTTTTTGCTCCACATCATGAAATCAAATATGAACCTAGAACTAGAGACTAAATCAGAATCTTATACACCTATAGTCATTAATAATACAAAATCTACAACTGCAGTATAGTCCTGCAATAGAATATTAAAATTGAGAGATGAAAAAAATCTCAAAAGAATATGGGTCCAAACTTTTTTTTTAAACTTTTACTTTTTTTTAATGCCTACTTATTTTTGAGAGAGAGACAGAGTGGGAGCGGGGGAGGGGCAAAGAGAGAGAGGGACACAAGAATTCAAAGCAGGGTCCAGGCTCTGCGCTGTCAGCACAGAGCCTGACACAGGGCTCAAACCCATGAATTGTAAGATCATGATCTGAGTCAAAGTTGGATGCTTAACCAATTGAGCCACACAGGCACCCTGGTTCAACTTTCTTTATAATGGCAGGTATTATTATTATCTGACTACAGAGAATGGAAAATTAGTTGATCAAGGCCAAATCTAAAAATGAAGAAAAACTCCAAATTCAAACCCTCTAGAAACTCATACACAACCACTATTATTTATTTTACTTCAAGAGTACATATGTGAATCAGAATTGAGTTTTTAGATTTTAGACTGTTTCGTTTCCTGACTTAAAGCCTAAAAACACAAACTGTAAACTCAGCAAGAGCAATTTATGAATTTGGGAGTAGGAGATGTCTGTAAGTGATGGTATAGAGAACATAAACCATATATATTTATAGCCTGGCACAAGTAAATTTTGTTTATTTTATAAACTAGATTCCAAATATACACACTATACTATGAGGGCTATTAAAGGTACAAACTAGCTTTTAGCATTAGACTTTGGGATGCGATTTCAAACAATGATTTCTTATATTCTCTAGTTTTGAAAGATATGGTTGTAAGATTTTAAAACAGACTTATAATTAGAATCAGTGAAAGAATTTTACTAGCAAATAAATACTTGTTACATGTCAGAAGTCTTTTTTAAGTCTGACTTACTAGCACTTGATAAAAAGGCAAACTATACTGTCCCTTAGTTCACCAAGAACTTGACTTACCTTACTACATTAACATATACAATAACTACAGATCTATAATACTTGTCATAGGAAAAAATGTATTTAAAAAGAAATGGAAGAATGCAGGTCAGAATTGATGTTAAAAATGAACTTCAAATTTGGCTCTTGAGCTTTGTGACAGTCCAATCAAAAAGAGGCAAACCTCTTACTATCAAAAAGTGGCTTTCAAAAGTTTTTTAGAATCACATCGTAAAATATCTTACATGGGACTTTATATAAAGGGTACTACATGACATGGAGAACAATGTCCCTGACATTATCATATAGCAAATATGGTTAAAATGTTTTATATGGTTACTTCAAGAAGCTTGTTTAGGTGAAGGTGAAAGTTTCTCATTAAAATTCTATCCAGTGAAGGTGATATTGCTAAGGGCTACTTTTGCCATAAACGTCATTTTTACACTGAAAGATTCTGACACATGGATTAGTTTTCCCAACTGGGATAGCAATTCTTATTTAATGGATAGAAGACCCCAGCACAGAAATAAAAATTAACTTAACATGCCTAATACAATTACCTCATTTAGGGACAGGCCTAAAATTTGAAACCTCTAGATTCAGCAGCAAAGCTTAGAATCTGACAATTTCAACAGCACTGTAATCCAAGGCTTCAGGAGGGTTTACTGGAAATTTTAAGCTTCCAAAAGGATGCCCTCCAACTATAAGGTATTAGTTTGCTGCAAGCACATGTATAGTACATTCTGAAGACAAAGAACTGTAAACAGTTTGTTTTAAAAAAGCAGATTTCAGTATTATGTTAGAAAAAGTTCTATCAACTACCCAAAGCAGCAATATGTAACTATCTGTACTGACTACTGTGCTCAAGTGTAATGAATGTTTCTAAAATGTATGCAAGAGGCCATGGGCAGCAAGGAATAATAAACGAGAGAAGCATCTGCTATTTTAATCTAAGTATTTCTCCTGCAATCTGCATTGGGAATAATGAAGTTGGAAAATATCTAGAGAGGGCATCTAGTCTGCAAATACACTTGTGCCCTATTTTCAAAGATCTCTATTCCAGCTTGCTCTTATCTTAAATCTTAGCACCTACAATCTAGGACCAATTCCTTCTATCTCATCAATGAAGATGTTCTGCCATGTTCCTTATACGTATTTTTACATACTCGGAAATTAGTAAGCAATTAGTGTTCTTTCATTAACAAGATAATCACAATTACTTTACCTTTCTCCAAACACCTTATTTAATAATCTTTAGGCCTCTTCTTAATGGGGCATCCCTTATTACCTTGAAAACATACAAGTGTTTGGTACTTTAATACAGACTTCACAAATTCACAGGATTTGGGTTATTTCATGATTTGTACAAACCACAAATTAAAATAAAAGTTTTATCTGTAGGTAGCAATGCTACATCTTGGAATCAATTATTCAAAACAATATTCTAGGTACCAATGTAAGTGATCCCACATAGCTTACTTTCTAGTGGGAAAAACAGACGATAAACCAGTAAACAAGTTGTCAGACTGGAGTGCTATGAAAAAAAAATTAAAGTGATAGAGGTAAAGAGGGCTATTGTGAGGAGGTAGCGTCTGCCCTGCAAAGATGAGAATAATGTCCCAAGCAATTTTGGGCCAAAATAGGTTTAACTAGTTATTCTGCTATATATTTATATGCATTCCTTCTGAATTATACAAACTTGCACCGCTCCCTCCTGAATGTTCTTGTTCTTAATTTGAAGACTAATTCTATCTTATAAAAGGTTTTCATTACATCCTTAATTCGTGTATCTGAGAAGTTGAAGACATATGCCTTCTCATTTAAGCAAGTATTTTATAATATTAGCTCATTATTTTAGTATGCATTTCTTCCAAACTATATTTAACAATGGGTGAAAAATAACAATATTTGAAAAAAATTCCTTGGGTTAGGTCTACATGGATATTCTAAAAAATAGAAATCTTGCGATGCATTGTAAGTAAAACAGGCTGAAAGCAAACGGGCAGAATAGGACCTATTCAGAAGATGAAACTGAAGGGAAGATGGAAGATGGAGTTAATTACTGAGGGAGAGGTCTAATAGTAGTGAAAGCCCAAAAGAGAAGTAGAGGTTGAAAGAGATCAGGTATGTAAGATGAAGAGACAAATCAACTGGCAAGGTTGAAGAGAACCTTTTGCACCACACTAGCTCTTTGAGACATGCTGCCACCACCTGGGCAATAAGAAATTCTGAAGTACGGAAAAATTTTAGTTGTGATCGTCAGTTAACAATTATAGAATCAAAACATGTACTTTCATTTTATGAAATCAGTACTTTTTGACAAGTCTTTGGATATTAAAGAAGAGCTGGGATTTTGGCCAGATGTGTTTAGAATCCTGCTCTACTTTTTAGGTCTCTGATTCCTTATCTGTAAAATGGGTAGAAGAATACTATCATTTGGGGTTGTTTAGTCTCAGGATTAGTGATAATAGATATGAAGCATCTAGACCAGTACCTGGTACATAGTAATCACTCAATAAATAGCTTTTGAGAAATTATTATTCTTCAGTATGATCTTGCAAGTACCGCTAATACCTGATTACTTTTTAAATCATGTAAGTGTGCATTTTAAGACATGTATTTTAATTATGTTTCAATGAAAGGAAAAACTCACAAAATAAAATTTAGGGAAGAAACCAGTTTCATCAAATTAAGTCAAATATGTGAAGATAAATAAGCACAAATGTTGAACAGGTAAGAAAATTCTCAAGATCTTTAGTCAAGTGTATATTATTATAACAGAATCTTACTCAGATTTTACTCATTCACAATTTTTTTCCATTCACAATGTGACATGAGTCCAGGTGAAATGCGACTTTATACCATACAAGAGAAAAAGACTTTGTAAACAAATGAGAGTAGGATTTACCTTAAGAGAAAAAAGAAAAAAATGATTAAAATTTTGTAATGCTCCATTTTCAAAATACAAGAACAATAAATAGTGTGAATAGGGAAGGTGTGTATACACTACACAGGAATTATGTAAAGACAAACCCTCCTTAATAGTGTAAGGTTTTTAAAATTTGGTTCATGAATAAGATTTCTTAAAAATAAATACAAGCAGAGCTTATTTCCTAGTTATTCTAAGTTGGCATTCTAAAAGACATTTGAGAAAGAATAAAAGCCCAATTCAGGATCTTTCCAAATAAATAAGATCTTAAGAAAATTGGCTATGTTTCCACTAAATTCTTTGTTTTGTTGCTGCTTATGAATCACAAGTTAGAAAAATGGCCAAATTCAGCCCAACGGACAGAATTTTAAAGCTGAAAGAACAGCAGAGACAACCTAGTACACTGTCCACATAAAGAGGAAACAGGCTCAGAGTGACTTATCAGTGTATACAGATCAGCAGAGATCAGGCCTGTGAAACTGAACTCACAGGCTTCGACTCCTCACTACAGAAAATAGTCCACAGTATCTGAACCAATCTTGAAGCCACCTTTCATCAACGCGATGTAGGTTGCAGTAAAGGGCTCGGCTGTGGGAACACCTATGCTATTCCTGGGCTTACTTACATCCTGTCCTGGAACTGAAACTAGATCAGTAGCACTAAGCTGTGAAGGCATGGTCTACACTACAACCAAAGGGGAACGGAAGCTTCTTTCTTTCTTACGCACCTTTTCTTGCAACCCAAGACTCTTATGCGTTTTACAAGGGAAGCAGCAGAGCAAACCACTGGAAAGGCAATAATTGGGTATACTGTGTATACAAGATGTAAACAAAACAAACACATCTTGGCCTCTCGAGTGAAGGATGTTAAAATACGATCTGACCCCATCCGGGAATTCCTTTTTGAACAAGTTTTTGGAAATCACATAGTTACCTCCAGCAAGTAAAGTATTCAGTATACACAATCCAGTGACTGAGTCTGCTTTTTCTGGCTACTACAGGTACAGGCTAGGTCCAAGCAGCACAAGCTTTGAAACCATCGGCCAAGTTTTCAAACAAGAATGAGTAAGAAAACAACTGCTGCTAATACAACATACAAACATTAACATATGCCCAACGAACAGTATTACAGATCACTAGATTATTTGCCAAAAGCCTGTTCCCTGGTAAATAATAGTTACTGTTGTTATATCTATTTATACATGTCACAGCTTGCTCCTCAAAGAGAACATGCTATAGTCTTTCGAGAATAAAAACCTGCTTTATTTGGCACACAAAAGTGAAGAGGTCTTGCAACATTCGCAGAGGTAGTCAAACAGAGCCGTTCAGGGCAAGCAATCACATTTGCTCGCAACCAAGCGAGAGTTAATCTCTCAGGTCCTGTAGACTAGAAGACAATATTAAACTCACTCTATCTGCTTGTTGACTTTTGAATCCCTTTATTTGTGTACTGAAAGAACAAATATCTCTGTGGGAACTCTATGCCCAGTTTATCAAGTTTACGTTGGGCAAGTATCGACCATTTGTGTATTTGTGTGTGTATGTGAAATGAGTTAGGTTCTCAAATTAAAAACAAACAACAAAAATCCCTCCTCACACACATGGCTGCATTTTCCTTTAGTAACAAGCTTCAGTGGATCCACCAAGGTCCAGCTGCTTCACTGTCTCCAGTAGGTGAGGCTTTAACTATTGTCCAACCAGAAGACGAGAGGGGCAAGGGGTGGGTGTGACCCAAGAGAAGAAACTCGCCAGAATCCTTCAACAGCCGCTGTGTGACCCTCACCTTGGCTTTGGGCGGATTGTGGAGACCAACTCCTTTCTTGCCGCCGCTCTGGGGTCTGTTTCCAGGAGCTACAGACCTCACCCACCGGGGCCCTCCATCAAGGGTGTGGCTCCAGCATTGGAGGGGGCTGTCCCCTGGCAGGCATCGGGGGCAAAGGCAGAGGGTCCTCAGGGTTCTGGACCGGCTTCTGAAGGCCTGAGCCCACCTGCGCCTTCACGGTCGCCCCTTCATCCCAGCAGGAGGCGCGGGACTCCGGCTCCCGGCCAGAGACCAGCCAGGGCGCAGCCACACAGCCCGCGCGGCCTCACCTGCCGCTCGCCCGTAAGCAGTGCGCCACCCTACCCCGCCTCTCCACCCCCGCGAGTCCTGGAAGTCGAGGTCCCGGGACCCACACAACAATGGCGCAGCCGGAAACTGGCCCCTCGACTTCCTCAGGCCCACTGCGGGCTGGGGCCGGCCTGTGGGCGGGACGGGAAAGCAGCGGCTTCCGCCTTCCTGCTTCCGGCCTGGAGGTGAGTTGGGAGTAGGGGTCCGAACCCGAAGACCCGGCCGTGATGCGGTGGGACTGGTGGCGGCCGCTACAGTTGTTTTGTCCACGGCCCAGAGGAGGCGGCCACTGTACTGGCGGACTGAGCCAGGATTCCCGGGGGCTACCCGCTCTCCGGGACCCGCCGGGCCAGTGCCCGCCGAGGCCGAGGGGAGATTGAACGTGGCCCCCTGGGGCCGGCGGCCGGGTGAGGTAGGGGGAGCAAGAATGAGCAAGGGGAAACAAGGGTGGACGGGGCTTGTGATGGCGTGAAATACCATCAGTTGCAGCTTCGGGAGCCGCGCAGCACTGGTTTGGAGAGCAAGCCCGGTGGAGCCCTTACGCAAGGAAGAGGAGTAATATTTATTCCTCCAAGTGTGGGAGGCGCGCGCGTTTGGGTCTGAAAGTGAAGTGCACGGGAGCCTTGGTGGCTTATGGACGATAAGTTTTTTGTGTTAATGGCTAAAACTTTGCCACAAAGCATGTCCTTCACTTCCGCGTGCCTCGTTTTTTGCAAAGTTCTTTCGCTTGCCTTAATTTGTTACCGTGCTGGAGAAGCTGAAGAAACAGATGGACCTCTTGTGTACGTTGGGGCCTACGAATTCAAGGGTAGGGGACAGAAGCTAGAGTATCTAACAATATCCTAGAGTCACTTTAATTAGTGTTCTCTGTTGAAAATATATGAAGAGACCGGTGAAAGGATATTAAAACCGGTGGTAGTTTTCTTGAGTGATGGGATTGTATTTTGTGGTGGTTTTCTGAAAAGAACACGAATTGTAGAATAGACCCCAAAACCGTTAAAGAATAAAGCGAGGTATTTGATTTTGTAATTATGTACCTAGCCCTATAAATTAGTGACAAAAAAGTTCAAGACCTAGGAATGGATATGCTGTAATTTTTTTTTAATATGCCAGTGAGCTTCATAAATTATTTTTGAAGTAATGTAGTAAAATGCTTGTAATTACTCCAGTAATTAGGATTTTCTTAGAGGGCGTTTGCAGTTGTAGTAATGATTTCTTTCTTCACATTAGGAGGAAATAAATATTCAATGTCTTTGATGTGCCAGGCAATTTTAATATGTCATCTTTAGATTGCATATATAGAATTTCAAAGTAACTCCATTTGAAATTGTATTCAAATTATCCTGAAAGTTGTAACTGAAACATTTTTTCTTTTATCTGTTCTTTTCAACCCACCCAGTATACAGAATTTAAATCTTCTCTCACAAGTATATGGTAGAGCTAAAGAAGAAGAAGACAAGCAAGGGTCATCTGAAATTGTAATTGGCTCACTAATAATCGCAGGACAAAGTTGGAAATAACTACTCAAGCATAAGGTAGATGACTTTTTAAATCCCAGCTGAAATTGTGGATGTATATACACCCATTCCTACCCAAGTGTTCTAATTCTCACCTTTGAATAGAGGTTGACCCAAACATGAAACGTTGAAAAGCCTGTGAGGCAAAATAGAAAATGTCACTCAGATCCACACCGTCCTTCCTTAACAGATGGCCCTCCCATACCGACTCAAAATGGTACAAATGCATGGCACCTGTTGTGGGTAATTTTCTCCTTTATTAAATTATGTCCTCAAGTAGGAGTCCTCAGAGCCAAAAGAGTACATAAAATAGCATGTGGCTTTTTTCCTCCTATTTCTTTGCATATGAATGTAGATATTTTCATGGCTCCCATAGCTTCTCCTTTTCATTCCTGGAAACAGCCATCCATTACCTCTCTTTCTCCTGGCCTTTCATGTACTCCATGGTTTGTCCTTTTCAAACACCAAATTTGATGATTCATACTTTTGTTAATTAGTACATAAAAGTACTAAGGTTTTGTCCAAAAATGACAGACAGGATTCAGCTGTTGTCTGGAATGAGTGTTTAAAACTCAAAATTCTTACAAAAGTCGACTGCTAATAAAATGTGTCTTGACTATCAAGAATGCGTAGTTCCTGTGGCAGATTGCACGTGGTTTTTACTTTTATCTTTAACTTTACATCTTTTATCATACTTGGATTAGTTTTTTTTAACTGGAGATATCAGTCTTTATTAAAATAGTACATTTAATGCTTTTTAAAAACAAGAAACTAATGAGTGAAAATGGAATTCTGAGTTAACTGATTGTATGATGTAACTTTTTCAAAATTTGATTAACCACGTAGTCTTTTCTCTCGTTGCCTCCCTCCTCCCCTTTCCGAAGACACTACCAGGATGTTTGATATAAAGGCTTGGGCTGAGTATGTTGTGGAATGGGCTGCAAAGGACCCGTATGGCTTCCTTACAACGGTTATTTTGGCCCTTACTCCATTGTTTCTAGCAAGTGCTGTACTGTCCTGGAAATTGGCCAAGATGATTGAAGCCAGGGAAAAGGAACAAAAGAAGAAACAAAAACGTCAAGAAAATATTGCAAAAGCTAAACGACTAAAGAAGGATTGAAGGAATGAACAGGCTCTATAACCAGAGAAAAATCACTTGGAAAATTAAGCAGCTTTGGAAGTACCCACTGAGGTTTCTTTTCTGATTTTTATGACAGTAATTTGTAGTCACTGAAGTCTGAGCACATGGAAGGATCGTGTTAGTTGTGGCCTCTACTACTGCAACTTTTAGGCTTTGGTGTAGAAGTCTGTTGACAGTTATTGTAAATTGGCATTTATTCTATAAATTCTTTATAACTGACTTAGTCATTTGCCATTTTGCAGCTTATGTACTGAAACGAAAACATCCTGTGGAGAGAAATGACTATACATTATGAATTCTTTTCAAATAATGGCTTAGAATGGGGCCCTTTCTGGACAAAAGGAGTTAAGAATGTAAAAATCAAAACTGTCCTGAGGTGAAAAGTGTGCTTTGGCTTAAAAGGCATATAGTATATTATATCTTTTATCATTATTGCTTATTTCTTGGAATAGAATCATTTCTGGCTTTCTCAAAGCCACATATTAACTAATGACTTTTTGTGTTCTGCATTTTCTCATTTTAGCCCTTGAGATAATTATCAGACATTCTGCATTTTTTAAAATCTAATTTTATAAAGAATTCTCTTATTGACTATATAGAATACCACCTACCAGATATAACAGTTTTTGTACTTATGAACACTGCCATTTTCTTAGAGATGTCTTGTTGAGTAGAATAACACTATGATTTAAAGCTTGCAGTAAAAATGCCAAACCTTGTGTTACCTTGGAACCAGTTTACTCTTTCTTGTGCTAAGTAGAAATGTGAAGTAGTTAAAATGTCTTATCAGATAATTTGCTCATTATATAGATGCCATTTTTTGTTTTTCTTCCATTCTTTGTTTTAACTTACCTAGTAGTGATATTCTACTTTCTGATGAAACAGGTTCATGGTGAAAATTAAAATTTCAAATTTCTTTTAAGGAATTCTTAAAAAGTAATAGTTAAGTTGTAATTCCTAAGTGGTAAAGAAAGGTTTAACATTTGGAAAAATTTTGGTCATCATACCAGTAATTAGATGAAAAAGGTAAATTATGTCAAAATGAGATATGTGTTAAAATTAGAAATAAAGAGCTAAAGGATCTTTCCTTTGGTTAAGTAGATAACTGGAACTTTTTACTATTAAACAGGCTTTTATAAATGCATAGTCCAGTAATTTTATTTGCTGTCAGTATATAATAGCTTATTAATGTTTTCCTCCCCTCTGATAATGAATTATAAATTACAAAAAATTGTCCACCAGCTTTAGTTTAAAAATGGAACTAGATATTGAAATAAATTTGATACTTTTTTATAAAAAGGTCCTGTTTTTTTTTAAGGGGGGCTAATAATAATACAGTAATTAAAAATAGATGACTTTTCAAAGGGTTATGAATTTCATTTATAGCTAAAAGCATACTTACAAAAGTTGAGGACAGTGTTTCTCAACTACAAATACCTAAGGACTCCTGAGAATGTTGATGGGCTGGTCTGAGCAGTACTACTTTATACGTTAGGTGATGGGCTGGTCTGAGCAGTACTACTTTATACGTTAGGTTGTCAGTTCCAACGTGGTGCCAGTGTAATGAACATATTGTCACTCCAGTGTTCCGTTATATTACTCAGGTGATCTAGGATATCTAGTGACCTTTTTATTGCCACTGAAGTTTTAATAGTTAGAAGTACCATTGCAATTCAAACTGAAAAAAAAATGCTTCTGTAGATCTACTGGCCCTCCTGGATCTACAGAGCCCATAAGTCTTCCTTATGGTCGGTCACATTTTAGAGTAAAAGTACTGCAGCAAAAGATCTATTCACCATAATTCTCAGTTACCTACTAAAGCTGTGTTTTCATTGGTTCTCATTACAATTTAAAGATATTTTACTGAAATCTTTTTTTTCTATAATTTCTTTTAAAGTCTTAACACATGCCAATTTTGTATTTGTTTGGCATATGCCATTTGTTTCCTCAGGTTTAGCTTTTCCCAACATTTATGGGACCTTTTTTTATATGTGAGATCAAGGTTTCATAATATGTATGTCTATATGTTTGTGTGTATGTGGGGGATTTGGGGGGATGTAAAATAGAGTATTTTGAGGGTTTGGATTCTTCAGAACAATCAATCTTCTCTCACTGCAACAAATAGTACTATTGATGAAAGAATCCCATTTACTATTAGCCATAATACTTCCTTTAAAAGTTGTCTATTATGTTGTTTCCTAAGCTTTGAGAGCTAATCTAATCAGTTACCTTTTTATGGCTGGTTTTGGGAAAAACACAGCCTGCCTGTAGACAGATATTTTACCAAAAACAAAAGTTGGTGTGTCAGATTTTGATCCTTGGTATGCATGTGATGAATTTCAGTGTGGTATTACTAGATCAGATATACTTTTTTGGTACAGTGTTTTTTACTTCTTTTTCTTGGAATTCTAGTAAAGCAAATGAAGTAAGCTTACCAAGGTGTGAGCCGGAAAACTAATGTTGAGATACATTATTATTAATAAGTCCTGACCCATTCCTTCTTTCCTTACACATAATGTAAAGGAAAGGGGCCAGGGCCACTTAACACCTCATCTCATATCCTGTTACTGATTCCTATTAAGGAATGATTGTCTTTATATTGCAGTTGGTTATAGTATCACTCTGATTTACTTCATATCTGGAATATATGTGGAATATACATATATATATATACACACACACACACACACACACACATACATACACACACACACTCACACAAATATATGTATTTCTCAAACATTAAAACATTCCATTTTCAAATACCACCAGTTTGGGAAATATAAAATAAAATTTAGGATTATTCCTACACGATTTCTTGGAAGCTTTTAACTTAATTTGACTATCATAGACTTCTCACTGCTGTTTCTTTCCCCAGAGAACATAAACACTTTGAGAAAGCCTGTTCTAAATAAATTCAGGTTACATTTTACTTTATTTTATTTTTGTTTTTTGTTTTGCTTTGTTTGGTGATATCAGGTTACAATTTATTTGTTTTTAAAAAATTTTCAAGGTTTATTTTAGAGAGAGTACGGGAAGGGCAGAGTGAGAGAGAGAATCTTAAGTAGGCCCTATACTCAGCGTGCATCTTGATGCAGGGCTCTATCCCTTGACCCTAGGATCATGACCTGAGCCGAAATCAAACACTCAACTGAGTTGAGCCACCCAGGTGCCCCAAGATCAGATTACATTTTAAATAGTGTGGTTAATGACGTAGCATTAAAAAAATAAGGTATTGGCTCAAGGCTGATTCAATTAAGAAATAAATGATAGCCAGATATCAGTAAAAGTAGGAATGGAAAAGAATAACAGATAATGGGAAAGTTTTTTTCCTCCATTTTTATTGATTTTCAACTTCACATATCCAAGGCATAGCTGATAGGCTAGATTTATATAATTAACCCCAATAGTCAACACATTTTCTATACTTTAACAGGCAAAAATCTGCTGTTTGCATGTGTAGCACATGCATGGGAAATCAAGGATTTACCTCTGAGAAAGCACTTGAAGTATATCTGACACTTAACTTGGAACATTTTTACTTTTGGAATTAAAAAAACTGCATAGGGTTGAAGTTGGTCTTGAAGCAGTAAGGACATGTTTATTAAAACAAAACTTGTGAGTGTCCAAAATATAACAATTTAAAATACAAAATGTGGCAGACAAACTAATATTTAACACTTTAATTCTGCTTTGCATGTGTCTGGCATAAAAGCCAAATATAGAAAAGATTGCATAGAAAGGTAATTTGAATTAGGCCAAGGTTTTTAGGTTCAGTTTTTATGTAGGACATACAGCTCTGTTCCCTTGCCATCTAACAGTGCCACCAGATATCCAAAAAATGTTAGTCTTGAGGAAGAGTCTGGATGTATTACTAGAACTGTCATTTCCACTTCTTGAAATCACTTTATTTATTTATTTTAATGTTTATTTATTTTTGAGAGACAGAGCATGAACGGGGGAGCGTCAGAGAGAGGGAGACACAGAATCCGAAGCAGGCTCCAGGCTCTGAGCTGTCGTCACAGACCCTGACATGGGGCTCGAACTCACGGACCGTGAGATCATGACCGGAGCTGAAGTTGGACGCTTAACCGACTAAGCCACCCAGGCACCCCTTGAAATCACTTTAAAAGTGCATGCTCCAGGGGCACCTGGCTGACTCAGTGGAGCATGTGACTCTTGATCTCAGGGTTGTAAGTTCAAGCCCAACATTGGGTGTAGAGATTACTTAAAAATAAAATCTTAAAAAAAAAGTGTGCTCTACCAAAAATGGTGGGCCAGTGTCATACTCAGGTATTTTCCCACAAGGACTTCTGGTTAAGATTTTCTTCTGCTGCTTATGTGAAACAAGTATTTTATTTATTTTATGCCTCCCCTAGTTTTTTGTATTTTTTTAAAGTTTTTGTTTAAATTCCAGTTAGTTATGTTAACATACAGTGTGATATTAGTTTCAGGCGTACAATATAGTGATTCAGCACTTCCATACATCACCCAGTGCTTATCATAGCAACTGTCCTCCTTAATTCCCATCACCTATTTATTTCACCTGTCCTCCCACCCATCTCCCCTCTGGTAACCATCAGTTTGTTTTCTGTCGTTAATAAAACAAGTTTTTTAAAATGAAAACATAAAAATTAAAGTTAATGTAAATTCTGTCATAACATTAAGATATTTACAAACTACAAGGCAAACATTTATAAAAAGATACGTATGGAATACATTTAATAAGCTAATAGGAATTTGGCAGTAGACGTATTCTAGCATGTTAGAAAATTTGCAGTTTTTCTTGTAACCCAGGACTCAACATCTTAATTATAATCAATTGTACTATAAATTTTACCTCTTTATACTGCGTGGTGGCTAGTTCCTTTTTTGCCTCTATGGTAAAATGTAACATTACTTTGTAATGATATAGAGACACAATGGTTAACCTCATATTAACAGGGTTGCTGGAATGTTAGTATTATCACCAAGTGGCTTTTGTGTTATTCAATAACTATGTCATAATTACATTTGATTATTTGTTTTAATATTACATTTTATAAAGTATTTTTCTGATATTTATTTCTTAAGCAATTAAATTTTTTTACCTTCTATTAAATAAAAATATTAACCTATGTGTTTTTAGGAATTCACTGTTAAAATACTTAACCAAGGATTTCCTTATAGAGCATTGAAATTTGGATCACTTATTCAGTACATATTTATTGCGCATCTATTATAATGCCACACACAGAGAAGAACTCTGTATTAGCAACAAAAACTTGTTTGTGCACTTCAGAAAACTTGACCCTTCAAAAATATTTTTGTATAATAAAAGGTATATATGAGCCTACATGGCTCAGTCTTTTAGGCATCTGACCCTTGGTTGTGGCTCAGGTCATGATCTCCTGGTTCACGGGATTGAGCCCCAGGGGCTCTGCTAACAGGGTGGAGCCTGCTTGGGATTTTCTCTCTCTCCTCTCTGTCCATCTCCCACTCATTTTCTTTCTCTCTCTCTCTTTCTCAAAACAAATAAACATTAGAAAAATACTTTTGTATGATAATGAGTGTTTTAACATCACCTGTCTACATTTTTCTTCAATATAGGAGCCACTAGAATCCTTACTGTCACTGGAATTGCTCAGAACCCTATGTTTCATTTTCTTAAGATAATTTTTAATCTCCTAGAACTCCAGTTGTACCATTTCTCTGTTTAAGACTTTTGCGATAGATTGGCTACTTGTACTGGTCCTAATTCCTCGCTTCAAACGCAACCTTAATCCTGCCATAAGCTAGTTTTAGTCTCATCCAGTCATCATGGCCTTTTTTTTTTTTTCATATCCATTTCTCAACTAAATTTTCTTGGCCTTCACATAATCCAAGATCATGTTTTTTATTAATCCTTTAGAATCTCACAAGCAGTCTTCTCACTTTTTTTTTTTTAAATTGGGTATTTAGGAGAGCTCACTAACTACCCTTATTTCTATCATGATATATACATTAGGGCTCCTAAATGATCATAAGGATCCAAAATGTACTGAGCATTTAAAGTGACAGGATCCTTCTCAAAGGAGCAATCTTAACAGGATCCTTCTCAAGGGAGCAATCTTAACAGACAAATTAATAAACAGAATGATGACTAAAGCAAATGAAGGAGTTAAGTCTAAAAGAAGTCAGGTTTAGGGGCACCTGGCTGGCTCAGTCAGTGTGCAAAAGGAGCTCCACATTGGGTGGAGAGAGAACTTAAAAATCTTAAAGAAAAAAAGGTTTCTATAGTTCATAACCTCACATTTCTTATGCATACTAAAAATGAATTCTAAGCTTACTGGGATAGAGAACTATTGTACAGTCAGAAAATAAAGTAATCTTTATTTATTTTATTGTTAAAAAAGTTACATACAAATGAAGTATTACCACAGTGCATTCATTGATTGGGGTTCTTGCCACCTTGTGGCATCCAGGATCCCGGTTGAAAGGTTTTACCAGTGCTGGTGGGAGCCACTGAGGGTTCTTCCTTTCCAAAGTATGGAGCAGAGGCGTGGCCTTTGATCTGAGTCTGAACTGGTGGAGCCAAAAGTTCTTCGTTCTCTTTGCTAAGGAGTTTTTCCTCTTCATAAAGGTCTTGGCTTTTCCTTTTAACGACTTCTCTATTTTTTTCATTCTTTAGGATTTCCTGCATATATATATTAATGAAATTATTAAATTTCTAATTAGAAGAATTAGGTTTTATGAAACTAAATAAAAACTAATAGGTTTTATGAAAATAAAAAAGCCAATAAAAATGTATATATATGATACTTGCTTTTACATTTAAATAATATATAGATAGGCACAGGGCAAGTTGAAAAAAAAAACTATCTGATAATATACCAGTGTTCTTTGAATTAAACAGCTCTGCCATCATATACCATAATAAGGTGTGAAGGACCATAAAATAAAAATATTTACTACCCAAGAAGTGAAACTACTTAACATGAAGTACTACACAAGAGCATAAGTCACTCTCTCAAAGATCTTAAGCTTAGCAGCTATATTCTGGCTCACAACTGATAAGTGATTGCACTTTCTGCTGGAGATGAAGTGAAGGTGACGATGGCCTCAGAAAGATGCTCCTACCAATCTATTTTTCTG
Organism: Acinonyx jubatus; assembly: GCF_027475565.1. NCBI lineage: Eukaryota > Metazoa > Chordata > Mammalia > Carnivora > Felidae > Acinonyx > Acinonyx jubatus. Next base: position 127,374,876 of record NC_069380.1, on the reverse strand, counting down.
TGGGAATTAAAGCATGGATGCTACTGCCACCCCCTAAAGCGCCAGACCCAAGTCCCATCTGTGTCCCTTTCTCTTCTGGGGTGGTGTGGCAGTGAGGAGGAGGAGGAGGATGGAATCAGAGTTTAGCATGCCCCAGACACCAGTGGCAGAGAGGCACTCTCAGAAAGGCTTCCTCTGGGAATGCAAGCTGGTGCAGCCACTCTGGAAAACAGTATGGAGTTTCCTCAAAAAACTGAAAATAGAACTACCCTGCGACCCAGCAATTGCACTACTAGGCATTTATCCACGGGATGCAGGTGTGCTGTTATGAAGGGACACATGCACCCCCATGTTTATAGCAGCACTATCCACAATAGCCAAAGTATGGAAAGAGCCCAAATGTCCATTGATGGATGAATGGATAAAGAAGATGGGGTAGATCTATATCTATCTATCTATCTATCTGTCTATCTATCTATCCATCCATCCATCCATCCATCCATCCATCCATACACACACAATGGAGTATTACTCGGCAATCCAAAAGAATGAAATCTTGCCATTTGCAACTACACGGATGGAACTGGAGAGTAATATGCTAAGTGAAATTAGTCAAAGAAAGACAAAAATCATATGACTTCACTCCTATGAGGACTTTAAGAGACAAAACAGATGAACACAAGGGAAGGGAAACAAAAATAATATAAAAAACAGGGAGAGGGACAAAACAGAAGAGACCCATAAATATGGAGAACAAACTGGGGGTTATGGGAGGGGTTGTTGGAGAGGGGATGGGCTAAATGGGTAAGGGGCACTAAGGAATCTACTGAAATCATTGTTGCACTATATGCTAATTTGGATGTACATTTAAAAAAATAAAAAAACAAAAAAAATGCTTCCTCAAATCAGTGCAAGCTATTTGTACAATGCAGTTCAGTCCCTAAGAGTTGCTATTCTACCTCGAAAGATCTATATCCCCAAATTACTGTATTTCATTGAATATAATCGAAACACTGAATTTTAGATTTAAGAAGCATCACTGTTACATATCCCACTAAAAAGGGCAAACTCTACATATCCTCATTTCAGAGTTGTTAAAATTTGAAAAGATGTGCGTCTTAAAAACAGATGAAATATAGTCATTACATCTTTTATCTTTACTGATTCCTTCTTCCTCTTCTATCTTAATTCCTTTGAAATGGGTAATATTTTTAAATGTTCTTTTTGCTTATCTGTATTTAAAAAAATTTCCTTAACATATATGTTATGTATGAAAAAAATTGAATGATAATGAAACTAATATTTGACAACACTGACAAAAACAAATTGGTGCAGCTACTCTGGAAAACAGAATGGAGGTTCCTCAAAAAGTTAAAAATAGAAGTATCCTATGATACAACAATTGCACTACTACGTATTTACCCTAAGGATACAATAATACAGATTCAAAGGGGTACATTCACCGTGATGTTTGTGGCAGCATCCAGTGATGAATGGATAAAGAATATGTGAGATGTACACACACACACACACACACACACACAAATTTTTGTAATGTTTTTTTTTGAGAGCATGAGCAGGGTAGGGACAGAGAGAGGCAGACACACAAAATCCAAAGCAGGCTTCAGGCTCTGAGCTGTCAGCGCAGAGCCTGCCGTGAGTTTCCGACACACAAACTGCAGGATCATGACCCGAGCCAAAGTTGGATGCTTAACCACTAAGCCACCCAGGTGCCCCAAGAGTAGTCAGATTTTTAAGCATCCTGTTGAATTCTTAGGTGAAGTGACGATGCATCACAAAGAAAATTTCTCCCTTGGGGTGCCTGGGTGGCTCAGTAGGCTAAGCATCCGACTTCGGCTCAGGTCATGATCGTGGGGTTTGTGAGTTCGAGCCCCGCATCAGGCTCTGTGCTGGGAGCTCAAAGCCTGGAGCCTGCTTGGGATTCTGTCTCCCTCTTTGCCCCTCCCCCACCCACACTCGGTATCTCTCTCTCTCTCTCTTTCTCAAAAATAAACATTAAAAAATTTAAAAAAAAAAGGAAATCTCTCAATATGATACTGGAGATACTGGAAGTAGACAAAAATACTTTTCCACATCTCCATACACTTTAGTACCCTGTGTGACCTACTGTGTCTTCATGGAAGTTCTTGGAGCAGAATGAAAGCTACGGGACAGGGTTGAACTTACACTATTAACCAACCACAGGTAGCAAAACGCTACTGAGAAGTTCCTATGCAGCTTGTTTGATTTTGGTTTAAGAGGATCAGTCACATGGCCTGAAGCTGCCCATGCCTGCTTTATTTACCTCAGCTCTACTGCTGCAGTCTTCCAGCTGGCATAAGCCTCTAGCTTCTGCATAAAGGAAAACTGAGGGCAGAGAGCTGTTCTTTCTTTTGCTCTGTTTTCACATTCCTCTTCATTCACCATGACTCTACCAAATCAGTTTGGTAACTGCCAACAACAGCCATCTAGGCAAACAAAAAGCCAATATGAATACATTAATTATTTTAACATATGAAGCTAGATTAAAAATTTCAGAGTTGAAAAACATGGAGGTTATAATTTCTCCTAGAAAAGAATTTACTTCTTTTTTCTTTTTTTAAAAACTAATGGTTACCAGACCCCTCCTAACGGCTTCCAGGAAAATTAAACAGAACATAAATCATGTATGAAAGGAAATCTAGTTTTGTAAATATTTGTAATAGATAAAATGAAAGTACTTAGGTAGAAAAAATAGGAATTTGTGCACTTAAAGATAAACATCATTTTTAATAAAGCCTATTTTACAGTAGAAATTACCATAAAATAAGAATTCCTCCTTATATTTCCTTTGAACAACACCTTACGTCTCAATATGTTCATCAATAAAAACAGTATGTTTGTTTCAATGTGTAGAGATAAACCAAGAGCAAACAGGTCTTCCTTCAGATAAATGTTTATATGTTTAAAAAAATCCTTTTGTTTGCTGCTTTTTAAAAAAAAATATTATTTTTAACATTTATTTATTATTGAGAGTCACAGAGAGACCGAGCATGAGCATGGGAAGGACAGAGAGAGGGGGAGACACAGAATCCAGAGCAGGCTCCAGGCTCTGAGCTGTCAGCACAGAGCCTGACATGGGGCTCAAACTCACAAACCGTGAGATCAAGACCTGAGCCAGGTGCTTAACCAGGCACCCCTATTTGCTGGTTTTTTCCCCTGACAGTATTTTTCAACATAAAAAAAGATAGTTGTTTCACTTGCATTGTACCACAATTTACTTAATGAGGAGACCTACTGTTGTCTCCAATATTACACATTTTCATTTAAAAAAATAGCACCCTGATGACCATCCACACATTCGCTGTCCCTGAAACACAGTTGCAATGCCAAAATACCTCTTACTAGCTGGGACACCAAGAAGGTCACTTAACTTTTTTCAATCTCAGTTTATCTGAAAATGGGAATGAAGTGACTGTGTATATATAAATATTTACAGGTCAAGTACTCATCTGTATACTATTCACATTGATAGGCTTTCTGAAAGTTTGTGGTTAAGACCATGGGCTCTACTGGGTGTTGTATGTAAGTGATGAATCACTGAATTCTGCTCCTGAATCCAATAATGTACTGTATGTTAACTAACTACAATTTAAATAAAAACATGAAAAAAAAAAAAAAAGACCATGGGCTCTGAAGCAAGACCACCTGCATATAAATGCCAGTTTGGCGATGTACTAGCTATGTGACCCCATCAATGTTGCTTAACCTTTCTGTGTTTCAGTTTCCTCATGTGTAAAATGAAGACAACAATGCTGTCTTCTTCAATGGGCTGTTCTAAGGACTGCACAAGAATGGACTGCTGGGCAATGATAAGACAATAGAAGAGGGTACAGGTGACTTTTTAAACAGTGGAGTTTTTTTTTTTTTAATCACTTTATTTATTTATTTATTTATTTATTTATTTATTTATTTATTTATTTATAATATATGAAATTTATTGTCAAATTGGTTTCCATATAACACCCAGTGCTCATCCCAAAAGATGCCCTCTTCAACACCCATCACCCACCCTCCTCTCCCTCCCACCCCCCATCAACCCTCAGTTTATCCTCAGTTTTTAAGAGTCTCTTATGCTTTCGCTCTCTCCCACTCTAGCCTCTTTTATTTTTTTCCTTCCCCTCCCCCATGGGATTCTGTTAAGTTTCTCAGGATCCACATAAGAGTGAAAACATATGGTATCTGTCTTTCTCTGTATGGCTTATTTCACTTAGCATAACACTCTCCAGTTCCATCCACGTTGCTACAAAGGGCCGTATTTCATTCTTTCTCATTGCCACGTAGTACTCCATTGTGTATATAAACCACAATTTCTTTATCCATTCATCAGTTGATGGACATTTAGGCTCTTTCCATAATTTGGCTATTGTTGAGAGTGCTGCTATAAACATTGGGGTACAAGTGCCCCTATGCATCAGTACTCCTGTATCCCTTGGGTAAATTCCTAGCACTGCTACTGCTGGGTCATAAGGTAGGTCTATTTTTAATTTTTTGAGGAACCTCCACGCTGTTTTCCAGAGTGGCTGCACCAGTTTGCATTCCCACCAACAGTGCAAGAGGGTTCCCGTTTCTCCACATCCTCTCCAGCATCTATAGTCTCCTGATTTGTTCATTTTGGCCACTCTGACTGGCGTGAGGTGATATCTGAGTGTGGTTTTGATTTGTATTTCCCTGATGAGGAGCGACGTTGAGCATCTTTTCATGTGCCTGTTGGCCATCCGGATGTCTTCTTTAGAGAAGTGTCTATTCATGTTTTCTGCCCATTTCTTCACTGGGTTATTTGCTTTTCGGGTGTGGAGTTTGGTGAGCTTTTTATAGATTTTGGATACTAGCCCTTTATCCGATATGTCATTTGCAAATATCTTTTCCCATTCCATTGGTTGCCTTTTAGTTTTGTTGATTGTTTCCTTTGTTGTGCAGAAGCTTTTTATCTTCATGAAGTCCCAATAGTTCATTTTTGCTTTTAATTCCCTTGCCTTTGGGGATGTGTCACGTAAGAAATTGCTGCAGCTGATGTAAGAGAGGTCTTTTCCTGCTTTCTCCTCTAGGGTTTTCATGGTTTCCTGTCTCACATTCAGGTCCTTTATCCATTTTGAGTTTATTTTTGTGAATGGTGTGAGAAAGTGGTCTAGTTTCAACCTTCTGCACGTTGCTGTCCAGTTGTCCCAGCACCATTTGTTAAAGAGACTGTCTTTTTTGCATTGGATATTTTTTACTGCTTTGTCAAATATTAGTTGGCCATACTTTTGTGGGTCTAGTTCTGGGGTTTTTATTCTATTCCATTCGTCTATGTGTCTGTTTTTGTGCCAATACCATGCTGTCTTGATGATTACAGCTTTGTAGTAGAGGCTAATGTCTGGGATTGTGATGCCTCCTGCTTTGGTCTTCTTCTTCAAAATTACTTTGGTTATTCGGGGCCTTTTGTGAATTTTAGGATTGCTTGTTCTAGCTTTGAGAAGAATGCTGGTGCAATTTTGATTGGGATTGCATTGAATGTGTAGATAGCTTTGGGTAGTATTGACATTTTAACAATATTTATTCTTCCAACCATGAGCACGGAATGTTTTTCCATTTCTTTATATCTTCTTCAATTTCCTTCATAAGCTTTCTATAGTTTTCAGCACACAGATCTTTTACATCTTTGGTTAGATTTATTCCTAGGTATTTTATGCTTCTTGGTGCAATTGTGAATGGGATCAGTTTCTTTATTTGTCTTTCTGTTGCTTCATTAGTAGTGTATAAGAATGCAACTGATTTCTGTACATTGATTTTGTATCCTGCAACTTTGCTGAATTCATGTATCAGTTCTAGCAGACTTCTGGTGGAGTCTATCAGATTTTCCATGTATAATATCATGTCATCTGCAAAAAGTGAAAGCTTGACTTCATCTTTGCCAATTTTGATGCCTTTGATTTCCTTTTACTGTCTGATTGCTGATGCTAGCATTTCCAACACTATGTTAAACAACAGCAGTGAGAGTGGACATCCCTGTCGTGTTCCTGATCTCAGGGGGAAAGCTCTCAGTTTTTCCCCATTGCGGATGATATTAGCTGTGGGCTTTTCATAAATGGCTTTTATGATGTTTAAAAGTATGTTCCTTCTATCCCGACTTTCTCGAGGGTTTTTATCAAGAAAGGATGCTGAATTTTGTCAAATGCTTTTTCTGCATCGATTGACAGGATCATATGGTTCTTATCTTTTCTTTTATTAATGTGATGTATCACGTTGATTGATTTGCGAATGTTGAACCAGCCCTGCATCCCAGGAATGAATCCCACTTGATCATGGTGAATAATTCTTTTTATAAGCTGTTGAATTCGATTTCCTAGTATCTTATTGAGAATTTTTGCATCCATATTCATCAGGGATATTGGCCTGTAGTTCTCTTTTTTTACTGGGTCTCTGTCTGGTTTAGGAATCAAAGTTATACTGGCTTCATAGAATGAGTCTGGAAGTTTTCCTTCCCTTTCTATTTTTTGGAATAGCTTGAGAAGGATAGGTATTATCTCTGCTTTAAATGTCTGGTAGAATTCCCCAGGGAAGCCATCTGGTCCTGGACTCTTATTTGTTGGGAGATTTTTGATAACTGATTCAATTTCTTCGCTGGTTATAGGTCTGTTCAAGTTTTCTATTTCCTCCAGTTTGAGTTTTGGAAGTGTGTGGGTGTTTAGGAATTTGTCCATTTCTTCCAGGTTGTCCAGTTTGTTGGCATATAATTTTTCATAGTATTCCCTGATAATTGCTTGTATTTCTGAGGGATTGGTTGTAATAATTCCATTTTCATTCATGATTTTATCTATTTGGGTCATCTCCCTTTTCTTTTTGAGAAGCCTGGCTAGAGGTTTATCAATTTTGTTTATTTTTTCAAAAAACCAACTCTTGGTTTCATTGATCTGCTCTACAGTTTTTTTAGATTCTATATTGTTTATTTCTGCTCTGATCTTTATTATTTCTCTTCTTCTGCTGGGTTTGGGGTGTCTTTGCTGCTCTGCTTCTATTTCCTTCTATTTCCTTCTGCTTCTATTTCCTTTACACCTAAAGGAAATAGAAGCAGAGCAGCAAAGACACCCCAGATTTTGTATTTGGGATTTTTCTTGTTTCTTGAGATAGGCCTGGATTGCAATGTATTTTCCTCTCAGGACTGCCTTCGCTGCATCCCAAAGCATTTGGATTGTTGTATTTTCATTTTCGTTTGTTTCCATATATTTTTTAATTTCTTCTCTAATCGCCTGGTTGACGCATTCATACTTTAGTAAGTTGTTCTTTAACCTCCATGCTTTTGGAGGTTTTCCAGACTTTTTCCTGTGGTTGATTTCAAGCTTCATAGCATTGTGGTCTGAAAGTATGCATGGTATGATCTCAGTTCTTGTATACTTATGAAGGGTTGTTTTGTGACCCAGTATGTGATCTATCTTGGAGAATGTTCCATGTGCACTCAAGAAGAAAGTATATTCTGTTGCTTTGGGATACAGAGTTCTAAATATGTCTGTCAAGTCCCCTGATCCAATGTATCATTCAGGGCCCTTGTTTCTTTATTGACCATGTGTCTAGATGATCTATCCATTGTTGTAAGTGGGGTATTAAAGTCCCCTGCAATTTCCACATTCTTGTCAATAAGGTTGCTTATGTTTGTAATTGTTTTATATATTTGGGGGCTCCTGTATTCGGTGCATAGATATTTATAATTGTTAGTTCTTCTTGATGGATAGACCCTGTAATTATTATATAATGCCCTTCTTCATCTCTTGTTACAGCCTTTAATTTAAAGTCTAGTTTGTCTGGTATAAGTATGGCTACTCCAGCTTTCTTTTGACTTCCAGTAGCATGGTAAATAGTTCTCCATCCCCTCACTTTCAATCTGAAGGTCTAAAATGAGTCTCTTGTAGACAATAAATAGATGGGTCTTGTTTTTTTTATCCATTCTGATACCCTATGTGTTTTGGTGGCACATTTAGTCCATTTATATTCAGTGTTATTATAGAAAGATATGGGTTTAGAGTCATTGTGATGTCCATAGGTTTCATTCTTGTAGCGGTGTCTCTGGTACTTTGTCTCACAGGATCCCCCTTAGGATCTCTTGTAGGGCTGGTTTAGTGGTGATGAATTCCTTCAGTTTTTGTTTGTTTGGGAAGACCTTTATCTCTCCTTCTATTCTAAATGACAAACTTGCTGGATAAAGGATTCTCGGCTGCATATTTTTCTGTTCATCACATTGAAGATCTCCTGCCATTCCTTTCTGGCCTGCCAAGTTCCAGAAGAGAGATCGGTCACGAGTCTTATAGGTCTCCCTTTATATGTTAGAGCACGTTTATCCCTAGCTGCTTTCAGAATTTTCTCTTTATCCTTGTATTTTGCCAGTTTCACTATGATATGTCGTGCGGAAGGTCGATTCAAGTTACGTCTGAAGGGAGTTCTCTGTGCCTCTTGGATTTCAATGCCTTTTTCCTTCCCCAGATCAGGGAAGTTCTCAGCTATGATTTCTTCAAGTACACCTTCAGCACCTTTCCCTCTCTCTTCCTCCTCTGGAATACCAATTATGCGTAGATTATTTCTGTTTAGTGCATCACTTAGTTCTCTAATTTTCCCCTCATACTCCTGGATTTTTTTATCTTTTTCTCAGCTTCTTCTTTTTCCATAATTTTATCTTCTACTTTGCCTATTCTCTCCTCTGCCTCTTCAATCCAAGCTGTGGTCATCTCCATTTTATTTTGCAGCTCATTAATAGCATTTTTTAGCTCCTCTTGGCTGTTCCTTAGTCCCTAGATCTCTGTAGCAATAGATTCTCTGCTGTCCTTTATACTGTTTTCAAGCCCAGCGATTAATTTTACTACTATTATTCTAAATTCATTTTCTGTTATATCGTTTAAATCGTTTTTGATCAGTTCATTAGCTGTTGTTATTTTCTGGATTTTTTTTGAGGGGAATTCTTTCGTTTTGTCATTTTGGATAGTCCCTGGAGTGGTGCGGCACTGCGGGGCACTTCCCCTGTGCTGTCTTGAATAACTTGAGGTGGTGGGCGGGGCCCAGTCAGACCCGATGTCTTCTCCCAGCCCACCGCTGGGGCCATGGTCAGACTGGTGTGTGCCTTCTTTCCCTCTCCTAGGGGTGGGATTCACTGTGGGGTGGTGTGGCCCATCTGGGCTACTTGCACACTGCCAGGCTTGTGGTGCTGGGGATCTGGCGTATTAGCTGGGGTGGATTGGCAAGGTGCACGGGGGCAGGAGGGGTAGGCTCAGCTCGCTTTTCTTTGGAAGATCCACTTCGGGAGTGGCCCTGCAGCACCTGGACGGAGTCAGGCCCGCCGGAGGGATGGATCCACAGAAGTACAGCGTTGGGTGTTTGCGAGGTGCAAGCAAGTTCCCTGGCAGGAACTGGTTCCCTTTGGGATTTTGGCTGGGGGATGGGCGAGGGAGATGGCGCTGAAGAGAGCCTTTGTTCCCCACCAAACTGAGCTCTGTCATCCCAGGGCTCAGCAACTTTCCCTCCCGTTGTCCTTCAGCCCTCTCTCTCCGAGCAGAGCTGTTATCTTATAACCTCCAGATGTTAAGTCCCGTTTGCTGTCCGAACACACTCCGACCGGCCCCTCCTCTTTTGCAAGCCAGACTGGTGGGCTCTGCTTGGCCGGCGGGCTGCCCCTCTGACCCGGCTCCCTCCCTCCAGTCCGTGTAGCGCACACAACCTCTCCGCCCTTCCTATCCTCTTCTGTGGGCCTCTCGTCTGCGCTTGGCTCTGGAGAATCCGTCCTGCTAGTCTTCTGGCGGTTTTCTGGGTTATTTAGGCAGGTGTGGATGGAATCTAAGTGATCTGCCCGACACGGTGAGCCCAGCGTCCTCCTACGCCGCCATCTTCCTTAAACAGTGGACTTTAAATAGTGGCTCAACAGGTGGATTATTTATTCCATTTTATTAAAAACATAAATGTACCAAATTTATATTCACCTTCTTTCTCATCTCAGAGAAGAAATAAAGTTTCTTCAATACTTATACCCTGTTTAAGTAAGTACTTAAAATTTTAACTATTTTGTAACAAACACTGATTAACTATTTGTTGTGAAAATTTTGTAAATAGCAGAATCCCCAAATCAGTTGCTATTCTTATGAAGAATAAATAGACAGAATCTGTGATTTTGCTGGGTTGAAAAATCTTCAACATTTTAATGTGTTACAGCTTCCAACAAAGGCAGCAACAATTATCACTGGGTTGAGAATAGAGGTCTTAGTAAAACACAGTCTACTGGCTTGAGAACAAGATAGAGTAACTGGTACCACACTAGTCTTTCTGCCGTAAACAACTAGAAATCCAGACAAAAAATACTAAACTTTTCAGATATTAAACAAGTGGTAGTACAGTATGGTGCTCCCTGAGAGAAGGGAAACAAATGAGGTAAGTGCTGTATTACCTGAGCTTTCTTCCAAGGCATATTATGGGGTTCTGCACAGAGTGGGGGAACCCAAGCAGAATTTGGTGGTCTTGTTGTGCTAGAGAGATGTGGTTTATGGATTCTGAGGAGGCCAGAATTTCTGAGGCAGAATACCAGAATATACACAGAACAAGTTCTAGAAATCTGTAGAGGGGACCACTTGAGTGTACAGCTGAGTATTAAGCTGTATGAGGGTAGGGTGAGATAATACAGGGCCAGGAAGGTCAATTTCTGGTTAAAGAGTAAATACTAGGAGCTATAAACTGAACAACTGCTTGAGACTGCCTGAGACTAAAAGACATTCAAGTTCTAATCAGCCAGAGATGCCTCACTGAACACACAGGGCATTTGGTATATATAAACACTTCTGAAAGATCAAAGATCACTCTTTAGGAGTAAGGATAAGTTGGCATGAGAGCAGAGGTGACTCTACACATGCATTGGACCATACAATAGCCACTAGCCACACACTGTTATTTAAATTATTTAAAATAAAATAAATCCAGTTCCTCAATTGCACTAGACACATTTCAAGTGGAAAGAGCAAATATAAAACATTTTCATCATTGTAGAAGCTCCTATTTTGATACCACTGCTAGATCAACCCTAACAAAACTTAAAAATAAGCCTCTAAAAGTTTGGGTTGATTAACATGTAATTTCAAGTACTCCAAAACAAAACTCAACATTTTTAAAAGGAGGACAAGAAAACCCAGACAGGAAGCAATACATTATTTCAATGTTCATCATCCAATCAAGAAGTGAAGAAGGAAAGTGTGACCATGCCAGTCAACAGAAACAGACCCAAACATGATAGAAATTGTTCATTAATTAGGTGGTAAATACAAAGACTTTATCACAGCTACTATAAATACATTCTAAGACATAAAAGTGAACATAAAGTGAAAAATAGTAACTATTAAAAAGAACCAAGTGGAACTTATACAGGTGAAAAATATATTAGGTGAAAAATATGATGGACTTGCCCAACAGCAAATTTGACACTGCAGAAGAAAAGAACAATGACTTTGAAAACAAGGCAGTGGAAACTCCAAACTGATGCAAGAGAGAGAAAAAAAACTTAAAAGCTGAACTAGAGCCTCAGTGAGCTGTGGGACAATATCAAGCAGTCTAACATACATGTAAGTGGAGTCACAGAGAAGAGACAGAAAGGGGTGGAAATAATGAGTAAAAAATTCCAAATCAATAAAACACATCTACAAAACAAAACAAAACAAACTACAAGCAGGAGAAATACAAAACCAAAGCACATCAAACTCAAATTGCTAAAAACTAATGGTAAAGAGAAAATCTTAAAATCAGCTACAGAAAAAAAAAAGATTTATTTACAGAAGAAACTAAATACTACTGAGTTCTTATCAGAAAGAATACAAGGTATAAAACAATGGATGTGCTGAAAGATAACAAAACTGTCAACTTAAAATTCTTTCTCAAGTGAAAATGTCCTTCAAAAATATAGGCAAAATAACATTTTCAGACAAAGGCTGAATTTATCACAAACCCCTACTACAAGAAACATTAAAGAAAGTACTTCAGGTTGAAGGAAAATGATACAGATGAAAACGTGAACCTACATAAATGAAGGAATAGTGACAGAAATGACCAGAATGGAAGACATCATTGTATGGAAAAATGTTAGTTTTGTAGACACCCTGTTAGGTGCTTGGTGCCCTCGAACTTTATGTCACCCACTATAAATTCCTTGAGCACATGAAGAGCATCATCACACTGTCCATGAAACTATTGCTATAGATTTTGAGGCTTATCATGATTGTACCCTCATCAAAACAACTTCTCAAGGCTTGCAAAGATACCAGTTACCACTAAATTGATAAGCAGGACAGCCTGAAGGCACAGAAGCATGCAGCCCTTAAATTAATAAATACCATTAGGTGGGAGGCAGACAATGCTTCATTCCCTCTCTATTCCCATCCAACAAAGAGTGTCTGTCCACCAAGCCTTCCATATCTTATACCATTCACTGCGCTTCCCTGACCTGGGATTTGAAGCAGTATATCAACAATGGCCCTCCTCCATCTGAGGCTGAGCCCAGTGGAGCTGACAATCAGAAAGTCATGCATGAGGTCAACCCCATTCTGAGAGGGTCACATCCAAGAGTCCCCTGGAATGAAGTTCTGAAGGATATAATTTTTAACTAATCTCAAGGAAGAAGAGGAAGAACCCATACTCCACAAGGCATTGAGCTATATCAAAACCTGTTATTTCAGAACTTTCTCTAAATATATTGTTAATGAATGACTATTCTCTGACAATCTCCCTCATTTCTACAGGCAGCAGAGTATTCAGTTAGAGCAAATTAGCTTTTATAAAAGAGCCTTGACAATGGGAAAAGAAACAAATTCAGTTGTAAAAAGCTTTCAATGTTTGAATTCATGTATTTTTCTATGTATATTGTGCATTACTATTGTTTGTGAAGGATTACACTGAAAAGACTTTAGAAAAAAAAAAGGAAAGGCTTGGGGTGCCCGGGTGGCTCAGTTGGTTGAGCGTCCAAGTTCGGCTCAGGTCATGATCGTACAGTTCATGAGTTTGAGCCCTGCATCAGGCTTGCGGCTGTCAGTGCAGAGTCCACTTTAGATACTGTATCCCCACTCTCTCTCTGCCCATCCCTTGCTTGTGCTGTCTCTCCCTCTCAAAAATAAATATTAAAAAAAATGTGTACCTTTAAAAAAAGAAAAAGGAAAGGCTCTGGATGCCTTTAAAAAGCTCATCCCTGTTTTTGTAGCATAGTCAAGTTAATGGTTATTAATTGCACACCATTCGTTAATTAGGTGATGTGAACTCAAGCCCAGAAAGGTTGTAGTTGAAGCCCTTTTCAGTGTCACTTCTTTGCTAAACTCTGCTTAAGAGCTCTTTCGTGAGCTGGACAACTGTACTCAGTATTGCAAATTGCTAAGTGTGGTAATGAAAAAAGACTCTGAAAATTTCTTTTAATTAATAAGATACAGACAAAAAACTTGACAAGGCAATCTACTAACAAGGTGACTTACAGTTCACTCATAAACCATACCCAGGATATAATCCCACTCCAATCATACAGTGTCTTAGGCAAATTCTAGTATACATGAATTTTCCAAGATAGTGGAGAAATCAGCTCTAATTTACAATTATACCTGTGAGAAGTGTTAGGTAACAGAACTGCATATTGGATATAAAAAAGAGGTAAAATAAATGGCAGGCTAGGACTAGAGGCCTCTGTGATGATGCCTTGGGAGAGATGATGCCTTGGGAGAAACCGCAATGTCAACTTGAACCCTGCAATTGCACTCTTGTATCTGAGAGAAGGGAGAGAGCTGACCATAGGTGATCCCTGATGAAGTTATCCTGGCTACAAGAAAGTTTACGTTATTCAACAAGTACTGGGGAAAGAAGGGCTGAGAAATATCCAAGTGAGCTAAAAAAAAAGGTTACCCAAAGATTTTTCAGATATCTACATAATTCTGCATCTCTGGGTCCACACTTGGACCAGAGGTGTGGAAATAAACAATTCTGAGTCTACACTATTAAATGGAATTGAATATGTGGATACAGATCTGAACATACATTCAAAAACATCTTAGGAGTGTTATCTGTTTTTACACATATACCTAGTAAGCAAGGTACAAATTACCCATTATTACTAATTTAAGATATATAAAAATATCACTTGTATTTTTAAATTCCTTTGTTGGTGCCATATGTATGAAAAAAAGTGAATGATATAATTCGAGATCTAATCCCCTAACCCTATTTCAAATGAGAATTCTTCTATCAAGGAGTGCTTTAGTAAAACTCTCTAAATATACATACAATGCTGATGGTGTCATATGCATGTTAAATATAAACTTCCATAATAATAGATTTCAAAATTACTTGATAATTTTCATATAGATGGATCTGGAAATGGAATAGAACTAATGGTAAGTCTTTTATTAGAGAAATATAATGTTTATTTTAAAAGTGCTATGAATCCAGCTAGGAAAAAAGGCAGGCACAATACATATATACATATTATAACCCATTTCTTCTTTGATGCTCTGGTTCCACGCTTCTCTGGAGTTTATCATTTATAAATGGTCTCCATTTGGTTTCAAGTACTTGTGAATTCCAAGTATACCATATATAACTATGTTCAAACTGAAGCACAAAACCCATCTCAAGATGAAATCTAAATACAGTTTAAAGTAAATCAAACAGTTCTTAGAAGGTTTGTTATATTCAAAAGCAAGCAAAGACGCAGGAGTCAGTCTTACAGATAATGATAAAACTGGCCATGTAACTAGATTTTTTTTTAAGTCTTCTGTGGGAATAAAAGCATGGCTATTTCATAATGATCATGTTACATACCAAAAAAGGAAATTAAAGTCTTTAAAAGTGTTAATTTGAAATTGTAAATTAGTAATATATTTGTGGCAAAAAGCTTAATGTTAATATAACTTTAATAACTACTGGATGTAGGCATATACTTTTCAAAGTGCACATAAGATAAACATTGAATGTAAGTTTTGGTCTTAGAAAGAGATCAACTTTCTAAAATATTTAAATTGCTAACTACATCTCCCCAATCCCTACATTTTTTTCAACTCTTGCCACACATGTGCTATATATAATATAAATACATTTGACTTTGACAGCCCCATTAATTTCTTTCCATACTTGAAACTATACATACTAAGTATTTTTTAGATGAATGAATATTAAAACTTTAAAAGTATGAGTATATTGCCTTTGAGTCAGCCTTAGAAAAAATATTTTGAAGAAGACAAAAGATTTAGTAAATACGTTGTAAGTGAAAATCTGGCAGAAAGTATGTTCCAGGTCCCCAAACCTTACACATTTGATTCCTATAAAATGGTCTCATCCAGAAAGTAGCCTTCCAGAATATGCTCCTTCCCCCTCCTCACAATCAACATAATTATAACAGGAATTTGGTGTACAACTATTTCAAAATGTTCTAAGCTGAATATCCTTTTTATAGCGTCATTTTTGTAACATACTTATAATTCAGACCTAACAAATGCAATAGCAATGTCTAAGCTTGAAAATATTGCTAGATTGTTGATTTAAACTACATTTTCTAGTTCTGCAAGTTGAACTGCCAGGATGAAATAATAACTTATTAGATCACCCCTTTTCAATATATAAAAGAGAGAAGAGAAAAAAGCAGGGAGGTACATCGGTCACCAAAAGGTACTCTGTATTCAGACCCAAGGCATTTAGATTAGTAATAAAAAATGATTGGTTCTTGGCTGGATGGGATCAGAAACCAAAAGGGTAAATAGATGACAAAGCTTAGGTTAGTATGATAGCACCACATTGCTAAGAAATCTATTCAAATGAAACAACAACCAAGCAAGTTCTCCTGCAGCAGAAGCTGCTCGTGCTATGTGTTCTTGCCAATCACTAGTGTGCCTCTGCCAAATCAATGTCACATTTAATTTATTCACAATCAAATCTATTGCAAACAGACTTTGATCAATTACAATAATGAAAATGCAGACTGAGTTGTGTTGTTTTGACATGCTTTCTTGAACTTTTCTCCTGCGTTTTTAAAAAACATTTCTAATTGCAAGAAGTGGATCTCAATGATTCTTGTTATTTGAGAGGACAATTGCAAGATTTGTTTATATTCCTTGCTGGCTGGGAATTTCTGGCATTGAGTTTTCTGTCTTTGAGCTTGAGCCAGATTAGTTATTAAATCTCAAAATGTTACTAGAATGAACTAATCACAGAGCTCGTCATTAATAGTTTTGCAGGTGGTATTGTTTTAATAAAATAAATGAACTTTCATGGCTATGGAAAAAAAGACCTTTGAGCATACAGATACAACTACTTAACTGAGAAAGAAATTTAGCAGTTAAACATTAATAAAAAAAATAATTAGAGTCCCTTAACTTTAGTCCTATTTAATTGCACTGTCCTGGTGGGAGACAAAGAAAACCTTGCTCCCTTGTGTGAGAAGAGGGGAAGCCCATTATCCCTGAGAGAGAAGCAATGTCAGGTCTCCATGGCTTTTCAGGCCTAGGCTCCTAGCGTGGGAGAAAAATGGCAGAGGCTGGAGCCCAGGAGAAAAGAGGAGGCTCCATCTGTGAATGATTGCTAACACGTATTGAGTTGTTATATGCTGGCTGCTGTAGGCAGAAAAGAGTTCTCTCCTAGGTTGAGGGAGGGAAGGAAAGGATCTGAGAAAGAGAGAGTTAGAGAAGCCCGCAGCTCCACCTTTATGGTCTGCCCTACAGAATCAAACATGTGATAACCATGGAGGGAGGTTACCTTCCCCAGGACCTAATGCAGAGGTACTGTCCTTTGATGCAAGGGACAATAAACCTGTGGCCCTGCAAGATACATCATTCATTCAGCTGTTTTTCATTCTTTCTTTCACTCAATAAATATATATGAACACCTATAATTCAAGGGCCTGGGGTTACAGAGAACAAAACCTGGCTTCTACTCTTAAGGAGCTTACTTGAGGGTTGAGAGAGGAAGATATACAAAGGAAGCTGCTGGCTTATGCAGGAGTCAAGATAGGGAACACCCATGGTCAATTTTGTGGCTAATGCTTACGGGTTCTTTCCTATGTCCTCATTCACTCGTTTGCTGGTTTCATTTAGATATTGAGAGCCCACTCTGTGTGGAGGACAGAGTTAGAAGACACAACTGTTAGCCCAAACTCAAGGAACTCACAATCTAAGGAAGAGAGGTTAAAAATTAATTAAATTATAATATGATAAATTCGGTGATAATATTAAGCAACGACTGTTATGGGACTGCAAAAAGAAAGCTGGTGTTCCTGTCAGTATCCACAAAGTGAGGAGGAGGGGGTTAGAAATGACTTCCCAGAGGGCGTGATGTGTGAGTCTTAACAACAGGAGTGAGCCAGAGAACTGAGAAGAGAGGAGGCATGCTGGGAAGAGCTAAGTACATTGTCAGAGGTATAGAGGAATGAAGCAATGCAGCCAATTCAGAACACTGCAAACAGTTCATATGGCATGCAGGAGTGAAATATTCTGACTCTTATAACGCAATATTGGGACATTTAGCTTTTATCCTGAAAGCCATGGTGAAATATTTTGACTGTGAAACAAGAGTAGGATTTCCAGATATGAGAGGAGAATGCTCAGTTAATCTGAAATTCAAATAAACAATAAATAATTTTTTTGTATACATAATTCTTAAATATTGCATGGGATATACTTACCCCTATAATTATTCATTGTTTGCTTGAAACTGAAATTTCATGAGGGGCCTGTATTTTTATTTGCAAAATCTGGCAACGATAGCTGGAGACTTACATGTTTATACCATATTAAAAAAAATGACTTTGGCAATTGTAAAAAATAGACTGGAGGGAGGCAAGATGGGAATAGAGAAATCAGATAGGATGTTACTGCAGAAAGGCAACTGAAAAGTCATTATGGCAGGAACCAAGACAAGGGTAGTCAGATGGAGAAGAAAAGATCGATTATTAAAATATTCAAAATGAGAAAGGACTTGGTCACCAAGGATGTGGAGGTGAACCAGACCAGGTGAACTAGTCTGGAAGTGAACCAGACTCCAGTCTCTGACGACGACACAGTGATGACGGAAAATGCCATTAATTGTGGGAGCAAAGAGAGAAAAAGAGGAATTCTGTTTTAGACACACTGGCTTTGAGATGTCTGTAAAATACCCAAATATCGTGTATCAAAGTGTTAGCTCCTTCTCACCTAAACCTCCCAATACAGAAGGGCGTCAGGACTCAATTCTAGGTCCACCCCTTTTTCTATACTCTTCTGCCTAAGTAATCTTTTCCAATCTGATCAGTTTAAATACTGCCTATATAAGCTGAAAAATCTCAAATGTATACTTCTAGGCCTGACTACTGTCCAACCTCCAGCATTATAGACTATCCAATTATTTAACTGATGTCTTCATTTGGGTGTCTAGTGGACATTTTAAATTAAATACATCTAAGACCAGTGAGGCTCAGAGCACTAGCTCAGGGCCACACAACTGACCTACGCTTGAGTCAGAAGTGTCTGCCTCTACCACATTCTTCCCACTACTCATTCCTGCCCTACACAATTTTCAGGAGCCCCACACAGGGCTCTGCATACAGCTGGGCGCAGTATAGTGCTGCCCAACACAGTGTTGCCTTGACTTCTGGCCCAGCTCAATTATGCCTCATCCTGTTCCGTTTCTGCACATGCTAAGACATGGACAGACTCCAAGGTGACACCCCACTGCACATATACAAAGAGGCGCATCCAGCTAATTGGCAGTCTTGAGAGTGAACTACGCCTCCCTGACATACCAAATGTACACCGGTGGGCACAATCTGGGGAGGACAAAGAGGCTGCAGGGACGGGAAAGCAGCACTCATGGTGGGAAGCAGCACTTGAGTCAGCAGCAGCTGAATCAGCCTCCTTACACAATTGTGTACATTTAGCAAAACTGTTCCTATGTTCCCCTCACCTTCTACCTCCACCTGGCACTAAATCTTACCACTTCTTTCCCCAAAGTGTATCTTGAGTTGTGCAGTTCTCTTCATCTTCCTTGTCAACAGCATTTCTTGCCTAGACCACGATCTCCTAATAGGCCCCCTTCGTCCTCTATGATTCAGTGTCCACATAGCAACCACCAATATTTCATGCCACTTCCTGCTACAGCACATTAATGGGTCCTTTGCACAAAACCCGAACTTGCTCATGGCACATATGATAGAGATACTCTGATCAGTTCCCACTTCAAGACAAGACTTGTTTCCCAGCTACAGAGAGTGTGTTGAGCAGACAGCCTCCATTGTGTGGCATATAATGGCTTATTAATAGGCATTTGGGTTTCTAGTCTTTCAACATGCCATATTTATTACTGCTATTACAAATAGCTCTGTGAATTATGATAAATTACTTATTTCACCAGATAATTTTGAGTAGATTTCTAGAAGTTAGATTGCTAAGGCAGAGGGCATATGCATATATATTTTGCTGTCTATAAGGGCAAGGGTTTTTGACTGCCCTTTCAACCTCCCCCACACTCAGTACCCAGAACAATGCCTAGCACATAACAGATGCTCAATATATATTTGTGGAATGAATAAATTTGGCTCTGTGCCTGCCCCAGCCACCCTTCTGATACTCTCCTGCGTGTGCTTGGGGCAGCCCCCACCACCTGTCATCCTCCCCTGGGCCTACAACTGGGCCTGCAACCTTGCCTGTCTGCCCAATTCCAGGGCACTCTCCACTCCGCCCAGGCCTTGAGTGGCCACATTAAACAGGCAAATGAATGAATGAATGAATGAATGAATGAATGAATGAATGAAAAAAATAAAACTAATTAGCAGAGATGATTGTTTGTCCTTTTGAAAGTTAAGAAAAAATCATTTTTCTTTGTGTAACTTTTATTTGTCAACCAGTAAGTATCTGACTTAAAATATTTATCACTACCCAAATGCAAAATTCCTAACCTTGGAATGCATCAAGGTAAGAAAGTTTAATAATCGGTCAGTTATTTTGGACTTCAGCCATTTTTTCCCAGAGAAAAAAGTTACATTTATATTCCCTTCCTAGGATAACAATGAACCACAGTGTAACATATATGCAATAAAAAAATACGTGGTAGAATCATAATACATCATCCATAGCATCTCTGACTGAATAAAATTTGAAAACAGGCTGCTGGCATCTTAGAGGGACCTGCTGGTGCTGCCTCCCCAAAGAGATATAGGTACTGTGGGTATGCAGATGGGTAAGTGACCCTCAGTAACTTCAAATGGAACTCAGGACTCCACTCCTCCCAACTCCAAAGACAGTGAGTCCAAGCACTTCCCCTCCCATTACAGGATGGGAGAAGGTAGAAGAAATAGGAAGATGGGCATGGGAAAGGATGGGGTGGCAGGGGGTGGAAGAAGGTGACCATGTGACCAACTAGAATTACAGCAGTCACATCAACCACCACCACTACACCAGCAGTAACAGTAACATCCACTTTAGGCAATGTGAGTAACACTTACAGGCAGGGGGGAATTCCCAGCAGAGTAGTAGCTGATGAAACCAACCGAAATGACACTGAGGGAAGGAGGGACAATGAAAGGGAGGCACCAGAGTAACATCTTTTCTCCTAAGAGGAAATGAAAAGGCTACAATATTAATTAGGGTTGTAGAGTGAGTTCTAGAGGTCAGGCAAACAGGTGAGCAAGCAAATGGAAGGAAGCTCAAGTGGGCATCCGTGGTCACCGAGGAGTCAGGCTTCCTTTAGGTTTGATGCCAGGATAAAAAGAGAGGCTCAGGGATATCCCAGCATTGACAGAGACAGGAAGATGAAGAAACAAGGTGGGTGAGAATTCTCATGGGAACTGGTGGGGCAGAGCAGCAAAATGATCACTGAGAAAGATGAACAAAGGCAAAAGGAAGTCAAAAGCAAAGAAGGAAATGGGCTTCCTAAGTCTCTCTGCAAGAGACCTAGGCTGGAGCCCCTTCTTTCACTTTTTCACACATTCATTCAATACTATTGAGCACCTACTCTTAGCCAGGTGCTATTCTAGATAAGGCAGGGAACAAAACTTAGTCCCTTATCTCATGAGGCTTGACTTCTAGTAGGAAGAGATACCAACAAATAACACCTCTACTGAATATAAGTAAACAGATGACTGCCTGCTATTTCCATATCCTTCTCATTTAATCAGCCTGCCCTTTTGGGTTTCCTAAGAAACAGGACACTTGAACTAATGTCACAGTATTTACAAAAAGGATTAAACAGAACTTTCTTAGCTCCTTTCAAACGCTATTTTTTTTCTCAAAATGAAAATCACTTTTTTGGGGGGGGGGAGGAAGGGAGAGAGAGAGCAAGCAGTTGAGGGGCAGAGGAAGAGGAAGAGAGAGTTCCAACCAGGCTCCATGCCCGGCATGCAGCCTGATGCGGGCCCAATCTCACAACTAAGATCATGAGATCATGACCTGAGCCAAAATCAAGAGTCAGATGCTTAACCGACTGAGCCACCCAGGCGCCCTTCACTTTTCTTTTTTCTACAAAAGTAATACATCTTGAAACAAATACTGAAATTTAAAGGGAAATCCCTAAAGTTGAAAAGGTAAGTCTTATAATTTCATATCCACTGTTAAAAAGTCTGGAGTATATCAATATAGGCTTCTCTTTAAATATATAAATGCATTTACAGTATGAATATAATGTACCTAATTTATAAATGCATATTTATAATTATTGATAAAGTACAATAATGGTATGCACTATACATACTGTTTCATAAACTGCCTTTCACTTAATATTTTCCAGACATCTTTCTGTGTAAAAATATGGACGTATATTAACCTTCTCAATGGCTGCATAGTAGCTAATATTCCATTGTACAGAGGTAACATAATCTATTCACTTAATCCCCTACAGATGGATGTTTACAATACTCTAGACATCCTTGTATAAAATTTTTACACATTTGCCAATCATTCTTTAGGATATCTTCTCAGAACTGGAATCAAAAGGTTCCCATGTATTTGGAAAACTGATCTCTAAAATTCTGTTTTCCCACATGTCAATAAAAAAAAAAAATCCTTGTCATATACTTTAAAATTTCCCCCCAAGTCTTTGGTTTCTTTTTTAAATTTGTCTAGGATCTTGTTTTTATAAAAAAGTAGAAACTTATTATGTTGTCAAATTTGTCAATTTTTCTATTATGGTATCTGGCTCTGGTGTCATGCCACTTACTCTTCACCTTCCTTGTTCCTTTTTACCCTTCAGGTGTCAGCCTGAATAATACCTCCACAGAGTAGCTTCCCTAATGTCCATCTAAAGAGAGCTGTCCTTGTCATTTTTTTCTTAGAATCTTTGTTTATTCCTTCAGAGCTCTTTTCATAACTTGCAATGATCCATTTTTGGTATGTGTAACATGTCTATCTTTTCCACTAGAGTATAAGCTCCAAGAAGCCTACTATGTTCCCTGGGTCATCTGTATATTTTCTACTACACCTCCAACATCTAGCATAGAATAGGCACTCCTACTAAATTATTATAACGTTCCTTCTAAAAGATTAAATGAATAGTAAAGGCTGTCGAACTGACCCTTCACTAAAAAGTAATGCAGAAGGAGGGAAAGTATATCGCATTCACCACTTTTCCAAAACAAATGCATCAAAATCAGGTATCGCTGCACACAGACTGGTCAGGAAATCTTGGGCTGGACTTAATTGAACACTGCAGTATGACAACTATGGCAACTGCATCAGGGTATCAGGCAAGTTATTTATGATATTTAAGGAAATTCTTCTGGCTCAAGGACATGCAATATTGCTTTTATGACATTCAAGCCAGCATCTACATACTCTACCTGGAGAATTCTTGATTGTTTCAAAATATACCATTAACCTACTTTGAAAATGAAGATCTGTGACAATACTAATTTAGGATAAAAGGAGGCATGTTATTATGCCAGAGCACCCAAAAAGTTAAAAACTTGTAATTTAGTTTCCATGGATATTCTCTATGATAGTAATTAATCATTTGTTTCAAAAAAGTGATATTTAGGCACAACCTTCAGCAATAGTGATCGTCAATTCCTTGAATAGTATCAGTTAACAAGGACACAAACTGAGGTTTAGGATAGCATGTTTTGCCACTTGCTAGATAAAAGAGTTCACTTCAAAGTCATCAGTTGGTACCTTTTCATTCTCACAGTAAAAAGCTTCATGGTATTCAGGTTAGATGAACACTTTTGTGGATAATTCTTAAGAATGTCTCTTTCCTTTGAGACTAAGATACCTGTAAATGTGGCAGGGATTAGGAACATTTCTACCTGGGAATTTTTTCTCAAGAGTATCTGTAAATAAGGGTTTCAAAGTCTAATATACAAATTTAAGTGGAATAAAAGCTGAGTTATATTTTTGTACTATAGGCAAAAATATTTACATTCTACTATTATCATTTACTTGTAAATACTTTTGTTTCTTTTTAAAAAAATTTTTTAATGTTTATTTTGAGAGACTGAGAGAGAGAGAGAGAGAGAGAGAGTGTGAGCAGGGGAGGGGCAGAGAGAGAGGGACAGAAATAATACTAAACAGGCTCCATGCTGTCAGCGAAGAGCCCAAGGCAAGGCTCTTTCTCAGAAACCATGAGATCATGACCTGAGCCGAAGTCGGATGCTTAACTGACTGAGCCACCCAGGCACACTAAATACTTTTGTTTATTTAAGTGAGAGGCAATGTTATGTTTTCTTAGGTGAATCCATACAATGTACTAACCTTCACTGAATATATTATATTATCGGACTTATTACATGCAAATATTTTTCCAATACACAAAGGAATTTTCTGAACAAATACTCTAGTATAATAATATTCTATGGCTTTTATAATTATTGCATTTAAATTAGTATGTAATATAAATTTCTTGGCAAAAATATCCACCTGGTAATAAGAATTTGGAATTCACTCGAAAGAAAATTTTATTAGTGAGGTTATTTTCAACAAATACATATGAAATTAAATGTTTTTATGATAATCCATCATGTAATTTGGTGGCCACAGATAATGCAATTAGCCTAACTTTGTTGGGGGGGGCAATTACTGAACTGTTATGCTTATCAGTCCTCACTAAAATAACACTTTTTCCCTGTCTAAAGAAGAGAGACTGTTAAAACAGATAATTGTAGAAAAGCTAGAAATAGTTTGAAAGAATACAGGACAAAAAACTTTATTTTCCTCTTTAACATTTCACCTTATATCCATTGTGCAGTTCAGAAAACACTTAACTTTATTATGGTGTGTGTCTTCAATGTATGAACATTGAAGATGAAAAGCAATCGATTATTTAAACTAACGTCTTTCAAATTTAAATACAAATAAAAACACATGACTTTTGAATAAAAAGAGACATTTATTTTAGTTAATTCAAATTATAATAGCCACATGTGGCTACTGGCTACTATATTGGATTGATAGTCTACATTAGACAGGTCTAGACGGTCTAAGTCAAAGATAGGGTATATTACTAATTATTTAGAGAAAGCTTAAGTTGAAAGATTTATTAATTACAATAAAAATAAAAATTGAGAACTATCATAAGAGAGTAATGTGTCCAAAATGGAAATTCTTCCATAACTCAACATTTGAATAAAAATGTTTAGAAACTGGAAACAAAAGTCATTCAAAGATGTAGACACAGAAAAAATAAGTATATAAAAGGATAATGAAAGAAAGAGGAAAAGTTAATTTATGAAAACAGTCTTGTTAGATTAACAAAGGAAAAATGTTAATTATCTGGTAAGCAGAACATGGCAGCACTTTATAAATATTTGTTGACCTGAAATGACTTTTGTGGTGGTAACAAAGAACACGTGTTACCTTAAGGCTGAAAATAAAACAACCTCAAGATTTTAGGTAAATTATGCATGAGAGACAAGTATTAAATTTAGGAAGTCAAGGAACAATCCCAAAGGCCAAAGGTAGGTATTATGGTGGGCTCTTCCTCATTGTGTCCTTTGGCACCACTTGTCAGATCACTAGAAACCACTGAGCTGGCCTTCTTAATTTCCTTTTTAAAAGTTAAATATTTTCTGATTATAGAGAAATATTTACTTTATGTATCAAATTCATAAAATACATAAAACATAAAGAAGAAAATCAATTCACCACCCAAACCATTTTGTATTTGCATTTCCTTCAAGTCTTTTATTATATCTTTTAATACACACATACTCCCTTACTTTAAAAAATAACAGAGTCAGGAGGATATGGTATATTTTATGATTTTCTTTTTTAAATTAATTCTCATACAATGTGTTTATAAAGGCAAAGCATATGAACATGATATTAACTGAGAAAGAGGCTAAGCCAAGTGACTAGTTAGATTCACACTTACACCTTCATTGCTAATTGTGATAACCTGTTTGAACTAAGGTCTCCAAGGGTTAATTAGCCAGCAGCATTTATCAGTAAAAGATAATGTTCTTAAATTTTACAAATATGTGCAAATTTATAAGTCTCTCATTTTCCAGTAAGAATCTGAACTCCAGAAAAATTTTTTCACATTGGTAGTTATATTAAAGACATAGAATCTTACCTAAGTTGAGAAATAATTGCCTTGGAAAATAGAGCTGCAGGTAAAACACCAATTAATGTGTTCATTGTTTCTTGTTTAAGGAAATTGCAAATTGTAAAATATGCTAATAACTAAAAAGAAACAAAATAAAAGATTAATTCAAGTTATCATGGCCCAAATACTAGTACCTAAAAGATAAATCATACTCTTGTGAGTAGAATTTTTTCCACTGGTGCATATTCCTATCTTCCTGGCAGGAATTTGAAGATCAAAATTCCTGAGTCTTCAGAACCTAGTGTATTCTATTTTTATTTTTTTATTTAGATTATTTTATTTTATTTTTAAAATGGTAATTCTTTTTAAAAATTTTTTTAAATGTTTATTTTTAAGACAGAGACAGAGAGTGAGCGGGGGAGGGGCAGAGAGAGAGGGAGACAGAATCAGAAGCAGGCTCCAGGTTCTGAACTGTCAGCACAGAGCCCTAAGCAGAGCTCAAACTCATGAGCCATGAGATCATGACCAGAGCTGACGTCAGACTATTAACTGGTTGAGCCACCCAGGAGCTCCCTTTTTTCTTTTCTTTTTTTTTTTTAAGAAAGAGACAGTGAGAGAGAAAGAACATGGAGACAGAGAGAGAGAGAGAGAGAGAGAGAGAGAGAGAGAGAGAGGGAGAGAGAATCTTAAGCAGGCTCCAGGCTCTGAGCTGTCACCACAGAGCCTGATATGGGGCTCAAACCCATGAACTGTTAGATCATGACAGGAGCCAAAGTCAGTGGCTTAACTGACTGAGCCACCCAGGTGCCCCTTAGATACATTAATTTTAAAAGAAATCTTTTGGGGTGCCTGGGTGGCTCAGGTGGTTAAGTGTTCAACTTCAACTCAGGCCATGATCTCGCAGTTCACAAATTTGAGCCCTGCGGGCTCTGTGCTGACAGCTCAGACCCTGGAGCCTACTTCAGATTCTGTTTATCCCTCTCTCTGGCCCTCCCCGCCTTCAAAAATACATTAAAAAAAATCTTTCTTAAAAAAATTAAAACAATTTTTTTTTACTTGAGTATAGCTGACACACAAGGTTCTATTAGTTTCAGATGAAAGCCCAATAGATTTTAAAACAAAAAATGTAACTAAAAACTATCAGAATAAAAGCACTAATTATCAACTGTGATGATTAGTTTTATGTATCAACTTGGCTAGGCCATAGTACCCAATTATTCAATTAAACACTAACCTAGGTGTTGCTGTGAAGGTATTTTGTAAAAGCAGGCAACATCTATAAACCATTGATTCTAAGTAAAAGAGCTATTCTTCATAATTTGGGTGACCCTCAACCATTCAGTTGAAGGGCCTTAAGAGCAAAACTAGGAGTCCCCTGAGGAAGAAGAAATTCTGTCTCAAGACTGCAGGATCAATTCTTGCTTGAGAATTTTTAACCTACCTGCCTGTCTTGCAAATTTCTGACTTGCCTGCTCCCACAGCTACGTTAGGCAACTCTCTGAAATAAATAAATCTCTTAATTATATCTATATCTCTTTCATTCCTCCCTTCCCTCCCTCTCTCCCATCACTTCAGCAGAGAAATTGCCTCCTGCCTTTATTCTGTGAGTAATATATATGCTCCATAGCTCCTTATTATCATTGTGGGGTCAAGTCCATTGCAATTATGCCACTCTAGTACTGAAATCTGCACATCTGACCATCTGACAAGTAACACAAATTAGTACATTTAACAGCGTAAGCTCATATATTTCTCTTCCTATCCAGAGTGTATTCACTTAGTCAATGAATCTAGGGATTCTGGTTTGTTTGTTTTTTAAATATGAACTATTATTTTTTTTAATGTTAATTTTTGAGAGAGAGAGAGAGCAAACAAGGAAGGGGCAGAGAGAGAGAGAGGGAGACAGAGGATCTAAAGGCTCTGCACTGACAGCAGATAGCCTAATGCGGGGCTTAAACTCATGAACCATGACCTGAGCTGAACTCAGATGCTTAACTGACTCAAGCCACCCAAGCGCCCCTAGTGGTTCTGTTTTTTAAGGAGTAAAATAAAGTTGTTAAAAAAGATGAAGACATTAAAAGAAAGTAAAAAGTAAAAGAAAGTTGTTTAAAAACCCAAACTATGGGGAAAAGGATATATGATAACTGCAAGTGTTAATGTAGTTAACAAAGTTACTGTAATTTAACAATACATTTTACTCTGCACTTCCTAACAGCCAGGACAAGAGGCTAAACAATTTATATAACTCATTTTACTTAATAAAAGGAAACATATTTATTCTTTGAGAGAGAAAAAAAAGTTTGTTCTTTTTTTTTTTGTAGACGCATCTAGGAAGAGTTTGTTTTCAATAATTCTTAAATAAGAGGTAAAGAGCAAAATGACCAATATTTTCAGTAATCATTTTTAAACAGATGTAGAAGTGATTATCTTCCAGACTTTTTACTTACTAATCAAAAGCCCAAAATATAAAGGCTAGAACTTAGATGGGGGTGCTATATGTTGGATGATTTCACTTGATACACTAGGTGGCTAGTACATCCCTTAGATCTGCATTGTTCAATGGTGGTCGCTGGTGGTCACTAACAACCTGATATGTGGCTAGTCTGAAAAGTGTAGTGGTGCCTGGGTGGCTCAGTCGGTTAAGTATCTGACTTCGGCTCAGGTCATGATCTCATAGTTTGTGGGTGCAAGTCCTGCACTGGGCTCTGTGCTGACAGCTCAGAGCCTGGAGTCTGTTTCGGATTCTGTCTCTCTCTCTCAAAAATAAATAAATGCTTACAAAAAAAAAAAAGATAGGCTATAAATGTAGGATAAATACTGGATTTCAAAGATTAGCATTAAAAATATAAAATATCTCACTAACTAGTTTTTACATTGATTACATACTGAATTGATAATATTTTCATATACTGGGCTAACTGGAATACATTATTAAAATTAATTTCACTTATTTCTTTTTACTTTTTCTAATGGGGCTTGTAGAAAATTTAAAGTTAAATATGTGGCTAATATATTTCGATTGCACACTGAGGCCTTAGGTAGTTCTTCCCCAGGTTTTTCACAACAGGAAGTAAGTGGCCACTGGAGGACTAAGAGCATCAGTATTGTGGGCACATCTCTATAGAGGTCTGGCTCAGCAGCTGGGAAGTTCTATCCTAGAAGATCTTCTTTAGACATAATTTCCCTCAGCCATACTTTTGAAAGGATCAAGACGTTAGATAATCTAAGGCATGCTTCTGCAGAGTGGCAGTTTGTTAGCAGTGTTTCAAATGGAGAGGAGATGCCTGCTTCTAATCTCTAATGGGCAGCAGTAAGACGGCCACTCTATTATCAAACTAGAAAAATACAATCAGGATTCTTACTAGGAAAGAAAATCATTAGACTCTTCCAGAGTTAAGCTTCAATTATACTTATAGGCCAAGTCAAGCTGTTGTTGAAAAATTAATCTCAGGGTTGATTACTTGACAGAGTACCTGGGTAAGTACTGAATGACACCATAGAATTTCATCCCATTAAGATGCTCCTGGGCCACAAAATTTTCAAGTACATCTGATAGACATACATACACTCTTTCTCTTTAATATTTCTTTTTTTAAAATGTTTTATTTATTCTTGAGAGAGCATAAGTGGGGGAGGGGCAGAGAAAGGGGAAGAGAGGATCCAAAGCAGGCTCTGCACAGACAGCAGTGAACCTGATGTGGGGCTTGCACTCATGAGATGCAAGATCATGACCTGAGCTGAAGTCGGATGCTCAAAAGACTGAGCCGCCGAGGTGTCCCTCTCTTTAATATTTCTAAAGACATATCATTTTGTGCCAACAGAACCAATGTGCACTCATGTTACAAAATCAGTTGGCCTGCTGAATTTAATTACTAGGTACTGACAATTTCAATTTTGGGCTCCAGTTTGTCTGTTAAGACAACAATTTTGGTTTTCATAAAGCTGATGCTGAACAAGTGATTCCAGGGAAGAAGAGCAAGATACTGGAAAGAGTAAAACAGGGAAGAAAAACAAACAGAGGTATGCTCTGGTCAGTGCTCTGGACATTGGGACCCAATTCCTGCTGGAACCTTCTAAGGAGTAATGTTGAATGTGTCCGAACTGTTTCAATGTGCTTGACCCATTTGCCCAAGGGGCAGACAGGGAGTGTTTATCCATTAGTTCCTATCCCTCACGGGTCAAGGGTTATCTGGTGTGTTAATCCTCTCACATTTCCAGGCTGACTCCCCACAAGCATCCCATGCTACAGTGTCAAAGTAGAAAACTAAAGTTACTCAGCAGAGCTGTAGTGAGATTATACCTAAGACAGATGGTGGCTGCAGCTAGGCTGGAGTAAAGCAGGACAAGAGCATGTGAGGGAGGGCTCAAGAGGTATGTGATAACAGTTTCTTATATGCCTGTCCCTTAGTGCATTGAGATTGAGAATATCAAATAATCTTGAATTACACACAAAGACTATCTTTTCAAAAATTCAAATATATTGAACTGTTTGGAATATTATGGTGGAAAAAAATATAGGGAGCTCATAGACCACATAAATGGGGAGAGAGAAACAAAGCAGAAAATTTCATGATAATTTCTATAGAGCAAACGTTCAAAATACCAAATATTATTCTCAAACACAGATTAGTCCTTTAAAAAAAGAGTTTAAATGAGTGGATAAGTTAGAAATATTTCTATATAACTTCTCATCAAATTAGGATTCTTATGGACTTTAATAACAAGTAAAAATTATAAAATAACAGCAGCTATCACTTATTTAATATCTATTTTGAGCTACACATTGGCTAAGCATTTTACACATACCAGTTCACTAGGTTAAAAAACTACTGTCAAGATTTAGGGTGACTCAGTCGGTTAAGTGGCCAACTCTTGGTTTTGGCTCAGGTCATAATTCCACAGTTTATGAGTTAGAGCCCCACCTCGGGATCTGTGGTGACAGTGTGGACCCTGCTTGGGTTCTTCCCTCTCTCCCTCTCTCTCTGCCCCTTCCCCACTTGCACTGTCTGTCTCTCTCAAAATAAATAAATAAGCTTTAAAAAAACTACTGTCAAGATTAGTAATTTTCAACTTTTTGTACTATGACCTTTAGTAAGTATATTAGGGTTGTCAAAAAAAAACAGAACCAGTAACATGTGTATGAATGTATGTGTGTATATTTATATATATATATGTGTACGTATGTATTTATATATATATGTATGGATATATGTATATATATGAGGGGGACTGATTAATTTTAAGGAATTGACTCACATAATTGTGGAGGTTAAGAGTCCAAATCTTCATGGTAGGCTGGTAGACCGGAGACCCAGGGAAGAGTTAATGTTGCTTGAGTCCAAAGGAGTCTGCAGGCAGAATCCCCTCTTTCTCAGAGGAGGTCAGTCTCTTTTCTCTTGTGGTCTTCAACTGATTGGATGAGGCCCAGCCACATTATGGGGGGTAATCTGTTTTGCTCAACGTCTGTTGATTTAAATGTTCATCTCATCTAAACAGTTCCTTCACAGCAAAATCTAGACTAGTGTTTGACTACAGGTGCTGTGGCCTACTCAAGTTGACCCATAAAAATAAGCCACCACAATAAGAAATACAGTACATGAACATATGTGCGTATGTGAAATAAGAATTTCATAAAACAATACTATTAGTATTTCCTATTGTATATTTTTTCTACTCTATTAAAAAGAAAAAATACTTATAACCCACTAAGTTGATTTCACAACCCACTAATGTATTGCATAAGTTGAAAAACCCTGCCCTAGATGACACATCCGTTTGTTCATGTTGTAGAAAACCAGCAAAAAAAAAAAAAAAAAAAAAAAAAAAAGTATCACAATGGCAACAGAATGTGATATTTGAGAAGGAAATTAAGTATATTTGAATACATGAAACATAGTGAACATATGTATATCAGAAAAGTTATAAAAAATGTCTGATTTCTTATTACCATAGCAACAACATACACTTAGCAAATTAGTACAGTATTTTGTCACTGTCATAATAAATATTTGAGAATAAAATCTGGCATGCCTAACTGTGACAATCAACAGTGGCTTGATATCCTAGAGGGTACATCACAAATAAAACCAATATAATCTTCCTAAACACCATTATTTAAAGAAATCAATTTACATCTGATAAAAGTAATCAGTAGCAATTTATTTTTCTTGAAATTTAGATTGTGAAGATAATCATTATTTCTTCAACATGGAAGAATAAGAGGAATATCATAAGAAATTGTTTTGGTAAGATAACCGAGAAAGGTGTGAATTAAAAAAAAAATACAAACCTGACCTCATTTTAACTCCCTTAACCATTTTTCACTGGGTGTAAGCCCAGTTTTAACACCTAAATGGGACTTGCCTTAGTAACTGATGATGTGACTCAGAAGGTTAACTATTCAGAACAAATTGTGTATAGTTTTTAATATGCACCCAGTAAGTTATGATGAATCTCATAAGACACTGAGCATAAGCATATCTAAAAATAATAAATAATAGCAATCTATTTATATACAACTTAAAAAAAAACCCTTTTATGTTCTGCACTTTAAAAGTCAGATAAAAGGTCAAAACAGAAGGAAAAAATGTGCTAAGGATAAATGAAGCTCAAACTCAGACCTCGGCTTTGCAACAAGGCATTTAAGAAGCAATCCTTTTAGGGGTTCCTGGGTGGCTCAGTCAGTTAAGCATCTACTCTTGGTTTTGGCTCAGGTCATGATCTCACAGGTTCGTGAGTTCCAACCTCACATTAGGCTCTGTGCTGACAGTATGGAGCCTGCTCGGAATTCTCTCTCTCCCTCTCTCTCTCTGCCCCTCCCCCCCCTTTCTCTCTCTCTCTCTCTCTCTCAAAATAAATAAATAAACATTAAAAAAAGAGAAGCAATCCTTTTAGAATAAGAAAGGTGGGATGCTTGAAATTTGAGATAATGTTTAGCAAGACCTACTTAAAATCAATATTTGGAAAACCAAAAAAATTAACACAAACTAGCATAAAAACTTCTTGCACAGTTAATAAATAAATACCTCCAGTTAGGGAGACACATTAGCTTATGGTTGAGTATAGACTCTGACAAGCTTGAAATGCTCAAGATTTACTTTCATTTCCTACCACATTTTTTCTAGGGAAGCATGGCAAATTTTATATCACCTTTTTTTTACAAAGCTAGAGGTCAATACCAAAAAAGGTATGTAGAAAAGTCATTTCTAAGTGTTATGACATTGAGTTTCAAGTGCTTGTTTTTATTCATTTATTATGATAGTTAAGTGAAAAGTCAGTATACAAAATAAAAAGTATACCGAAATTAAAATAACATACCAATGTATGAATAACTTGTTAAAGTTGAATTGTGCAACCAGCTATATGATTTGGGGTATTTTACTATTTCTATTTTTAAAATTGTTATATTAATTTTTTATTAAAAAAATTTTTTTAATGTTTATATTTGAAAGAAAGAGAGAGACAGAGCATGAGCAGGGAAGGAACAGACAGAGATGGAGACACAGAATCTGAAGCAGGGTTCTGGCTCTGAGCTGTCAGCAGAGAGCCCAATGTGGGCTCGAAATCATGGACAATGAGATCATGAACTGAGCTGATGACGGATGCTTAACTGACTAAGCCACCCAGGTGCCCAGTAACATTGTTATATTAATTTTTTAATCAAATAAAGGATGATAAACCAAGTACAGTCATAACTCTGGTCATGCCAGACTCATAGAGGTGTGCAATAACTCCACTGGCAGGTATAAACTGCAGGGCTTCAGGCGCTCCTGAATGGGGAGTTGCTGTGCCTAGCCAAAAGAAGCACACAGTTTTAGGCATGAGGGAGGTGAAATGACTGGCATAACTCCACTCGATGGAACTTTTCACTGCGGATGGTGGTCAACCCATCCAGATACATCTTCTTTGGGGAGATAGAAATGCTAGTAGGTGAATAAAGAATGGGATGTTGATCAAGTTCAAGGATATATCCTTTCCAGTCTGGGAAACCAAAGATCCCAGAATGACTACATAACTGAAGACATAATGCTCCCTGTGTAAACTTGCAATAAAATCTAATTTCTGAAGGCAATATGTGAATGTTTTTCCCTTGCGACCTCAAAGAATCAGACTAATTGACTTTTGCAGAGGAAATAAAAAGAAAACTAAAAACTGAATCTAAACATAATTGAACAGAGTTTGTGTCTAGGACAGGTTGGTATGTACAACAGAAATCTATAAGGAAACTATGTTAGCTATTAGGCACATATCAGGTGCTTGTTAAGTAACTAAATGAATAATAAAAATATACAAGCATTCAGGTTTTAACAAGGAATCCCAAAACTTAAGCTACGATGATTGTTTTTTATGCATATTGCTATGATAACTTCTTAAGTGCCTTCAGTATTTTAGAATTTCAAGTATTTCACTTTTCAGGTTATTCTAAATATCTTATTTTTGTATCAGGAACCCAACACGTTCTCTTAAAATATACGATTACAAGGTTTCATTGTATTCTTTTTTTTATTTAAATTCATATTAACATATAGTATAATATTGGTTTCAGAAGTAGAATTTAGTGATTCATCACTTACATATAACACCCAGTGCTCATACCAGCAAGTACCCTCCTTAATGACCATCACCCATTTAGCCCATCCCCCACCCAGTACCCGTCCACAATGCTCAGTTTGTTCTCTGTATTCAAGAGGCTCTTAGGGTTTGCCTCCCTCTCTGTTTTTATCATATTTTGTTTTTCCTTCCCTTCCTTTATGTTCATCTGTTTTGTTTCTTAATTTCCACACATTGTATTATTTTTTAATAAAATATTTCAAGTGTATAAATATAGTTAATAATATTACATATATCTAAGTGCCCAATACCCAGCTTAGGAAACAGAATACTATAGCTATAATCAACTTAAAAATTAAAATACCACAGATAAAGCAGTACAGATATGACCAACATACAGCTTGAGAAATAAAACACTACAGATATGACCCATAAAACACTCTGTGACCCCTCCCCCCAACATTCTCCTTCCCCAGAGGTAACAACTACTCTCAATTTCTTGTCTATCATTTTCATGTGTTTTTATTTTATTTTATTTTATTTATTTATTTTTATGTTTTATATTTGAGAGAGAGACAGAGAGCAAGTAGAGGAGGGGCAAAGAGACAGAGACAGAATCTGAAGCAGGCTCCAGGCTCTGAGCTGTCAGTACAGAGCACAACGTGGGGTTCTAACTCAGGAAACGAACCGTGAGATGGTGACCTGAGCCAAAGTCGGACTCTTAACCGGCTGAGCCACCCAGGTGCCCCTCATGCATGTTTTTAATACTTTTATTACATCTTTATTCTTATGTTTTGAGAGAGAGACAGAGAGAGAGAGAGCGAGCGAGAGCACATGTGCAAGCACAAGCAGGGAAAGGACAGAGGGAGAAGGAGAGAGAGAGAATCTTAAGCAGGCTCCATGCCCAGCACAGAGTCCCCTGATGCAGGGCTGGATCGCACACTGACTGAGCCACCCAGGCACCCCACTGCATGTTTATATACCCATAAACAACAGCAGCAGTGATTTCCTACTTTGTTTTGCACACTTATCTCCTAAGACCTTTGAAAACTATGTACCATCTTGCACGTTTAAATTGACACTTAAATAATGGCACGAGATGTATTTTCAAGTTTATTGCATATTGAATACATCCTCTAAGTATGTTTTTGTCAAAGCCTTGGAGCTGCAGTTTAACTTACTCAATTTACGGAAAATACAGCCATATAACTTAATTGGCAAAGCCAGTCCTCATTGTCAAACCCAATCAGCCAAATCTGACTTGTCTGTCAGAAGAAATCTAACTTAATTTTTAAATTCAAATAAATGTATTATTATGTGTCTCTATGACAACTTTCTCACTTGTGGATTTTAATTTTAAGATAGATAAATGGTTATCTAGGTGGACAAAGAAACTAGAAGGCATGGATCCTTGCCATGAGTTTGCCAGCTGGCTGAAATAATGTGCTGCCCCGTTCAGTAATTTTTACTGAAGATTTCTCTGCTTTAGTCTCAAGAGACTATCCCTCAGGAGAAATTCACTCTCCAGTAGTCTCTGTTTGGTGCCCTGGAGATTTTTAAACCCCAAGGCAATGCACCACAGTAAGATTTAGCAAGGACAAGGGGTAAGCTTTTCTTTTGAAAAGTGGGAGACAGATGATTACGAAAGATGTCAAAAAGGAGAACTGGCAGACCAGAAAGAGTTCTCAGACAGATCGTTTTTAGGAAAGATGACATATGGAAAGAGAGAATACGGAAATTAATTTCTTTAAGGCCATACATACCCGCATATCCCACTGGACATCTTCGTGTTCTCAGGGGTAGAGGTATCCCAATTTGAAAACCACTCATCAGTAGGAGCGGTTAGCAAACTAGGATCCACCCACCACCTGTTTTATAAATAAAGTTACACCACACATAGCCACACTCGCTCATATATGTAGTCTATAACTACTTTCACACTACCATGGCAGAGTTAGGAACAGGAGCAACGAGACCGTGTCTCATGACACCTGAAATATTTACTATACGGTGCTCTGAAGAAAAATTTTGCTACCTCTCATCTACAGCATCACGTATGTTTTTCAAAATTCTTCTCTTTAAATAAAAATTATATGTTCACATAATTTATAGGGCTACATTGTTCTAAAATACTTATGATATGCTTTCAAATGATGCTTCTGGTTATGGCCCAGGCCAAACAAGGGAGCTGAGAAACTGACAGCTATAAAGGAAGACTCTGCTCCTAAATCCTCCACAATATCTAAAAACGTTTTTGTGTTACTACTTCTTTACTTTCCAATTTTAAGCACTGCATATTGACTTATTACTGAAAATGAGAATTTATGGGGCATCTGGGCGGCTCAGTCATCTAAGCGTCTTACTTTAGCCCAGGTCACCATATCATGATTCATGAGTTTGAGCCTCACATGGGGCACTGTACTGACAGTGTTGAAGCCTGCTTGGGATTCCCTATCTCCTCCTCTCTCTGCCCCTCCCCCAATTACTCTCTCTCTCTCTCTCTCTCTCTCTCTCAAAATAAACTTAAAAAAAAAAAAGAAAGTGAGGATTTACCTCATCCTTCTTGAGACCAAATACTCTCCAAATAGTTATAGATCAATATTCAATATTTATATTATGAATAAACACTATAACAAGTAAGTTATCTAGTATACTAGGATTTTTCTTTTTCCTACCTAAGTTCTGTTTTTCTTGGAAATAATAAGTAAATTCTGTTTATTGTCAATGTACTTAGCTATAACTCAACTTCATTTGTTAAGTTCAGTAAGTATATGTTCATTTAATCACTCTCTTTTCTGACTGGTACCTCTTCACTCAAATTTGTCTGGATAAATAAATAAACTTTCCATAAATAAACTCCCAGTTTTCAAATGGGAGAGAAGTTGCTGGGTTTTCAGACTTTCACAAAAAGAATTTAATAGCATCCTTCTCTTTTTTTTTTTCCAGAAGACTTAACACTGATACAGTGCTATTATTTAATATATGGTTCATGTTCAAATTTTACTAATTACCCCAATACTGTCCTTTATGG
Source organism: Acinonyx jubatus (assembly GCF_027475565.1). Classification (NCBI taxonomy): domain Eukaryota; kingdom Metazoa; phylum Chordata; class Mammalia; order Carnivora; family Felidae; genus Acinonyx; species Acinonyx jubatus. The sequence goes on along the minus strand of NC_069380.1, from coordinate 127,337,816 downwards.
CTAAGTTTTTTCCCCAATCCAGGGTCACATATTACATTTAATTGTCGTGTTGATCAGTCTTTCTTTGTTGTTCATAACACTAACATGACCCATCTGGTGTTTAATGACATGTGTTCCAATTTAGGTTTTCTGGCTTTGCCCTCATGATTAGATTAGGATTCTGTATTTGAAGAAATACAACATAAATATTACCTTATTCTCAGTGCATTATACAAGGAGGCACACATATCAAGTCTGTCCTACTTGTTTAAGGTGGTATCCTTAAAGTAGATTTGTCTACTCGAAGTATACCTTTTTTTTTCCCTTTGTAATTAATAAGCAATCTGTTGGGAGATACCTTGAGATCATGTAAATATCTTTTTTAAATGTTTATTTTATTTTTGAGAGAGAGAGAGAGAGAGAAAGAGAACGGGGGAGGGGCAGAGAGAGTGGGAGACAGAGGATCCCAAGCAGGCTCCATGCTGTCAGGGCAGAGCACCATGCGGGGCTTGAAACCATGAACTGTGAGATCATGACCTGGGCTGAAGGCAGATATAACCAACTGAGCCACCCAGGTGCCCTGAGATCATGTAAATATTGTGTTTCCCAACAAAATTTGACCCAATGGTTTTAGCACCCACTAATAATTTTTCCCTGAATAAGCTATTACAATGATCACTGAAAAATGGTGATTTTCCAACTCTATTATTGCACCTACAATTTACTGGTTAGCATCTAATTGCTTCTTAAGCAGATTTTCAACTAAGTTACTGTTTTTAGCACCAGCCTCAACTCCACTTTTAGAATGTCCCGGCACTGCCAATTACTGAACATTCTGAGGTTCTGTGATATAAACCGGGTTGCTTCTGGGCTTTCTTCTCTGCCAGATGAGAAGTCATTCTCCATTTTGCTAAATCTGTTACCACCTGTTCGTCTGCTTTCCAGCTTCTAAAACACTGTTGCTGTTTTTGTCTCTTCAATTTCTTTGACCTTGTAGGTTTATGCTTTTTAAAACAAATCCCTTTGCTGTTGTTTTCATTAGGCTTGCAAAGAAAAAGTAAACTCAGAGTTTAACTTGCTAACTTTACTTGACGGTCCATTAATCTTTCTTTGCTTTCAAACTTTATATAAATAGTATTGTACTGTATGAAATCTTCTGTAACTTGCTCTTTTTGTTTGACATCATGTTTCTGAGATTTATCCCCATTGATAAATGCAGCTCTAGTTCATTCATTTTTTTAAGGTTATTTATTGAGAGAGAGAGGGAGGGAGGGAGAGAGAGAAAGCAGGGGAGGGGCAGAGAGAGAGAATCTCAAGCAGGCTCCATGCTGTCAGCACAGGGCTTGATGCAGTGCTGGAACCCACAAACTATGAGATTATGACCTGAGCCAAAATCAAGAGATGGATGCTTAACCGTCTGAGCCACCCAGGCAGCCCTAGTTTATTTATTTTTAATGAATCATGCTGTAACCTACTATATGATCATGTTGCAATTTTCTTATCCATTTCCACTTAATAACAAGAAGTGAGTGTGAGGTTTGAGGTAGGGGTCCAAAATCCATCTTTGCAATTTAAGGCAGCAGGAAAGTGGGGTTACATATGCAAAATATCCATTTTAAAAGACATTTCAATTCTGTAACTTCTAAAATGAACATAATAATACTGGGTACTGAGAACTCAATCAATAAGTGTCAGTTACTTGCACACAATGGTGAAATGGGCCTCAAGAATTCAGAAGTAACTGCTGGTTCAGTTGGTGGAACATGTGACTCTTGACCTTGGGGTCATGAGTTTGAGTCCCATGTTGGGTGTAGAGATTACTTAAAAATAAAACCTTAAAAAAAGAATTCAGAAATAAGATTTTTTTTCTGAAAATTGAACTGTAAGATCAACATCTTACAGGCCAGAACAGCGATGTGAAAAGAATAAACGAAAGAACATCTGCAGGGTCAGCAACATTTGATCATAATGTAACCACTGTAATAGCAAAAGAAATAATATGTCAGTCAGAATGGGGAAGCAAAGAAAAGAAGAGATCACAGAGACAAATGCTGGCAGTCCATACAAACAGCATCCCTGAAAGCAAAAGCCTCAACCAGCACATGGCAATTTTTACTATTCCAAATCATAAGGTTATTCCTAGTATAGAGACAGATGTTGGGAACTGTGGCCAATTCTATTTAAATATTTCCATTCCTATGGGTCAGATTATCCCTATTGTGAGATGGACACAACAGGCAGTTATAGCCCTGATGCAATTAAACATTTATTTTACTTAACTCCCTTTATCCTAATGTCATACTTACCAGGTAACCTACTGTTTTTTCCTGTGCTAATTGAATTTCTATTGTAAATTAACAGATTGGAATTCTGGCAACTATTTCAAACTCACATATTTATCTTTTAGTCATTGGATATCTTTTAGAGCCAAATCACCTTGGACATGGACAAAAGTGAGTCTTTGGAGCTTCTAGGTCAGATCTGAGAACACAGTCAAGTAAATGAATTACTGTTAAGTATTATCCCACCTAGCTACCCCAACCTTTCATTTGACTACAGCATCACCATCTCCATTTCTACTGGCTTCTAGAATTTTCTCTTCCTTTTTTTATGGAGTATATGTATTAAAAATGAAATAGATGAGGTCCAATATTATAGCTTTCTTCTAGTGTCTGTAAACCTATTGCTGAGTCATGTATTTTGTCAATATTTGGCAATACATTTATTTACTTTTTACAAACTTTGTTTCCTACTGTTCTGTCAGTATGAAAGAAGAAGAAATATTTAAAAATATTTGCTATACGTGACTTCAAACGGAATATGGTCATCACTAGGAAAAGTCTACCTCATTAATTTTGTGAAATATTAATTCAACTTGTACCACACTGACGAATAGGTGCTTTACTATATTGGCAACCAACAGTAACAATACAGTACAGGCAATGCTCAAATTCAAAATATGTTCAGTTTTATCAGGTCATTTTACAGTGGGTTGTTGGAAATTCAAACTCTGCATGGAGACCATGGAATACGCTTACATGGCAATGAGATTTCCAATTCTGTCAACAAAAGCTTATCAAATAATTAATCAGGCTCTGTGTTACGTATCTGTGACATACAAACAAATATGTCTTGTGCCATACAGCTCATACTATAGTCAGAAAGATGGAAAAATAAAACAGAGAGTTATAATACTGAACTCAAAGAGCTACACAGCTGTACATGGCAGTACAGTTCTAATTAGATAGGAGCGATTAACTCTATGCGATGAAAAGTTGAGCAAACAGTCGAGGAATTTTAAAGGGAATCAAAGAATCCCATCAAAGAACTTTAAAGGGAACTAAGCACAAGCAGAAGTGTGCCAGCTGATGAGAGAGGGAAAAGACAGGAAACCTGAGAAACAGTAGGGAGTTCTTGTAGAGTTGAGTGGGTATAACAAGCAGAAGGAGGAAAGTAACAAAACGTGGGCTGGGCACAAATCAGGAGGCCATTCATGGTCTGCCAGCCAACTAGACCTTCTTTCGGACAGAGCTTCCCAAGAAATATGCCTAAATATTTATTCCTTCAGACTTGAAAGGGGCCAGGAGAAAAAAAACTGGTGCCAGAGGGTAGATGTGCTTGATTTTATAAAAAACAGCCAGTTTTTTTAATGTGGTTGCATTATTTTTACAACAACCAGTACTACATGAAAGGTATGGTTGCTCTAGTTATTGTTAATCTTTTGAATTTTAGCTCTTTTCTTGTGTGTCTAGTAGAGTGGCATCTCATTGTGGTTTCCCTGATGACTAGAGATGGTGAGTATCTTTTCATAGGCTTAGTGCTCATTCTTGTATTTTATAAAGTGACTGTTCAAGATTTTTACCCAATTTTTATTAGTGTTGCCTTCTTTTCTTTTAAATCATTGAGTTGAGGTGTTCTTTGTATAGTCTGGATACGAGTCTTGTCAAATACATACGCTGTGATTATTTTCTCCCAGTTTACTGCTTTGCTAATGTTATTTTTTGAGAAGCTTAGTTTTAATTTTGATTAAGTTCAAATGATCAATGCTTCTCCCTTCTGGATAGTGCTTTCTATCTCTTGTTTACCCCCAAGTTGTGAAAATATTCCACTATGGTTTCTTCTAGAAGGATTTTAAGTTTTAGCTTTTATGTTTAGTCTATGTTCCATCTTGAATTAATACTGGCACATGATGTCAGGTAGGGATCTTTATTTTTTCCATGTGGACATTAAGTTATTCTAACACCATTTGTTGAAAAGGCTTTCCATTTGTAATTGTGTTCCTTTGGTGCCATTGTCAAAGCCAATTGGCTGTATGGTGTCTACTTCTGGATTCTCTATTCTTTTTTTTTTTTAATTTTTTTTTTACATTTATTTATTTTTGAGAGACAGAGAGAGACAGAGCACAGGTGGGGGAGGGGCAGAGACAGAAGGAGACACAGAATCCGAAGCAGGCTCCAGGCTCTGAACCATCAGCACAGAGCCCAATGTGGTGCTCAAACCCACAAACTGTGAGATCATGACCTGAACCAAAGTCGGACGCTTAACCGACTGAGCCACCCAGGCGCCCCTGGATTCTCTATTCTTTTCCATTCATTTATTTATATATCCTTATCCCAGTACCTCATTACTACAGTTTTAGAGTAAGTCTTAGTGCCAGACAGTGTAAGTTCTCTAATTTTTAATCTCCTTTTTCATGATTGCTTTCAGCTACTTTAGGGCCTTTGCATTTTCAAATATATTTTAGAATTCATCTGTATCTTGATTTCTACAAGTCTGGTGGAATTTTAACTTGATTTTTATTTGACTAACTCTCTACACCAGTGGTTTGCAAGGCATGGGCTCTTGACCAGCAGCATTAGTATCACCAAGGATCTTGATGCAATGAAAATATTCAAGCCTCACCCTAAGACCTAGTGGATCAACCACTCTGGGGCTGGGACCTGCAATCTGTGTTTTAACAAGCCTTCCTGGTGATGGTGATGCATGATAAAGTATAAGCTTTGCTACTGCAGATCAGTTTGGAAGAAGTAACGTCTTAGCAATTAAATATTCCAACCCACGAACAGATATTTCTCTCCATTAATTTAGGTCTTCTTCAATTTCTCTCAACAGCATTCTGTAGTTTTAAGTGTACATGTCTTGCATATATTTTGCTTAATTTATATCAGGGTATTTAATATTTTCTGACACTACTGTAAATGGCACTCTAATTGTTACTAGCTAACCTTTAGCCATGGCGTACAGGTAGAAGAGACAGAAGTCTATTTGGGGGTGGGAATTCACTAAGAGATTTGAAAAAAACGTAGAGAGCTCAAATGACTGATAGCATCTTGAAAACTAACTAGTTTTAACAGACATGCAAGATTAGGAGGTTGTTTCCAATGAAGTGACATAGGTATGAAGCATAAGCAACTGTGCAAATCACAAAAAGAGGGACAACCAGATATGCTCTCCCATAGTCTTGCCAAACATTTTCTACAGTCTTGACAAAAAGATCAAACATGAGTAGCCAGCTTCTGGATGCAGGTGCCAAACTGAAGGAAAGACAGAGGACAGAGGAACATCGTGAACTAACATGAATAACATAAGATCAACAAAATCTAAACTGTGGCAAGATCTACAGGTCAAATAGGCTGGGTTTTTCAACAGACAAATTTATAAGAAAATAAAAGGGATGGAGGAGAACCACAGAGATTGATGGAGATTTAAATCAAATATGAAGTTTTTACAAAATGTAAAACTCTAAACTATAATGTACATTTGGGTGATAAAATTATATAAATTTACTGCAAAAGGTTCAGGGTTGGTTTTGGGGGAGGCTGTATTATGACAGAGTACATGATTCTGGATTAGATGACAAAGTTCTATTTCTGACCTTGTGGAATTCACCTTATAATAACCCATTAAGCCATATATTTAATTCCTGTGGCTTTCTGTAAACTTGTCTTACTTTAAATTAAGTAGTTTTCTCTTAACCGGACATATGTAGAATCTGGGATTTAAGAGTTTACAAACTGTAGTGGTAGAATGGTGTTTGGTGATGGTAAGAACTAAGGTGAGGCTACATTAGTGGTTGTTCACTTGAGGTATGGATATTAGTATGGATGGAGTAAAAAAAAAAAAACTGAACAGCTAAGACTTGGGAAGGCATTGAAGAAGTCTCTAAGTCTGGTTCTCATCTTCACCATCAGGGTGGGGAGTGGCCTGGAGGTTGGGAGAGATAAAAATTATAAATAGGTGGAGAAAAACATACTTAGGTCACAAAGTTACTACTCTCCCCTAGGTTCACGAAATGAAAGAATATTTTGGAAGGGACAAGGGAAAGAAAGAAACAGTTGAACCCATATTCTTTCTGTGGGTTGTGGTAAAATGAGCACAAGGAGGCTCACTATCTTTCAGACACAGGCAGATTTCAGTTGAGGTTTTGTGGTAGAGAAAGTTCCTAGGAAATATTAAAAGTTAAGGATAAATTGCTAACAAAGAAACAGAAATTTCTGAAACACAATGGAAGAGATCAAGAGGGAGGAAAGGGTGTGTGTGTGTGTGTGTGTGTGTGTGGTGAGGAGGATGCAGAAGAGCATAAAGAAGGATGACATTGATAATACATTAGAAAAGATGCAAGGGAAGGCTCCTATTCCGATATTCAAGAATGTGAGCATCATGGATAGAATGACTTGGTCTCACTGTTCTGATTGGAGCTTGTGTGAAATGCTGGGATTACTTGAAATTTACAGGGGTGGTGTCTTAGCTCTAATAGTTTCAGGTGCCTTCATCTAATCACTTTGCACATCAATGTTTCCATGGAAGAAGGCTTTCAGAATTCTGAGGTTAGAAGAAACTGCTTTAGCTCTGAGAATAAGAAGTCTTAATACGGCCAAGTGAAGAGGAATTGTAAGGTCTCCTTGATGATTCCTAGCACTGCAAACCACTGGGGATGCTTCTGAATCCTGAATCACAATGACTTTTTCTTCCCTTTCATTTCCAAGGTTCACAGATATTAGAAAGATCTGACAAGAGTAAGGCAGGGCAAAAGTGGAAGTAACATACAAAGCTATAAATGGGCTTAGAGATAAGCTTGTTCAGAGCCCAGCCTGACAAACACTGATGGGGTCAGTACAGGAGAAATGGAGCATATGTATGTCAATTTATGGGTCACCATGAGTTCTGCCCTGGTGTACCCCACCTCTCAACAAGTGGGGCCTGACTGGTGGAGCAACATTTCTGTTGTCATCAGGGCTGTAGTAGTGAAGGAAAAGTGGAGAGAAAAGAAGAGGGAGGTCCTAAACACAAGAAAAGGAGAAGGCAGTATACTAATCAATTTGGAAAATTTCCTCTTATGGAATACATTTAATTCTAACAAAACAATTTTAGAACACTTTAGGCTATTGTTTTAAAATAAAAATTATGAAATAACTATGTTTTAAAAATACTACACCACAGCAATGCTATACTTTTTATTCTCTGTGCTGCCAAAACTGTTTTTAAAGTTTAAAATAAAAATTCATCTATTATACTGAGTGTTCCATGTTACACGCTAGTTGTATATTTTAAGGTTTCTTCAGATATGATAGAGTTAAATGTATATAAAATTATAACATTTTACGTTTGATATAAAATTGAGGGAAAAATAAGCACAGGATGATTTGGATAGGACCATGAGATTCAGTATTTCTCAGACTTTTGCACCAAAGCACCCATAGCAGAACATAGCTCCCAGGAACCAGGCAAAACATCCTGACGTAAGCTGCTTTAAGTCTAAACTTTCTACAAAATATTTTTATTTTGTATTGCATTTGTATTTTTTCATTTTAAAATTCCTGTGAATTGAATGTTATATTATATAACTTGTGCATTTATTATAAAGATGTTTTAAATTCTTGTCTGTGGAGTAAAATGAACACTCTGGGAAGATGCATAATATTTATTCTGAGGCTTCATGTAAACTCCCAACTGAGAAACACAGCATTATAAATACATGCTATTTGAATATTTTTGTTGTGTAGTCTTACCTCCATCGTAGGTGGAGTCTTTCTTTTTCCTCTAATCCAAGCTAGAAAGACAAATAATACTTAAATGTAAATTTTTGATAATTTGCACAAACACTTCACTCATTCATGCATAAAACAAATATTTATTGAGCACCTGTTACATGTTATTTTAGGCACTGGACATGTAAGGAGGGACTAACCATGAATTTTCTCCTCTTCTGCAAAATATATACTAGTGAAGGGGAACAGAAAACAAACACACAAATATATGATGTCAGGTAATGATTTGTGTCCTGAAAAAATACAAGAGCATAGGGAGTTCAATAAAGAAAGGCAGTTCCATTTCCAAAATCAGACCTAATAAGTGCCTGATTTCCACTAAGTGCACAATGTTTGTAGCAACAGGAAGCAAGTGGGCCAGCTGCCTCAAGGGAAGTGTATATGAATTACATGGAAGATGTTTAGGAGAGTAGAATCAGCCTTTCTGGGTTCAAATCTCGACTGCATCCCTTACTAGCTGTGTAATCGGGGGCAAACTGCTTAATTTTGTAAGCATCATATTTCCAATCTGCAAAATATAAATTATAATAATATCTACATTTAACAGTTGTGAAAAGTATATGAAATTATATATACAAATTTTTAGCTCAGAGCCTGGAATACAGTAAGCATTAAGTCTAAGTTAATATTATTAATATTATTATTAACTATTATTATCTCTGTAATTCAATACAGCTATATTTTTTAAAATAGGCTGAAAAAAAACCCTAAGAGCAATAGTATCAGCTTGGACTATAAGAATATATCAAGAAAATATACTGTAGGAATTTGGTCTTTAAAAAGTAGAAAACTGATCACTTTAGTTAATTCTTTTTAACGTTTATTTATTATTATTGAGAGACAGAGAGAGACAGAGCATGAGCATGGGAGGGGCAGAGAGAGGAGGAGACACAGAGTTTGAAGCAGGTTCCAGGCTCTGAGCTGTCAGCACAGAGCCCAACGCGGGGCTCAAACCCATGAACCGTCAGATCATGACCTGAGCCGAAGTCGAATGCTTAACTGACTGAGCCACCCAGGCGCCCCTCACTTTAGTTGATTTAATTTTCATTACAAAATTGTGAGGTATCCTTATTTAATAGAGAAATTAAATAACTGTCTCAAATTTATACAGTAAGTACTAATGGTAGCATGTGAGTCCAGAGTTGTCCCCATTTCTAGTTCCAAAAGATATCCACATTCTACTAAGCTGCCTCTCAAATTTCAGTAAGCAACAAGCAAAGAACACAAAACTATGAAGAAAAGGTTGCACTCTTAATTACAAGTCAGAAAATAAGAATTGCTGACCCCATTTTACAGTTTGGGAAACTGAGTTTCAGAAAGATTAAGCAATCTGCCTAAACTCAACAGCCTGGGAATCAACTCCTTGTTAAAATGGCTCTAAAACCTGAGCTCTGTTTACCAGCTACCTTTTATTCAGACCAGCTCCACCAGCCTGCCTTTTGTCATCCAAGCAACAGCATCCAGGCAGGAACTGTCTTCCAGACAAACCCAGTACCGAATGGTTATTGGGTACAATGAGCAACATTCAATTGTCGGCCTTGCACTAATCCCATATAAGTATTTTTAATATAGTTCCAGTGTTTTATCTTCTCTACTCCTACTTCTGAGTTTCTACCCCTGTTGTTTTTCTCTGTATTCTCTTTATTCTTTTTTTAATTTTTAATTTTTATTTATTTATTTATTTTTACCATTTATCCATTTTTGAGAGACAGAGAGAGATAGAGTGTGAGTGGGGGAGGGACAGAGAGAGAAGGAGACACAGAATCTGAAGCAGGCTCCAGGCTCTGAGCTGTTAGCCCAGAGCCCAATGCGGGGCTTGAACTCACAGACCGCAAGATTATGACCTGAGCTGAAGTCAGATACTTAACCAACTGAGCCACCCAGGCGCCCCTGCGTTCTCTTTCTCGTTAGCTTCCACTCCTATTTGGTCCATTTCTAGCCCCAAGTTGTACAGATTTTATATTCCTTATTAGGCTTGTAAGGCTGTCAGGAGCAAGATGCATCCATGAGAGATTTATTTTTCTACCGGCTAAGTGCCTCAAAAGAGTAGGTGCTTAATACAGCTGTGGAACGAATACTTCCACTATAAAATATTTCCACTACACAAATATTTGCTGTAATGGGATTTTTACCTGTGTTAGAAAACCCAGCTTAGCAATAGCAAGATTCCTCTGTGCAATCAAGGAAATGAGTGCTTTATGGAATTTTCAACTGCCTTCTTATGGTCAAAATAAAAGTTACTTAGCTTTATTTATCGGCATTTTTTCCCCCAGGATAGAGCTTCTTATAAAATAATTCAACATAAGCCATATACCTCTAAAAGGTTTTAAGCAGTAAATCTTCAGTTTTAAATTAGATTAAAAAGTTAATTAAGAAAAATCAACTGCTAGGGCAGGGGTTGGCTAACTACACAACTTGAGAGTCAAATTCTATTTGTAAATTGTTTTACATTTTTAAATGGTTGAAAAAAATATCAAAGGAAGAATAATATTTCATGACACATGAAAATTACATAGAATTCAAATTTCACTGTCAGTAAATAAGGTTCTATTGGCACATAGCCACACTTGTAGAGCCCACAAAGGCTAAAATACTTATCACTTGGCCCTTTAAAGAAAGTTTGCCAACCCCTGTGGTAGGGCAACCAGTAAGTATAAGCCTTATATCAAGAATGATCTATCCTGATTCAAAAACACTTTCATAATATCTAAAATAAAAACCATTATTAACTGTTACACTTTTTACTAATGAAGACCGTGTACTCCAGAGTCTGTGAACATATACTGTTGGCTTTAGATCATGCTGGAAAAGTATCACGGCACAGTGCATACTTACTACCACCATGAGAAAAACAACTTAAAACAACAAACTGTCTTATCAGTAAGTCCATAAAACAACATTTCCAGTTTCTTTGTAAGGTTAAAATAAGAAAAATACTTCAAGAGAATCTAAATAACTTTCAAAAAAATCCCTGAATTAATAGATTGAGTAAACTCTGATACGTGTTTTCTAAAGTTTATTTGTTTTGTGTAAGTTTATAAAATTCATGCACAGAAGAATGCAGTATAACTCAGATAACCTATTAAGTACTGCCTAGAATAGTTACCCTCATGGGACACACTATTCTCTAAGGAAAGATATAGGACTTCCTTTAACTTTGTTTTAAATGGCTCAAGGAAAAAGATCTTAGTTTTATATTGATAAATAAATGCAAGTGCTGATATACATTTGTATAATTCTACAATAACCAGATACTTGAAATGTTCTTGAGATGATGGTTGAGGACCATTTACTGCTATGTATTCAATAAAGGTTACAGCTGGAAATATTCAATGTGATCACTCATTTATATAATCATCCCTAACTTTCCCAATCACTCTATGCAACAAAGGAAATATCCTGCTGAAGGTTGGCAAAGGTTAGGAAGAGGAAGAATAAAAATATGCATTAATATCAAATCATTACATTTCTTTTTTTTTATCCTCATAACAATCTGGAACTGAACCTCGATCCAATTATAAATTATATAATGATTCTGCCATTGCTAATTATATCTGTATGGTGGATTCTGTATCAGTCTTCATTATAATGTAACCATTGTTTGAATAGAATTTAGCAAGATAACTGGAAAGTTTATGTCTTAAGATCCTAGCATTCTTTCATCAGTGTTCATCTGCATTCTCATTAGTATGCATGAAATTTTCATTGAACTTTAATACTCTTATTGGAACATAACACACTATAATAAGCGTAAAAGTGAGCATGCAAATTAAAGTTCCCATTAATCACTAAAAGGGGCTAGACGAAGCAAGCAGGAAAATACTTCGTGAAGCATACATTTTTCAAATTTCTGTAAGCACTGGAAACGGCTAATATACTTTTAGAAGCAGTGCCAACAGGGGTTAAGGTAAATGAAACATTTATCACTAGATTCAGGAGGTGATCATTCAGAACTAAAATTATGGAAAGCTTGTGAGGAGTCTGCATCTAAAAGATACTACATTAGAAATATGTGTTGTTTAATTCGCTCAAGGAGAAGACAACACTATAATAAAGCCTCATCTTTTAAAAAATGATCTTTGCCAGCTCTGGGTGTATATATATTATAAAAATCTATAAAAACAAGAATCCCTACTTTTTAACTGTGAAAATTCTTCAAGTGATATATTATGAAATGAGTCACTTTCTGATTACTGACTCTTGAGCATATCTTAAAGACATTATTAGATTTAATTGGCATATTTAAGTTAAAATTTTGGGGATGCTCAAGCCTATTACTATTCTTTTTCTTTAATCCTCTTTAGTTTGATATAATTTATAAACAATACAGTGAAACCATTTTAAGTGTGCAATTCCATGAATTCTGAAAAACGTTTACAACCTTTTAACCAGCACCAAAATCAGTATATAGAATGTTTCCATCACTTGCAAGTTTCCTATCTCTGACCACATGCAAACACCCACCCTAATCCATCCACAGCTCCCAGGTAGTGCTACACTTTCTGTCACTGTTGATGAGTTCTGCCTTACCTACAGTTTCATATAAATGGAATTTTACAGTATGCACTCTTTTGCATCTAACTTATTTTACTCAACATAATGTTGTTAAAGTTCATCCATGTAACTGTGTGTAGAGAACAAACTCTTAAGGTAGCCTCCACAAACCCCATCTCTTCATGTCCACACCTTTGTATGGCTTCTTCCCCTTGAGTAAAGGTAGGTCCTGTGACGTACTTTTAACTATGATAAGAGGGCAAAGGTGATGGGATGTCTACGAGTGCATGATTATGTCATGTAAGCTTACAGCATCCATTTACTGGAGGTTCTCCCTTGCTGGCTGTAAGAGAAAAGGTGGCACGTTGAAGAATCCCATGTGGCAAGGAACTTTCAGTGACTTCTAGGAGCTTAGGGTGGTCTCTGGCCAGCATCAAGTGAAAAACTGAAGCTCACAGTCCTATAGTTCCAAGGAGCTGAATTCTGTGAATAACCACACATGTAGAACAATGGATCCTTCCACACTCAAACCTCCAGATGAGAATGCAGCCCTGGATGATACCTATTGACATGGTTTGCAGTTTACGTGAGACCCTAAGTAGAGAACCCATCTAGGCTTGGACTCAAGACCACAGGAACCGGGCGATGATAAATATGTAGTGTTTTTAGCTAAGTTTGTGGTAATACTGATGCAGAGTAATAAAAAATAAATACAGCAAGCACAGCAGCAGTTCATTCTTTTTATTCCTGTGTCGTATTCCACTATATAGAAAATGACAATGTGTTTATCCACTGATTTTTGTTGGGTGTTTGGGGAACTTTCAATTTGGGCTTTTATGAATAAAGCTGCTATGAAAACTTTCAGTAAGTGTTTGGGTAGACTACGTTTTTATATCTCTGGGTTAATACCCAGCAGATTTCCAGGTTATAGTGTAAGAGTGTGTTTAAGTTTATAAAGAATAAGCTATTTCCCAAAGCAGATGTACCATTTACACATTGGCCAAACATTTATGTACATTTCAGGTGCTTTACATCCTCATTAACACTTTGTATTGTTAATCTTTTAAATTCTAGTGAGTCAGTGGTATGTAGTGGTACTTCACTATGGTTTTAATTTGCATTCCTTGATAACTAATGATGTTACATATCTTCTTTTTAACTTCTGATGCTAGTCCTATTATTGGGTTGTGAGGGTTCTTTACATATTCTGGATACAAGTTTTATGTCACATATGTATCACAAATTTTCTCTTCATCCATCTTTTCATTTGTTCAGAGTTATCTGTTAAAAAAGAGGGTTTAAAAATTTTTGGTGAAGTCCAACTTATCATATTTTTTCTTTTATATTTGGTGTCCTATATAATTCTTTGACTATGCCATGATAGAAAGATTTAGTCCAATGTTTTCTTCTAAAAGCTTTAACTTTCACATTTAGGTCTGTGATCAATTTCAATTTAAGTTTTAGATTTAATATGAGGTAAAGATCAAAGTTTATTTTTTTTCATATGGAAATCCAACTATTTAACAGTAGTTGAAAAGAATTTCCTTTTCCCATTGAAAACTCAAATGACCATATAAATGTAGGGACACTTCTGGACTCTCAGTTTGATTCCATTAATTTTATATCTATCATTATAGTGGTATTAAACTGTCTTGAAAAATGTAGCTTTTTAAAGTTAAATCCTCCAACCCTGTTCTTTTTAAAAAGTGTTTTAGGCAGTATGGAGATTCCTCAAAAAGTTAAAAATGGAACTACCCCATGATCCAACAATTGCACTACTAGGTATTTACCCAAAGGATATAAAAATATTGACCCAAAGGAATACACACACCCCAATGTTTTCAGCAGCATTATCAATAATTGACACATTTCTCAGCCATCAAAAAGAATGAAATCTTGCCATTTGCAAGGATATGGATGAAACTAGAGCATTATGCTAAGCAAAATAAGAGAAAGAAAAATACCATATGATTTCACTCATTTGTGGAAATTTAAGAAACAAAACAAATGAACATAGGGAAAAAAGAGAGGCAATCAAGAAAGAGTCTTAACTATAGAGAACAAACTGGTTACGGGGCGGGGGGAAGTGGGCTGGGGGAGGGGTTACATAGGTGATGAGGATTAAGGAGGGCACTTGTGATGAGGACTGGGTGTTGTATGTAAGTGATGAATCATTAAATTGTACACCTGAAACTAATATTACATGGTATGTTAACTAACTAGAATTTAAATAAAAATTTGAAAGGAAAAAAAAGTGTTTTAGGTATCCTAGATCCTTTTACATTTTAATACAAAATTTAGGATCAGCATGTTAATTTTTTGTTTTAATTTTTTTTAACATTTATTTATTTTTTAGACAGAGAGAGACAGAGCATGAATGAGGGAGGGTCAGAGAGAGGGAGATACACAATCTGAAACAGGCTCCAGGCTCTGAGCTGTCAGCACAGAGCCCGACGTAGGGCTTGAACTCACGGACCGCGAAATCATGACCTGAGCCTAAGTCGGCCGCTTAACCGACTGAGGCACCCAGGCGCCCCTCAGCATGTTAATTTTAAAAAGAAAAATTTACTAGTATCTTGACTTGGGATGCACTAAATGTACAGATCAAATTTAGGCAAATAAAATCTTTTAACTATTGACTTCGGAACCACAAAAAATGTGTATCTCTCCACTTATTTAGGTTTCCTTTAATTTCTCTTAGGAATATTTTACATTTTTCAATGTACAGGTTGTAGAGACATATTTTTGTAACTTTATCCCTAAATACTTCATGTTTTTAATGGCATTTTAAGTGACAGAATAAAAAAATTCATTTAGCAATTGTTTGGTAATAAAATGTAGATAGATGAGTGGTCTTAACATATTGCCCTTATATCTTGAAACTTACTAAATTCATTATTTTATAGATTTTTTTGAGGTTGTCTTTATGCACAATTATGTCATCTGTGAAGAGGCTTTTACTTTGTCATTTCCTATCTGAATTCATTTTATTTCTTTTTCTAGCCTTATTGCACTTACTTGAATTTTCCAGGATAATATAAAATAAAAATAGTGAGGATACCCTTGTTTTGTTCCAAATTTTAGGGGGGACAGTGTTCTTTTACAATCGAATATGAGGTTGGTTACTTGTAAGTGCTTTTTCCTCTTAATATCCTTTATTAGGTTGAGGAACTTCCCAGTTCACGTGTGTAGAGAGTTTTTAATCATGAATGTATGGTGAATTTTGTCAAATATTTTTTCTGTACTAATATGAACTTATGATTTTTCTTCTTTGTTAAAAGTTGAATATAAATGCAAATGAAATGCACAGTGAGATACCATCTCATACCTGGTTAGGACGGCTATTATCAAAAGACAAAGAATAGAGGTGCCTGGGTGGCTCCATCAGTGGAGGGTCTCTTGATTTCAGCTCAAGTCGTGGTCACAGGACTGTGGACTTGAGTCTCACGTCCGGCTCTGTGCTAAGTGGGAAGCCTGCTTAGGATTCTTTCTCTCCCTCTCTCTGCCCCTCCCCTGCTCTCTCTCTCTCAAGTAAATAAATAAGCAAATGAATGAATGAATGAATGAATGAATAAATAAATAGTTTTAACAAAAAAGACAAAGGATAATAAGTGTTGGTAAGGATGTGGAGAAAAGAAAACCCTAGGTACTGTTCGGTGGGAATGTAAACTGATACAGCCAGTATGGAAAATAGTATGGAGTTACCTCAAAAAATTAAAACTAGAACTACCATATGATCCAGAAATCCCTCTTCTGGATACATATCCAAAGGAAATGAAATCATTATTTTGAAGAGATATCTGTGCTCCCATGTTCTCTGCAGCATTATTGGCAATAGCCAAGATATGGAAACAACTTTAATGTCCATTGATGGAAGAATGGGGTGTGTGTGTGTGTTTGTGTGTGTGTGTGTGTGTGTGTGTGTGTGTGTGTGTGTGTGTATTTACAATGGAATATATTATTCAGTCTTAAAAGAAGAATGTCCTGCCATCTTTGACAATATCAGATGAATCTGGAAGACATGGTAAATGAAATAAGCTAGATATGGAAAGAAAAATACTGCATGATCTCATTTTTATGTGGAATGTAGGTGGCGACCAGGGGTGGGAGATGGGGGAAATGGGGCGATGTTGATCTTTAAATGTTAAACCAACTTATATTACTGGGATAAATTCCACATCATTATGGCATATTGCCCTTTTTTATATACTGCTGGATGCAGTCTGCTAATATTTTGTTAATGATTTCTGCATCTATGATTATGTCGGATATTAGTTTATAGTATTCTTTTCTTTATTGTCTCTGACAAGAGTTGGTATCAGGGTAAACCTGGCCTCACACAATGAGTAGATAAGTAAGTATTCCCACCTCCAAAATTTTTGGCAAGAGTTTATGACCTATCAAGGTGAATAAAATGAAAAAAAATGAATTCTACAATTTCTCAGGGTAATGTTCTATAATTGTCAACTAGGTTACACTGTTTGATACACATAGTTGTCTTCTTCTACATAATTCTTACAATTTCAACCTTTTACATGGAGATTTTAGACCATTGATGTTTACCACAAATATTTACATAATTAGGTTTAAATCTACAGGCATTTGTACAGCCATGTTCACAGCAGCATTACTCAATAGCCCAAAGGTGGAAATAATCCAGAGATCCATTGATGGATGAACAAATGAACAAAATCTGGTATATGGAGAAAATGGAATGTTATTCACCTTGAGAAAGGAACGAAATTCTGATAGATGCTAAAGCATAAATAAACCTTGAAGACATTATACTAAGTGAAATAAGCCAGACTCAAAACAACAAATACTGTATGATTCCATTTATATGAGATACCTAGAGTAGTCAAATTCATAGACACAGAAAGTAGAATGGTGGTTGTCAGGCATGGTGGAGGGGGGAGGAGGGAATGGGAACTTATTGTGTCATGGGTAAAGACCTTCAGTTTAGGAAGATGAAAAGTTCTGGAGATGGTGTTGACAATGACAACAGTGTAAATGTGCCTAAAGCCACTGAGCTATGTGC
Organism: Acinonyx jubatus; assembly: GCF_027475565.1. Classification (NCBI taxonomy): domain Eukaryota; kingdom Metazoa; phylum Chordata; class Mammalia; order Carnivora; family Felidae; genus Acinonyx; species Acinonyx jubatus. The sequence continues at coordinate 127,320,257 of NC_069380.1, read as the reverse complement.
TTAAAAATGGCAAAAATGGAACTTTTTATGTCATGTATCTTTTATCACAATAAAAAAGTGAGAGATAATAAAAAGAAAATCAATGTAATCAACTATATTAATAGAATGAAGAATAACGATAAAATTCAAGCCAATAAATGCAGAAAAAAAAGAGAAAATCCAACATCAATCATAATAAAAACTTCCAGCAATCTAGGAAGAAAAGAGAGTTTTCTTGATCTGATGGAAAGCATCTACATAAAAATTTCTGGCTAACATTAAATTTAATAGCGAGAAACTGAATGCTTTCCCTCTAAGATTAAGAAAAAGGCAAGACTGTTCACTTTCACTATTTTTTTACTTACGTTTTGAAATGTTTATTTATTTATTTGGAGACAGAGAAATAGAGAGCAAGCAGGGGAGGGACAGAGAGAGCGTGAGAGAGAATCCCAAGCAGGCTCTACACTGTCACCACAGAGCCAGATGTGGGGCTCAAACTCATGAATCATGAGATCATGACTTGAGCTGACACCAAGAGTTGGATGCTTAACTGAATGAACCACCCAGGCATTCCCACTTTCAGTATTTCTAATCATCAATGTCATGGAGGTCCTTGTCAGGAAAGGAAGGCAAGAAAAAATTACATTAGAATAAATAGAAAGAATACAAATTGTTTATGTAGACGATCCCCCAAATATAAACTAAAATAAATGAGTTTAGCAAAGTTGGGTAAAGTACATACATAGTTGATATACAAAAATCAATTGTATTTCTATGTATTATCAATGAATAATGTGAAGTTGAAATAAAAAACAATTAGCAATAGCCCCTAAAAATTAACATTTAGGAACAGCTGCTATAATGTGTGTAGCTTTCATCTGTGTCTGATGGCAGTGTCTGTCTGTGCTTTGTATCCAGATCTTGCTATTCCCATAAACACATAGCCAAAGAGTAAGCTGGAATCCTAGTACAATACCATTTTATTTGAATTGAGTTGATTTCCTGTGTGCTTTAATGAATAAATGCTAAGCTTTCTAGTATTAAAAAAGGAGCACTTAGGTTTTATTTTAATAAAATATGTGCAAGATCTATAAGCTAAAAACTACAGATGACACAATGAAGGAAGACCTAAGGAGAGAATATGCTGTGTTCATAGAAGGCTCAATCCTCTCCAAACTGATCTATAAATTCAATGCATTCCCAGTAAAAATTCTGGAAGGATTTTTGGGTAGCAATTGATAAGTTGATACTAAAAGTCATATATACTCACAAAAGGGTCCAAGGTATCCAAAACAATGTATCCAAAACAATTTTGAAAAAGAGGTTGGAGAATTCAACTTACCTATTTCAAGACTTACTACAAAGTCTCAGTAATCAAGTCAGTGTGGCATTGAGAAATGGACAGACATAGATCCATGGACAGAATAGAGAAGACAGAAATAGACCACACCTATATAGAAACCTATTTTTGACATAGGTGCAAAAACAGTGAGAAAAGGATGGTCATTTCAAAAATAGTTCTGGGAGAGTAATCAAAATCATAAAGCCAGAGTATAATGATGGTTGCCAGGGGCTGGGTAAGGTTAAGGAAGAATGGGAGAATTATTGCTTAATGGTATAGAGTTGGTTTTATGAGACGAAAAGAGATATGAAGATAGATGTTAGTAGTGGCTACACAGTAAGGTCAATGTATTTAATATCATTGAACTGTACACTTAAAAATGGGTAAGATGGTATATTTTATGCTATGTGCATTTTAACACGATAAAAAATAATACTGGAAAAAAGTGGATATCCATATAAATGAAATTGTATTTATACCATTCACAAAAAATAGATTCAAAATGATCACTGATGTAGATATAAAGCCCCAAACCATAAAATTTTAGGAGAAACCACAGGAGAAAATATTCATGACCTTGGGTTAAGCAAAATTTTCTTGTAACACCAAAATGATGATACATAAAAGAAAAAAAATGATGAATTGGACTTCATTACAATTATGAATGTGTGCTCTCTAAGGGGCACTGTCAAAAGAATTGAAAAACAAGTCACAGACTGGGAAAAAATATTTGCAAATCACAAATATGCGGAATTGTATTGAGCATATGTAAGGAACCCTCCAAGGTAAACAATTAGAAAAAAAACCCAACCAAATAAAAAATTTGTCGGCAAAAAGATATGAACATACGCTATAGCAAGGAAGATATACAGATGGCAAATATCATGAAAGATGATTAGCATGACCAGTCACTAGAGAAATAAAAATTAAAACCACAGTGAGACACTACAACACAAATCTAGTAACACTGACAACACTAAAGGCTAGGGAAGATGAGGAGCCTCTGTAGCTTTTCATGTAGTATTAATGGGAAAGCTAAATGGTATAGACGTTAAAAACCAGTTTAGCAGTTTAAGTTGAATTTATTCTTACCACATGACTTAGAAATGCCACCTGAATGAAATGATTACCTGAATGAAATGAAAATTCATTTTCAAATATTTATACCTAAATAGGAATATTAATTTATATAGTGGTTCCACTTATAATTGCTATAAAGTGTAAACAACCCAAATGTCCTGCAGCTGGTGAATGGGTAAGTTGGTATATCAATATGATAAAATTCTACTCAGCAATAATAAGGAATAAACTGCTGATTCATGTAAATATATAAATGGATTTCAAATGCATTAAGCGAATTGAAAGAAAGCAGCCTTCTGCTTCTAGCCAAGATGGAACAAGAGAAACAAATTACATGAAACAACAATTTTCAAAACAGTGGATATCAAGTAATGAAATACAGTGATCTCTTCAGAATGTTAAAAAACAAACAAACAAACAAACAAAGGTTACCCTTACAATTGCCTCACTTACTCCTTTGAGAGTTTCCAGGCTGTTGCATGGGGAGGGGATCCTGCTAAAATCCACAATACTACTTACGTTATGGAAATGGAGCTGGGAGTCTAGGGAGACCAAAGTGACTAAAATTCACAGGATAGACTATCAGATAGGAGACAGCTTCAAAGAGAGCAAACTCTGGAGACTGGTGGGGGGGCCGCTATCAAGTATTCAGCAGAGCACTAATGAGTTCAGGTGAGTGAGAAACTTCTAAGACCAGGAAAAGAACCACCTGAAAAGATCAGAAGGAACAGTATTCATATTTTACACAGGAGCAAGAGTGATGTTAATTTCCAGCACCCAGAGTGGAAAACCTCATGATTGACAGGGCAGAGGAGAGTGCTCAGCAACAACTTGCATCAACAATACAGAATTATAGTTCTAGATTAAATTCCATTCCAGTCCTACCTAATAAATCTTGAAAGATTATCCCTGAAAGGATCAAACTGTTTCCAAGTAACTTAACTGTGTCTCAGAACAAAGCTCAATAATATAGATAGGAATATAAAAATATCTAGTATTCAACTAGGCAAAAATTTAAAATGCCTGACATCCAATCAGAAATTGCAAAGCAAACAAAGAAGCAGAAAAATACTTCCCATAATGAAGAGAAAAAAAAAAAAAAACAACAACTAACCAACTAAAAACAGACACAGATGGTAGAATTAGCAGACAAGAACATTAAAACAGTTATAACTGTACTCCATATGTTCAAAAAGAGAGAGGACAGATTGAAGAGGTTAAGTAGAAACATGGAGGATATAAAACAGACCCTTATCAAACTTGTTCAGACGAAAACTACAATGCCTGAAACGAGGAATACTCTGGATGGATTGGTAGGAATTTGACACTGTAAAAGAAAAGATCAGTGAACTTGAAGGTACAATAAGAGAAACCATACAAAATAAAACTCAAAGAGTAAAAGCCTCCGCAAATGAACAGAGCATTTGTGAACTGTGAGACAACTTCAAATAGCCTAATATTGTAAGTGGAGTTCCCAAAAGGAAGGATGGAAAGAGACTCAAAGAAAAGTATTTGAAGAAATAATTGCCGAAATTTTTCTAAATTTAAAGGAAACTATAAATCCATAAGGCTAAGAAGCTCACGAAACTTCAAGCACAAAAGAGACTATATGATGGCACATCATAATCAAATGGCTGAAAACCAGTTTAAAAAAGAGTAACTTGGAAACAACCAGAAGAAAAAAAAATAGATGTTACATACAAAGGGATAAAGAAAAGCAGGACAACAGATTTCTTGACAAAAAAAGCATGTAAAGTAGCTTTAAACTACTGAAAGGAAAAAAAAAACCCTATCAACCTAGAACATTAGAACCAGAGAAATATCTTTTTTTTTAATATTTTATTTTTTAAGTAATCTCTACACCCAACATGGGGCTCGAACTCACGACCCCAAGATCAAGAGTCACCTACTCCACCAACTGAGTCAGCCAGGTGCCCCACCAGAGAAATACCTTTAAAAATATATATTTCAGACATATGAAAGCTGAGAGAATTTAGTGCCAGTAGACTTACATATAAAGAAATGTTAAAGGAAGGCATAGATACTAAAGGAAAATGATTGCAGACAGAAATCGGGATCTACAAAAAAGGAATAAAGAGCATTAGAAATGGTAAAAATATGAATTAAATATGTCATATTTTTCTTATTGATTAAATCTATCTAAATGTTAGTTCACTATTTAAATAAAAATAATGATGTAGTGTGCGGTTTCTAACATGTAGAACTAAAATATATGACAAAAACAGAAATCTTAGAAGGGAGAAATGGCAGTACACCTTCGTAAGGTTCTTATACTCTATATGAAGTGCAAACATCATATAAAGATAGATATGGTCAAGATATGGTCTACAAAACCAAAAGCAGACATGCAAGTAACAAAACAGAGATACAGTTGATAACCCACAGTAGGAAATAAAATTCAATCATAAACATACTCAATACTAATATATTATTTTGCTGTTTAGTTTCAGGGCTGCGAAAGCAAAGTAAAGTGTCAAAGATTCAGTGGCAATTAAACAAGAGGAATTTATTTTTATTTTTTCACAATTCTGGAAGGTAGAAGTCTAAGATCAAGGTGTTAGCAAGGTCAGTTTCTTCTGAGGTTTCTCCCCTCAGCTTACAGATGGCTGTATTTTCCCTGTGTCTTCATATGTTATTCCCTCTGTATATATATGTGTCCTAATCCCCTCTTCTTATAAGGATTCCAGTCATATTGGATTAAGACCCATCCTAAAAACCTTACTTTAACTTAACTACTTCTTTGAAGACCCTATCTCCAAATGCAGTCTTCAAATACAGTCTGAGGTGCTGGGGTTAAGGCTTCAACGTAGAATTTGGAGGGACACAATTCAGCCATAACAACTAGGAATGACAGATGTGACATCACTATAGATTGTAAAGATATTAAAAGGATGATAAGGACATATTATGGTCAGTTTTATGCAAAACATTTGGAAACTTAGATGAAACGGACAGACCCTTTAAAAGAAACAAGCTACCAAAGGTCATTCAAGAAGATACAGACACCCTGACTATCCTGAATATAATAAATTTAATTTGTAGTTGAAAAGTCCAGGCCCCGATGGCTTCAATAGCAAAGTCTATCAAATATTTTTAAAAATAATTTTAACTCGGGGCACCTGGGTGGCTTAGTCACTTAAGGGTCCGACTTTGGCTCAGGTCATGATCTCACAGTTCATGGGTCTGAGTCCTGCATCAGGCCCTGTGCTGACAGCTCAGAGACTGAAGCCTGCTTCAGATTCTGTATCTCTCTCTTTCTTCCCCTCCCCCACTTACATGTGCACTCTCTCTCTCTCTCAAAAATAAACCTTAAAAAAATTTTAAAATAATTTTAACTTTACATAAAGTTTTGCAGGATATTGAAGAAGGAATATATCCAAACTAATTTCATGAGACCAGCATTATCCTGACACCAAAACCAAGCAATGATGTTACAAGAAAAAAAAAATTACTAACCAATATCCCTCAAGAACGCTGATATAAAAACATTAAACAGAAGTTTAGATAAACCAATCAACAATGTATAAAAAGAATACTATATCAGGAACAAGGCAAGAATGTCCATTCTCATTCCTTCTAATCAACAGTATACTGGAAATCCTAGTCAGTGCAAGCAGATAAGATTTAAAAAATGAAAGGCATCCAGGTTGGAAAGAAAGAAAAAATGTCTTTAATCATAGACAACATGATCTTCTAGGTATAAAATCTGATTAAATTGACAAAAAAGCTATTATAACTAATAACTGAGCTTAGCAAAGTCATAGAATACAAGATCAATATACAAATACCAATTGCATATTTATATAATAATAATGATGAACAATCAAAAATTGACATTAAAAAATTATCATTTAGAAATTAAAGAAGGCCCAAATTAAATAAAGAGAAATATAGGGGCGCCTGGGTGGCTCAGTCGGTTGGGCGTCCAACTTCAGCTCAGGTCACGATCTCGCGGTCCGTGAGTTCGAGCCCCGCGTCAGGCTCTGGGCTGATGGCTCAGAGTCTGGAGCCTGTTTCCGATTCTGTGTCTCCCCCTCTCTCTGCCCCTCCCCCGTTGATGCTCTGTCTCTCTCTTCCCAAAAATAAATAAACGGTAAAAAAAAAAATTAAAAAAAAAAAAGAGAGAAATATAATATCCAGGGGTCAGAAGTTCTTTGCAAAGTGATCTATAGGTTCAGCACAATCCCAACCAACATCCTAGGAGGAATTTTTGCAAAAATTACCAAGATCATTTTAAAATGCATTTGAAAATGCAAAGGACATAGGATAGCCAAAACATCTTCAAAAAAAGAATAATTAGGTTGTAAGACTAACATTACCTGATATCAAGAACTATAAAGCTACAGTTATCAAGGAAATAAGGCCCTCTGTCAAACAGCTAGGAAAGATGAAGCCAGGAAATACCCATTTGAGTGAGTGTGGAAGTAGATCCTCTAGGGCCTGACAATAACCATGTGAATGAGCTTCCAAGTGGATGATTCCTGAGAGGAGCCTTGAGATGACTGCAGCCCAGGCCAACACACTGACTGCAGCCTTGTGAGACACATTGAGCCAGAAGATCCATGTAAGCCATGCCTAGAATCCTGATCTACAGAAACTGTGAGATAATAAATGCTTGTTATTTTAGATCTTTGACTTTTGGGGTAATTTGTTATGCAGCAGTGGATCACTAATACATATAGCTATCCTATCACCTGATGAAGACCACCAAGAACTGTCAGTAATTCCCAGCCAAACAATTTGGTTCAACAGTAGGTCCAGATGCTGGGCTGGGGCATAAGTTGATTAGAAACACTTCTAGAGTCATATAATCATAGAACACCAGACATATATAGAGCCTTTTAATTTTATAGATGAAAAACACAGAGGTTAATATGATTTGCCCCAAATGATTAAGGACCTAGGTCTTCTGATGCTGGGATGAGGATAATATTATGTCCTGGCCATTATTTTATGAAGCTCACTTTGAAAGTGTTTGGTGGGGAATTCCTGTAGCCTAAGAAAGCATGCTAAACAATTATTAGTAATACTAAAGCAATACAAGTGCATATCACATACCGAGATGTTCATTATTAATTGTGTTAATTAGACAGGTTTAGTCTAATGTATCTAAAAAGTAATTTTTACCTAACCTTATTATGAGGTTTTATTCTTATATTTTAAGAAATATGTCTGATAAGTAAAGTTTAACTTTCTACCAGAAAGAAATGCTGGATCAGGGCCTTTCTGTCTCTTCCCACTACTTGGCATGTATTTTAGGGTCCTCATCAATGTTTATTACTGTCAATATCAAACAAGCTTAAAGCTACCAAAAACAACCACACACACACACACAAAAGAAACAAAACTAGAAGCTAAAATGTCATCTGAATTATGGGGATAGAGATTTTGAGAGGCTCTATGTAAGAACTATCCATTAAGCCATGGATGAAACTCAAAAGCTTCCCTGAGACTGTAAGACTGTTGGACAGCTAGCACTATACTATCTCCCATAACTAAAACTTTGTCTAAGTGCTCCATACGTTTGGAACTAATTGCTCTGGCGTGCTGTTGTGTGTGTTTCTTTTCAAAATGGACTATTTATAGCAAGTCAGCAGAACTCCCCAATACCTCTTCCTTATGTACTTTCAATTTAAAATTCATTCATTCAACAGATATTGATTGAGCTTGCACTTATTTTATGTTAAGTGTTGAGCAAGGCCCTAAGACTACAATGATGAACACAGTAAGAACTGTAACCTAAAGTGTCTTTTAGTCTGGGGAGAGGAGGTAGATGAGGTAACATGGAAAAATCTACAGTGGTTTAAGTTTAATGTTTGGGAAGCCATAAAGTGAGATGGGGGGAAAAAAAAGAGCATGCCACATAGCACTAGGAGGTGAGAGGTGGGGTCAGAAAGGAGTTCCAAAGGAGTCAATGTGTGCTCTAAAACTCAGAGTAAGTAAGAATTAGCCAGGTTATTAATGAGGTAGGCAATATAGTATGCAATAGTATGCATAGTATGCAATGAGGTAGGCAATATAGTATGAAGAGTAAAGATTTAGCGACAGATATTTTGGTTTAAAATCTTGGTTGCAGCTGCTGTTTGTACTTAGGAAGTTATTTAACCATTCTGTGTTTCATCTGGAGGAATCAAAAGGGAATTTACACAACTTCTCACCATCACATCTATGTGCCTATCTGTATCTATGGCTGTATACTCTACTTTCTTGCTATTACAACTGATGAACTTCTCATGCTCTTGTCAAAGGCCAATTCTTTCACATATGTACTAAACTCCATCTCACCTCAAGGTCACTTTCTCTTGCATTATTAATGCTTCCTTTTTGGTTGGTTCTTCCCCATCATTATTTAAAAATCTGGTTACTTCTCTGAATAGCCAAAACAATCCTGAAAAAGAAACCTAAGGTTGGAGGCATCATAATGCTGGACTTCAAGATGTATTACAAAGCTGTAATCATCAAGACAGTATGGTACTGGCACAAGAACAGACACTCAGATCAGTGGAACAGAATACAGAACCCAGAAATGGACTCACAAATGTACGGCCAACTAATCTTTGACAAAGTAGGAAAGAATATCCAATGAAAAAAGACAGTCTCTTCAGCAAATGGTGTTGGGAAAACTGGACAGCAACATGCAGAAGAATGAACCTGGACCACCTTCTTATACCATACACAAAAATAAACTCAAAATGGATGACAGACCTAAATGTAAGACAGGAAGCCATCAAAATCCTAGAGGAGAGGGATGCCTGGGTGGCTTAGTCAGTTCAGTGTCTGACTTCAGCTCAGGTCATGATCTCATGGTTTGTGAGTTCAAGCCCTACATCAGGCTCTGTACTGACAACTCAGAGCCTGCAGCCTGATTCAGATTCTGTGTCTCCTTCTCTCTCAGCCCCTTCCCAGCTCACATATTCTCTCTCTCTCACTCTCTCTCTCTCTCAAAAATAAACATAAAAACAAAATCCTAGAGGAGAAAACGGGTAACAACCTCTTTGACCTCCACCACAGCAACTTCTTACTTGACATGTCTCCAGAGTCAAGGGAAACCAAAGCAAAAATGAACTATTGGGACTTCATCAAGATAAAAAGCTTCTGCACCATGAAGGAAACAATCAGCAAAACTAAAAGGCAGTGCTTAAGGAATGAGAGAAGATATCTGCAAATGACCTTATCTGATAAAGGGTTAGTATCCAAAATCTATAAAGAACTTACCAAACTCAAATAATCCAGTGAAGAAATGGGCAAAATACATGATCAGACACTTTTTTGAAAGAAGACATTCAGATGGCTCACAGACACATAAAAAGATGCTCAACATCACTTATCATCAGGGAAATACAAATTAAAACCACAATGAGATACCACCTCACGCCTGTCAGAATGGCTAAAATTAACAATTCAGGCAACAACAGATGTTGGCAAGGATGCGGAGAAAGAGGAACCCTTTTGCACCACTGGTGGGAATGCAAACTGGTGCAACCACTCTGGAAAACAGTATGGAACTTCCTCAAAAAATTAAAAATAGAACTACCCTCCGCCCCAGCAATTGCACTACTAGGTGTTTATCCAAAGGATAAAGGAGTGCTGTTTTAAAGGGACACATGCACTCCAATCTTTATAGTAGTGCTATCAACAACAGCCCAAAGTATAGACAGAGCCCAAATATTCATTGACTGATGAATGAATAAAGAAGATGTGGTACACACACAGACACACACACACACACACACACACACACACACACACACACACACGTATTACTTGGCAGTCAAAAAGAATAAAACCTTGCCATTTGCAACAATGTTGATGGAACTAGAGATTATTATGCTAAGCAAAATAAGTCCATCAGAGAAAGACAAATATCATATGATTTCACTCATATGTGGAATTTAAGAAACAAAACAGATAAACATAAGGGAAGGGAAGCAAAAATAATATAAAGACAGACATGGAGAAAAACCATAAGAGACTCTTAAATACAGAGAACCAACTGAGGGTTACTGGCAGAGTATTGGGTGATTGGGTGGGGAGAGGGGCTAAAAGGGTGAGGAGCATTAAGGAGGACACCTGTTGGGATGAGCACTAGGTGTTATATGTAAGTGATGAATCACTAAATTCTATTCTTAGAAAAAAATAATTTGGTTACTTCTCCTATCTTTAAAACACAACAAAACATAGGGACATCTGGGTGGCTCAGGCAGTTAAGCATCTGAACTAGGCTCAGGTCATGATCTCACAATACCTGAGTGGAAGCCTCACATCGGGCTCTCTGCTGTCAGCGTGGAGTCCATTTTGGATACTCTGTCCCCTCTCTCTCTGTCCCTCCCCCACTTGCATTGGCTCTCTCTCTCTCAAAAAGAAATAAACATCAAAAAAATTTTAAACAATAAAACATAAAATTGCTCTCTTTACTTTCCCACCCAGGGTCTGCCTCAATACTCATTCCCTTTTACACACAAATTCCTCAGAAGCATTGTCTATACTCATTCCCTCCCAATATTCTTTTGCTATCCTTTCTTTATCAGGCTTTTGTTCCTAACACCCTACACACTATTTTTTGGCAGGATCATGGAGTCCTTTGTTCCTAAAGCAAAGAGTTAATTCTCAAGCTTCATTTAATGGTTGAACCATTAAATGGTTGAACCATCCTCCTTGAAAATTAGCTTCCAGCACATGAAACTTTTCCCCTTCTCCTCCTCCTCCTCCTCCTCCTCCTCCTCCTCCTCCTCCTCCTTTCTCCTTTTCTGGCTACTTCTTTCTTGTCTTCACTGTCTCTAAACCCTGGAGCAGTCGACAGGACAGTCTCTGAACGTCTCATCTTCTCTTTACACTTATTCTCTTTGTGAACTCATCCAGTCTCCCAACGCTAAACACCATTTATTAGCTGTCAACTCCCAAATTTTCCACTAAATTCTTGGCTTATATACAACTTACTATCTTTCCTTCGATGTCTAATAGATATCTCAAACTTAACATTTCCAAAATTGATTCCCCCCGCCCCAACTTGCTCCTCCCACAGGATTGCCTTCAGAGTCAACAGCATAGAAAAACAGCCCATTTTTCCAGGTGAGGCCAAGAGCTTAAAAGGCATCACTGACTGCTCTCCTTTCTCTTACATTCCATATCCAATCTATCAGCAGATCCCACTGGGTCTGCTTTTACAAGACCCAGAATGCAACTACTTCTTCCCACTCCCACCCCTACTCTGGTTCAAGTCACAGTTACTCCTTGCCTAAATTATTAGGAGCCTCCTGTCTCCATGTTTTGCCTGTGCCCTCTTAAGTCTCTGCAGTGCAGCAGCCAGAGTGATGCTGTTAAATATAACAAAGCATATGACTACTCTTTTCAAAACCCTCCATGGCATTCAATCTCACTCAGAGTAAAAGCCAAGGTCCTTAAATTATCTATAAGGTCCTACAAGACTGGGTATACTCTTACTTTTCTAACTTCATATATTAATTTCCCTCTGGTTCTGTTCCAATCACACTGGCTTCCTTGCTGTTCATTAAACATCTGAGCATGCTCCTGCCTCAGGGCTTTTGCACTCACTCTCCAGGAATGCTCCTCTACTACTTATCTGCATAACCAGCTCCTTCTTCTGCCTTTATTCCAAGTCATTTCCTCAGTAATGCCTTTTCATTACAGTATTTAAAACTGCAAAACTCTCCCCAACACTCCCTATTTCCTCTCTCCTGTTTTATTTTCTGTGGCCATTAACATACTATGTAGTTATTTGTCTGGTTTATTGTCTTTCTCCCACCTACTCTCCCAGTCCAGAAAGTAAACTCTATGAATGCAGAGGTCCGCCACAGATATTTACTAAAAGAATGAATGAATGAAGAGTGCATCCATCTAACACGTATCCCCCATACATTTTGGGGACCGCTACTCTACTAATAACTGACAAATATTCATCTGGATCTGAAAATACTTTAGATTCATTTGGTGTTGACACTATTTACTTTAAAAGTTTTCTTTCTCTTTCCTTTCTTTTTTTTAATACAGTGTGTTGTGTATTTATTTTATTTTACTTTACTTTTTCATGGTATGGAATTATTTTTTACATTTAATTGATATGTACCACTATAAGAATAATTTTATTTTCAGTGTTTGGTTGATACATTTATGTTAAGGGTAAGACTCACAGGATACTTATGCTGAATTACTGGATCAGGACAAAGCCATAAAAAGCATTAGAACTGGGATTCCTAGGTGACTGAGTCAGTTAAGCATCCAACTTCGGCTCAGGTCATGATCTCATGGTTTATGGGTTCGAGCCCCGTGTTGGGCTCTGTGCTGACAGCTTGGAGCCTGGAGCCTGCTTTGGATTCTCTTTCTGCTCCTCCCAGCTTGTGCTCTGTCTCTGTCTCTGTCTCTCTCTCAAAAATAAAAATAAACATTAAAAAAATCATTAGAACTTCATTTTAATTCCTTGAAAGTCTCAAAGTTTTTGAAAAACGAGTCAATACCTATTTGTTTATTTGTAACTCTATTTTTATAAACATTTTAACTCTATACTATTTTTGGAAAAAATGATAAAATAGACTCATAAGGAGGTACAGGCATTATTTAAGAATTGTGAATGTAGCTCATAACATTGGAAAGTCTGTTAGAATAAAAAAATCTCAATTATTGCTGCTAGAAGTTATCAGTTTATATTCTGCATTTCTTCAAAAAATCTCTGGTCTCTACCCATTTTTATGTTCTTTTCTCATAGTTCTGATATTTTCAAAGCTAATAAGGTAAAACAGAAAAGATAATCCCGAAGAAATATTTATACTCACATACTGGCATAAAAGTAACTTAATGCCTATAGTTATCACAAGTAGAGTATGCTTCACCTGCCAGGATGCAGTAGGTCTACTGTTTGCAGTTTGTAGCCGTATAACATAGGCAGTATATCTAATCTTTCTAGACCTTAGATTCCCTATTAAATGGGTATAATTACAGTGTCTACCTCATAGGATTGTTGTGATGATTAAACATTATAATGATCATGGGGTGCCTGGGTGGCTCAGTCGGTTGAGCATCTGACTTCGGCTCAGGTCTTGATCTCACAGTTTGTGGGTTCGAGCCTCATGTCAGGCTCTGTGCTGGCGCCTCAGAGCTTGGAGCCTGCTTCAGATTCTGTATCCCCTCTCTCTCTGCCCCTCCCCTTCTTGCACTCTGTCTTTCTTTCTCCAAAATAAATAAACATTACAAAAAATTAAGGGGCGCCTGGGTGGCTCATTCGGTTGGGCGGCCGACTTCGGCTCAGGTCACGATCTCGCGGTCCGTGAGTTCGAGCCCCGCGTCGGGCTCTGTGCTGACGCTCAGAGCCTGGAGCCTGTTTCAGATTCTGTGTCTCCCTCTCTCTCTGACCCTCCCCCATTCATGCTTTGTCTCTCTCTGTCTCAAAAATAAATAAATGTTAAAAAAATTAAAAAAAACATTGTAATAATTATAAACAATGATTATAAACAGCAATGATTATAAACAATGATTATAATACCAGGTAGACAAGTAAATACTGGGTAAGTGATAAGTGATATAAAATAAATATTGGTATAATCAGAAAGAAAAAGATACATATTGGTATTCTAGGTAAAGCTCTTTTAGATGCAAATAACAAAAGCTAATTCAAGCTGGATTTCATGTGTTCAATATATATTTACTGAACATTTAGCATGTGTCAGGTACTAGGCAAAGAACTGGTAAGGGAAAAGGGAAAATTTAGAACAAGGATATGGGGTAGCACTAATACTCAAAGGCAGATGTGCAGCTGAACTACATTTAGATAGAAATCGAAGAGAGGACTGGAAACTTTCAGGAAACTTAGGAAACATTCTGTCTCACTATTTCTTTTTGCAGACTGGTTTCCATTTTCTTCTTAATAGATCAGCTTTTCCTGCAACAAAGCTTAGATAGTAGATTGAAGATAACTACCCATAATCATATGTTATTGTTCCAGCCATACTGAAAGACTGACTGCTACTGTTATATCTCACTTTGGTCTCTTATCTTAATTCCAAAGTCCTGATAGGGATCAAGTGTCCATCCTTGTCTAAACAGAGGAGGAGCTAACAGGGTCATTTTAAGTTGAGCAAATATTCCAGATGGTAACAGCAAGTATTATTCACAGTTTATGAAAGAGTAAACTAAGACTGAGAAGAATGAATTTACTTTCCCAAGTTCATGTAGGTTTTCTGTGCCAGAAACAATATTTGAACTCTGGGAGTGTGCGACTGCACAGTCAGCACATGAAAGTGAGTGCCTCTGTCAAGTCTGTATTATAGGAGCTTTGCTCAGCTCACCCTAGTACCAGCTCAGCTAATGTTTAAAAGTTCCTTTCACTGGGGGCGCCTGGGTGGCTGAGTCGGTTGGGCCTCCAACTTTGGCTCAGGTCATGACCTCACGGCTTGTGGTTTGAGCCCCACGTCGGGCTCTGTGTTGACAGCTCAGAGCCTGGAGCCTGCTTTGGATTCTGTGTCTCCCTCTCTCTCTTCCCCTACCCTGCTCACCCTCTGTCTCTCTCTCAAAAATAAATAAACATAAAAATTTTTTTTAAAAGTTCCTTTCACTGTATATGTGTTTCCTTACTAAAGTGTGACACCTTCACAATGTTTAAAGAAATGGAATATCTTTAAAAAAGGTCATGGATTCAGATTACTAAAACTTTTGTAAAAAGAATAAACATATAATTATACCTGCTTCTGTTAATTTTGTATAAACAATTTGCCTTCCAGAAGATACTAGTAAAAACACAAACTTACCTTCCCATTCTGTTGGGATATCCCCTACTTCATAGTCGACTTCTCTTTTATTTGCTGTTTCTATAATTCTTTTCTCTCGAATAATCTGTCCTACAAGACAAAAGTGATTACATTATTTTTAAAGGAAGTCATGACACAGTAATTACTACAAGTAATATTTTCTCTTTGGATATTTCACACCTCCTTATTTGGTAAAAGAATTATCAGGACAAAGAGATTCCATTTAGAGTTAGTTTTGTTAGAAAAAGCAAATTCTAGGGGACTGGGTGGCTCAGTTCATTGAGCGTCCGACTTCAGCTCAGGTTATGATCTCATAGTTCATGGGTTTGAGCCCCATGTCAGGCTCTCTGCTTGACAGCTCAGAGCCTGGAGCCTGTTTCAGATTCTGTCTCCCTCTCTCTATGCCCCGACCCTGCTTGTGCTCTACTCTCTGTCTCTAAAATAAACAATAAAAAAAATTTTTTTAAAAGAAAAAGCAAATTCTAAACTTACTACAAAAATTTAAAATTTTCTACCATAGCATGCAAAATTAATTTTGGTAGAGTAAATGTAGATTTTGTTACAAAAAAAAAAAGGAACTAATTAATCTTAGGGCACAAATGGCCAAAAAAAAAAATACATACAAAAAAACATTTTAATAATCAACAGTATTCAACTCCTTCAAATTCTACAAGTATTTGTATTAGAGGTGCCAGCGGCTGCTATGACTGCCCAAGAGAACAGCTACTCACACCCCCTACTATGTAAGGAACCACAAGATCCTGCTGCCATCCCACCGCCACAGTATACTGGCAAACCCAAGGGAACCAACTTATGGGTTCTATTCTATGACCTATGTGAGTGATTACCTCTTACTGGATCTAAATTAAGAAGGCAAAAACTGGGGAACTACGAATGTGAGATCACACTGGTACAGGATGGTAGCAGTGTAGAAACAAGAAAGCAAATGGAGCAGTAAAGAAAAAGGTGTAGAGGAATCAGGGATGGGATGAGAATGCAATAGGCTTACTTATCTCAATAATAAAAATTTGATTAACAGGTATTTTAGGTTCATATAAAAGATATAAAACTATCTGGTATTTTCTTCTGTTTCCACAGTCTCAGTTATATCCTTCAAAGCAGCTTTGTCAAACTGGTGGTTTCAAAACATGTACCCTTCTCAGTGAGCCTTTGAGCCTAGGGAAACCAGGTGAAGTTGGTAATTCCCAAAAGTTAGTGAGTGTGCCTACCTACTCAGGGAATGCAAGCTGAAACAGAGAAGACCATGGTGAGTAAGTATAAGGGGAGGAGCATGGCTTAACAATAATCACACTAGTCAGGGAGAGAAATCTGGCCTTTACAAAATACTACTTTCTCTTCCCACTCCATGACCAACCTTACACTATGCTAAATAGACTGAATGACATAATTAAGCAAAATGACCTTGTTGCAAATCTCTGCCTGAAATTCTACCAACTAAAAATTCCTTCAATTGCAGACCAAGGAAATTCCTCGGAGTGAGTATGCGGGAGAAAGGAAGCCACAAAAGGATAGCCTAAGAAACATGAGTGACTAGTGCTATTTCCTTTGCCTTAGTAATAATAAGTGAAAGGCTGAGATTTCATGGACAAGCCATCAAGAGGTAATAACTGTGAAGTATGGGGTTAGGGAAATTCTGCATTTCATTATGGACTCACTGAATCAAGCTGATTTAATCTTAACACAGAGGTTCCCCAAGTTTTATAAAAGGGACTAACTTTTTGCTTACCTTACCCAATAAATTAACAGTAAGTCAAGGTATTAGCAGTAAAGCCTCTATTGTAGGGACAAGAGTCAGAGTAAAAGGAGCCTGTAACAATGAGAGGTGCATTACTCTCATAGTAGAGGCTCAAAATATCTAAGTGTCTTTACTAAAATGCTATTTGTATCTATATATATAAACAGGTAATAACAAAAGTTATCATAAATTTAGCATACACTAAAGTATGTTTACATGACAATTTTTAAAATGTTTGGAAGAATCAAAATACCTGTGCCTTCATATAGCTCTCATCTGAATATGAAGATATATGTCCTTTTAGCAATCACAAGTACAGAAAGGAAAACTACCATCTAAAACACAAAATGCTAACAAACTGTCTTCTGAAGGTAGGTGGGTGTTCTATAAGCTTTTAAATGTACATCAAAAAATTTAGCAGAGAAGAGGATAAAGAGGTTTACCAGTCTCAGTACCACCACTAAAGGCATATATAATACAAGCATATTTCAATGTCTGTGATAAAAAAAATAACATCCTATCTCTTATCTCTTAGGTCTATCAATTTAAGGTCTCCCAAGATTTTTAAAAATCATAAGCAATACTTATTTGTGTATAAATGAAAAGACAGAGTAACACATGAGTTAGTTTAGCTAATTCCTTGATAATTGCTGCGAAAATCTTATTTATAAATAGAAGACATCAAAGATATATAAAAAATTACATATACAAAATAAGGCTATTAGTTTATTGAATAAATTTTTTGTAATCAGATGTAAGTTCTTGCCCCCAAATAAATTGTTTTAAAACTACTCCATTCTTTGTAATGAGTCCTACTTCCATAATTTTTAAGAACTGGGAATGAAGTCTATCCCTCTCACTGAGTAAGAAATTATACACAAATTGTACACTTATTTGTACTAATATGCTTTCATATAATAGTTGTAAAGATAATCCTACTTATCACAGCAAAAAATTTCCATCTTTACAAACAGATCAAATTTAAGTACCTGGTCAGGTGTAAAAACTTTAGGGTCTAATTTACATTTAAAAATTAATTTGAGGGGCGCCTGGGTGGCACAGTTGGTTGAGCGTCCGACTTCAGCCAGGTCACGATCTCGCGGTCCGGGAGTTCGAGCCCCGCGTCAGACTCTGGGCTGATGGCTCAGAGCCTGGAGCCTGTTTCCGATTCTGTGTCTCCCTCTCTCTCTGCCCCTCCCCCGTTCATGCTCTGTCTCTCTCTGTCCCAAAAATAAATAAACGTTGAAAAAAAAATAAAAAAAAAATTAATTTGATAACAAAAACATTAATCTAATACACGTATTGGCTTAATAAGTCCTAATGCAACAATAAACAATTGACACTGGTGCTCAGTGAGGATTATTATGTAAAACAATGCACAATTTTAATTTTATTTAATTACTTTAATTTAATTAATAGTAAAACAACAGCTTTAATAAAACAGTCAAAACAGGGGCACCTGGGTGGCTCAGTTGGCTGAGCGTCTGACTTCGACTCAGGGCATGATCTCACACTCATGGGTTCCAGCCCCCTGTCAGGCTGTGTGCTGACAGCTCAGAGCCTAGAACCTTGCTTCGGATTCTGTCTCCCTCTCTCTCTGCCCCTCCCCCACTCGTACTCTGTCTCTCTCTCTCTCTCAAAATAAATAAACATAATAATAAAAAAATTTTTAAAAACCAGCCAAAACAAAAGTTTGAATCCAAGTGGATCATAATGGTCAGTGGTATATGGATTTAAAGATAGCAGAAATGACAATATTTTATCTTTTTTTTTTCAACGTTTATTCATTTTTGAGAGACAGAGAGAGAGCATGAGCAGGGAAGGGACAGAGGGAGGGAGACACAGAATCTGAAGCAGGCTCCAGGCTCTGAGCTGTCAGCATAGAGCCCGATGTGGGGCTTGAACTCACCAACTGTGAGATCATGACCTGAGCCAAAGTCGGACGCTCAACCGACTGAGCCATCCAGGCACCCCAACAATATGTTACCTTTTTAAAGGGAATGAGAGGCCAACACTATTTTAGTAACAATACTAAGAACATTATTTGCCTTTTTCACTTCCATTCTTTGTGAACATAGAGTTTTCTAGAAGCTACATGTATGTGATATACCAACAGACTGAATAAAGAAGCAGATATGAAAAAATCCAGCTATCTTTTACTAAGTTAGACATCAGGGAGATTTGTAAAACATAAAGCAATGCTACACCTTTCTCTAAATGTTTCTGTTTGGTTATGTATCATTATTTCTGATCAAAAATATATTTTTGGGGGGTCGCCTGGGTGGCTCAGCCAGTTAAGCATCTAACTCCTGATTCCAGCTTAAGTCATGATCTCATGGTCCTGAGATTGAGCTCCACAGTAGGCTCTGCCCTAGGTGTGAAGCCTGCTTAAAATTCTCTCTTTTCCTCTCCCTCTGCCCCTACCAGGGCACGTGCGTGCACACTCTCTCTCTCTCTCTCTCAAAAGAATGAATGAATGAATGAATAAATAAATAAATAAAATATATATTCTTTATGTAAACAACAAAAAATATTTTCTTTACGTAATAGGTTTACTAGTTTTAATTTTAAAGAATATTAAAATAATTAAAAATTTGGTTTTAGTTTCAATATAAATATTAATACATAACTTATAAACAAAGCTCTGTCAATAATTGTGAAGAGTGAAAGAGATCCTGAGACCAAAATGCTTGAGAACTAAATGTTCTACTAGGAAAACAAAGGAATCCATAAAGCCAAACCACTAAAAGATATAGATAAATAGATGGATAAAAAAATAAATTGGGGGAGATAAAAGAGCTATTGCTTTACCACAGTGCTGAATAATAAATGTATAGAACAAGGGCCAGAGCTGAAATACCATCATTTTGTAACCATAAAGATAAAGACGAGCTCCAGTAAGCATCCATAATGGAAGAGGATTTTGGTTTTGTTTTTATTTGGAAATAATTCCCCTTTCCTCTGCAAATAGGGTGTTCTTACACATCTGAAAGGTGAACAAGACTTACATATTAAAGATGGTTGGGTTAGGAATTACATAATTTCTAATTTGGTACCTATAAATATTGTCATCCTATGGTCTTAGTTACCCTGTAGGTCAGACCCTTGACAGGTGCCAGTCACAGGCAGGTGACACCAAGTCTCCTGAAGAATTAAACAGCAGGCTTAGGCATGTCTCCTTTTCTAGACCACTGCTCCTTCCCTAATGCATCCTCATAGGCAAGGGAAGATATTTGGGCAGCCTTTAATTTTTAAATTTTGAAGCTTCAAAACTCATTAGGTATCTATCACAATGGAGGCAGGATTTTCTTCTACCATTACCAAATTAAAGGTGGAGGCCTATATTGGTTGTGACCCATAAGCACATATAATCCTTGGTGATGTTTCCAACCATCTGTCTACTTCCAGCCTAATATTTCCCACAGGTGGGACAGTGCAAGGGGAGACTAATGCATTTGGAGGTGACTTTGGGGTGGAAAAAGAGGTTGGGTTGAGGTGACACATCTCTGAGATAGCTCTTCCCCCTGCAAATAAACAAGATTGAGACTTTTCTGATGCCTGACAAGAGCCTCTGGCTTGAAGAAATGGTGGTAAGATGGCCAAGTTTAAGATCCTCTCTGTCTGACTCATGTGTGGCCCTCTACCCCAGTGGCAGTGATCAGTGCAACCAGGTGATATTTCTAAATCAGTCTGTCTGGTGATATATAAAAGACTGAATTTTGCATACAACAAGAGGCTTAGAAGTGTTGGTGCATAATACATGAAAGTGAGGGCTACTGAAAGACAAGAACCACATATTCTATTGGTTAGATTTGGGGAATTTTAACCTTATTATGCTGAAGCATTGTAAATTAAAAAAAAACCTTAGTTAAGAGTACTAAGAATTCTTAAGCTTAAAGTCATTTTCACATATGACTTAAAGTATTATTTGACCAAAGTTACTTATTACAACCAAAGTTGCTTATTAAGAGCCTGCTATGTTAGGAAGTATTTATGTGTCTCCATATATTATCTCTTGCCTTTAAAACATCTTTTATAGATGAGGAAAAAAAGACACTGGATGATTAGCTTATCCAAATGTACATAGCCAATTAAAGTAGTACAGCTAGAATTTGAACCTAAGCATTTTTACTAACTTCCACCATTAAGCATTTCCCATTTAAGATTTTAAAATCAGCATTTACAAAGTTTGTGTACAGTATCATTACAGATATCCAGTTAAAAACTAACATTTTACTCATAATCATAAGCTACTATTTTCCTATAGTGATCAAATGAGGCATTTCTGCTTGAAAATGTGATGATTCTATAATTTGACATATTCTACATATATTTATATGAGCATGGATGACTATCTCAGCAGGTCTCAGCAGGTAATACTTTTTTAAAAACCAATTAAAGAGGCCTTCCAGATAAGCTTTCAGAATTTGTAAAATGGCCAACTAGTTCAATGGATTATCTAAAATCTTATTAGCTTCTCCATACTTACAGGTTTCCCATAAGGAATCTCTGCTTCTATCTTAGAAAATCCAAAATAAACTGTTTAAATCTGACTTCATTAATTTTTAAAAGCCATAAATACAATTTACAAAAGTGAAGTCTGAAAGTACATATGAAGAATATCATAATTTAAGAAAAAAAGATGTACCTAATGCAAATTTGTGCTTGTGCTTTCTGCTTGAACAACAAACTCTTATCCCTAACAATCTTACATATAAACAAAAACTTAAAGTTCTAAAAATATGTTATTTAGCCAACAAATATATATTGAAAAATCTATTACATTAATCTAGGATGATTTACAATAAAAAGTTAAATAGGTTTTCTGAGTGCATCCCCAAATCAAGCATGTGGGTCCTAGAAATGTCTAGCATTTTACTGCTTTTACTTCCTATTGTTGTGGGAATCAAACATTTTTGTGTAAAAATCATTTATTTTCCAAACCGCAAGGAATTTTCAACCCTGAGAAAAAGTACAGCTGTAATTACATTTGCTCCAAAAAAGGTAAACATTAAAAAGGAAAAATTCAAATGATAGATTCATGACTGTTTATTCCATGAAGAAATACAAAACATGCAGCCATTTTAGGTTTTGATTGATGTGTAGGAAATCAGTTTTTCAAAGTATTTTTTTCACCTAATATATTCTACAATTCTTTTTTAGAATTTGTAAGGCTAAATTACCTCCAATGTGTAACTTATTGGAGTTACTCTCTCTCTCAAAATAAATAAATACATACATACATAAATACATAAAAAACATAAAATAAAATAATGTTTAGCTAAATCACATATGCTTTAAGATATATCATATGGAAATTCCAGGTTTTAAAAAGTCCAGTGAGGAAATTTATGACTGAAAACTCATTTTATTTTTAGTGACAATCAGTATACAAAGCAAGCAAATTCCAATCTGGTTCATCCTTAAAAAGGGGTAATATTTTCTCCTCTCAAAATTAGCACATACTTAAGTATAAACCAATATAATTAAGTACTGTATTTGATTTTCACTTTGAGAGTCTAACTTGAACAAATGGGGATATCAATAGGGAGGTAAAAAGAGAAACTAAAAGAATGAACAAACAGTGGCAAATATTATTAGAATTTAGATAATTAGAAAATTAGATCACTTGTAAAGCTTGGGATTACCCCAAACTTTATTTTCAGATTTGAAATATAGAAGATATGACTGATTATTTGATTGATTTCTAGATCCAAATAGTTCTATAGAAATCAAGTAATACTTGGTCATTTTATCAAAGATCATAAAAGAGTCACAGATTGCACTATTAGCTACTAATTCACAGACTATATGACAGTTTCAAATATGGCTAATTCAGTGAAAATAAATAGAGTACATTTTGCGGTGCATTAGTCTTAATTTAAAAAAATATATATTTATTTATTAATCCATGAAATTAGTAATACCCTTCATTAATCTGTTTAATTTAGTTACCATCAGGCACTACTTATCATTAATGAATAGAAATATATTTTGATAAAGAAATCACATAATCATCTAATGAACTGTGATATTCATCAGCTTAACAGGAACTACCCCAGTAATTGTGAACCAGATTCCTGAGTATAATATTGGTTTCAGCTGTTAAGAGGTTGAAGGGTCAATAATTTTCAAACTCTTTTCTTTAAAAATATCTTCAGCAGAGGCTGAATTTATGAAACTGTTCAAAGCAGAGCTTCTATAGTTGAGGCAGGGGTCCACAATACCACTTCATCTTTTCTCCCCTTCCCTTCCCTGAAGGCAACCTACTCACACTCCTCAAGCTCCAAGGAGCCCTGTGAAAATCTTGGATTCAGACCCAGTATCACACTTTTGAGACTGTGAAATGCATTCAAGAACATGTACTGGTTCCCTAAACAAAACCAAGATCTTATGGATGGCAGAAAGACCATCATGTATTTTGCTTCTTTCTCTACCCCTGTTTGTCACAGAGTTATCAAAGAATCTGTCACAAACTCCTAAGTAATCAGGTGGAAGACAATGCAGGATTTTCCCTGCAATTCCACAGCCCAAGGAAATACAAGGCCTACTTCACATTCACATGTGGAGCTATGATTTAAGGCTAGAGCATGACTTAAGGTCTGCTTCCAGTGTTTAGACAAGAAGAGTTGACCGAGAAATCATTCTCTCACTTGGGAGCAAGAAGTCCTTAGGAAAAGAGAAAAATGTCTGTATAGAAAAGACAGAGGAACAATTCTTGGATTCACAGGTCCTCAAGGAAGCAGGCCTTCACTGGACAGGCATTCTCAACTACTTCCTTCCGCCCGTCAAACCTAGAGGATCTAGGGAAGAGGGAGAAAATGAGGTATTGAGACCAACCTGAGCAATGAAAAGACAGTTAGGAAACGAAAGGATAAAGTAATTCTAGTAAGAGCAATTTATTTATAGTATCCCATTATTTTAGTCATTAGTTTTAACTTTCTCTACAATAAAACTTTACCTTGGCTAATAACTAATAAAATTGGATGACATAAATTTTACCTACGCTCTCTGCTTCAGTTTTCTTGGCAGAAAGGCATGCTAATAAACTGTGACTTCACCAAAAGGAAGGCTATAGAAGCATAAAAAGGAAAGGTTGGTTCTATTTTGCTTGTGAAGGTTGCAATAAAGAGCATTCATCCTGCTATTTTTCCCTACTTATTTCTTATTTTCCACCAATGTTCAAAAAGGTTAAGACTATAGTCACAAATAGTGAAGATCTGCAAAATGGTAATCTTACTTTAAGATGGGTATCTCCAAATATATCGTGTGTAAAGTAGATTACATCTACTCAAGGGTGTACTTGGTAAATGCATATCAGGTTATTTACCAACAAAAGAATGAACTAATCAGCCTTAAAATTTTTTTATTCTTAGCAATAAATGACAAAGCTTAACATCTTTCCTACTTCTTTATAAGATTCCAGAGATCACATATTTTAGTCTATTTTTTAAGTTTATTTTTATTTATTTTGAGAGATAGAGAGTAAGCAGGGGAGGGGCAGAGAGAGAGGGAGAGAGAATCCCAAGCAGGCTCCATGCTGTCAGCTCAAAACCCAATATGAGGCTCCAATTCACGAACCCATGAGATCATGACCTGAGCCGAAATCAAGAGGTGAACGCTTCATTGACTGAGCCACATAGGTACCTCTATTTTAGTCTAATTTTGCAATATATCAATAACATTATGTTACTGTAGTTTATTAATTGTATCTGACTCATTTAGGATATAAACAGAAACATATTTGTTGAGCAACAATTATATGTATGACACTTACTAGACACTTTTTTTCTTGTTTAATTCTCACAACCATCTTTATTTTTAATCATTGAGTAAACTAAATCTCAAAGAAAATATTATGGATAAGAAAAGGTGTGCTTTCAATTATATCTAATTTTCACACAGAAATTTAAGAAAATATACCAGGAGAGTCACCTTCTTTGCTACAAAACCTGATGTGTCGATATCATCCACATATAACCAAGTTCATACTGCCTCTCTTATTTTTTTTCTGCTTCCTTTAACAACACAGTTCAAAACCACTTTGCATATACTTCCCACAACCTCCCTTTGTCTTGAGAATTAAGAGCAACCCAACTATTGTGTGACAACAGCACCATCTATTGGCTGCAAAGGGATCCAATAGATGATGCTTATCTATTGATGATCCAATTGATGCTCAGGTCATGATCTAAAATTTTTCAGCTGAGTGAAATCTATTTGAAAACAATTTTTTTCCTCACAGATATACATATTTTTTCTCCATCTCTCCTTTTAAAACCTGTAGAGTTATTGCATCTCTCTTGATTCCATTGCTAACCAGTATGTGTTTTTGCTAATGTGCAGCAATTCACATGAACTGTGGATTAAAAGGGATGTGAACTATTATGAAAACTAACTACCATTTATAACACAATTTCAATGGAAAATGTGTTGAATTTAAAGGAGCTGCTTACATAGAACTTTTGGAATTCAAGTAATTTGTAGGTTGGAAACTTGTTATAATACTAAAACATATAGAAGTATTAAGTCTTTCACTGTGGCTTCCAAGGCAAATAAAAGAATGCTAATACAAAGCAATACTTCAAATATTTCCCTCCCGTCTTCAGAGTTGATAAACATCTGCCTTGTCCTATGGAATTTGGATCTTGCCCTACACGCAGGGGAACACTCAAATATTTGTTGATAATAATGAGAAGGTCCATTGCTATTTTGCAGTGGCTCATTAAAGTTACACCAGTGATACAGGTGGTAACAGCTCCAATTATTTTGACTTT
Source organism: Acinonyx jubatus (assembly GCF_027475565.1). Lineage (NCBI taxonomy): Eukaryota > Metazoa > Chordata > Mammalia > Carnivora > Felidae > Acinonyx > Acinonyx jubatus. The sequence goes on along the minus strand of NC_069380.1, from coordinate 127,294,547 downwards.
TATCTCTATGATGAAAACTACTAGGACAACATCTATAACTCTAATCACTTAATGAGCTCTAATCATGAACTTTTATTTGAAGCAATGCTTTACTTGGATGTCCTTATGCTTCTGTGATAGAGAGTTCTATATCTTCCTATAATGTGTCTTTAATATCTAATCCTTAAAGTCCTATCTTTATGGTAAGCCCTGTAAGTTTCCATTTGAGGAAATTTTGTGCTGAAGCAGGAGAAACATTTATGATTGCTCAAGCAAATTGGTCACTATGAAGTCACTTTTCTTGCTGGTACCAATTAAGTAGCAAAGTGTTTTTGTCCCTTGGTCTATGCCCTGCATCTCAGTTCTAGAAATTTCTCCTGAAATCCTAATTTGAGTCCAATTTTTTAAGGCAGGAAAAGACCAATCACTGCTCATAAATATTATAACTAACTGTTATTACCTGCCTAGACACAGGCTATTCTTGGTAAAAAGACAGACCTTATTCCCATACTCTGAGACCTGTCTAATGCTGATGTCCAGTGCCTAGGTGTATGACCTTCTCCTCACTGTTAACTATATTCCTGCCTTGCAAATCATCTTTCCAGCACTATTTTATTGGCTCCCCAAGACTTTGGAAAACTATGATCTTGCCTGTTCCATCAGTAGTTATGAAATCCATCTCTCCCTATCTTCTACTGCTTTTCCTTTCAAATTTCTGAAATCCTTTGATAGTACTATCATTTTACTCATTTCCTAATTTAAAAACTTCAGTTGTTTTTACAATATGAATATACTTAACATTACATTTTTATGTTTAGGTTGACAAATGCTATGTTTTATATCACAAATGAGAAAAAAATTTTGGAAGTTGACTTTTTTTTAATCTTTTTTTTTTAAAGTTTATTTATTTATTTTGAGAGAGAGAGAAAGAATGCAAGCAGGGGAGGGGCAGAGAGAGAAAGGGAGAGAGAGAATCCCAAGCAGGCTCTGTGCTAACAGCTACATGGGGCTTGATCTCATGAACCATGAGATCATGGCTTGAGTGGAGATCAAGAGTCAGAGACTTAACTGACTGAGCCACCCAGGTTCCCTGGAAGTTGACTTAATAAAGTACAAGGTGGGGCACCTGGTGGCTCAGTCAGTTAAGCATCTGACTCTTGATGTGGCCTTAGGTCATGATCTCACCATTCCTGGGATGGAGTCCTGTGCTGGGCTCTGCACTGACAACATGGAGTCTGCTTGGGATTCTTTTCCTCCCTCTCTCTCTGCCCCTCCCCCGCCCACACAAACACACGTATGTGCATGTACTCTCTCTCAAAATAAATAAACTTAAAAAGATAATAAAGTATAAGGTATAAAGGGCACAAGGATTTGAGCCAGATGGTCAGGTGTCTTACTGCATCGGGGCTTGAGCTAGCCACACAAACTGCTGCTGCCTGGTGGTTGCCTTGCTGGCAAGGTCATTAGCCCTCTCTATAGCTGCCAGTGCCTTCTCCTTTGTCTCCTCCTTGGCTTCCTTGGCTGTCTCACCAAGGGTTTTGGAAGGGGTCTCACTGTGCAGCTCCAAGATGTATTGAAATCCTTTCACAATCTCAGCCACACTACTTCTGAACTGGGCAAGGCCAAATTTCTGGCAAAAGAAGAAAAGGCGGACGATTGTGGACAGTTCTAGAGACACCAAATAAGCTACAGACCCATGCTTCCTGCTGGATTTCAGTCCAGTCACTTTTATCAGGATTCACACAGCAAATACATTGCTCCTCCTCCACCATCAGCTGGGTGTGGTCAGTCTGGTTCTGCTGTTCTACAACAGAATCCTCTAGGATGTACACTGAGTGAGCAACACTGGTAGGAAACAGTCACTGGGCCCAGCAGGGTACCCTATTGGTCTCTGTCAGGAGATGCTAGGATAGGAGCTTTTGGTCAGAGGTCACCTGCAGGTGCACTGTGTCTTCTGTCAAGACATTTGCTATAGGGATTTGGGTACCATTCCCATAAGGCTATGAACACTTGGTCCCAGGAACTCCAGAGCACTCTCTGGCCTGGGGAAAAACTTCACCACCATTCTGGCAGGGGCGACTCAGCACCTGCACTGCATCTGGGATGCAAAGCCATGAGAGGCAGTGGGGTGGTGGTGCTGGGCCATGGCTCTGTGCAAGCCAGCTAGGCTCACAGCTCACTCACCTCTGCACCCAAGCAGCAGCCGCTGCCCTGAGGAGCTGTGAGCCACAAGTGAAAATTCTTAAGACTATTTTTTAAAAATATAAATTGACTTTACTACTAGCTCCCTCCCTAACAGTGCCAACTTTTCAACACCAAAAATATACTCTGATCTGTTCCTTTTATTTTAATGTTTGCACCACCACTCTCATCCAGGCCCCTCTTATTTCATGTTTATATTGACTGAAAAACCTTTGTAACCACACTGTATTCTGATGTCTTTTCTTTATGTTTAGAAATCCTTTCTTTGGGGAACCATTCACTATTTCATTCCTTGTGATCCTCCTCTGTCCACTGAGATTGGCGGGGTGTGGGTGGGCCTGAGGGGATGCTATTACCCCTCCAGCTAGAGGTGGGAATGTGAACTAAATTTAGACATAGTATTACAAACCTTTAATCACAAAAAAGGGACTGGGCACATGACACCGCTCAGCCAATCAGCATTTCCCTACAAATTTTGCTGGTGCATCCAGGAAAGACTCTCAACCTCTAAGGATCCTAAGTTATAAAGACCAGACAGACCTCAAACTGCTGGGCCCATAAATTCTACAGTGTGGAGAAAACCTATATATGAATAAAACTAATGTGAAGGTAGGTAGAGTCATCTGATAGATACAACATATCCTCATGATTTTGAGCACTTGAATCTAATTCACTTTCTGTTCAGTTATATTTTCTAAAATATTCTATTAGTTAGGGTAGGCTAAGCTGTGGTAGCAAATGGACTCAAAATTAAGTAGCTTAAATGAGAAATTTGTTTCTTTCTTAGGTAAGAGTCCTGGATGGATGCTCAGGTAGGCCAGTTCTTCCCACATAGTCGTATGAGGATTCAGACTGAAGGCTATTCAGCCATCTTCAACAGCTGACTTCCAGGGTTTCCCTGAGCACTGCCATTTCATTCAGCCAGAAAGAAGAAAGAGCACTGAGAAACAAAGGGAGATTTTTACTGATTAGGCCAGGAAGTGACTCACAATACTTCCAGTTACAATGCACTACAGAAAACCTGGTCATACAGCCACACCTAATTTAAAAGGAAATTTGTTAAATGTAGTCTAGCTGTGTGTCCATGAAGAAGTAGAAAGTGGATTTTGGTGGAAAGCTAGCAGTCTTTACAAATATACTGCTGGATAAATAAAATTCAACAAAGACACGGAATACCAGGCCATATCATACTGGCCCCAGAAAGACTGTGACTGAATTAAAAATCAGCTATTGTAAAAAAGTATTTCAGAAGGAAACATATCAAATCTATCAAAAGATGTCGTCAGGGATACTTGTTAATTATATTGCGTAAAGTCTATAAAAACTATGGGAGAAGTTACATCAGATTTCAGTACTAAGAATAACAGAAAAATAACAGTATCATTTTTCTCTTATAGGACTAAGAAAGATTACCAACAGTGACCCCGTGTTACAGAGGGTGCAGGAAAATTAAGAAGTTCTTATGCTGTTGGGAATGTAACTTAGCACAAATTGTGTTACCAACTCTTCTTGTCTCTGGATTACTGAGAAGTTAGGAGTGTGGCCCAAAATTATCTCTGGTGGGGCAATTAACAACAGATTTTGTACTTTCTTATTGATTAATTTAAAAAATGTTTTAATGTTTATTTATTTTTGAGAGAGCATGAGTGGAGATGGGGCAGAGAGAGAGGGAGACACAAAATCTGAAGCAGGCTCCAGGCTCTGAGCTGTTAGCACAGAGCCTGATGCAGGGCTCAAACCCACAAACTGTGAGATCATGACCTGAGCCAAAGTCGGATGCTTAACTGACTGAGCCACCCAGATGCCTAAAGAAATGTGTATTTTTTAAAGAATAAAAGCAAAATGAGGCTATGTTTCTTTTTGGAAAACAAAACAAAACAAAACAAAAATAGTCTTGTTCCTTCACAATAGTTATTTACATGATGGAAGACTGTCTCTTTCTGAGTTGGCTGCTACAAAGCTCAGAGATGCATTTGCAGTCCACTCTGAGAAATGTGCAGGTAACTGTAGTTTACATTACAGCCTCATATCTGGGTCCACTTTTCCCTCACCCTGATTTTACTTGTTCCCTTCACTGCAATTTTATACCTCTGTCTTTGAATCTTCAATCTCGTATCTCTTCTGGAAGAAGGAAGAGAATGATTTTATAACAGTTTTAGTGTATCACAACTCTATCACTCTTCCTATACAAAACTTAAAATTCCATAATGCATATATTTTTCTTAAAAAGAAAATCCAAATTCTTCATCTTAGTGTTTACTCATTTTAAAAAATACAAACATTTTGGGGCGCCTGGGTGGCTTGGTCGGTTAAGCATCCGACTTTGGCTCAGGTCATGATCTCGCAGTCCATGAGTTTGAGCCCCGCGTTGGGCTCTGTGCTGACAGCTCAGAGCCTGGAGCCTGTTTCAGATTCTGTGTTTCCCTCTCTCTCTGCCCCTCCCCTGTTCATGCTCTGTCTCTGTCTCAAAAATAAATAAACGTTAAAAAATTTTTTTTTTTTAAAATACAAACATTTATACATTTTAAAAATACAATAAATATTTATTTATATAAGCACATGTATACATACACACACTGAGTGCCTAGGTCAAACACTGCTCTATACATGGGAGTAAAAGAAAGAAGGCTCAAGTTGGTCACAGTCTGGTTCAATGGTCCCAGTATTTTTCTTTTCATGATGACTCATATCAGACAATGTAACAGCCTCACATTCCCAGAGGCTTACCAAGATGTATGCTATGTACACTTTGCAGCATGATAGCAACAACTCCGTCTCTGATCTGAGACACACTGGTGGTCTCGGAGGTAAGTGTAACAGAGAAAATGCTATCTGCCATGATACCACAAAGGAAAAAATAAGGGACCCAGAATTGTGGAGTATAAAGAAATGGGAAACTTTCTGTAAGAGCTATTCATCGAATAGGAGTTATAAAAGTAAAGGAGGAGGAAAACAGTGATTTCAGATATCATTCCAGAAAATGGAAAATTAAAAAGACAATTGGATTTTACACAGAAGATGGTGAAATGTTTCTAGGCACTTGAATATATGCTACTTTAAACAGTATGTCACCTTTTTGGCAACAATGAAAAATCAGCTAATCCATAGGACAGCATTTTCAGACAAATGAAGCCAATTGCTTTGAAAAGAAAATATTTCCATCCAGTCTGACCACTTTAATAAAAATAATTTTTAAATGACATATTTTTTTTCCTTGCCTTAGTAAATAAAACCCTTTGTGTACTCATTTTCTTTTTGGATCTCATGCTAATTATAAATAAGTAACATAGTATACTGTACTTCAACCTACATAGGTCCTACTGAGATTGGCTTTCTGACTTTAAAAGATTCCACCACATCACAATAACTTAGTTATTTCTTACTGCCAATCAGTGTTACTGCTTCTAACTACTTGACTTCTTAAGCTGTGATAAGTCTTACTCGAGGCCTGTCATTTGGGGTACAGTGGAGGAGAAAAGGGTCACATAGCACAAGTTTTCAAATTTAGACTTTTGCCACAATCTCTAAATGAGACTGGACATTTTTCATCCTAAGTCCCTCTGTATCAGAGTTTAATTTAAAATGTATGACTCTACCTCACATTCATGAGGATAGCTCTTATAAAAAACAAACCAAAATGAAACAAAACAAAAAAAAAACCACCAAAAATCCCCAAATGAGACAAGTGTTAGCAAGATGTGGACAAATTAGAACCCTTGTGCCCTGTTGGTAGGAGTGTAAAATGGTGCTGCTTCTATGGAAAACAATACGGTGGTCTTCAAAGTTAAAAATAGAATTAACACTATGATCGAGCAATTCCACTTCTGGCAGAACAGAAAGAACAGAAGTGTCTCAAAGAAACATTAGTACACCCACATTCAGAGAGCAGCATTACTCACAACATCCAAAGGTGAAAACAACTCAAATGTCCAGTGACAGATAAATGGATAAACAAAAGTGGTAAATAGATACAATGGAAGATTTTTCAGACTTAAACAGGAAGGGAATTCTGACACATGTCATAACATGGAAGAACCTTGGCAACATCATGCTAAGTGAAATAAGCCAGTCACAGAAAGCCAAAAACACAAATACTGTATGATTCTGCTTATATGAGGTACCCAGAACAAATTCATAGAAATAGAAAATAAAATGGTGGTTGCCAGGGGCTGAAGAGGGAGGAGGGGAACTGTTAAGTTGATGAGTTTCAGTTTTCCAATATGAAAAGACTTCTGGGCACTTTAGTGCACAGTGAGGTGAATGTACCTAACTCTACTGAAATGTGTATTTAAAAGTGGTTAAGATGGTAAATTTATATTATGTGTCATTTATTATATAAATGTAAATAAATATTTATATACATATAATTTACAAAATTTGTAAACTTGGGAGATCCTACTAGAGGAGCTCATCATCAGGCCAATCCTTAACATTCTTAGCATTATTCTTTCAGCACTCATTCAAAAATTTTCTGCGTTAGGTTAAAAATATCCTCAAAAAGTGTTGTGGAACTCGACAAGGGTGAGGATTGCACAAAAATGTGAATGTACTGAACGCCACCATATGGTATACTTTAAACTGGTTAATTTTATGTTATGTGAGTTTTACCTCAATTAGCAAAAAATCCTCATATGCATTTGGCATTTAAAGATTCCCAAGGACAAGGGCTACAACATGAAGAGTTGTGGCTAGTTTCTGCTACTGGCACTGCATTAAAACCTCACACAAGTCTAACAACATAGGAAGGAATAAAATACTAAAGTAATTTACTAATATTAAAGCCGCAAGAAAAGTACTTTTTGGTAACAGGAAGACAGGAGATTATGTGAGCAGATATAGTTTACCACTAGCACCACCAACACAGACTAAAACTATATATAAAGGCAACAAGCCTGTGATTCAGGGCTCCTCTCACCTGGCCAATTCCTCACCTATGAGGCCTGCAGGATCAAAGAGATTAAAGAGATAGTGGAATCAGATCTTGGAAAGCCCAAGAATGCCATGACAAGGTACATGGACTTTTTCCTTGACACAACAGAGAGTCACTGGCAAATTTAATAATGTAGCTGATGAATAGGTTCAAAGATGTGTTTTAAAAGAATCACTTTGGTGGCCACTTTGAGGGTGAAGTGGAAGACAGGAATGGAATACCAGACTACCACAATAATCCAGAGAGAGATTTATAAGGTGAAACAGGTTAAACTGTGGGATCAAATAGATACAGGGTTTAAGGCATGGTACCTGGTGGTTTTCTTAAATTATTCCTTTTAATCTCCACTTAGCAGCTTAGTATTATTATTCCCATTTTACAGATGAAGAAACATAGGATTGTCCCAAAATAAACTTGGGTCAAGGTCACACAATTAGTTGGTAGGGAAAATGGAATTTTAATTTGGTCTATAGGACTTCAAAGACTGTGCACATACATTTTCTACTACCTTGTGGTATCAACCAATATACAACCAAAATAGTTAAAACGCTTTATGTGACAAAAATGTGAATACTTCCCATCAACAGCACAGCTAGCCCTCATGGAAGATAAAAATCAATGTCTTATTCCCTAAATAACTTTTTAGTACTTGATTAGATCCTAAATTACATGCACTAAAGCCAATTTTTACCTGGAAGTAATTTTTCTTTTTAAATATGGTTTTATTAAAGGAAACTCTTCATGCCAAGTAAGGGTGAGCTATGTCCTCTTGTGATCTAATTATACCATTTTAAATAAAAGGTTACATGAATATATTGACTCAAATAGTATATAAATAGAGGCCATAATCCACAGGATGTATTTGGTCTTTGAAGTTGCCATATTAAAATCCTTTCTATATATAAATATTACAAAGAATACAAAACTCTGGTATAAATACAAAATGCCTAATTTGGGAGATTAAGGAATATTGGTTTTTAATATACCTTGGCTTCCACAAATGACAGGGATGGATGGTTTTACCATGTATGTTGTGTCAAAAACAACTTGAGACACAACCACAAAGCCTAAAAAAATGGACCTGATTGTGAGGGTTCTTTTGCCACCACTCACCTCTCAAATCACCCATTCTAATCCACTATGGTCAAACTTTGGTGCTCTTAGATTCTCAAAGATGGTATTTTGCACTGCCTGATTGCTTCTAGCAAAAAGATGAGTAATGTCTAGATCACAAAGAAAAATGAGCAATGACATTTCTCTATTATAATCTCAAGGGGAAAAAAACATGTTTTGGGAAAAATTCTTATTGAGGGGTTAGGATTAAATTTATTTAAAAAATTTAGGGGCGCCTGGGTGGCGCAGTCGGTTAAGCGTCCGACTTCAGCCAGGTCACGATCTCGCGGTCCGTGAGTTCGAGCCCCGCGTCGGGCTCTGGGCTGATGGCTCAGAGCCTGGAGCCTGTTTCCGATTCTGTGTCTCCCTCTCTCTCTGCCCCTCCCCCGTTCATGCTCTGCTCTCTCTGTCCCCCAAAAAATAAATAAACGTTGAAAAAAAATTTATTAAAAAAATTTTTTTAATGTTTATTTTTGAGACAGAGAGAGAGAGAGAGAGAGAGAGAGAGAGTGTGTGAGCAGAGGAGGGGCAGAGAGAGAGGGAGACACAGAATCTGAAGCAGGCTCTAGGCTCCCATCTGTCAGCAGAGCCTGACGTAGGGCTCAAACCCACAGAAGCATGAGATCATGACCTGAGCTGAAGTTGGACACTTAACCAAATGAGCCACCCAGGCGCCCCGAAGTGTTTAGGATTAAGATGAACTTTACTGAGATTAGGAAATAAGGTGATCAGCCCAGGTATAATGGCTTCAAGAGAGTTAGTTGCCTGGGAGACAGCTTGTGACAACTCTCACCTCTCAGTGCAAATTATCAAGCATTTCCATTACCCCTATCCTTAGGCAAATTTGCTTACTCAACAAGAATCTTAATTTTATAACTCTAATGTCTCATTCTTCACTTCACATAAAAACAGAAACTATCCATACCTTTGAAACTGTTCGAGGTTACCTACTGAAGAGCAACCACATTTTAAACTCAATCTCCCTTTCAAAAAGTTTAATATGAGTAGGCACCAAACCAAGGACACGAAAATAATTTGACAACTGAGTTATTTGCCAAGAAATGATATGAATATTGACCTGTGTTTTTTTCTTGATTTAAAATGGATAAACAAGCAAACGTATCTCCTCAGTGAAAGCCATCCAAACATAATTTCAAAACTTCCCAAATTGTAAAAAGAAGGAAGAAGCAAGGGAATGAATTTGAGGGGGGTGGGTTGGAGGGGGGAAGAGGGATGAATTTTTGAACTTAGTTCCAGTACATATTAGCACTTAAAAAAAATCAGACACTGGGTCTTATTCAGAGACACACTTAAGTTTGTGATATGAAAGAGAAATGAATTCATTAGTCAACTATAAGAAGGCAATTTTGAAGGGGAAAAATATGAAAAGAAACAAGTCTCTTGTGATTTTTTTCACTTCATGTTTAATAAATTGCTTTGGAAGTAAATTTTCTCTGTTCTTTTATTCTATCTGCCATGAAGTAAGGATGATAAAAATCATTGGTATAGGGCTAGAAAGGCTTTCACCATAGTGATAGTACACACCCTTAGATGAAGGCTACTTAAGCTAACTCTAGGCATTCAGAGCATCACCGAAACACTCCATTTTACCCCCTTTTACTTTTCCCAGCCTTAAATATCTCAGCAGGAAGCCCTATATGGATGACATATTATCCTTGGACTAGTTGGGTTGATTCATTTCTAGGCTGTGGGCTCTGTGGCTGGTTATAATCCTACCTGACAAAGACAAGCTTGCCATGTTTCAACAATATGAAACATCAGAGAAAGAGAGGAAAATGGTTACTGCAACACTAAGGTCCACAGGCAGTGTGCACCTAGCACACACTAGGAGTTAGTTCAGAAATGGCTGAGGTCAACCCTCACTTCCAATAGTTGAGGCACTAACTTTACAGGTCCCTATAAATAGGTAAGATTGCCTTGGAATGCTCTGACACCAACTAAACTGAAAAACAAACGCTGAATAAACTTAATATATATATATATTTTTACTGTATAGGCAATTGGTTAAGAACATAGACTACGGAAGGAGACTCTCTGGCTCTGAAATTTACCAGCTTATATTCTTTAGTATTATGTAACTTCCTTGTACCCCACTTTCCCTACACATAAAATAGGGATACTAAGATAAAATGTGATCACTGGATAAAGTTAGTTAGTATACATAAACTGCTAAGAATAGTGCCTGGAACTTAGTAAGTATTACATATATTAGTTATTACTGTTATTATAAATTATTCTGTACATTGTCATTTAAAAGTCATACTACAAACTAAATAGAGGATTTAATACTGAACTTAGAGGACATTCAGGTTATCACATGAGGCATCAAAACAAAAGCAACACAGATTTGTACAGTGCTCTCTCTAGAGGGTTGTGGGGCTGCTGGGAGTAGGAGGACCATCGTAAGTCAGGTTTTGGTCACAGAGTATAAGGTCATGTTTCAGAACTGGCAGTTTTGCTGCTAACAGGGAAGCGTGGGCAAGGGGAAGTCCTGAAACACAATGTTCAGATGAGCGTGGCACCCTGCACTGCAGCTATACTTCTGCCTGAAAAGCTCTAGGGACTTCAGGATCAAAGAAACAGCTCAAGAAGTTGGTAGAAAGGAGAAATAGCTGTGGAAGTGGGAGAGGGAAATAAATGCAATTTAGGGCTAATTAACATTGGCAGCACTATTACCTTCCCAAGAATGGGGTGTCCTCTCCTATCTGGGGTGCAATTAAAGTACAGAGAGCAGAGTAGAGAAGACCATCATGTTGTCCACCTTCAATCCTCACAGTGTGGGCTGAGAGTGAATGGTTTATTTTGCCAGGCATGATGGAGGGATGCTCACGCTACTTTGGTTTTATAAATTGCTAAGCTACAAGGTGATCTTGAATTGTGGTAAATTCTGGTTCCTTCACAAAACACATACTAACATGGTGTCTTTCAGAAGAAATGTTGTAACAGATAAGAACATAAATAGGAAAATGGTTATCAGAGACTATGGTTACATAGCAAGTGTGAGGAGTCAAAATGTGCAGAGGAACCCACAAAACAGCCCCTGGCACCTGGGAAAAACAAACCTTATATCCTTGGGGTGCCTTATTTGAAGTTTAGTATTTTGGATATAAAAGTGACATGAGTGGATTATACAAATAACCCTGGACTGGGAAAGGCTGTTCTGTGGATGAGAGGAAACACAGAAACTTTAAAGAAAAGGGTTGTATAATTTTCTTCATAAAAACAAAATCGTGGGGGGTGCCTGGATGGCTCAGTTGGTTAAGCATCTAACTTCAGCTCAGGTCACGATCTCACAATTTGTGGGTTTGAACCTCGCATCAGGCTCTGACTTCAGCTCAGGTCACGATCTCACAGTTTGTGGGTTTGAGCCCCACGTCAGGCTCTGTGCTGAGAGCTCAGAGCCCGGAGCCTGCTTCGGATTCTGTGTCTCCCTCTCTCTGATCCTCCCCCGCTTGCACTCTGTTTCTCCATCTCTCAAAATTGAATAAACGTTAAAAAAATTTAAAAAATAATAAATAAAAGACTGACAAACAAAAAATACCATCAAACAAAGTCAAAAGACTACGTGAAAAAACTGGAGAAAAAAAGATGTTTAGTGAAATGAAAGGCAAAGGTCTGAATGTTCCTAATATACAAATAGGTTGAAAGGAAGAACTGATGAAACTATGGATGAAGGATATTAATAGTTTCTTATATACGACATAAATATATAAATAGGCAAAAAAATATGCACAACCTCACTAATAATTAAAGAAATGTAGATTAAAAGATATTCTCATCTGTTAGATAAAAATACAGACAACAGCACAGAGAAAAACAGGCAATAATACTGTTGTAGGGATTCTTATCGTTCACCCGTATCAAGTGCTCCTCTCTACTTCCTTGTACCCTTCAAGATGGGCCTCTGGCAATGAGCTGTGAGCTAAAGTACCACATTTCACTGCTATTCCAAAAAATGTAATTGCTAGTAAAAATAATCTCTAAACCTCTTCTCTCCTACCAAAGTATCTGAAGAGGCCACATGTTGCAGTTACAATATGGTGGAATCTTTCCATCAGTTGGAAACTGTCAACACCCTCACACTTAACCTGGGGTAGGCCAGGGAAAAAGAAATGTCTATCATGTTAATCCACTGGAATTTCATGGTTCTTCTGTTATGACAGGCCAGTTACCCATCCTGACTGATATAAATATACTCCAAGTTGCAAAGTGGTTATTTCCGGGGGATGAGTAAGTATTGTGGTGGACTTTTCCTGTCCTTATGAAATATTTCTATAATATTGTATTACTTTTATAATTAGAAAAAATTTAAAGGTTAAAAAAATGTAAGAATAAAGTGTTGGCATCCAAAGTATAAACACTGGTAACAATTTCCCCAGATTTGCACTTACCAGAGTTGCAAAAATATTTCTTATTTAGGTAAATACATCTGTCTTTAAGAGACTACCCATAAGGAAGCCATCTTCCTACTCATAAATGGCTTTTGCTTGGACCATTTTGAATTTATTACCGATATTTAGGCCCTAAGGATAATTATTTCCACAGAATACACAGAATTGGGATGGGATACAAGGAATAATGTTAACAAATCAAAAAGAAAGGCCACATGTTTCAACAGACAAGAAGACACCTTGATAAGGAAAATGAGGTCAGATTAAAAAAAAGTATCCAAATTGCTGCTAATCAAAATCACTATCCTAAAAAGTCAAAAGCTCTAAAATGATTCTCCTAAGGTTGTCCTAAGGCCAATCTAACTTCTGTCAATTTCATTTTTCTCAACACAATAATAGAAGTAAAACTAAACATAAAGCATTCCATGAAAATGTTTCACGGACTGCCTTGGGAGAGAAAAAGTTCCAGGGAAACCCCTTCTTTCTTCCATCAAACCCTGCAATTCAACCTAAAGAGCTTCATTTTTACATTTTTACCACTGCTCTTGTCACATGAAATTTTTTTCTGAAGAAATGACCTGGAGCTAAAAGACAGAAAATCCTTCACCTAAAATTGTGACTAGGAAAATATAGAAATAAAATATTAAACCCATGAAAGAAGTTACCGCATTAGGATGTTTGCCTTTTGAATACCAAGTGGTTAAAATTAGATAAAAGACTCTAATGACCACAAAGCATACATCATTGCAAAAGGTCAAATAAACATACGAGCATACTATAGGAGATTTATTTGCATCCAAGCTTCTGAAACTGAACGGTATACCTGATGAGCCAAGATCATCTAATCTAAAAGCCTATTCAACTAGTTCTTCACAATAGGAAAGTGTAGAAGTTTTATGGCTCAGATCTTCTGCAATGGGGGTAGAAAGCCAGGTTTACTGGTGAAATCAGCCAGAATGGAACTCAAGGGCAGATGCTGGAAAACAGAGTTGGGTAACTAGAGAAACTGCCAGAAGGTCTTGTGTTTCAGACATGAAAGGGTTACATAGGAGGTATATTTCATCAAGTCTCACAATAAAATAGCAAGATAGTCTCACAGAACAGATGAGTAAACCTTCTGGAATAAAACTGCATGCTACTTTTGCTGCCCTATCGGGCAGTGATCTACTTAGAATACTTCCTGCCCAATGGCAGAGCACTGAGTTTAAATGGTTGGTAGTTTTCAGTAGTTTGACAAAGTTATCCCAAATGCTAACAAAATTGTAAAAATTGTAATCAGAGCTACTCACACCAATTCAGAGCATTCATTTTCACATTTGATGCTGAGTTTTTACAAAGCACACTGATACAGTGAAGAACAACTGGAGAAAAGTAACCAGGATGATATGAAATTGAGAAACTACATCTTCAGAAAACTTGGAAGAACCACAAAGTTCATTTACTGATTGGAAGACTCAGGAGGGAAATTAGAATCATATCATGATTCAGAGACAGTACATGGAATCCTGTTGTAAAACGAGTAATATTTTTGTAACATAATCACTGCACACTTTTAAAAGGTTGTCACTTTGTCCTTATACTTTGTTTGGTAGCTTCAGCAATGTCTAATATGGCAATTTACATGCAAGAGATGCTCTATATATTTTCTTGATTAATTCATATCAATCCCTAAATGGGACTGTTTTTAAAGTTGGTTCCCACTTACTGGGTTTTTCTTAAAGCAGAATTCACCAGCATACTTTTAAACACAGAATATTCTTCCTATCTATCTGTCTTCCTATCTATCTACTTACCTACCTACCTACCTACCTACCTACCTACCTACCTACCTCCCTAGTGCATTCACATGGTTCAAACATAAAGTATAAAATGGTATACAGTGAAAAAACTCCCTCACGCCTATGTCCTATCTGCTGAGTTCCTATCCGTGCACACACATACAACTAACTGGCAACCTCCCTTTACTAGTTCAACCTTCCAGAAATTATTTTTATGCACACAGAAGTCAATATAAATGTATGTATGTATATTATAGACAAAGATGCAGACATATGATCCCCCCTTTTGTTTTTCCATAAATAGCTTACACTATAAACTGTTCTACAATTTTCCTTTTAGTAATTATAACAGATTTTTTCATATTAATACATAAAGTATATCCTCATTATTTTTTTACAGAAGCACCCATTGTATATATGTACCATAATTCATGTAACTGGTCCACTAATAATGAGCACTTAGGTTTAAGAGAAATTTAGGGGTACCTGGGTGGCTCAGTCACTTAAGTGTCTGACTTTGCTCAGGTCCATGATCTCACAGTTCGTGATTTCAACCCCGCATTGGGCTCTGTGCTGACAGCTGGGAGCCTGGAGCTTGCTTTGGATTCTGTGTCTCCCTCTCTCTCTCTGCCCCTCCCCTGTTCACGCTCTGTCTCTCTCTCTCTCACTCTCTCTCTCAAAAATAAATAAAAACATTAAGAAAATAAAAAATAAAATAAGAGAAATTTAAATTACAATCATGGAAGTATATGTTTATAAAGGACTAATACATTTCAAACAAAAGGCAGATAATCTCTTATGGCTAAAATAGGGCTATCAAGGTTACTGGGCTCATTTGAGGTATCTAGAATAATAGTTAAGTCTAAAAGTACAAATACTTTTGGGTTGCCTGGGTGGCTCAGTCAGCTGAGCGTCCAACTTCAGCTCAGGTCATGATCTCATGGTTCATGAGTTTGAGCCCCACATCAGGCTCTGTGCTGACAGCTCAGAGCCTAGAGCCTGCTTCAGATTCTGTGTCTCCCTCTCTCTCTGCCCGTCCCCTGCTCATGCTCTGTCTCTCCCTCTCTCTCAAAAATAAATAAACATTAAAAAAATTTTTTAAAAAAGTACAAATGCTTTTATAAAAAATGATTCCAGCATATTAGTGACAAATCTACTTGCTAATATATGGATTTTTACTTTCAGTTTCTCTGCCCCTCCCCTGCTCCTGCTCTCTCTCTCTCAAATATAAACATTAAAAAAAAATTAAAAAAAAAAACAAATGCGTTTTAATCTTGAATCATTTTGTATTCAATAATTCTTGCCTTTAGATATGTGTATGTGAACACACACATATATCTATAATAGATTTGCATTAATTGTGGCTTCATTTTTGTAAATATTCATATGGAATATCATTAATAACTGTTTTTATTTTACTATTGATATTCAGTATTGATTTCCTAGGTCTTTGAGTTGCACAGAATAACATCCAATGTTGAAAACTGATTTAAATTATTTACGTAAAGTATTACTAGAGCACCTGGGCGGCTCAGATGGTTGAGCCTCCGACTCTTGATTTCGGCTCAGGCCATGATCTCACCGTTTGTGAGTTCAAGCCACGCATCAGGCTCTGCACTGACAACACGGAGCCTGTTTGGAATGTTCTTTCTCTACTCTCTGTGTCCCTCCCCCTGCTCATGCTCATTCTGTCTCAAAATAAATAAATAAAAACAAATACAGTTTTACTAATAAAAAAAAAAGTAGTAGTAAAAGTTAACATACCTTGCTAACCATTAAAACTTAAGCCTGGTAATTATCTATAAATTTCCATATTCTTATGGATATTTATATTCTAGTCTTCCTCAAATATGCAAATTTAATAAAAACATATTTGTTCATGAAGAACACATTTGGGAACCTTAAAAAATAAGGGTGTCCACACAGTTATACAATAATAAATATTTTTATTATTTAAAAATAATAATAAATATTGCCTACTATGGATGAGTATGATGTGGTTTTACCCTTGAGGACTTCGTGGGTAATATCAGTATGTGAAAATAAGCTGTAATATATAAGTTTGCAGAAGAATGTTTAGGAATACTGACTCTCTTGGTTTCCTAGTGCTGCCATAACAAAGTACCACAAACTGGGTAGCTTAAAACAATAGACATTTGTTCTCTCACAGCTCTGGAGGCTAGAAGTCCAAAATCAAGGTGTAGGCAGGGGCCATGCTCCCTCTGAAGACTCCAAGGGACACCTGTCTTTGCCTCTTCTAGTGGTGATGGCAATCATTAGCATTCCTGGACTCATAGCTGCATTACTCCAATCCCTGCCTTCATCTTCACATGGACTTCTTCCCTGTGTATGACTCTGTATGCCCTCTCCTCTTCTAATAAAGACACTAGTCATTGGATTTAGGGCCTATTCTAATCCATCAGGACCCTATCCTAACTAATCACATATGCAAACATCCTATCTCCAAAAGGTTCTGAGATTTTGGGCAGACATGAACTTTTGGGAGACACTATTCAACCCATCACATTGACCATGAATGAAGAAAAAAAAGCAAAACAAACAAACAAAAAAAGCAAAGCAAAACAAAAATTTGTCAGACTGTAAACTTCAGGTTGAAGTGTTTTACAATCTGTTTCATAGTTAAAGCTAGAGAAGGAGGACAACTCAGCTACTTCTTAAATGTTCTTAAATGCATTGTATAAATCCTCACTTTAACAATGGAGCTAGACAATTTAATAGAATATCCTCAAAGGCTGAAAAAGTTATTGGGTCCTGATCTACATCAACGGCTCTTTGAAATCTCACCCATGTACTATTAAAAATAACAAAATGAACTAGAAAGGACTGTTTCATCACTCCTGCTTACACCAGCATATCTCATCAGGATGAAGGGCAAGGTTGGCTTTCTCTCTGATGAGACATCAGTGAGCTGCTCTTTTATTGTTATTAAACAGTTATTCATACTTGCAAAAAAGAACAGAAATAGAGCCATCATCACGAAAGCCAAAGAGCAGCTATTCTGTCACTTGAGGTGTTCTTAAAGACATCAGATGTCCCAGATCCACCAAATCACAGCCTGATAATTAATGATCTGAGTTAATTGGCAAAACAGAAATTAAATATGCATCTTTAAACAGTGTTTACCAAAGAGTATTTCTGTGATACAAAATGATAAAATTATTCACCAACACTTGGTTTGAAATTTGGTCTTAATTACTAATTTCTAGGATGTAGATACATTTGTTTCAATTTGGGGGATTTAAAATAAAAAAAAAATTATGCCATAGCATTCACAGTTTCCAGTTCTTTTTGAGAACTTTTATATATTTGTTTTGTGTGCTTTATAAAATGTCTGATAGATGTTATACCTTCTTCAAAAACGTGATTCTTCAGAAAATGAGTTCTATAATATGCTTGCTACAAATATGGTCTCTTCTCATCTCTTCTTCAACAGTAGCTTAAATAATGCAAGTACAAATGCCACTTCTTTAAATATCTGATGGGCCCTCAGCACCCTGGCATGTGGTAGCTTTGTCCCTAAGCTTTTTTTTTTTTTTTTTGGCCTGTCAGCTGTGAGAAACAGTTTTCTACCAATTACTGTCACAATATGAATAAATTCAAAACTGAAAATATAAGCAGTGAATATTTTCAGTACATTTATCCCCAAACTACATTAAAATAGGGATTTAGCATGTAAACAAGGAATTTAGCAAGTAATAAAGAAGCATCACACTGTACTTTGTCTTCCATAAATAAAAACACAATATCAGAAGATAAAGAAAAAAGCATTCATGCACAGAAGAGAAATGGGCAAATGACAGCAACCATATGAAATGAAAAGAAAAAAAAGTTACAGCTGCAACAAGAGTACCAATTAAGATATATGAGTTCCCAAAACAATGCTACAGAGTCGTTGCTGGGTTTTTCCCTTTTCAAATAATTAATTCTGTCTCAGTAACACATATTTTTTAAAAAAGTTACATAGTATCCCTCTCTTTGTCCAACACCATTTTCCTTTAGGATGTGGTTCTACATACACATTAGGCCAGCAGCTGGTTGCTAACATGATTTTGGTTTGAAGTGTGTTAAGAACATGAGATAAGAATGAACAATGTTCTTAGGTTATTACTGTTAACACAACCTCAAATAAACAAGATACAATTGGCTCTTACCCTAACCTGGTTCTGTGCCAAAATTCTTCTTTTTGGTGGAGAAGGGAGTGAAAAAAAAATCTAAATTTACAGGTATGACCAATAAATACAGTGTGAATTGGCTATGTATATATAATCCCCGTGGTCTGGTCCATCAACCTAGCTTGGCTAGAACTCTGCTCTCTGAATCACAACCAGTTTTGAGACCATGATGATGCTCAATTATTTCCAGGACATATTCTTTTAAACTCATTTCCAGAACAGGCATTATGTTGCCCTTTGTATGCTGTCACTCAAACTTCTCAAATGCCTTTTTACCTTATTCTTAATGGTCTGTGTACATTATTGAGTGCAGTTTAACAAACACAGAACTGGAAGATTTGGGCCTCAAAGTCCTAGTTTGTGTCATTCCTGACACCTGCTTCCCTCTTTCCATTCTCTGCCTGACTTTCTCTTCCTTCCCTCTTATCTCCCATATTCATTCAGTCACTGAGTCATTTCTTCCCTAATGCCTCTCCCAAGTGTGCAGTTTTTACAGCCACTACTACCACTGACTTCAGATTAGCAAGCACTGTGTGCCTGGATTATTGCAGAAGCAGTAACTTCTATTTCACCCCCTTCATTCAACTTCATCTGCACCCCAATCTATTCTGCACAACACTGCCAGGCAAATTTCCCTAAAATACACTTTTATTCATGTCTTAACTCTTTTAGAACTATCAAAGGCTTCCCATTACCTACAGAAGCATTTCCCAAAACACAGTTTATACAATACCAGAGTTTCACAAGATTCTAACATGTTTTAGCTTAAAAAATTTTTTTTAAAAAGGGAAGAGGGTGTATTCTCTTGTCAAATGTAGCTTAACAAAAAAGTGGGTTCTGTACAGCAAGATTTCATGATCTATTAATATGTTAAATACACATTACATATATACAAGGTTGGGAAAGTACACATTTCCCAAATGTGTTTCACTGCAGAACAATTTTTACCACAAACACCTTATAACCTCTCTCAGAAAACTATGATGGTTTTAAAATGCATAAATTTCTCAGTTTGCTCTTCATGATTTTCTAAAGTCTCACCTCAAACTATTTCTAAACTTACTTCTAACTTTTGTATGAATTGCCACCTTCAATTACACTCTACACTCACTATATACCCTGAGCAAATTATGTTTATGTATTACTTTGTCCTTCTTGTTGTCTATAAAACTCGTCAACCCATTCATAGCCAAATTCTGGTTCTTTCACAAGCCTTCCTTAACACTTCAAGAGTGCAATAATCTCTTCCTCTTCTGAACTACATCAATGATTCCTCATCTAATGCTCCGTGCAGCACTAAATCACTGCTTGAATACAGACCTTCTAGAAACTTGCCTCTGAATTTAGTTTTTGTTTGTGATTTCTTCTCCCTAACTAGACAGCAAGGCCCTTGAAAGAAAAGGCATAGCTTTTGTACACACCCTATAGTACTTACAGCTTTGCAATGAACAGGCCTTGAAAATATTTACCAAAGAGACAAAATTTTTTAGGACAGTGTGCTTTTTACCCCTCCAGATGTCTCCACCTTTCTGCCCTCTGCCCCAGAAAGCTGACCTTTATGGATTACATCAACAGGTTCCTTGCTCTCTGTCTTCCATTGGGATTCAGATAATAGAGAATACCATGGGAGACTGGAGGAAAGGAGGAGAATAAGGTCAGAGAACTTACTTTGCTGGCTCACTCCCTGCAAGGTCAAATAAGCTGGCTGTCTCCCTTATCCCAAAGTCACAACTTGAAGTCCCAGAAACCACTTCTTTCCTCACCCTTTCAAGCTCGGAGATGTGGTTAGATCTCCAGTATTGGACTTGTGGTTTCCTACACCACCTCAGTGGTTTCCCTCTGAGACCCTGCCCACACCCTCACATAGTACCTTTATTACTTAATTTAAACACAGCATCTGTTTCTTGCCTGAATCCTAAGAGACATAGATGATAGATACAACTCATTTGGCTGTTTTAAAAAAAATACTTATTAGCCTCATCCTAAGAATAAGCAAAGGATTTGTTTTGAGAATCTAAAACTATAAACAAGAAGTGATCTACAATGACTCTTGAATTACGATCCACTTGAGGTAAGAAATCATGATTTACTTGTCCTTCTATTTACCCCTGTGCCTGGAAGAGTCACATGCATAGTTTGCAATAAACATTCATCTAAATGAATATAATAATCTGTGGCAGGTACGTTACTGCTCACCAAACATGCATGTGCTCCTCTACATTTTTGAGGACCCCTTGCAGTTAGGTGGCAGTCATAGGATTGGGTTCTGGTTGGTGGAATTCAGGTGGGAGTGATATATATGCCTCTTGCAGGTCTAGCGCTTAAAATTATCCCAAGTAAGACTTCAGCTCTCTTTTCCCCTTGTCAACCTTGAAAATTTTTTTCCAAGAGATGAAAATATAAATGAGAGTTACCTTATTCAAGAAATAAACATTCATAATAAGACACTGAATTCTGGAGCGACTGGGTAGCTCAGTCGGTTAAGCATCCAACTTTGGTTCAGGTCATGATCTCAGGGTTTGGGAGTCTGAACTCTGGATCGGACTCTGTGCTGACAGCTCAGAGCCTGGAGCCTGCTTTGGATTCTGTGTCTCCCTCTCTGTCTGCTCCTCCCCCGCTCATGCTCTGTCTCTCTGTCTCAAAAATAAATAAACATTAAAAAAAAAAAAGACACTGAATTCTGTGGTTTATTTATTAATTACCTATTACAGAAACTAAGTATCTCCTACTGAGAAAATTTTGTATTTTAAATAACACCACTGATTTTTAATGTCTGTTTAGATATTATAGCTTTCTTATGAAAAATCTCAGTATTTCAAGCTATAGTAAAGACTAATAATATGCTCTAGATTGCACTAGCAATGAAAACATATGCCTTAACAATAACATCACTGACAAATAGAAAAAAAAAAAAAAACCTCTTGAAGGCATTCTTTTTATTTGTTTAGTTTTAAGTAAACCTAAGAATAAGATGACAATCAAATGAGTTGATGATGATCTGAGGAGTTCTAACTCCAGACAAGATCTCAGGAGCAGGCCCATATCCTGTGCCTCCTGGTGTGGCAGTGAAGAGGACAGAAAGGGCTGTTCTGTGGTTGAGAATACAAAGTACAAAGAATGGTATTTCCAAAAATTTGGGCCATTTTTAGATTTGCTGAGTATTTTACGTCCCCTCTTGCCTTTGCTTATTTTATATTGTTAGCTTAAAAGTACTTGTCCTCAAAAAATAGGAGCAAAAGAAAGGAATATAGTTGTCATACTCTCTGTCATCCATTAAAAACACACTGTGTTCTCAAGCAGGGGTTAAGTTTATGAAATTTTAATGCTTCAAAAATTTTTAGCCTTTTTTTGTGGCTATGTAATAATGATATTTAGACTATAGTATATTACCAAATAAGAACATATCTGTTATCCACAAATATTTACCTATTTAAGAAAAATCAAATACACACACACAAATTCCTACACAAAGGTGGACAGCCATTTTGTGTTATTTCAGAGTTAAAAAAATTTCAGGATGCCTGGGTGGCTCAGTTGGTTAAGTGTCCAACTTCGGCTCAGGTCATGACCTCACAGTTTGTCAGTTCAAGCCCCGTGTCAGGCTCTATGCTGACAGCTCAGAGCCTGGAACCTGCTTCGGATTCTGTGTCTTCCTCTCTCTCTCTCTGCCCCTCCCCTACTCACGCTCTCTTTCTCTCAAGAAAATAAACATTAAAAAAATTTTTTTTTTTAAATCTCATCTCTCTTTTTGAGATTTAGCCCTTCTAGTATTGTTTTACTGGTATGAGCAATGTCCTTGGCTTTATGTTCCATTCATAGTTTAACTATGCCATTTTGTTAGAATTTGTTTCTAAATGCCTTAGACAATTATTATATACATGATGTGTCAAAAATATTGGTATGTGTTTAATGACTATGTGGGAACACATCAGGTCCCCTCACTTGCTGCCATCACATTGCTTACGGCTACAGTTACAGGTACTTTTGTGAACTTGTCCTTTTAAAACTCTAGTTACAGCACTCCTTATAGCAGAGTTTCTATTTCTTGCTTATCAGAATAATTAACATATATACTGTGAACAATGTTTTGTGTTGTTTTGTTGATCTTTCCATTCTCTTTGAAACATAAACATCTATTTTTCCTGCAGAGCTTTGTGAAGCTTCTACTTTTAATATATAGGATAGAATACACATGTAACTCCCAAAACACTACTTTCCTTGGCTATCATAAACTCTGAAATTATACATTGAATGCTCTCAAGTTTCTACCTTACTAATAAATTTTCTCCTTGATAATCAGAATTAGGCCATGAGTAGAAGTCTCACCCTCCTTTTGATATAACAAATGAGGACCTCAGCCATTAATTTATAATATGAATCACGTGTGTGTATGAGTGTGCATATGTGCACAAATTTATTTATGTATACTTTTTTCTGTAGAGTTAAATATAAAAAAATTCTTTCTGTCTAAACTCTCCCTATTCCTTTTTTTGCAAGAAGTTAAAACTCCTTTCAAGTGGTCCTCTTAGTATACTTTCGCTATACCTCTGCTCTGACTTTTAAAAATATATATGAGCCCCAACTTTTCCCAATAAAGAAAGTATTCTATCTCATGAGGGTTTAAGATTATCATAGCGAGAATATGAATTTCTGTTGAACAAGTATAGAAATAAATGTATTTGTATGTATAAAGGAATTATCTATACTTATCATTCAAAAAGTATCTTACCTAGTTCTAGGTTTACTAATTACACATCTCAGTAAGTGAAAACATAAATAATTCTGTGATAAAAATTAAACCTATACCACAAAATAGGTATCAGATCCGTATCATGAGGGGTAATATATAATAAAACCCCCACTTGAAATGATGCCTTTAACATTTTCCACATTACTATAATAGCTTAATTATATACTGTCATAGAAAGATGACATTAAAAAATCTACATGACTGTCTTCATACAGTATAACCAGTCAGGTGAAAAAAGAAGCCCTATATAAACTCAATTTCTTACAAGTTACCTATGTGAAAAAACAATGGTTATTTAATGGATGCTGAGTGGCAAAGAATTTGCACCCATATCCATGATTCTTACATGAGCTGAAGTGGCTCATAAGGATAATGGCTATCATCAAGGGGCCTGTACAAAACTAAGTTTAAATAAAAGAGGAGCCAAAGGAACTAACCAGACGAGCTGATGGTAATATGGTAGGGCAGTCAGGGAAAGGAGCTAAGGAGACAGAGAAATGGCATACCTAAGGCAAAGAATAATGGTAACTAAAGATGAAATGGGGGTTTGGTAGAAGTAGGTTCAGGAAAAATCTTAATGTTCTAGTTTAAAATAAAAAGGTTATATTATGTATACTGCTTGGCCTTTGCTATAACAAGAGACCTCATCAATTATCTGGGGAATTAGAAGTAATCTTCAAATAAGATTATTAGTAAGTATTATAATTTAAAGGGGAAAAAAGAAAAGAGGAAGAAAACAATAGGAAAATAGAAAAAAATAATTGTTAAACCATCTAGATATAATATTCCTTATTTGTGAATTTTATCTATTAGACTTTCAACAAAATAGTTTGAGACACACTTCAAAATTTGAAAATGCTAAGAAAGAAAAGTTAATGAAGGAAAACATAATGATTTTACACATAAAAAAATCTAATGCTGATACCTTAAAATTTTTTTAAATGTTTATTTACTTATTTGAGAGAGAGAGAGACACAGAGGCTGAAGCAGCTCCAGGCTCGAACTCATGGACTGCATGATCATGACTTTAGCTGAAGTTGAATGCTTAAGTGACTGAGCCACCCAGGCACCCAAGAAGCTGATACCTTAAAAAGAAAAGTGGTCCAAACTAAAGAGTAAGATTCAATAAAGGACCTAAAAGCTGAGGTCTCTTGTTGATATTAGAGCTTGGAAGAGTTTTATTCCAAGTTTCAGTTTCTAAACTGAAGGTTTAACTGAAGGTTAAACTGAACCAAGGTTCAGTTTCTAAACCAAAATATCAATCTCTAACCATAGAAGAGCAGTGCATTCTCAAATCACATTCAAATGATAAGAATGAATAAGGGAATAGGAAAACAGTCAACAGGAAGGCAAAAGAGATTTGGCTACTCTGTATAAAACAACTTCAGATTTAATTTGAAGAGTTGATAAAGTTCCCTACTTGTCATTTCCATTCAGCCCATATTTTCAAAATTCTGTCAGAACTCTCCTGGATTAATCACTATGTCCTCCCTAACTACCTATCAGTGACAGTATGGCATATCACGTAAGATTCCAATATATCCCACACTACTAAAACCAACTCCAAAGACCCTCAAACCTGTCCTACATTAAAAACCTGAAATACCACCTGGCTCTTTGCACTTGTGAGAATGAATAATCTTTGAGATCTACCATTTAAAGACATGATCTCTGTCAAGCAGGGTTGAATCAGGATCACACTTTCCCTTTTCTCTAGAGTCCAGGTGCTAATGCATACTACATTTATAGTGATGCAGGCTCTTGCTGGAGTTCTCATGAAGAATAAATAATGGCAGAAACCAAGATATACTATAAACATTACCTTCTGGGTGGGTGGCTGTGAAAAGAATATTGGGCTAGCTGATAGCAAAGGGACATTTCAACATTAGACTCTAAAATGAAGAGACTGGTTGAGACAAGGATGAACTTTGTTTAAACTTTAAATCTGAAAATGGGAATACAGTTTTATATGGCTGTAACAAACATCTTGGCAAATAACAAACAGCTTTCGCCTCCCTGACCTCTGCTCACTAGTGCATATCGTATACTGGGGTGAAAACACCTGCCCAATAAAATATCAACAACATTACTTCAAAAAATTTCAGAGGAGAGGCCTAAAATATATATGCGATTTCAGACCCAGAAGAAATGCATACAGAAGCCAGCAACAATCTGACAAATATAATAACCGTGTCCAGATCATAGTAATGTGCAATATAAGGAAAATACATGCTTAAATCCCAAAGACAAATAGTGTCAAAAAAAGAATTTGTTTGATCTTTCGGGTAACACCTTTTAAATGTAGTGAACTCTTATCTGTCCTGACAAAGATAAATTAATGGCATAGATAATCCAACATTCCAGGCAATCAAAATATCTTGTATATTTGGTTTTGAAAGCACCCAGACTTCCCTTCTACAGTGTGCCAGGTCTTGTGCTACTGAAGTTTTGGGTGTCAGAGTAGGTGAAGACATATACTTAAACATGTTAAGATCATTAAAAAATAGTCTGCATAGTTCTATAAGACTTAGCACATTGTTCTACTGTTCCAAATTGTATGCCTAGAGTACACACAGACTGAACATCAGGGAGATAGATGACAGATGGGTTAAAAGCAGTGAAGACAGAGATAAAAACAGAAAAGTCAACTGAATAGTTATTTAAAAAGTATTTATAGCCCCAAATCCCCTCTTTGCTTCAGCTTGGTAGATGGCTGCATTATCTATTCTCACCCCAGCAGAAGTCTGCGATTTTATTCTCTGGAGAAGTCTCTGAACTGCAGGATGTTAGGTACCGACCCTAAATCTAACATTAACCCTAACCCTACTCCTAAGCCCTAACCACTAACCACTAACCCTAATCCTAACCCTAAAACTAACCCTCTGCAGATGTCATTGTACTGCAGGATACCAGGTATATACCCTAACCTTAACTCTGGCCCTAACCCTAATCCTTGATTCAAGGATACTTTATTCAAGCCAAAGATGTGGCTTATATATGCAATGGAATATTACTCAGCCATAAAAAAATGAAATCTTGCCATTTGCAAAGATATGGATGGATGTCGAGAGTATTACATTAAGCCAAGTAAGTCAGTGAGAAAAAGACAAATCCCGTATGATTTCACTCATATGTAGAATTTAAGAAACAAAACAAATGAGCAAAGGAAAAAACAACAACAACAAAGGAAGATAGGGGCAAACCAAGAAACAGACCCTTAACTATAGAGAACAAAATGATGTTTACCAGAGGGGAGGTAGGTAGGGGATAGGTGATATAGGTGATAAGGATTAAGGAGTGCACTTGTTGTGAGAAGCACCGGGTGTTGTATGGATGTGTTGAATCACTATATTGTGGAACTGAAACTAATTACACTGTATATTAACTAACTGGAATTTAAATAAAAACTTAAAAAAAAGTCAGAGGTAACAGATAAAACATAGTACAAAGTTACCTAGTGCTAGTTAAGACTGTGGAGAAGAGGAAACTCCCCTACATTGCTTGACAATGTGAGTTGTCAAGACCTTTTTGGCAAGTACTCTGGTAATATTTATTAATAAAAACTGCACATATCCTTTGTCACAGCAATACTATTTCTGGGAATTTATCTTAGAGATGTAGAAGCATGAGTATGAAAGGATATTTGTATAGAATGTTTACTAGAGCATTTTTAGTAGTAGTGAAAAAAATTCGTAGCAACTCAAATGACCAGTATATTAATCAAAGGTTAAACTGTAGTATATCCATATTGTGAAAATATATGCAGCTATTTAAAGAACTGCTTTAGGTCTCTATCTTGTGACTAAGTGACGGTCTTGACTTAACTGTTAAGTAAGAAACACAAGTGCTAATGAAAGGTGAATATAATGATTCCATTTTTGTAAATCAAAATAAATAAATAAACAATATTCCATGCAATTTGGGTCATGCTACATAAAGAAGAATTAAGTAGAACTCTGTAATACTGCTTGCTTCCTTATTTTACGCAGCTGTATTTGCAAATGGCACATCCTCAGACAGATCCTTTTGGAACTTACAAAATTGTTACCATATCCTTATTCTGTTACATCCCTTACCTGGCTTTATAGTTTTTCATATTTCTACATGACATTATATTGCATATTCATTTATTTACTGTCTATATCTCTCACTAAAATACGAACTCCATGCAAGTAGACAGGGAGCTTTGTCTTGTTTACTATTGTGCCCCCACAATTAAATAGTCTAAATAGCCCCCACTAAAATAGTCTCTGATACATAGATGCCAGTCAATAAATATTTGCTGAATAAATAAAGGAAGATAAATTACATATCATGTATAAAAAGAAAATACACATGGACAGTGACAAGAAGCCAAAAGAGCAAATACAAATACTGTGATTGGATTGGGTGATGGAATTGACAGCAACTTAAAACAAAGAAAAAGTTACTTTTAATAAGAGGTAATTTGTTAAGCTCCTATATTTTAGAATGTTGGGAATAGTAAGTCCTCAAATGTGGAAGGCAGGGAGGGAAAGGAAGAAAAAAAAAAAACAGGGAAGTCAAAATCGTGTATGCCAGAATGATGCAGTGAAGAAAAAGCACAAATGAGTAAATAGCTTTCCCAAATACCTATAACCTTCATATACCGGATGCAGTGGTACTTCTCTCACAAAATTTGCTTTGGTTTGTAAACGAATGCACAAGAAACGAAAATGTATTTAAATGGAAAGTTCTGGTAACAAATAGAGAGTAAAACAATTGCAAGTTATGTTGAAAAAGGCAAGCATCATAGACTCCTAGGAGAATAAGAACATTCTTGTTTTCTAACCTGAAGATGCTTATTTAACATCTAAATTCTGAAACTCTGAAAAATGTCCTTGTGTACATTCAAAGCACAGATACCAGACATGCGTACAGTTCTTCTCAAACTAGAATAGTTTAAAAGATAGGTATATTAGATGTTCTCAAATATAATTACATATAACAAAACTAACTGGAATCAGTTTCTATGTTCTTATACTCTTAAAAAATCTAATATGTTAAGCAAAATAAAGACTAACAATTATGCATATATTTTCTGGGTAATAATCTCACTTTTTACACTTAAACTGTATAACCTTAAACAAAATATAATATTTTTTCTCAGTAAGGGCATTATTTTTACACACAGTTGTGCAAATACTAATTTTAAAATAAAGCCA
Source organism: Acinonyx jubatus (assembly GCF_027475565.1). Taxonomy (NCBI): domain Eukaryota; kingdom Metazoa; phylum Chordata; class Mammalia; order Carnivora; family Felidae; genus Acinonyx; species Acinonyx jubatus. The sequence continues at coordinate 127,266,007 of NC_069380.1, read as the reverse complement.
TCTGAGGGCATCCTGTTAAGGTTAAAGCACACACCGTCCAGAGAGACAAAGAATTCTGCAAGAACAATGAACACATTCTTAATCCTTTAGTTCACCCACAATCCATGAATATTTTAAAATCATGTACAATATGAAATCTCTACAAGATAAGCTTTAAACAAAAGAAATAACCTTTTGTCGATTTTGCTAAAAAAATAACACTTTAAAATGAGAATAAAATAATTCCCTTGAAAAGGCAACTTGTTATCTGTGATTGTTACTTGGCTGTCCATTCAAGAAATTTTTTTAATACTGAAAATAATGAGTTGGTATTCTCAAAAAGTGAATTGTGGGTTACTTGCAAGAACATGAAATGATTTTTCGATCTTATAGAAAACAAGCTTGTATTGTGTTCCTATAAAACTTATCTTCTATCTTGAGAGGCTCTTATGAAAATAACTTACACAATAAAACCTTCTATAACCTCAAGAACTACCTTATTTTTCTTGTTTAAATAGTAAAGATGAATCAACTGACTTTTAGGTCCATTTTACATTTTCTACATATGACTAAACACATATTTAGATATCAAATGTAGACATATTTAGTTAAAATCAATTAAACTGAGAAGTCCTTCCCTTCTGGCTGTCTATATTTTTCTTTAATCCTGGTCAGTGTAAACCCTTATTACCAGTAATTTGCCACTATAACGCTGAGGAAAAATGCTAGCCTCACGATTTTTGTCATTTTTCCCCCCTCTTCCCCTGCAGGCTGCTACTGTTGATGGCCTTTATGGAAATATAAATTCAATCAGCAGCTGCAAATTTCATGAGACGTCCATCTTCATGCTGAATTTCTAACTGAGTGTCAAAACAATCTGTGGATTTCTCCCTGATGAAACACACATTGAATTGTAAATTTCTGCAATTTCCTCATGTTTGAATTTCAGCTGCAGGAAAATAATGCTAGCCTAGATAGACTGCCTATCAGGCTGAAACAAGTAATTTTCTCTTCTTATCCCCTTCATGCCATTTAAAGAGTTAAATTCTTTTTAAACCCATGAAACAAAATATTTCCTCTCACATTAAACAATTATATTTTCTACATAATTATATAAAAATTAGGATATAAAAACCATTACTATATTTGATATAGGTTTTCAAAAAGTTTTTTCACTAAGAGACTTATTCATTCTATATGGTTATCTGATTTATTTATTTATTATTCATTCATTCATTCATTCATTCATTCTCTGTATTTGGTGGTGAATAATACTAAGGGCTTTGGTAAAATTAATGTTTCTATATATAATGTCAAGATAGTACATAAATGAATTGCAGTCACAAAATAATTACTAGTAACTTCAAGTTTAGCAACATTTTTCATTAAATATTGCCAAGAGTAAAAATATTAAACAAAGAATTATAGCAGCTAGACTAGACATTCTTTTTTTTTTTTTTTAAGTTTATGAGAGACAGAGACGGCAACGGTGGGGGAGAGAGGGAGAGAGGGAGAGAGGGAGGGAGAGAGAGAGAGAGAGAGAGAGAGAGAGAGAGAGAGAGAGAGAGAATCTCAAGCAGGCTCCACACTGTCACAGCAGAGCCCAATGTGGGGCTCAAACCCATGAAGCCTTGAGATCATGACCTGAGGCGAAATCAAGGGTCAGAAGCTCAACAGACTGAGCCACCCAGTTGCCCCTAGACTAGACATTCTTAATACATACTTAAAGTTGAGTTAATTTTTTCACCAAAGAACCATCTTTAACTGAATAGCTAAATAGAACGCTTTTAAATAAAGCACAGTTATGAAGCCTATGTTACTTTACACCTAAATAAGCAAAACCATTGTGTTAAAAAAGGATACCTTAAGAAACTCACTAAGTGACTTGCATTCTTATTCTTACAAACATCTTTTCAGTAATGTTACTAACAAAATAATTCATAACCCTATTTAAAAATTCACTAAGACACTGCATTAAGCAAACCTTACAGATGATCTGTAAAACAAGTCTTGAAATGACATTCATTCATTCATTCAACAAACATTTACTGAAAATCTCATATGTGCCAGGTTGTTTTTGCCTGGCCATAAGATACAAAAACGTACAGAACAACAGTCCTTTACCTTGGGAAGTAGTATAATTGAGTAAAGAAAATCATTTATTAAAACTTAGTCAAATAAGTGCTATAAATGGGTACATTAAGAGAGGACAAATGTACGAGGGCACTAAAGAGAGACTACTATCTCATGAGCAGTATGGAAGCTTTCAGGAAGAGTCATAGTTTCTAAGAGCATAGAGAAGTCAGCCAGAGGAGAAGTGGAAGAAAGACACATTCTAGCCGGAGGGCAGAATAAAATAAAAAACATGAAAGCATGAAACAGCAAAGTACCTTTGGAAAATTGTTAGTAATTGGAGATGGAGAATAGGGGTGATATGTGATTTGGTAGAATAGGTAGGCTGGAGTAAAGTCAGGAAGAGTTATGAATGCCCTGTTAAAATATTTTATTTAAACTATGCAAAAGGCAGTAGGGGGCTTATGGAAGATTTTAAGCATGGATGTAGCAATAATGAATGGTATCTCTCAATGGGATATAAAAGTTAAAGTATAATCATTAAGAATACAGGCTCCTGGGAGACAGACTTGGTTCAAATCCAGCTCCACCACTTGCTAGCCATGTGATTTTGAGCACATTACTTTCTCTATGTCTCAATTACCTCATCAGCAAAACAGGTGATAATGATACTTTATACCACAGGATTAGGAGAGTTAGGTGCTTTCTAAGGGCTAGAAGCTATTATTATTATTATTATTATTATTACCATCATCATCATCATTTTATAGTCTGGTAGTCTTTAGGTCTAACTCTAATATGCACAAGTCCTGAAGCAAATAATCTAATCAAAATCACCCAGACCACTGGAACAAACTGCACAAATTATTTTCACTTGGAAAACACTTACTGAATTATGTACAGACATGCCAAAGAACAGGTTTTTAAAAAAACCCACTATTGGAAGAATTTAAAAGAATCTCAAAAGAGACTGCTAAAAAAATTATTAATATAGAAAATAAATCAACATTCTTAAAGTGTAAAGACATTAAAGTTTAATCAAATTTCATCAATATTAAAAAATACAAACAATGCTTACAACAAGTAGTCTAAGCTGATGTTCAGGAGCTTTCTCTGATGTAAACATATAGAAATGATAGATAAAATACTTTTAAAAGTAATACATTGTTAATTTTTTAAAAAGGAAAATTCCTCAAGTGCTGGAAACAAATAGACATCCAAGGCCAGAGCCCTAAGCTTGAGCTGAGACAGTGGCAATCCATAGGGTTTCAGACCCATTTCTAGGCTCTAAGGGCTGAGGGCTTGGAAATATAGCTTTAAAATCTCTTGTCCGGGGAAAAAAACACACCTTTAGCTGGTGAGCACTTGCATAAAGCTCACAGTACCAAAGAATTGAGCAGCTAATGAAAAAGTAAGTAGGGGGCACCTGGGTGGCTCAGTTGGTTGAGATCTGACTTCAGCTCAGGTCATGATCTCAAGGTTCCTGTGTTCAAGTCCTGTGTCAGGCTTTGGGCTGACAGCTTGGAGCTTGGAGCCTGCTTCAGATTCGGGGACTCCGTCTCTCTCTGCCCCTGCCCTGCTCATGCTCTGTCTCTCTCTCTTTCCCTAAAATAAACATTGAAAAAAATTTTAAAAAAAGAAAGAAAAACTAGAAAAAATGTGCCCCATAAACTTTGAGAAGGAGCAAGGAGGGCAGTCATTACTTTAAGGACTTGAATGAGATATGGAAAATGTCACTAGTAAAAAATCAAAAACTCTAGAGGAGTATCACATGTAAGTGAGGTTTTCAAATTTATACAATTTGCATGATGTGAACATTATAAATTAAAAAACAAGACAAAATCTGCCTAGACCTCTGAAATCTTTAAGGATCCAGAAGACAAATATAAATAGCCCTATAGGAATACTCACATACTGCAATGGACTTTCATAGAAGAAATAATCCCTACCAAAAATAAGCTCATAATAAAAAACTAAAACTTCAAGAAGCCACCATGAGAGGAGAGTTTCAGCTGATGCAAAAAACAAATTAGCCTCCAAAAACTACAAATACAATAATCTGAAAATGACTAAAACCAAAGAATGTATAGGATGATTACAGATTTAAAAAAAGAAAAAGAGAAGCCACAATGAAAAAGCTGGCTATACAACAAAAGAACTAAATTATTTTTAAAAGAACTAAGAGAAACTCAATAAATAGTCATTGAAGAAAAAAGAAAACCTCAAGAGATATAGAGAAGACAACCTATATCTCTAATGGATATTCCAGAAGGAAATGGTAGAAAGAAGGGGGAAAGGCAAAATATTTGAAAAGATAATGGCAGATAGTTTTCCAATGAGCCACAGGAACACTTGCCCAGATCCAGGAAGGCAAAAATCAGGATAAATAAAAAGAAATCTATATGTAATCTATAAATTGTAATGAAATCTATAAATTGTAATGAAAACACAAGAATCAAAGACAAAGAAAGGATCTCTAAAAACAATTAGCAAAAAAAAAAAAGAGCAAATTGCTTATAATGAAAAGAAAATTAGATTGAAGGTAAATGTCTCATAACAAACAGAAAATGCTAGAAACAACATAATAATACTTTCAAAGAGGTGAAAAATAGGTATCTGAATCAAGAACTCTACACCTAGCTAAACCATCATTTACATTTGAGGGCAAAATAAAGACATTTTCAGACAAAAGAAAATTTCAGAATTTATCTTCCAGAGACTACCAGGAAAGATCTGTTAAAGGAAGAAAATGAGACATATAAAGCAGAGTAAGTGAAAAAATAAATGATGTGAAAAGATACAAGTAAACATATTGGTAAAGCTAAATAAGCACAGAATCTTAATAGTAACAGCAAACTAATGTAGATGGTGTGATGGCTAACTTTAGGTGTCAACTTGGCTAGGCCATGTTGCCCAGGTATTTGGTGAAATATTCTGGATGTTTCTATGAAAATATTTTTTGGAAGCGATGAACATTTAAATTGGTGGACTTTAAGCAAAGCATACTTTCCATAATGTGAGTGGGCCTCATCCAATCAGCTGAAGGTCCTAACAGATTAACTTAAAAAAAAAAAAAAAAAAAAAAAGAAGGAATTCTGTCAGGAAACTGTTTGGTCTCAAACTACAATTCTTTCCTGGATCTCTGGCATGCTCCCTTATTCAACAGATTTTGAATTAACCAAGCCTCCACAACTGTGCAAACCAATTTCTTAATATAGATCTCTCTCTCTCCTGTTGGTTCTATTTCTCTGAAGAACTCTAATACACAAGACCCTTAAAAGTAAAGGGAAACAGATACAGAATAAAAAGAAGGTGCAAAAAGAGAATGGTATTTAAAGTTAAAATTTTCAGTTCTTTTTTTTTTCTTCCCAAGAAGCTCAATGGAGATACCATCTTTAGAGTTTGCTAAGTCAACCAAGCATAGTAATACTGAGGAAGAGAAGAAAAATGTATAACATCTAAAATAGTAAAGGAGGAAAGGTTGGGGATAAGGTATTATATAAAGTTTATCAATCAGAAGTGACAGAAATAGAAGAAGGTAAAGGTATGATTAAGAGAAAACATGAACACAATGATAGAAATGTCTAAATACATCATAAAATAGTAAATAATAAATAAAAAGGTTATATTCATCTCTTGAAAGACTGAATACTCTCAGAATGTTTTTAAAAAATCCATGGATATGCTATATATAAGAGATTTGCTTAAAACATTACAACACAGAAAGTAAATGGAGATTAAGATACCAGTCAAACATTAATCAAAGTAAAGTTGGCATAGCAGTGTTAATGCAGATAGAAAATTGACAGAATTACAAGTAGAAACATACTAATATTGAATATACTTGGGGTATCTCTCAAAATCTACTAAAGAAACAAAAATCAGTGAAGATTTAGAAGTTATAAACTGTATATTTAACAAGTTTGATCCTGTAAATATGATCTTACAGAGAACTACATACTCACAACTAGATTCCTTTCAAGCACATGTGGAATCTTAATAAAACAAAGACAATCTTGACAAATACCAAAGAGTGTATGCCATATGAACATACTCAAACCATAGTGCCTGTGATAGGCAGAACAATGGCCCTCCAAAGCTGTCCAGGTGCTAATCTCTGGAACTTGTGTTCCCTTACATGGCAAAAGGATTTTGCAGATGTGATTCAATTAAGGGCTTCCAGAAGACTGTGCTAGACCCAATGTAATCATATTGGGAGGCACAAGAGTCATAGAAGAAGATAGAATGACAGAAGCAGAGTTTTCTGGGTTTTTTTTTTTCTAAGTATCTATTTAAATTCTAGTTAGTTAACAATGTAATATTAGTTTCAGGTATACAATTTAGTGATTATCCATATAGCACCGCTGCTCATCACAACAAATGCACTCCTTAATCCCCATCCCCTTTTTACCCCATCCCCTTTCCCACCTCCCTTTGGTAGCTATCAGTTTGTTCTCTATAGCTAAGAATCTACTTCCTGGTTTTCCTTTCTCTTTCCCCTATGATTGTTTGTTTTGTTTCTTACACTCCACATGAGTGAAATCATACGGTATTTGTGTTTCTCTGACGGACTTATCTCACTTAGCATAATACTCTCTAGCTCCATTCATGTCTCTGCAAATGGCAAGATTTCAATCTTTTTATGGCTGAGTAATATTCCATTGCATATATATGCCACATCTTCTTTATCTATTCATCAGTCAATGAACATTTGGGCTCTTTCCATAATTTGGCTGTTGTTGATAATGCTGCTGTAAACATCAGGGTGCATGTTATCTCTTCAAATTAGTATTTTTGTATCCTTTGGTTAAATACTTGGTAGTGTGATTACTTGATCATAGGGTAGTTCTATCTTTAACTTTTTGAGGAACCTCCATACTGTTTTCCAGAGTAGCTGCACCAGTTTGCATTCCCACCAACAGTGTAAGAGGGTTCTCATTGTCCACATCCTCTCCAACACCTGTTGTTTTCTGTGTTGTTAATTTTAGCAATTCTGACAGGTGAGAGGTGATATCTCATTGTAGTTTTGATTTGTATTACCCTGATAGTGATATTGAGCATCTTTTCATGCATCTGTTGGCCATCTGTATGTAGAAGCAGAGGTATAAGAGTCAAAGAGACTTGAAGATGGAAGGAGTCAAAAGCCACTAGAAGCTAGAAAAAAGAAGAAAACAGATTCTCCCCGAGAGCCTCCAAAAGGAACACAGCATTGCTAACATCTTGATTTTAGCCCAGAGAGAATGATTCTGGATTTCTGACATTGAAAACTATAAGATAATAAATTTCTGTTGTTTTAAGCCACTAAATTTGTGGTAATTTATTATAACTGGAATAGGAAACTAACATTTGCCATAAAGTTAGAAATGAGAAATCAGTAATAAAAAGAACACCAAACTAAGGTTCCTAATACATTTAGGAATTAAAAAAAAACCACGCATCAAAGAAGAATTCACAATGTAAATTATAAGATAGTTAAAACTTTATCAGACACAATATAATGTACCAAGTATTGAGGGATAGATCCTAATTAAAGGAAAACATATACCCCCAAATATGTCATGAAACAAGACAAAAAATTACCTAAAATTTAATTAAGAAATTATAAAAATAACACCAACAGGGAGGGAAAACAAATAAAGTAAAATATATGAAATAACAAGAGAATTAATGTTTAATGAAATATAAATAAATAATAAGAGAGTATAAAATTGAAAGCTGGGTCTTTTAAAAGAATTATAGACAGATTTGTTATTAATTGGTTAAGTTTTAAAAGGCTAGTATAATGGTGCCTGTGTGGCTCAGTCAGTTAAGTACTGATTCTTAATTTTGTCTCAGGTCATGATCTCATGGTTTGTGCATGGGGTTCTGTGCTGACAGCACAGAGCCTGCTTAGGATTCTCTCCCTCTCTCTCTCTGCCCTTCCCTTGCTCATGCTCTCTTTCTCTCAAAATAAATAAACATCAAAAAATAAATAAAAGGCTAGTATATATAAACAATATTAAATCACTACAAATAGGGGCACCTGGCTGGCTTAGTTGGTTAAACATCTAACTCTTGATTTCAGCTCAGGTCATGATCTCATGGTTTATGGGATCGAGCCCCACATCAGGCTCCACACTGACAGCATGGAGCCTGCTTGGGATTCTCTCTCTACCTCTCTCTCCGCCCCCCCCCAAATAAATAAATAAACTTTAAAAAATCTACAAATATATGTAAGAGTATCAGAGAATATAATGAACAATTTTGTGTCAATAAATTTGAAAACTTATACCAATTTTCCAAATGCATAAATTATAAAAATGGATCAAAGAAGTAGAAATACTAAATAGAAGCTGCAACTGTTAAAGAAATTGAATTCATTTTCAAAAATCATCCTTTAAAAAATGCCACTGAAGTGGTGCCTGGATGGCTCAGTCAGTGTCTGACTTTTGATTTCGGCTCAAGTCATGATCTCATGGTTCAGGAGTTTGGGCTCCACATCAGGCTCTGTGCTGGCAGCAGGGAGCCTGCTTGGGATTCTCTTTCTCCCTCTCCCTCTGCCCCTCCACCATGCACACTGTCTGTCTCTGAAAATAAATAAGTAAATGAAAAATAATTAAAAAAAAACACAAAAACTCCACTGAGCCCAGAAAATCTAACAAGTACATTTTCCAGGACACACAGGAACAGATAACCCATCTTACAATCTATTCAAGAGAACAGAGAAAGAGGGAAAATGACTCAGTTCTTTTTAAGAGGCTAGCATAATCTGATACTAAACTCAGAGGAGGCCAGTTCAAGAAAGGAAAAAGAAAGCCAATCTCATTTAATATATGTAAAAATCATTTATTAAAAAGAAATATGTGGGTATCTATCCTCTCAGATATTTTCCTGACTCTCTTGAAAGCTAAGGTAGACTTTTTTTTTAAGTTATGTTTTATTCAGTACTAATGAATATTTTGTGGCAGGAGAATTTTTGAGGTTTTTGTCTGCCTTGTTGCTGGAAATAGAAATCTTTCTAAGAGACTTTAAAGTTCTTCATAATTTGTTAAAAACTTACTGACGTGTATTGCACCTTTAAAGAATATTTCTTACTACTCTACTTGTTAAGAAGAAAAAGGGTGGTAGTTTAGTAGGGACTGGGTACATCCTCACCATCAACCCTCCAGGGAAAGTAGAGGTAGGAAAAAGATGGGAAAAGAGAATAGCAGCTAATATTTATATAGCTTGTACTTTGTACCACAAATTCTCTTAAACACTAACAAATTTACCCACTGAAACTGCAAGATAATACTATGAGGATAGGTACTATCATTATCCCCATTACACAGAGAAAGAAACAAGTAAAAGCGATAAATTACAATCATTGCAATTTTCTTTGTGGGATAAGATAACTCAGTGGACAGAGAAGCAGAAGTGATAAATAAATCCCTATGAATAAAAGGTAATGTTTTGATCAATCATCTCTTCCATCCTAAAGATTATGTAGTCTAATCTCCTTATTTAATGAATGAGACAAAGGAGACTTTTTAAAAAGAAAGAATTACACAAGCAAGGTAACAGAACCCTAAAATGAGAGTCAAGACAAGAAAACAAATCTTCAGACTCTTTTCATTTGTACTGATACTTTCTTTGGATAAAACTTAGTAATGAACTAGGGAAGCCTGACTGGCTCAGTTGGTACAGCACACGACTTTTGATCTGGGGGTTGTGTGTTCAAGTCCCACATTGGGTGCAGAGATTACTTACAAATTAAAAAGTCTCAAAAAAACAGTTGGGCTCCTGGGTGGCTCAGTCAGTTAAGCATCTGACTCTTGATTTAGGCACAAGTCATGATCTCAAGGTTTGTGAGAATGAGCTCTGCTTGCGGTTCTCTCTATTGCCCTCTCTCTGCCACTTCCCCATGTACACATGGGCCTGTGTGCCTGCTCTCTCCCTCTCTCCCTCAAAATAAACTTAAAAACAAAAAACAACAATAAAAAACAGTGATGAACTAAAAAGATCTTCAAAGTATATTGCTCAGGATATTCTAACAGCACCACATGAGATACACAATAGTGTCATTAAAGTCAAAAGATAAACAGCATATAATTTGCTCAAGTTGCTTCTTTCTTTTTTATTTTACTTCTTTCAAGTAAAAGATCTTCAAGTATTCAAAAGGCATTGGAAATATAGTCACATAGTGATTCTTAGGCCTGGCTAATGATTGGTACCATCAGAGGAGATTTATAAAATGCAGGTTCTTAGGCCATCCATAAATCCATGGAATCACAATCTCTAGGATACAACTCACTTTTTTTGTTGTTGTCATTGTTTTTTAAAGTTTTTGTTACTTTGATCATTTAGAGAACTTCTACTAAGAAGAACAGAGGCTGCAGAGGATATTAACATTTTAAAAAACTATAAGCCAGCTTTTATTATAAATAAAATTTAAGAAAACTACAAGCTAGGTTTTTATTACAAATGCATAACTATATCTCATGTTCTGGGAACCAAGTGATATTGGATGAATAAAAATACATTTTATTGCCATTTGTGTAGCTTAAATATAAAACACTTATGTTAAATCCTAATTTGTTAACAAAAAATTTAACAAGGTTTGATGAATTTATACCAATGGCATGCTGATAAATGTTTAAAAACTGCCTGAGTGTAATTCCAAGGATGTTGACTGGATTGTAGTTTTAGACACTGAAAGAATATTTCCTCAATTTTTGTGCTATTCAGACTATAATGACACAGATACAATGTGCATTATTTTCTCCATCGCTGTAGTAAATGCAATCAATAAAATAATGTATCAAGCACTGATTTGTAGCATTTGCCCATTTCTGTGGTAGAAATACTCCACCATGACCAAGTTCAAGCTACTAACATGGAACATGGACTTAGAAAGAGAAGCCCAGTAGCCCACCATTGTATAATAATTCTACCCCATATATACAATAGGCATAAATAACATCAAGGGCATAGACTATAGTAAAATGAAGTCAATTAACTGGGAAGTAATGAATTTTGGGTATTTGAGTATTTCTTAATTAAAACTTTATATGATTTAATTTTGAATAATGTCTGTGTTGAACAACCAGCACACAAAATTCCTGAAATGTTAACAATCGCTCTCATGAGCCAGTGCAAGCTGGCTCCAGTACACCCCTGAAAAACCTGTAAATACTACATAAAATCACACATCTATTTTAATCCAAGAAATTCTACAGTTATTTGATTTAGCAAAAGTCAATTCATAACAAATTACCAGTATGCCCAAAGAAAACCCAAATCAATAATCTATTAGAGTACATTTTAATTCGCAGGTTCTACAAAGATTTTTCATTGACATGAAAGGACCCCTATGCTTAATTCTCTGGGTATGAGGTTCTTATCTTGCCCCAAAACACAATGTCAACATAACATTAATTTGTGCTATTCCAAAATAATTTTATTAGGACATAATCAATTCTTATAGAACCTACTATTTATCGTAAGCTATCTCATGCCTAACCCCACCTTATCGAAAAGTAAACAAGGAAGAGCTACAAATACAGAAAAGAAGATACTGATGATCTGAGGCAAATGCTGAGTCTCTTAAACAACAAAGGGGGGATGGAGAGATAAAAATAAGTACTTTCTTTGGGACAATACTGATTCTTATCAAGAGTGGCCAGGCACTCAGGTGCTAGACATCCCAGGTATATCAGAAGTGTAATAAGAGGTACCCAGGCACTAGCAACCTACCAACCTTTAAAAACACATAGAGCTAAGAGCCAATGTCATTCTTTACCTTTCCAACATAGCACTGGCTCCTAAACTCAAACTCCCTTATTATAATGTAGACTAATAAATCGCTGTTCATATGCAAAACTGTAAGCTTCAGCCATCTTAGGTGGCATTTAGTTGATTAAAAAACAAAATACCATTTGTTCTGGGATCCTCTGGCTTTGGGGTAAGAACTGTCCCAGAGACTCCTACCATGACAGCAGAGGAAACCATGGTAATTGCTCAAGCATTTATCTCCACCATAAGAAATACATCACATCAAGACAGAATGTACCAGTGTGGCAGAATGCAAAATGAGTCAAAAAAGAACAAAGCTTCAAATTCCCTCCTGACAGTTAATCCATAGTTTTCCCATCGCATAGCTACTAGTTTTCATGTTACTTGGCTGCCACCTACCAGAAATGTCATTATATAATTTCAACCTGCATGAAACCACAGCAATCATCCAACAGGATTTTGTTGAAATTAGTTCTATTTCTCCCAAAATATAGTTATGTAATTTCAGTCTTTTGCTTCTCCAACTTGCATAGCATCTCACTGTCTACCCCTGCTGCCTTTCATCTTTTTCTACCTTTATGTAAAAAGAGATCTTTACTGAATTCCAAAGGTCAATTGTTTTTACTTCTGTATGAATCATTTAAAAAAATGTTAGTAATATATTTAATTACTGAAATATAATCCATAATTACTGTAACTGTTTAACCACTTCCCTTCAGATTTTAAATCATCCTTTAAATAAAGCTTGGAAATTTACAGCACTGATTGCGAGTGTGACATGTAGAATTTGCTGTGAAGTAATGTGGAAAGATTTCTGAGTACTCAAGAAGGCAAAAAAAAAAAAAAATTTAAACAATCATTTGTTTCCATGACTCTCCTGTTAAATATAGAAATACAAGACATTGGGTGTTGTATTTAGTAACATTTTAAAGTAATTAAAAATTTTAAATATCAGGTAACTATATATTGGTTCAGTCATTCAGTTTTTAAAAAATTCTACCATTAGTAATTACATACTTTGAGAGTTAATAGTTCTTATCTAAGCATATCTGTTTAGAACAAAGTCATAAAATGTCCTAAAAATCAGCGTTGTTTGTGATATGGTTCTTTTACTTCAATTTGGTCTCAGTAAGTAATGAAAAAGAAACTTGAGGACAAAGAATCTGCATTCTTATTTAATATGTATATCATGGGTGTTCAATAAATATTAAACACATCCAAAAAAGTTCTCTTATCCTTGTAGATGGTTAGAATTTAACATTTTGCCAAAACAGACAAAACCTAAGCTCTGTTAGGTGGGTAATTAACAGTAATAGGAAGTTTATCAGCTTTGGCATTTCCAAAATAGCCTCAATTAAGAATGACAATTATGCCAAAATAAAAGTTGAGAAATAGAGTACAATCAAATTCAACAATCTCCATTTGGAAGTGTCCCAAGGTCAGGTGTATGAAACAGAATACCTATAAAGATGCTTTGTACCTGACATACACATAAACTATACAAACAGCACAGAAACTTCTCAGTACATTTTCAAATTTCTAGCTTTGTTTTCTCTAAACTACCCTGTGAATGCTAATTTTACCCTCACAAATTCCTAACTCTACAAAAGGAAGAGATAACCTTGGGAACAAGCAAGAACAAAGATATCTTGGCTAGGTAATATATAAGCAACCATCGATAGAATACATGACTACGCAAGCATATTGATTGTCATGATATTCACAGCAATGAATTTAAAAACTGGCTTCGTCAGAATCTTCAAACATTCAAGCAGATGTCTAATAGAAAAGAATAACTAGTTAGGAATAAATCCATTAGCTTTAATATAGTCCAAGTAAAGGCACATAGTATTATATCACTATATGAACAAAAGGAATCCTTAATATAACTTATTTTAAGAGTTGAAAGAAATTATTATAAAGGGAAAAATTTCTTTTTATGTACCTCTGAACAAAGACATTAAACAAAATGAAAATCCAAAAAAAACCAAAAAAACAAAAAACAAAACCCTACTGTTCTTCCATAAATTAAGCGTTTGAAAAAATCTAATTAAGCTTAAGGATTTCAAATGAACAAAATTGCACTAACATACTTTTATGCATCCGCTGTTTTCTGGGGTTGATTAAATATAAAAACCTACCTAGAAAATTTCAATAATTTTCTCAATTTCTCTGTTGGAATGTTTGCAACATTAACAACCAATTTTTATTTGTTTATGCAGCTTAATAATTTCCCCACATGAAGAAGACGTTTTTCTTATAAGGTAACCAAACTGCTGAAGAGGCTTCTAACTAAAACTGCCCTGTCATGCTGTTTACATGATTGTTACTCAAAGTTCAAGGAAAATGCAAATTTTGTTAAAGCAAATTACTGTTATGATTTTCGCAACACTTAATTGACAATGTCAAAATGAATTAAGCAAGATTATAAATGAAATTTTTATGTAACAAATAAATATGACTAAGTTTGGCTATTTTTTCAATGACTACCATTTCTTTGTATTTTTTATGTTACATTTTTTTCTGAAAACTAAGATACTCTTTCTACTTTGAAAAGATTAAAAATTGTATTAAATAAAAATGGTAAATTAAAATTGTTTAAAATGTAATTAAAATAATTTATCAAGATAGACAAATACAGATGGCAAATGTATTCTATCATTTAAGTCTATTCAACATGCAATCTTAAAATATATTCTTATTTGTGTCTATATTCAATATTAAAGTCATGGTACTAAACAGAATTTTGGAAATTATAAAAAGTCTTAATATTACACTAATGTAAAAATAGAAAGTATGAGACTAAAGTAAGAAAAATATCTCAGAACAAATTTTAACTATGAATTTACACATACATATTTCAGCTCATTTGCTGAGAATCAGAGTAAGCAAACAACTTAGATAATAGCCCTATCTATATTATCTGTCTGTTGGGGAGGCACAACAAAATTTGTTTAATTTCAGACATGTAAGACATGTTGAATCTGAGAGGTTTGTGGGATATCCAGATGGAGAGATCCTACAGAGCCAGATGAATATAGTGGTTTGAAGCTCACGAGAGAGGTCTGGGTGGAAGATAAGGTTAGGAGGTCATCATCATGTATAGGAACTGATGCACAGAAGTAGGTGAGCTCAAGAAAGAATTGTGGGGGAACAGTAAGATACAAGAGCTGTCAGGTAACAAGGAATAGCTTAAGAAACATGAAGAAAAGTAGTGAAAATGTTAAAATGAGAACCAGTAAGGAATACTGTGAAGAAGTTTTAAAAGAAGTTAATCAAGCTAGACTGAAAAGTATCCAGTAGATTTGGAAAGTAGAGTACTAGTAGTCATCTTACCAGGAGTGATTTTAGTCGGTTAATGGAGCTACAATGAAATTACTAGGGTAGGTAAGCAAGTAAAGATCAGAGGCATAGATTTACTAAAAATAAATAAATAAATAAATACACACACACACACACACACACACACACACACACACACACACACACACACACACCAAGCACCTATTTAATGTGCCAGGCACTGAACCCATTAAGATTAAATTAAGATGGTAGGCACTGTGAGGACATACTGATGAGGACACCCCTCACAGAATTTACAGTCTGCTAGGGAAGACCAGTCGTGACTATTTCACTCAAGGATTTTAACCACATGCAACAGAAACCTTTGTTTACACCAGAAAGAAAATCTTAGTTCATGAAATTGCTGGGAAGCTGAAGAAACAGGCTCAGAAACTCAGTAAAGAGGGAGGAAATCATGGAAAGTGATGCCACAGAAATAGTCCAGTGAAGACCTCAGGGCTGCCACCAGCAAGCATTAGCTGCAACAATTGGCACTACCTATCTCACTGGTACTAAACAACAGATGACCCCTCAAGCCTGAAACATCTACTGCTGCCTGCCTCCAAAAGTCCCATTCAACCATGACCACTGCCGGTAAGAATTCGCTCTTGCCTCCATTTGTTTGTATCACTAACTCAAGCCACAAGTGGGGCAAATACTCTGCGTTGATTGAATCTTGATCAGACATCTATATCCCAGCTACAGTGGAAACTAGGGAAATCAGTATACAGCTCTTCTACTGTGAAAGGGCCCTGCCTCTCAATAAGATTTATAAGGTACAAAATTATCCAAACACAAGAGGTTCACATGAAGAATAGCTACATCAGAGAGTAAAAACACAGATGGAAGTAAGTAAATAACACTACTTAAACAAGATGGAAGCTCATTTTTCTCTCACAGAAGTAAACGTGGAGGCCAGGAGGCCAGGGCTCATAATGGTAATAAAGTGCAGTTATAAGGAATCCAGGCCCCTTCTACGCAACTGTTCTGTTGTCCTCAGTGCCATCCCATGACCCAGTATGCCAACTCAAGGAGCCAGTCAGCACATTCATAGGCTATTCAGCAGAAAATAAAAGGGGAAGGGGCAAAGAACATGCATCTTCCCTGTAATGATACTTTATGCAAGTCATACTCAACTTCCATCTCATTTCCCAAGACTTAATCATATGGCCAAACCTAGCTATCAAGGAAAAGAGAGAATGTAGTCAGTTGGTATGTGGCAATGTGTCCAGTTAAAAATGAGAGTTTTTGTTACTAAGAAAGAAGTGATTAATGTATAATGGAAGGTAAATAGCAGCATCAACCACAATGAAAAACAACCACTACAATAAGATAGGTAGTAACAATGAAGGGTGGTGAAGGAAGTACAAAAAGATACAGCATATGATTCTACCTGAACGAGAAAATAAGGAAGGTCTCCTTGGGAAAGATGTATTTAAACAAAAAGTAAAGAATGAGTAGTTAGCTAGATGCAAAGATTAGAGGTAGAAAGGACAGTTGGAGAAGGGGTAGACCATTAGAGGCAGGAGAAACATGTATAAAGGCCTGGCATGATACACAGAGAAGGAATGGAAAAATCTCGAGTGGACGAACACTAGAGAGCAAGGGGAAGAGTCGAATGAGATAATGCTTGTCAAGGAATCAGGGCCCTGATCCTTTGAAATCTCTTAAATTTAACAGCTTGGATTTAATCCTAAGGGTAGTATGAAGTCACTGATAAAAGCATATAGTCATATTTGAAACTTGTAAATATCAGTGAGGCTGTAGTGTGGAGGCTGGATTAAGGAATGACAAGATTACAGGTAGAAAAACCAAGAAGCAATTGCAGTTCATGAGAGAAGTTAACAGGGGGCTACACTAGAGTAGAACTACTAAGGATAGAACTGGAAGGATTCAAGAGCTACTTAGAAAATATAAATGACAGGCGTGGTTACTGAAGGAATACTGGGAGTCAGGAAGAGGAGTTAGGCCTGATTCTTAGGTTTCTCACTTGGACATCTAGATTGGGGATGGGCATCACTTACTTAGAAAGAGAACACTAAAGAAGCAGCAGAGGGGGTTTTATCATTTGTTTTGGGGGACTATTTTAGGAGGGGAATAATTAGTTTCACTTTTAAAAAGAGAAATCTGAGGTACCATAAAACATCTGATTGGGGCTGTTCAAAAATTTATTATCTCTAAGTATCCAGAATCAGAAAATAGGAGAAATAGGGGCACGTGGGTGGCTCAGTTGGTTAAGCGTCCGACTTTGGCTCAGGTCATGATCTCATGGTTTGTGGGTTTGAGCCCCACGTTGGGCTCTGTGCTGACAGTGCAGAGCCTGGAGCCTGCTTTGGATTCTTTGTCTTCCTCTCTCACTGCCCCTCCCCCACTTATGCTCTATCTCAAAAATAAACAAACATTAAAAAATTTAAAAAAAAGAACAGAAACGGATCCAATATGTTTTAAAACAATAGAGTATTGAAGTCATGGGATTGAATGCCACAGCTTGAAGAAGATGTAAAGTAAGACTAGTCAATAGTTAAAACAGAGTTCCAATTAGTCTGTTTATTAATGGGATGGGAAAAGAAAAACTATGACACGTTTTAAGCCACTTCCCTCAAATTTTGGTTTACTAGGACTGGGGTATGACCTAGGAATGGAATTTAAAGCACCCTAACCAATAATGATATAATGGGTCCAGAGTTTGCAGACAATCCTTGCTGTAGATCTGTTTATTCAAAAAAAGTTAATCTCGAGACATACTCTATGGACCAGGGGAAAAGGATTCCTTGGTTAAATTAACTTAAGTGATGTTACATATATATGATGTTCACTACAAACCCTCTTCCCTCTTGGAGATTCCTAGTGCACAATGGCAAATAAAAAGCTCCAAGAAGATAGGCATTTTGCTAGATAACCTATACAGCCCTATTGAATAAATTGTTTCCCAAATTTATTGATTTCAGCAACATCTATATTGTAACATCTAAAAATATACCACAATCTGAACATACTGCTAGAGACTTTTAACAAAATATAAGGAATCACTATAAATGATGATGATAATGATAATAGACATGGATTACCAATAAAAACCAGGGTGGGGGGGAACATGACACCGAGAAATGATAATGTATGAAGACACAGCTTCAAGAAAGGTGGAATTATTCTCATTTTATAGGTAATGAAACTGAGGCTCAGTGAATTTAGCAATTTTTTTAAGATCTTGAGAGGTTATTTTGAACACCAAGAGGAATAAGGTTAAACAAAGTATTCTGAAGACCATAAAGTTTCAGGTGTTATTAAATAAAAATGTACATAAATACCTTTGCTATCTGTAAACACATGCTTGTCAATCTTTCTTAGTTTTCTAGAAGGTCAGATAGAAGACACACTTAGAGAAATAAATAATAAAATTGGAGAGACTGATCAAATAGGGAAAGCAGTTCATATAAAAACACGATGGATGTTACAAATGCAACCTATCTTTCGATGCTATTTTCACTGCAATTCTCTTAATATGATCTGCCTCTACGAAAATGACAACAGTGGAAAAAGGCAAACATGAGCTTTGGAATGAGAAGGACCTACATTCACATGCTGATTCTGTTATTTACTAGCTAAGACCTCAAATGTTTGAGAAGTATAATTATGACAGTGATAATAATCATACTATCATTTATTGATAATTCACTACATACTAAGCCCTTTACATATATCCTTACTGCTCACATTTCCAGATAGGTGGAATTATTCTCATTTTATAGGTAATGAAAAGGGCTCAGTGCATTTAAGCAATTTTCCTATGATCTTGAGAAGTTGTTTTGAACATCAAGAGGAATAAGGCATAAATGAAGTATTCTGCGTGTTTTAGTGTTATTAAAAAATGTATATAAGTACCTTTGCTATATGTATACACATGCTTGTTAATCTTTCTTACAAAGACTATTCCTAGTAATAGCAGTTACTAGGTATGAGAAATACAAACATCAATTCCTTGGGAACTAAATGATTGACAACTTCTTTCTACTGTATTGTTTCAAAACCAGAGACTTAGTGTTTCTAGTATTTTTGGAAGCTCTGATGAGTCAAATGCTTTAACCAAAATATCACTGAATTTAAGTACATAAAAGCTCATGATTTTATTATAGTATTAACTAACCAGATGGTAACACCTATACTCCAGTACATTCCCTAGACATTCCCCAGGAATGATCAATTATGTGTGAAATCCACTCTTCTAATGAAAAGAATAAAATGTACAAGTCCTTCTGGATGCACAGGACATTTTATGGTGATATGGGAGTATTATTACAGGGTCTGGAATGAGGCTGACCTAAGAGCTTGACTGGACTATTTTGGGTTCAAGGCTGTGGGTAACAAATCTTATCTCAGAAAATCCTTAACTTCTTATGTATGCGTCTTTGGTCTGAGATAGCTGTTTGCGTATCTCTCTCCATGATGGGTGGTACTTGATTACTTAGACCCTATGTGATATTCCATAGGTACAACGTTACACACCTGTAAAAGTGCCAGTTAGCAAGCTAAAGTGCTGGGGATACAAAGATGAATAGCGTATAACATCTATCTTCAAGGAGCACTCAGTCCAGTGGGGAAGACACTATGAACATTGAGATTAGTAGTCAGTACCAATTATTTTTTACTCATCTAGATTAAACAAATATGTCAAATAGTATACAACTCATTCTCTACTTCCATTTTGTACTTCAAATTTTATAAAACAAAAAGCCTATTTTTAAAAAATTAAAAAGCTAAAAGACAAATCATATCAGATCTCCCTGTTTAAAATAGCTTCCAAATGTATTTAGAATAAAAACCAAACTTGTTACCATAATCAATGAGTTCTACTTGATTTGGCCTCATACTACCTCTGATTTCATTGCATATGACTCTACCCTTAGCTCACTAGAGTCCAGCTATAAGCCTTCTTTGTGTTATAAGAACAGAAATCTATTCCCATTCTAGAGCCTTTCATGATCATTCAATCAAAAGCAAAATCCACATGGTCCTGTCCCTATCTTTTTTTTAAATCACATATCCCAGTTCATAGCACTCTCATTATCTGACAGAATATTATTTATATATTTGTTTATTTTCTGTCTCTTGTTATTAAAATTAGAAATGTATGACACCTCAATCTGTTAAAATAGCTATTATCGAAACAACAAGAGATAACAAGATTAGAAGAGGATGTGGAGAAAAGGGAAGGCTTGAGCACTGTTGGTTAAAATGCAAACTGGTGCAGCCATTGTAGAAACAGGTATGGAGATTCTTCAAAAAAATAAAAATAGAACTACCAAGTGATCTGGCAATCCCACTTCTGGGTATATACCCAAAGGAAATGGAACGAATATTGCAAAGAGCTATCTGTAGTCCTGTGTTCACTTAAGTATTATTTATAATAGCCAAGATACAGAAACAACCTAACTGTCCACTGACAGAAAAAGGGATAAAAAAGATGTGGTATATATATTCAATGGAATACTATAGAGTATATGAGAAAGAAGGAAATCCTGCCATTGGCAACAACATGGATGGACACTGAGGACGTTATGCTAAGTGATGTAAGTCAGACAGAGAGGGACAAATACTGCGTGATGTCATTTATATGTGGAATCTAAAAAAGCTGAACTCACAGAAACAGAATGGTGGCTATCAGGGAGTAGGGGATGGGGGAAATATTGGTGAAAGGGTACTAATTACCAGTTACAAAATGAATAAGTTCAGGGAGTCTAATGTACCACAAGGTGACTACAGTTAACAATACTGTAGTATTACAGTATAATACTGTATTATTTACTTGAAAATTGCTAAGACAATAGATCTTAAACATTGTCGCCACATACAAAAACATAAAGGTAATTATACGATGTGACAGAAGCATTAACTAACTCTACAGTAGTAATAATTTGCTAATATATATGGGTACCAATATATATGGGTACAACATGTACCATGTTGTACATATTAAACTTACACAATATTGTATGCCAATTATATCACAGGTGAAGGGAAATATTCAAATGCCATGAGAGAACATGTACCTTTTGTATCTTTTTTATCACAATATCCCAGCACTTAGAACAATACCTAGTACATGGTGATGCACCATAAATATTTGTGAGTCAACCAAACAGGCACTTAGTGGTTGAGCTTGTAGAGAAATCCAAGTCTGATTGGCTACCCATCCTTAGAATTTGTCAACTATGTCATACAGCTTATGAGGACAGAGTTAAATCCAACTTACTTTTGTATCCTGCATATTCACTGCTACATGTAAAATAAATTATCAATACATACTCACTGAATACAATAACATTTTAGATTTCATACTCAAAGTTCTTATGTACAAGAATAACAAACAAAAACAGTATGTATCTGTAGGTTCAGAACCAATTCATGCCATTCCATTTTCCTAGAAGACTTCTACAATCCCACTCTCCTTTTTCCATTTAAAAAATTCCTACTTTGCTTTCAAGAACCAGACCTTGTTTTTGTTTTTCAGTCTTCCCCAGCACTGAAAGAAATGGTTCATACAACTCCTGAATTCTCAGAGCAATTTCTTCCTACCCTTATTATATGACTCATTTTTTCCATAAGACTGAGTTAAGGCAGGAACCTGACTCCAAATTTTACCCCCTTCTTTTCTTCCTTTCTTTTTCTCCCTTCCTTTCCTTTATTTTATTTTTTAGGTGATTAAGGAGAGAAGTTTAAGATGCTAGTTACATTTCCCCCAAGAAAACTGTCTGTAAAGGTAGATTATGACAAATTAAAGCACTCCTGATAAAGCAGAGACACCAATACCAGTTTAACAGAATTTCTAAGATGAAGAGATCCCAAATACTATATTTAAATTTACTCAGCCTCCCATAAAGTACACAAATGTGTGGATTTTCTCATTAATACAACTAAAAAACATCTAAGATCTGGAATTCTTTAGTTCTGATGTTTAACACTCTCAAGAGAGCTCTTTTACTCCCTTATGTGATATTCCAATGGATTTCACAATCAGAGATTTTGAAATACTTCATATAATGAGTGGTCTACAGCTGGCCATCCATTATATAAAGGACTTCATACCATAAGAAAACACCAATTTTGGTTTTAAAGTATTATTTTTTATACTGGGTAGCATACAGTATCACTGGAATACAGTACTCTAACTTACTGATTGGATCCACAGGAATTCATGTTTGCTATAAGAAGGTACATGAGACATAGGAAGGTTAAAAAATAGATCAGTAAGCCACCATGGGAAAAGACAAAAAATAAAAATAATAAGGACACAAAAACTTAGTGAACACGGCCATGTAGGAAAAATAGCATAAATGCAAACAGCCCAGTATACCTCAAAAGGGCCACAAAGGCACAAATATTACACAGGACAGAATAATGGTGGGCATTACTGTAATGTAACATCAGACAATCTCTTCAAGAAAACAAGAAAGGGTACAGGGTATCAAAGATGTTTGTTAAAAGTGTAAACATTTCAAAGAAACCCAGTAATCTACAATAATATGTTTTCCAGGTTCAGTATAGCTAAAGTTTTAGTGTATTGCTACACCTTTTTTATACTGTTATGAAAATTAGTCATTTTAGGGGTGCCTGGGTGGCTCAGTCGGTTAAGCAGCCGACTTTGGCTCACGTCATGATCTCGCGGTCCATGAGTTCGAGCCCCGCGTCGGGCTCTGTGCTGACAGCTCAGAGCCTGGAGCCTGTTTCAGATTCTGGGTCTCCCTCTCTCTGACCCTCCCCCGTTCATGCTCTGTCTCTCTGTGTCTCAAAAATAAATAAACGTTAAAAAAAATAAAAAAAAAATTAGTCATTTTAATCTGATTGTGCTGCTCCAAGGATATAACCCTTCATTTAAGGAATATGACCTTATTTGATTTATTGCACCTAAAAACTCCACTTGATACAAAAACAGAAAGTGCTATATTTTTTTGCTAATTTAGAGTATGAATAAAGAAATCTTTCTGCCATTTCAGCAACAAAACCTATTTAAGGCAATATTCTCAGTTCTTTAGATAAAGAGTTAAAAATTTTAGAGACAGTATATTCCAAAGGCTCCCTTAGCCAATTTCCTAAAGTACAGAATGATCAATAAAAATCAGCCTGTAACTGTACCTTCCAAACGTCAACTGGAAAGAGTCTGTGTTCAATGGAATGCCAAATAGTACTGGCAGACATTTACTCTGATAGAAAGAGAATGCTATGTTTGCATTGTTCTGTTAATAGCATACTAACAAGTATGTTTCCTGTAGGGTCACTAATGGACAGAAAAAAATACACAATAAAGCAGTGAATAGTGGACAGCCATTCATGCTCTATTGGTCTACAGTTACTAGAGAGAAGAAAGAGTAAGTCCTATAATCTTAGGCAGCTATAAAAAAGAATACTCTCTTGTTAAAGCTCAAGAGAATATGAAGAGGAAATAAAAGAGAAAAAATCAGACAGATTATGCTGTCAATTTTAGTTGTCATAATGTGCTTCAGAGATAAAACATTCCTCTGAATGGCAATTGAACAGATGGAAATTTTCATTTTTGGTTAACTGGATGGAAGAATTGGACCAGTACCTAGAATGACATTGAAATGAAGCTCAAACCCCCTCCCACAAGAAAGAAACAGATGCATCACTCCAGATACAAAATAAATTATTGAACAGTGCATATATTATATTGGCATCATTGTATCCAACTGTACATCTGCACAATGTTTTAGTCTCCTGGTGAGAGAACAGACATTTCTGAAAGGGAAAATAGGCAACTATTGAAGTGAATCAGATAAGTATACCATTTGGGTAAGAAAAGCCAAACAACACTTCACTGAATTTGAAGTTATTCATGCTGAGATGAAAAAAGAACCATAAATTATACTGATTCCAATGCCCTTGAACTTATACATTGATTTAAATGTGGTAGATTCTGAATTATAAAGTCACATTTTCAAGATTTCTGTAATCTTAAATCAGAATGAATAAAAAAAATGACTACTTAAGACTCTAAAGGTGTTAGGGTTGAATACCCTCTTTGCTTGAGCTGACAGAGAAGTGAGTGATATATTAAACTAAAATACATTCCTCATCTTATTCTATGATTGGAGAGGACTCACACAAGAGGTAACTAAAAGGAAATCTATTTGATAACTTAGGGTTAATAATTGATCTTAAGGGTTGTGAACTAAGGAAATGGGGCTGACATGAACTTCTTTTTTTCAAAAATAAGTTCCAATACCACTTGCTGATAATACTGTCCTGGTTGGTACTTTGGCACTGCTTTCCTAGCCAGCTCCTGCTCATCGCTAAGAGCTGATCCATGCAGAGGTTTACAACATCCTATACTTGCACCTCAGTCTTCCTATTAACCCTTTCAACTCTTTCCCAAGTCACCAAATCCTTAGTCCAGCTGCAGAGAAAAGAGGAAGATACTAGTCACAGAGTTAGTAAACAAGCAGGGTTTGTATTTTGTTTTGTTTTTAAGCTACAATCTCAGTTCGCACTGGGCCAGCAATACTCCTGGTGACTGGTGACTGTTTAAGATGTGATTAGGAAAATGATGCTTGAGGATGTCAGCAGAATAAATCTCGAGGTCAGTACCTAAAAGATAAATTAGGGAAAAAAGGGGAAAATATCTCTTAAATAAAAAGATTTTATACTTACATAATAAAAATTCTGACTTTTTATTTATTAAGTCATTTATCACAATGTAATGAGATTTTAGTAAATATCTAAAGTGATATAATATTTTATCAGACATGAGTTCCAATCAAACTATATTTAATAAGGATTCACTATCTTGAAGACCAACGGAATTATGTCTCATAAGACTACTCAAACAGCACAGGTGAGAAATCTATGTTCAGTGCAACCCTACAAAATATAAATGGAGAGTACATATCATGGGCACAACGAATTATGAGTCTGTACTGGTGCACGGTCTTCAAAATGGTATTCCCTTCAGAAATAAAGTTGCATAGGGAAGTCATTCTTTGCATTTTCCCTAATCATTTTTAAACACAGGCAAATGTGAAACAGAGCTCATTAAAGATATAGAAAGACAAATATAACCTAAAAGTAAAAGTATAAGGAGGTTGGGCCCATCTGGACTTATTAGACAGAGAAAAGCCTTGAGGGGAATAGCTGGGAATGTGGGATAGGAGAAATAGTTAGAAGGTAATTGGGAAAGGGGAACTCGAGTTGGCTCCCTCCCTGGGGTGTTTCTGCCAAGGAAGGAGAATAAGAATAGAACCTTCAGGAATAGTATCATGTGGTGGCTGGATGCCCAAAGAGAGTCTGTTGCTAGAAAAAGGCCATGGTATAATATGGTAATGATTCACAGCAAAATAAGAGAAAGAAGTGGACCAGAAATCATATTTTGTTCCTCTGACTCACTCTGATGCTCTCTTTCTTATTTAAACATAAGCTGCTCTGTGGTTTCCAGGCAGGCTATTATCCACTCTCTGTTATCAGCATCTCTCATTGTCATTCTGTAATCATTCCTTTATTAGTAGGAGACTTAATATAATAGGTCACCTAACACAAAAGATTTCACAAAACATTTTATGCATTCAAGTGTTTCATCTCCAGTGGTCACTGGCTATGGGTCTAACAGAGGAGGCTGATAAACTATCACCAAGCAGCCAGGTGAAAATTTCTAATCCACAGGTCTTCTTAAGTGAGGGCAGAAAGAGAGCCAACAGGGCTAACCTGAAGGAAGCAGTGTGTTTTCATTTCAGGTTAAGTCTACCTCTAACTGCATTCTTTAAGTAGGCTCTACACCCTATATGGGGCTTGAACTCATGACCTGAGATCAAGAGTCACATGCTCTACGGACTAAGCCAGCCAGGCATCTCCCCCCTTTTAAGTACATGACTAACTGCATTTCACTGTCATCTGAGATAGATACTTAAGATTCTTATTTTAATATCTGTATGTTTTCTTATCAAACACAACATCAGGATAACATTTATCGACTTTAATCATGCAATAAGCTTCTTTATGAATAAAGCATTTCTTAACATGGTTTAGAAAGTGTTGAAAAATAACCTTAGAAGAGTACATATGGAAACTGGCAAGTCTGATGGGAGGCTGGATTCACTTCCCTAAGTGTAAAGCCTCAAATGGGGCAGAGAAAAGCTGAAGTGCTATTAATGAAACCATATGTGGCAAATGAACATTCAATCTATTCAGTCCTCATTGAAAAGGATCACTAGAGACTAAAGCTCTTTTAATCCCTTTGTTCATCTTTTTTGTTGGACACATGATTAGCACACTGTCAAGGCTGACACATTACACACTCAGTTAAGCATTGGATCCTCAACACAGTAAAGATTTTATTATACTCCAGTAATCATTTATAACAATTTAAATATTTTCTTCTATCATGTTGTCTTCTAACATTTTTAATTTTTCCTATCAAAACAATTATGCAAATACCACCCAAAAAATTTAAAAAAATTCTTTCAATCTGGAACTGTAAAGACTATTAGATTTTTTGATTTGTAAAAGGCAAAAAACAAAACCAAACACCACAGAATACAACAAAACAAAATAAAAGGATATCTAATTTTTGGAAAACTTTCTCCAAATAGTGTTAGGATAAAGTATTCTGACTCCACAGCAAACATTTCCCAAAATACACGGTATTTGAAGATGCTGGTTTTGAAAGCATTATCTCTGTGTTCTAGTGTAACTAGTTATACTTTGAAATTTTAAAACACAGAGGAGCATGAGACTCTTGATCTTGGGGTGGTGAATTCGGGTCCCATATTGGGTGCAGAGATTACTTAAAAATAAACTTTAAAAGAAAGAAAGAAAGAGAAATTCACATAAGACAAACTTACTTTACAGTGCATAATTCAATGACATTTAGTACATTTGAAATATTGTGTAACCATCCCCTCTATCTACTTTTGAAACACTTTATCACCCCAAAGGAAAACCCCGTAACTATTAATCACTCCCTATTCTCCCCTCCTCCTTGCTCCAGAAAATGGCTTCCAATGGATTTACCTCTTCTGGTTATTTCATACAAATGGAATCATATAATATGTGCCCTTTTATGTCTGGCCTCTTTTATATAGCATAACATTATTACGTTCACAGGTTTATCCATGTTGTATCATGTATCAGGACTTCATCCCTTTCTTTGGCTGATTAATATTCCATTGTATGGATATACCACAATTTGTTTTTCCATTCATCGCTTGATGAACATTTGGGTTGTTTTCACCTTTTAGCTACTGTGAATAGTGCTATTAACATTTGTGTATAAGTATTTGCAATTGTAGCAGTTCTTTTGCATATATATTTTGGAAATAGAATTGCTGAGTCATATAGTAATTCTATGTTTAGCTGTTGGAGGAACCACTAAATTCTTTTCCAGAGCAGCCACACCATTTTACATTCCCACCAGCAATGTAGGAGGGTTCTAGTTCTCCACATCTCTGCCATCACTTTTTCATTTTTTTGACTATAGCCATCCTAGTGGGTATGAAGTGGTAACTCATTGTTTTGATTTACACTTCTCCAATGGCTAATGATTTTGGCATCCATTCACGTGTTTGTTGGTCATTTGTATATCTTCTTTGGAGAAATGTCTATTCAAATCCTTTGCCCATTTAAAAATGCAGTTATTACATTTTTCTCATCTGTTTTGGATACTAGACCCTTACTAGATAATGTGACTTGCAAACATTTTCTCCCATTCTACAGGCTGCCTTTTCACTTTGAGAGTATCCTTTTTTTCTTTTAAGTTTATTTTTATTTTTAGAGAGAAAGCAAGCATGCGAGCAGGGGAGAAGGGCAGAGGGAGGGACAGAGAATCTTAAGCAGGCTCCATGCTCGGTGAAGAGCCCAAGGCCGGGCTTGAGCCCATGACTCTGGGATCATGACCTGAGCCAAAATCAAGAGTTGGACATTAAACTGATTGAACCACCCAAGTGCCCCAATATCTTTTGATAAAAAAGTTTTTGATTTTGATGAAGTTCATTTTATCTATTTTTTTACTTTTGTTAACTGTGCTTTCATTGTCATATCTACAAATCCACTGCTCCTATATGTAGACGATTAATCCATTTTGAGTCAATTTTTGTTATGTGGTGGGAGTCCAACTGCATTCTTTTCGTATGTGGAGAGCTAATTGTCTCAGCACCCTTTGCTGACAACTCTTATTCCCCCCCCTGAATCGTCTTAGCACCCTTGCTGTCAACCAATTGGCCAATGGAGGTATGAGTTTATGTCTCAACTCTCAGTTCTATTCCACTGGTTTGCAGTTATCCATTTAAACTGTGTATTTTTCTGAGGGCTGAAAGTATGAGTACAAAAGAGTTTGGGTAAGAAACAATGCCCTAAAATCTTTGGTTTGATCTAATGTTTCCCACTAGACTGGTGACATGCTTTCTCAATAGCAACCACATCATCACTGGGAGCAGAAAGGTGGTAAAAGAAGAAAAAGTGACAAGAAGAAGGCACAGACTTCTACTCTCAGGAGAACTGTATCACTTGTTACTAAATACCTAATAAACTTGGGCCAAGCGTCCAAGAAGCCAGTTTCACAACCTTATTGGCATCTGCGGTCATTACTAGTAACCCCACAGATGGAAACACTGCCAAGATTTAATTAGAAATTTTATGAATGCTTGATGTTTGCTGCAAATGACACTCATGTTCTCAGATTTACTAATTCAGGAAATAGTGCACTGAAATGAACAAATGAAAGAAGGGAAAGGTAGAATGCCATTTTATGTAATTCCCAAAGATGTTTTTTGAAGCTACTTCCGAGACTAATTTTCAAGACAGTTTTAAAAAAGAAAATCTTAGGAATTATTTTTTATCCACATTTTACAGAAGGAATAGGATATTATTTTTTCCTTGTTTTAGTTTATTCTCTCTAATCTTCTAGTAGCTGAAATATAACCTAGTTGGCCCTCATCAACTAAGTCCACTGTTCTCAACAATGAACACCATTAATAATGGATTTATTTACAATTCACAGTATAGTGACATTAAAAGGTAGGCAGAGAGTCATAAATTTTAAAAGTATGGTATGATCATGCAAATATCCATCATTTTTACTTTTAAGAGGGAGGGGGAAGCCTCTTTGGTGCCAAAAATGCCATTAGAATTAGACGCTGCTTGAAATTTACTCATGAGATATCAGACGTCTGCTTCTTTCCTCATAACAGCCAGAGAAGCAGAACACTTAAGAACAGCAGAATGAGTCATCTGGCTGGAAGATGTCAGCCCATGTATTAGGTACTATGAGAATACTACCAGGCAGAAGCTCTACTCCAGACTGTCCCAGGATCTAATAATCTCACCTCCTTGCATGAGAGTCTCTCTGGGATTATAGGGAATATCTTCTGAAGGGTTGTACGTAAGATATCTTCTGCCATCTAATAAATCATAGGGTAGATGATGAGGGTAATATAAGAGGGAAATTTTACTTATTTCACCAACCTCTTTTTAGTGCTATACTACTTAGCCTATCTTCCTCTCTTCTTTCTCTTCATGTCTCAATAGGGAAGTACCAATGATATATAACACTGAGCTGAAAAATAAGTCTAGAGAGGCTGGGAAGATAAAATTAAAGGGGCAGATGAAGGGAGTCACAGAGGGATGGGGGAGGGAGGACGGTAATGTGGACAGTAGAAGAGCTGCTATCTACACTAACCAAGCTTGCTTAACTCACAGATCAGTCGTTTGGAACAGTGACTCCCAAACTTTACTGTGCATGTGAATCACCTATAGATCTTGTGAAAATGGAGACTCTGACACAGTAGGTCTCAGATGGGACCTAAGACCCTGAAAGGACATATAGAAGATTGTATCTGTCAAAGAGAAAGGTGATTTTCAGAATGACATCACCTGGACTCTCAACAAAACTGCAATGTCTGCCTTGACCATTCTCCTTCCTTTCCCAAATGCTGCCTTGATTTTATGGCTCCTCATTCCTTCTGTATCTAACAAGTCTTCCAACTCATGCGGTAAGCCTTACAAGCAAGAGAAGATCTCCTCGGTCCATAACCTTCTAAATCAACTCTCTTCTTAAATTCTCTTCGATATTCTTACCTTTAACAGTTAAAGCAATATAGAAAGTGAGAATTAACAGGGGTGGAGAGCTTTACTCCTTCAAAGGGACACTGTATTTTTAAAGATTATCTCATTGGGGCACCTGGGTGACTCAGTCAGTTAAGTGTCCAACTCTTGATTTCAGGTCAGGTCATGATCTCATGGCTTGTGAGTTTGAGCCCCACATTGGCTCACTGCTCTCAGCACAAAGCCTCTTTGAATCCTCTGTCTCCCCCTCTTTCTGGCCGTCTTCTGCTCAGACTTGCTCTCTCTCAAAAATAAACATTTAAAATAAAAATAAAAATTAAAACAAAATAAAATATTATCAACCTACATTAGTATCTACTGGGGTACACATAGACTGTCACGTGAAAAATATTTCTGAGATCTTTTGTTCCTTATCGATCTGAGGTAATATGCCATTATTTTCACTCAACTTCAATTGGTCTACTAGTGTTTTAAATACATAGAATCTACATTAAGAACATGCAGTCTTAACCTCCAATTTCACTTATTCTGTCATAAGTGGCTTTGTACTTCATAGTACACTGAAAACATAAGTTGACACAGTGTACTCAAATACTCAAAATTTTACATCATCAATCTCTGAATACAATGGGTCTCCTATACTGAAAATCTAGTATTAACAATAAATTATCAAGCCTTAAAAAAAAATTAAGGGACTTATGAAGCTTTGTTACGGAATGTTAGACAGTTAGGTCATGTTATCGGAAGAAAGCCAGAGAAAGGGATAACTTGCTGTGTGGAATTCTAGAAGTAGAGAAAAATGGGATCACTGCAGAGAAAGGAAGATCACAGAGATTAGATTTGAGTCACAGGAACTTTAACCTTGGACGTACACATGAGTCAAACCTGTTACATTTTTATGGTTTACACATTAATAGCCAAAGCCTCTGTTAAGTCTGTGATTCTAACATTCATGCCTATTCATTGATCAAATATATGTTTTCAGCATATTGAGAGAAAATAAAACTTTATAAGCCTATTCCACATACTTATTAAACAAAAGAAACATTTTTTAAAGGTTACCAAGATACTAAAAGTTCCAAAACAGCAATGATTTCTTATTGCTAAAACAATTTATTTGGAGTTTTCAATTATTTCATAATTTTCAAAAAAAGGATATATAAGAATGATCCTCTGAAATGATACATATTAGAAGTTTAAAAAAATGATGAATTAATTTTTTGTTCCTTTGGTATCAGTTTCTTAAAGGACACAGTTAAATGTTAATGAGTATGATTGCCCTTATTAAAACTAAAGCTTTAGAGTTGTTGTTGTTTTTATTCACTCATTCAAGTTTATATTTGCCCAAAATATTCTTGAATATCTTTTTCAAAAATTAAACAGTAGCTACAAATTTAATTCTGCTGGCTCCACACCTGACCCAGACTCATTTTTGAGACTACGTAGTGTTAATATTTGACTATTTTACAATTCCAAAAAAGAAAAGATACATATGGGTGCCATTTATTGACAGAGAGTCACATTAAGTACTTGGTTGCCAATAATTTAGCAGGACAGTCGGCAGGTGGCCAGAAAATAAACCTTTCTCCAAGATGCTAATACCTAATTTAGAGGCTGCTATTTTAGACATTTTCAAAATCTTGTTCTTGCCCAAGCATGCAATTAAAAAATATAAGGAGAAAGGAATCCCAGCACTATAAAGGCCAGAATAGAAATGGAGATCCTGAAAAGATTTTATTGACTCAAAGAAATAAAAGGTGGTCATTAAAATAATTCAAAATAAGGAAAAAATAAAATTAGTTGTAAATAATTGTGCTTAATTTTTTTAATTTAAAAAATTTTTTAAATTATGTTTTTAAATTTACATGCAGGTTAATTAGCATATAGAGCAACAATGACTTCAGCAGTAGATTCCTTAATGCCCCTTTCCCATTTAGCCCATCCACTCCTCCCACAGCCCCTCCAGCAACCCTCTGTTTGCTCTCCTTATTTAAGAGTCTCTTATGTTTTTGTCCTCCTCCCTGTTTTTGTATTATTTTTGCTTCCCTTCCCTTATGTTCATCCGTTTTATATCTTAAAGTCCTCATATGAGTGAAGTCATATGATATTTGTCTTTCTCTGACTAATTTCACTTAGCATAATACGCTCCATTTCCATCCATGTAGTTGTGAATGGGAAGATTTCTTTCTTTTTGATTGCTGAATAATACTCCATTGTGTGTGTGTGTGTGTGTGTGTGTGTGTCACACACACCCCACATATTCTTTGTCCACCCGTCAATGGACATTTGGGGTCTTTCCATATTTTGGCTATTGTTGACAGTGCTGCTATAAACATTGGGGCGCATGTGCCCCTTCGAAACAGCATACCTATATCCCTTGGATAAATACCTACTAGTGCAATTGCTGGGTCGTAGGGTAGTTCTATTTTTAATTTTTTGAGAAACCTCCAGACTATTTTCCAGAGTGGCTGCACCAGTTTGCATTCCCACCAGTAATGCAAAAGAGATCCTATTTTTCTGCATCCCCGCCAACATCTGTTGTTACCTGAGTTGTTAATATTGGCCATTCTGACAGGTGTGAGGTGGTATTGCACTGTGGTTTCCATTTGTATTTCCCTGATGATGAGTGATGTTGAGCATTTTTTCATGTGTTGGTTGGCCATCTGGATGTCTTCTTTGGAGAAATGTCTATTCATGTCTTTTGCCCATTTCTTCACTGGATTATTTGTTTTTTGGGTGTTGAATTTGATAAATCCTTTATAGATTTTGGATACTAACTCTTTATCTGACATGTCCTTTGCAAATATCTTCTCCCGTTCCGTCGGTTGCCTTTTAGTTTTGCTGATTGTTTCTTTTGCTCTCCAGAAGCTTTTTATTTTCATGAGATCCCATGAGTTCACTTTTGCTTTTGTTTCCCTTGCCTCTGGAGACGTATTGAGTAAGAAGTTGCTAAAGCCAAGGTCAAAGAGATTGTTGCCTGCTTTCTCTTTGAGGATTTTGATGGCTTCCTGTCTTCCATTGAGGTCTTTCACCCATTTTGAGTTTATTTTTGTGTATGGTGTTATAAAGTGGTCCAGGTTCATTCTTCTGCATGTCCCTGTCCAGTTTTCCCAGCACCACTTGAAGAGACTCTCTTTATTCCATTGGATATTCTTCCCTGCTATGTCAAAGATTACTTGCCCATACATTTGTGGGTCTATTTCTGGGTTCTCTATTCTGCTCCATTGATCTGAGTGTCTGTTCTTGTGCCAGTACCATACTGTCTTGATGATTACAACTTTGTAGTATAGCTTGAAGTCTGGGATTGTGATGCCTCCTGCTTTGGTTTTCTTTTTCAAGATTGCTTTGACCATTCAGGGTCTTTTCTGGTTCCATACAAACTTTAGTATTGTTTGTTCTAGCTCTGAGAAGAATGCTGGTGTTATTTTGATAGGGATTGCATTGAATATGTAGATTGCTTTGGGTAGTATCCACATTTTAACAATATTTGTTCTTCCTATCCAGGAGCATGGAATCTTTTTCCATTTTTTTGTGTCTTCAAATTCTTTCATAAGTTTTCTATAATTTTCAGATTTTTTACCTCTTTGGTTAGATTTATCCCTAGGTATTTTATGGTTTTTGGTGTGATTGTAAATGGGATTGATTCCTTGATTTCTCTTTTTTTTGCTTCATTCTTGGTATATAAGAATGCAACCAACTTCTGTGCATTGATTTTATATCCTGCCACTTTGTTGAATTCATGGATCAGTTCTAGCAGTTTTTTGCTGGAATCTTTTGGGTTTTGCATACAGAGTATCATGTCATCTGCAAAGAGTGAACATTTGACGTCCTGGCTGATTTGAATGCCTTTTATTTCTTTGTGTTGTCTAATTGCTGAGGCTAAGACTTGCAATACTGTGTTGAATAAGAGTGGCGAGAGTGGACATCCCTGTACTGTTCCTGACCTTAGGGGGAAAGCTCTCAGTTTATCCCCATTGAGAATGATGTAAGCATTGGGTCGTTTATGTATGGCTTTTATGATCTCGCGGTATGATCCTTCTATCCCTATTTTCTTGAGGGTTTTTTATCAAGAAAGGATGGTATTTTTTGTAAATGCTTTCTCTGCATCTATTGAGAGGATCATGTGGTTCTTGTCCTTTCTTTTATTGATGTGATGAATTACATTGATTGTTTTGAGGATATTGAATCAGCCCTGCATCCCAGGTATAAATCCCACTTGGTCATGGTGAATAATATTTTTGATGTATTGTTGGATCTGGTTGGCTAATATCTTGTTGAGGATTTTTGCATCCATGTTCATCAGGGAAATTGGTCTATAGGTCACCTTTTCAGTGGGGTCTTTATCTGGGTTTGGAATCAAGGTAATGCTCGCTTCATAGAATGAGTATGGAAGTTTTCCTTCCATTTCCATTTTGTGGAACAGCTTCAAGAGAATAGGTGTTAACTCTTGCTTAAATGTTTGGTAGAATTCCCCTGGAAAGCCATCTGGCCCTGGACTCTTGTTTTTTTGGAGAGTTTTGATTACTAGTTCAATTTCTTTACTGGTTATGGGTCTGGTAAAATTTTATATTTTTTCCTGTTTCAGTTTTGGTAGTGTATATGTTTCTAGGAATTTGTCAATTTCTTCCAGATTGCCCATTTTATTGGCATATAATTGCTCATATTCCCTTATTATTGTTTTTATTTCTGCTGTGTGGGTTGTGATCTCTCCTCTTTCATTCTTGATTTTATTTATTTGGGTCCTTTCCTTTTTCTTTTTGATCAACCTGGCTAGTGGTTTATCAATTTTGTTAATTCTTTCAAAGAACCAGCTTCTGGTTTCATTGATCTGTTCTACTGGGGTTGTTTTGTTTGTTTGTTTTGATAGCATTTATTTCTGCTCTAAGCTTTATTATTTCCTGTCTTCTGCTGGTTTTTGGTTTTATTTGCTGTTCCTTTTCCAGCTCTTTAAGGTGTAAGGTTCAATTGTATATCTGAGACCATTTTTCCTTCTTTAGGAAGGCCTGGATTGCTATATACTTCCCTCTTATGACTGCCTTTGCTGCGTCCCAGAGATTTTGGGCTGTGGGGTTATCATTTTCATTGGCTTCCATATACTTTTTAATTTCCTCTTTGACTTCTTGGTTAGCCCATTCATTCTTTAGTAGCATATTCTTGAGTCTCCAAGTATTTACTATCTTTCCAAATTTTTTTCTTGTGGTTGATTTTGAGTTTCATAGCATTGTGGTCTGAAAATATTCACAGTATGATCTCAGTCTTTTTGTACTTGTTGAGGGCTGATTTGTGTCCCAGTATGTGATCTATTCTAGAGAACATTCCATGTGCACTGGAGAAGAATGTATATTCCTCTGCTTTAGGATGAAATGTTCTAAATATATATGTTAAGTCCATCTGGTCCAGTGTGTCATTCAAAGGATTGTTTCCTTGTTGACTTTCTGTTTAGATGATCTGTCCAATGTTGTAAGTGGGGTGTTGAAGTCCCATACTACAATGGCATTATTATCAATGAGTTTGTTTGTGACTGATTTATATATTTGGGTGCTTCCATATTTGGAGCATAAATGTCTACATTTATTAGGTCTCTTGGTGGATACACCCCTTAATTATGATATAATGCCATTCTTCATCTCTTGTTACAGTCTTTATTTTGAAGTCTAGACTGTCTGATATAAGTATGGCTACTCTGGCTTTCTTTTGTCGGCCATTAGCATGATAGATGGTTCTCCATTCCCTTACTTTCAATCTGAAGGTGTCTTTAGGTCTAAAGTGGGTTTCTTGTAAACAGAATATAGATGGATCTTGTTTTCTTATCAATTCTGTTACTCTATGTCTTTTGACTGGATCATTTAGCCCACTGATGTTTAGAGTGAGTACTGAAAGACATGTATTTACTGCCATTATGTTCCTTGTAGAGTTGGAGTTTCTGCTGGTGTTCTCTGGTCCTTTCTAGTCTTTGTTGCTTTGGGTCTTTCTTTTTTTTTCCCATCTTCTCTCCCCTCAGAAAGTCCCCCTTAAAATTTCTTGCAAGGCTGGTTTAGTGGTTACAAACTCCTTTAATTTTTGTTTGTCTGGGAAACTTTTAATCTCTCCTTTTATTTTGAATGACAGCCTTGCTGGATAAAGAATTCTTGGCTGCATATTTATCCAATTAAGCACACTGAATATATCCTGCAACTCCTTTCTGGCCTGCCAAGTCTCTGTGGATAGGTTGCTGCAAACCTGATCTGTCTTCCTTTGTAGGTTAAGGACTTTTTCTCCCGTGCTGCTTTCATGATTCTTTCCTTGCATGAGTATTTTGTGAATTTGACTATGATATGCCTTGTTGATTGTTGTTTTTTGTTGAATCTCATGGGAGTCCTCTGGGCTTCCTGGATTTTGATGTTTGTGTCTTTCTCCAGGTTAGGAAAGTTTTCCACTATGATTTGCTCACATAACCCTTCTACCCCGTTTTCTCTCTCTTCATCTTCTGGGACCCCTATGATTCTGATGTTGTTCCTTTGAAATGGGTCACTGATTTCTCTAATTCTTAAATTGTGCTTGTTTGCCTTAGTCTCCTTCTTTTTTTCTGCTTCATTATTCTCCATAAGTTTGTCCTCTATATCATTGATTCACTGTTCTGCCTCATCCATCCTTGCCACCATGGCATCCACTCGAGATTGCAGCTCAGTTATAGCATTTTTTACTTCATCCTGAGTAGTTTTTACTTCTTTTATCTTTGCAGAGAGGGATTCTAATCTATTTTCAACCTCAGCTAATATTCTAATCATGATTTTAAATCCTGTTTCAGACATCTTGCTTGTATCAGTGTTGATTAAGTCATTGGCTGTAATTTCTTCTTGCTCTTTCTTTTGGGGTGAATTCCTTCTTTTTGTCATTTAAAGGGAGAAAAGGAATTGATGGGGTGAAAAAATTAAAATTAAAAAATTAAAAATAAATTAAAAATTAAAAATAATTTAAAAAGTCAAATAAATGATGCTAGATTCTAGGTGTGTTTTGGTCTGGTTATTGAAAGGAACCTGACAGATTAGAAAAAAAAGGGGGGAAAAAGGAAAACGTTTGAAAATTTGAGAAAATGCATACAATGAAACAGAAAAAATGAAATGATGAAATGAAATGAAAAATTTACAAAAAAGTAAAAAATATAGAAATAAAGAAAACTATTTTTAATGAAATATGAAATAAAAATAGATTTTTCTCTTTCTGTAGTCACAAAAAAGAAAAGAAATAAAAAAGAAGAAAAAAAGAAAATTGAATAGATGGACCAGCAAACAGAATTAAATACAACTGAAATTACATCAGTTTCCCCTATAAATCAAACTATGAAGCTATTTATAGTCCATAAACTAATCAGGCAGAGAGATTTGTGGTGTTCCTGAAGAACCAGGTTGGGCCAGTTGGGTGGGACTTAGTGTAACGGCTCCATTCTCCACTAGATGGCGCTGCTTAGCTTACTGGGGTGGATTGTTGTGGAGCTTGTAGGTGT
Source organism: Acinonyx jubatus (assembly GCF_027475565.1). Classification (NCBI taxonomy): domain Eukaryota; kingdom Metazoa; phylum Chordata; class Mammalia; order Carnivora; family Felidae; genus Acinonyx; species Acinonyx jubatus. The sequence continues at coordinate 127,228,314 of NC_069380.1, read as the reverse complement.
GTATGCGCATACACATGAGGGGTGAAATGGCATCACCCAGCTACCCAGTCTCTAGTAACAGAACTCTGCTCTCCCTGACCAGCAATAGCGTACCCATCCTTTGTGTGTGGCTTCCATCCACTCCCTGCTTTTACACTATCTGTGACCAAGCTGTCAGGTTGCCAGGTGGCACCTCCCTCCTGAGTTTTATCTAAAATGCAGCTGTGTTTCCTGACCCCTCACTTCCGAGGGACTGTGGCTTTGACCTGTCCTGCTCCTCTGCAGGAGGGTCTCACAGAGCAATGGCCAGGTGCTGGCTACACCCAGGAATGTTTAAGGGACCGTGCTGCTCCCGATGCCCAGAGACTGCGGGTGGGTGCCAGCCCACCCCAGAAAAAGTTCACGCAACTGAAGGGGCGCCTGGGTGGCTCAGTCGGTTTGGCATCTGATTTTGGCTCAGGTCACGTTCTCACGGTTGGTCATGTTGTGCTGACATCTCAGAGCCTGGAGTCTGCTTCCGATTCTGGGTCTCCCTCTCTCTGGCCCTCCCCCGTTCACGCTCTGTCTCACTCTCTCAAAAATAAACAAACATTAAAAAAACTTTTTTTTTTTAAAGTTCATGCGATCGTGTAGCAGCAGGGCTTCAGGGATTATGGAAAATCACAACACACATCTGGCACTAGGCTTCACCCTTAATGGCCTGCCAGCACCAGTGAATGTGGTTGTTCTCTGGGGTCTGCTGGGACCAGGCGGCTACACAGTCTCTACCAAGTGTCTTTCCAGCAGTGGAACCGCTTCTCCCTGCGTGGCCTGAGAACTTCCCAGACCCCACTCTGCTCCTGGGGATTTACCCTTCCCACCAGAGCACTGCCAGGTATTGAGCTGTGGAGTTCTAGCCTCTGTGCTCCCCGTTTATAGTCTTAATGGAATTTAAACCCTCTCCTTTGTCCTTTCTCCCTTTTTAGTTCATTCCCTGCAGCTGTTTCCACTTTTCCACTTTCTCTCCAGCTGTTTTTGGGGGGAGTGCTTTTCCCAAACTCTCCCCCGTCTGTGTCCTCTCTCCACAAGAAAAAACAAGTCCCTGCCCTCTGCAGCTTCTCTCTTCCCCAGTTCACCACTCTGCGTCATGTACCTGCTGAGTTGTGTGGTTTGGGTTGTGCAGATTGTTGTGTTAATCCTCAAATCAGTTTTCTAGGTGTGCAGGATGGTTTAATGTTAATCTGGCTGTATTTCATGGACAAGAGATGCAAAAAAAACTTCCATGCTGTCCGCCATATTGGCTCCTCCCCCAATTCTTTTATTTTCTAATTAAACTCCAATGTCATATCAACAGGTTATCAAGATTTGTCATCAATTTATGAATCAAAATTAAGGTATCCAAAGAGAGCTCAATTAAGTTTTTTAACTATAATATTGGCAGCCTTTCCATCATACCAAATTTGAACTAGATAAATACATATACAGCTCTCAAAAATCTGACACTGGCTTTGACCCATTTTCCTTAGTTATAGCTCAACCAATTGTTTTTACAGTATTTCCAATGTTTCAGTTATTTTCCTTATTTGGCTATTGTGCCCAAATGAAAACATCTTAGTGGAGTCAGACACAATTATAGAAATACTGCAAGACAGGGCCATAGACACATTTTTATGAGTTTCAAAAGAGATTGATGGGAAACTATACTGCAATCACCAATCCTTTGTGCTAATGAACCTGTGCCACATAGTCATAATACAGTATTGGGCTACTATTGTTGGTATGTGTCAATGCTTCCATCATAAAACCTTGCTGATTTCATGGTTTCTTGAACTAGCTATAAAGCTTGTTTTGGTTCTGATAAACAGAAGATTATTTTAAAAAGAAAGGCAGACGAAAAGGTATATATTTGTAGATATGTGGTGTTGTGTGTCTATGTGTATATATAATATAAATTTATATATATTTACATTTCATATATAACTATATATTTTATATATCTATGTTTATGTATTTATTAGTATTTATATATTAGTAAAATATATACTTACATATATGATGAAAGTAAATAAAGTTTAATTGGTATAGAGAGTAAAGTATTTATTGTGTGGTACATACTAATAAAAAGTTGGCATACTACTAAATCACTCTGAAGATCACTTCTGTTAAACACACTGGAAAAATATAGTCTGAGTTCTTAGGAGCTGTGGGCCAGCAACAATCTATTTCAGACCTTAGGTGCCTCATCTATAAATGAATAAAAGTAGCCATTCAAAAAGCTCTCCACTTACAATTCATATCTGGAAGGAAGTAATAGTATCTTAAAGTTAGACACACATGCATACACAGAGACACACAAAGTTAAAAATTTAAATGAATTAATGATTTATCTTTCTTATTCAAGCTGCGCATGTGGTTTCTGATATAATAAAATCAGAATAAAAACATTTTAACTCCAATTTTCTACCCGACTTAATTTTCAGTGTTTAACAGAGATAGTAAAGAAAGAAAATTCAGGAATTGTTTAACTTAGAAATACTTTTTTTTTTTAATGTTTATTTTTTGAGAGAGAGAGAAAGAGAGGGAGCACGAGCGGGGGAGGGGTAGAGAGAGATGGAAACAAAGAATCCGAAGCAGGCTCCCGGCTCTCATTTGTCAGCACAGAGCCAATGGGGGGCCATGAGATCATGACCTGAGCTGAAGTCAGAGGCTTAACCAATTGGGCTACCCAGGCGCCCCAGAAATACTTAATAAAAATTATGCTAGATTATTTACTTATTTATTTATTACACTAGATTATTTTTAAGTTGCTCTTTGGAAAACTACAAATGCAAAGTCAATGCTTTCATGTGGAAAACTTAAAGATCAAGTAAGTGAATCTCAGATTCGGGGGGAAAATACCCCTATAAGAACCATGGAGGAAAAATATAAGGTGGCTCTACTAAAAATGGACTTAGGGAGGGGTATGCTATGTACTCTTTTATACAGACAGTTGAGTGGTCAACAGAAGTCTTGAGGGCAAAAATGTTTTGGGAAATACAAAAAATACAGGTGAGATAAAAACCAACTAATGATGTATTCCAAATATCATTTATATTTTATATTCCATAGTTCATGTAATTAACAAAATACAATTACATGAAAAAGTTTGCTGAATAAAAGCACATTTCCTGCATCTACATTAAGTTTTACCATAGATTTAAAGTCTTTTGCATGTATCTCAGCTCTGATAAAAGTTGGTTATTTTAAAAAGTTACATTGGGGGGGTTTTGTCCATTAAGCGTCTGACTCTTGATTTCGGTTCAGGTCACCATCTCACAGTTTGAGTCCCACATCGGGCTCCCCACTAACATCAGGGAGCACATCTGGGATTCTTTGTCTCCCTCCCTCTCTGCCCCTCCCCCACTCATGCTTGCTCTCTTTCTCTCTCTCTCAAAAACAAACTTGAAAAAAGTTACACTAAAGTGTACATAAAATTTAAATAACCTATTTCTATACTGAACATCTCAGTGGGTCTTAACTTTACTTTTGACCTTCAATGATAATGTATGCTAACTTCCAGTATTGCAGGAAAAGTATTTTCAAATTTAAAAATGCTTTTATTGTTTTACTTATTATCTTGATCATTAACCAAAGTACTCAAAATATTTCATTCAGTAATTTGTGGAAATGATATTTCTAAAAAATAAAGTCTATTAATTTTAAAAATACATTTCCAGCAGAGACAATGTTCGCTAACTACTCAAGAGATGAATGAAAGCGGCAAAAAGTGGCCCTAGTTTCTATGCATTGTCCATTTCTCCTTCTGCCTTCTAGATACCATCTGCCTTCCTAGATACAGCACATAGGCATAGAACAATGTATCTGATTCCTAAAGAAAAAAAAAAAAAAAAAGAAATGAAAAGAAAAAAAGAGGTATTTCTGCAAATAGTCACTAAATGTAGGTTCATTTCATATGCCAAAAGGAAGGCCTCAGAAATAATATCTTAAAAAAAGAAAATCAAATTTTAGAGATAAAATGAAATCTTTTAGATTTAAAGTGAAACCATCTCGAGGGCTTCTATACTCTCAAAGGGACTACATTTCTCTTTACTCTTCTGCTGCTTAACAGAGAGAAGCAGCAGAAGCACAGCAAGAAAGGAAATGAGGTAAGGTAAACCAGAGCCTACCCTGTGGAGTTTATTTCCTTCAGTTTATCAGATGCTAAGGAAACTAAGCACTAACATAAGTTCTGAGGATAACTCTCCATTTTATGCAGAGTAAAAGCTAATCTACATTACTACTCCATCTGACCTGTGTGTTCCTGCTTCAGATATCCATCCACCTGGCTGACTTCCTTACCCCATTACATTTCAGTTCAAATGCTACCTTCTCCATGAAGGTACCCTAACTGTTCCATTTAAAATTTCAACCTACTCCCTACCTCCCGTACTGCTGATTTCTTTACCCCAATTTATTTTTTTTTCCCTTAGCACTTACCACAATGGAATAATTATGTAATTTGTTTATGACCTAGGTTTTTTGTCAGCTGAGGCCTTTAGCTACAATGTTAAATCAATAAGGGCATGGATTTTTTAGTATTCAATTTATTGATACATTTCAAATGTCTACAGCTGTGCCTGGCACTCAGTCATTAACTGTCAGTCTAATGGATAAACTCGCTTTCCTGAACACCTGATACAATCTGGACACTGTCCAGAAGAATACACAGAGTTAGGGAAATGTCTACAAAAGCGATCACCTATAACACAGTGAAGGCATATTGTACAAAGTTCGATACTTAGAGCATGGTGAATTCTATATCAGAATTAAAATAAGTACACTGACTACATTTTCAAAAATCTTGCCAGTGAGGGGAAAGCACATTGCCAAAGTATTTAAGTCCTGGAGTCCTCACTGACTGTATATTTATTAACAGAGTAAGTGCAGTTTCCAGTACATAGGAAAGCAATAGCTTCAACACAAATAAAAATACTCACTATATAAACTTATATTATTGGTCCACATTTAAAGATTTACTCAGTATTTGAATTTCTACTCACTCTTCAAGGCAACTTCTTCATTTGTATGTTGGTTTCCCTAATTTTCCAAAGTTTACAAATACAGCATTAATTGAAAGCAACATGAAATAACAAATCTTGAAACAGAAAGCTTCACGAAGTCTATAAAAGTGATGTAAAATCACACAAAAAATTTCTAACTGAGGTACTGAGATAGACCAATAAGGATTAAAACATGAAAGGTCATTATGAATAGAATATTAATCAAAGATTAATAAATCTTTAGAAAATTTGAGTAAGTCCTCAAATTTTACAAAAATAACACTTTTACTAATCCTACTAAAAGAGACAAATGTGAAATGAAGGATGGCATAATGTGCTATTATAATTTTGTCAGAAAAACCTTGCTAAAAATCATTATTTGATGAATTATCAATTCTGTTAATTAGCTTACACTTGAAATTATATAGTGAATTGTGCTGAAGATTTTAGGTTTCATTTTCAACATAAAAAACTAATCAAACTTTTTCCTCTGTGGTACCCACACACAACACCACCACTACCACCATCACAGTAGCTCTTTTTCTATTAACATTTCATTCTTAAAACAGGTCACTTCAAATGGTCTCTTTGAGTGTGTTTTGTCCTCTGTAAGTGTGAAAAGAAAATAAAGAGAAATATGAAAAACACATGGAGAGAAGGAGAGAAAATAATTTTCTAAGCAAAGCCCTAGAGGGAAGACTGGATCAATGTCTGTTTAATAAGTTATGCTTTTAGGAACTCATTGATAATAATACCCTAATATTAGGGGACTTTAACACCCTACTTACATCAATGGACAGATCATCTAGGTAGAAAATCAACAAGGAAATGATGATTCTGAATGACCCACTGGACCAGATGGACTTAACAGATATATTCAGAACATTCCACCCTAAAAAAAACAGAATACACATTCCTTTTGAGTGCACATGGAACATTTTCCAGAATAGATCACATACTAGGTCACAAATAAGGCCTCAACAAGTACAAAAAGACTGAAATCATACCATGCATATTTTCTGACCACAACACTATGAAACTTGCAGTCAACCACAAGAAAAAATTTGGAAAGACCACAAATATATGGAAGTTAAACAACATGTTACTAAAGAATAAATGAATTAACAAGGAAATTAACAAAGAAATTTTAAAAAAATATACGGAAACAAATGAAAATGAAAACAAGATGGTCCAAAACCCTTGGGATGCAGCAAAAGTGGTCATCAGAGGGAAGTATATAGCAATACAGGCTGAACTCAAGAAGCAAGAAAAATCTCAAACACCCTAAAGGAGGTGGAAGAAGAAAAACAAACAAAACCTAAAGCCAGCAGAAGAGGGGAAATAAAAAAGATTAAAGCATAAATAAGTGATATAGAAACAAAAAAATAGAACAGATCAATGAAACCAGCAGCTGGTTCTTTGAAAAAATTATTAAAATTGATAAACCCCTAGAGACACTTATCAAAAAGAGAAGAGAAAGGACCCAAATAAATAAAATCACAAATGAGAGAAGAGAAATAACAACTACCACCACAGAAATACAACAATTATAGGAGAATGTTATGAAAAATTACATGCCACTAAATCAGACAATCTGGAAGAAATGAATAAATTCTTAGAAATATATACACCATCAAAACTAAAACAGGAAGAAATAGAAAATTGGAACAAATGGATAACCAGCAAAGAAACTGAATCAGTAATCAAAAATCTCCCAAAAACCAAAAGTCCAGGGCCACATGGTTTCACAGAGGAATTCTACCAACGTTTAAAAAAGAGTTAATACTTATTTTTCTCAAACTATTCAAAAAAACAGAAGTGGAAAAAGACTTCCAAACTCATCTCTATGAGGCCAGCATTACCCTGATTCCAAAAACCAAAGACTCCACTAAAAAAGAGAACTACAGGCCAATATTCCATATAAACATGGATGCAAAAATTCTCAACAAATTAGCAAATTTAATCCAACAGTATATTAAAAAAATCATTCACCACGATCAAATGGGATTTATTCCTGGGTTGCAAGGGTGGTTCGCTATTTGCAAATCAATCAACGTGATACACCACCTTAATAAAAGAAAGGGTAAGAACCATATGATCCTCTCAATAGATGCAGAAAAAGCTCTTGACAAAGTATAACTTCCATTCATGATAAAAATCCTCAACAAAGTAGGGATAGTTGGAACATACTTCAACATATACAAAAAACCCACAATGAGTATCATGCTCAATGGGGAAAAACGGAGAGCATTTCCTCTATAGTCAGGAAGAAGATAGAGATGTTCACTCTCATTAGTGTTCTTGAACATAGTACTTGAAGTCCTAGCTTCAACAATCAGACAACAAAAAGAAATAAAAGGCATCCGAATCAGCAAGGAAGAAGCCAAACTTTCACTATTTGCAGGCAACATAATACTGTATGTAGAAAACCTTGAAAGACCCCACCAAAAATTGCTGGAACTGATACATGAATTGAACAACGTCACAGGATACAAAAATCAACATACAGAAATCTGTTGCATTTCCATACACCAATAACGAAGCAGCAGAAAGAGAAATCAAGGAATCGATCCCATTTGCAAATGCACTATAAACCATAAGATACCTAGGAATAAACCTGACCAAAGAGGTAAATTATCTGTACACTGAAAACTATAAAACACTGATGAAAAAAACTGAAGATGACACAAAGAAGTGGGAAAACATTGCGTGCTCATGGATTTGAAGAACAAATACTATTAAAATGTCTATACTACCCAAAGCCATCTACATATTTAATGTAATTCCTACCAAAACACTACCAGCATTTTTTTTTTTTTTTTTGCAGAGCTACAAGAAACAATCCTAAAATTTGTATGGAACTACAAAAGACCCCAAATAGCCAAAGCAATATTGAAAAAGTAAAGCAAATCTGGAGGCATCACAATTCTGGAACTCAAGAAGTATCACAAAGTTGTAGTAATCAAGACAGTGTGGCACTGGTACAGAAACAGACACATAGATCAATGGAACAGAGTAGAAAACCCAGAAATGGACCCACAACTATATGGTCAACTAAACTTAGAAAAAGCAGGAAAGAATATCCAATGGAAAAAAGACAGTTTCTTCAACAAATGCTATTGGAAAAACTGGACAGCAACATGCAAAAGAATTAAACTGGACCATTTTCTTGTACCACATACAAAAATAAATTCAAAATGGATGAAAGACCTAAATGTGAGACAGGAAACCATCAAAATCCTAGAGGAGACACAGGCAGCAGCCTCCCTGACATTGGCCATATCAACTTCTTTACTACATACATCACTGGAGGCTAAAAGAAACAAAAGCAAACGTGAACTACTGGGATTTCATCAAGATAAAATGCTTCTGCACAGCAAAGGAAACAATCAACAAAACTAAAAGCCAACCTTCAGAATGGGAGAAGACATTTGCAAATGACATATCTGGTAAAGGGTTAGTACCCAAAATATACAAAGAATAAAACTTAACATCCAAATCCAAAATAATCCATTGAAAAAATGGGAAAAAGACACGAATATACATTTTGCAAAGACGACATCCAGATGGCTAACAGACACATGAAAAAATGCTCAATATCACTCACCATCAGGGATATACAAATCAAAACTACAGTGAGATATCACCTCACACCTGTCAGAATCGCTAAAATTAACACAGCAAACAAAAGGTACTGGTCAAAAGGCAGAGAAAGGGGAACACTCTTGCACTGTTGGTGGGTATGCAAACTGGTGTAGCTACTCTGGAAAACAGTATGGAGGCTCCTTAAAAAGTTAAAAATAAAAGTACCCTATAATCCAGCAATTTCACTACTAGATATTTACCCAAAGCATACAAAAATACTGATTCGAAGGGATACATGCACCCAATGTTTACAGAAGCGTTATCAATAATAGCCAAACTGTGAAAAGATCCCAAATGTCCATTTACTGATGGATAAAGAAGATGTGATACACACACACACACACACACCAAAATATTACTCAGCCATAAACACAATGAAATCTAGCCATTTGCAACAATGTGGATGGAAAGACAGTATTATGCTAAGTAAACTAAGGCAGTCAGAGAAAGACAAATACCATGATTTCACTCATGTGGAATTTAAGAAACAAAACAGATGAACATAGGGGGGAAAAGAGGCAATGCAGAAAACAGACGATTAACTACAGAAAAGAAACTAAGGGTTGCTGGAAGTGAGGTGGGTGAAGGGACAGGTTAAATGTGTGAGGGGTATTAAGGAGGGCACTGGTGATGAGCAGTGGGTGTTGCGTGTAAGTGGTAAATCGCTAGATTCCACACGTGAAACTAATGTAACACTGTACATTAACTAACTAGAATTTAAATAAAAACTTGAAAAAAAAGAGTTATGCTTTTAATAAACAAAGCATAGAAAATAAACTTTACATGATAAAAGCTGAGGGAAATGCTTCTTTAGAATCTCTAGCAAACAGTGCAGTTTGTCACTTGGACCACAAGATGGAGACACCAGTTACCTCGAAAGCAATAGATAAAAGGAAAGAAATTGCTTCTTCAGTGTTAAAATCACAAAACTAATTTAAAAAAATATATGTAATCTAAAGCCATTTTTTTTTGGAAATTTATTCTAACAATGATATAGTGAAGTGTGCTTGTGATTCTGAAGATAATTCTCTATCCAACTCCATTCAACTGTCATTTCCAAAAGCAAGCATGTCAACTCAATTTTGTAATTTTTGTGGAATAACTAACACTTAGAAAGTCTTAAAATAGCAGCTGAAATGAATAGCTGAACTGAGTAGTACTCTGAAAAGGGAGAGGGCTAAGTAAGGAAAGTAACAGTTTCATCTGATTTACATTGATACAGAAGAAACTGGGTTTTGCACGAGTATTTTAATACAAATGGAGTTCATCACTAAATAACCTTGATAAATAAACAAAAGATATATTATTTTATTTTTTATAATTCTTCCACAAGTACAGTGAATCGTGACAAGTGCTAGGAATGGTGCCTAATTCACAGTATTTAATACTAATTATCACTACTGCCATTACTACTCTTAGCGTAAAGCAATTATAAAATCCTCAAAGCTTCTTTTCTCTTACATAACTAAGCCTCACTTAGAAACAGATATAATGTAGCCTAGTCACTCATTCATTATTTGTTTCTATTTCATCTAAAAAAAAAAAAAATCCCCTATTTCCCTGCTAGGGAAAAGCAGAATTCAAGATTAAGGATGCTTAAGTTCATTTTAAAGCCAGTATAAAATAATGACAGGTAGGACTGTGAATACATTTCAACCTCCTGTTTTTCTCTTAGATGAAATTATTACACAGATGTGGTTCTGCTGGTATGAGATGGGAATGCACTCAAGGACTACAGGGAAAATGTTGGTATCCTCTGTTCACCAAAATACAATTAAGTGTACATGCATGCATACATATGCAAAAGTAGGGAATTCAGTAAGCAACTGAAATAATCTCAGAGGAAAACACAATTAACTAGTGAAATATTAAAATGAAGATCAGAAAATTAAAAGTTCAACCTTCAGACGACCCTGAGAAAACCTATATAAAAGTTCATAATTATTACCTTATATTCAACAAAATATTTTATTTTTTAAAGTACATGTATTTATTTTGAGAGAGAGAGCAGGTGTGAGCACAAGTAGGGGAGGGGCAGAGAGAGACTCCCAAGCAGGTTCCACACTGACAACACAGAGCCTGAAGTGGGGCCTCATCCCACAAAGAGTGAGATCATGACCTGAGCAGAAATCAAGAGGCAGGTGCTTACGTGAATGAGCCACCCAGGCACCCCTCAATAAAGTATTTTAAAGTAAGTTCAACTTCTTCTAGATATCCCTAAACAGAAAGTTTGTTTTAGTTAGTATCGTAAAACATTTGAGGATAGCTTCCAATTTGATGATGTCCATGGTAATGATTACATTGTGATCTCTAACAACTCAAGATACAATGCTGCTTACTGTTCTATGGGGCGCCTGCACGGCTCAGTCAGTTAAGGGACCAACTCTTGGTTTTGGCTTAGGTCATGGGTTTGAGCCCCACGCTGGGCTCTGCACTGACAGCGGGAGTCTGCTTGGGATTCTCTCTCTACCTCTCTCTCTGTCCCTCCCCAACTCGTACTGTTTCTGTCTTTCTCAAAACAAATAAACTTAAAAATTTTTTAAATAAAAAAGAATATTGCTTGCTGTTCTAAAAATTATATGTATTTTTTAAGTCTTCATGAATTCTTCAAAATATAATTGCCCCTTATTGTTCATTAATGACTAGGTAAAATCCATTGTGTTATTTTAAAACCCTGGTATTAAGAGACAGAAGTTTATAAAGCAGTAGTGCAGGGCTTATTTAGAAGAAAAAGTATAAATACAATTATTTTAGAGAAAAGATTCTTCCTTCTTCCTTCAAAGCAGCTCACAGAAAAATACTGAAAAAACTGGCAACCTACAATTATTTTAAACAATGCTGCCACCTGCTGGAAAAATCTGAAATTTCTTCATTTCCCAAATGTTAGACTAAATACCACATTAAAGAGCTGTATCATAGTCCTCCAATTACCTAATGAAACAAGACACATCTTATTCAATAATTCTGACCATCTGATTTGTCTGATTCTAAGTAACTACATCTTAATCAAGTACTAATTCATTATAGTTTTTAGTATATCTACAATTTTTTTAATGTTTATTTTTTGAGAGAGACAGAGTGTGAGCAGAGAAAGACAGAGAGAGAGAGTGAGAGAGAAAAAGAGAGAGAATCCAAAACAGGTTCCAGGATCAGAGCTGTAAGCACAGAGCCTGTAGTTTTTAGTATATTTAAGTGCTAAATACAAACAGGTTGAGGCAACATTATCAAAAACAACACAACTCTGTAATTATATGAAACAGTAGATGATGCAGGTTTTGAAGTTTCAGATGATGGTACCTTCATCCTTAAAGAAAAAAAATAAGACTGGGTATCTCAACAGAAGTTTGAGGCTAGCAATAAAACTAAATTTGGAAGGTCCCTGACTAAGCTAAGTCCGAAGCGGAAGCATGCTAGAGAAGTTATGGAAAAGATACTCTTATTTATAATGAGACCATTTTAGTTCCTGAAGAATATTTGGCCATTTACCATAAATAAAAAATATATATACCTTAATCACCTGATTTAAGATTTTGTAAAGCAACTTCTTTATTTCCTGTAGCTTTTAAAATCTTGCTTTGTTTTTATTTTTATAATTTGGGTCCATAAATATCTCAATTCATTGAACAGCTGTTTTGTGAGTAACTACTCTGTATCATGTAGCTTATTTAAGTACTCAGAAATCAAACAATCACCTTATGTTTAAGATGAGGATAATAATCCCTAGTTATATGAGTGTTGCATAGATGAGAAATACAGTTGGCACATGATGAATGATAATTATCATTAATGTGAGCATTACTAAAACGATTGGAAGCTATGGTAAGTTGAGAACAAAATGGAAGGAAAAAATGTTTCTAATTTGTATTACAAATTAAAAATGTAAACTTCAGTTTAAAATAGCCTGGGTGCTATTGGGGTGCCTGGCTGTCTCAGTCAGTGGAGCATGCGACTTTTGACCTTGGGGTTTTAGGTTCGAGCCCCACACTGGGTGTAGAAATTACTTAAAAATCTTTAAAAAAATAATAAAATAGCCATTGATTTATGTTTATTTCATTTATTTTTCAAAATATAAGGTGGGGGGGGTGAATGAAGCTACACTGGAAAATAGCTAAAGGTACCATCAAAAGACCAGAAACGGAGGCAAATAGATATGAAATACATAAAACAGGTATGTTTCTCATAAAACAGTGTTGAATAAGTATTTGCCACATGAGAAATTAATGAATGGTACAGGGTGAATTGGAAGGCAAACTTAGGAATGCTGACTGGCTTATGAATTAGCAGACATACAAGCCTCACTGGAAGCATCTCTACAGATTTTCCCAAAAATTAGTTGTGAAAGAACCCCAAGGTTAGAGTAGTAGAGTTGAAAGCACAAGGCAAAAAAAATTGGTTTAAAAAAAAAAAAAAAGGTAGTAGCTGACTTGAGATCAAAGGTGATAAAAAAAAATCTGACCTGATATTGACATTCTCAAGATTCCAACTTGCAGGGGCTAAGAGTAAAGCATTCTGAGTAATCAGTATAGTTCTCCCAGAAAAATCTGACCAGAGCCCTATGGGAAAACATAGGCATATGGCATTCACACAGGTATCACTTGGTACAATCACTTTCAAGTAAAATGAAGGCTATGCTGCATAAGTCATCTAAGGAGGGTGGTCAGAAATAAGAAAACATAAACAACAGAAAGCAAAAAAAATAAGATGACTGAAGTAGTACTAAATACACCACTTACTACAACAAATATAAATGGGTTAATGCCATCATTAAAAATTTTTTTTTAATTTTTTTTATACATTTGCTCCCTCAAAATAAGGGATCTGTGTGTAAAAAGGGGGGGGTTATCAACATAAAAAGATAACCTATAAATTACAAAAGACTTAAAAACATATTAGCAATAATAATGTAAAGATTTTGTTTGGAGCTACATTTATACAAACTGTAAAAATAAGTAAACAAATCAATAAATTAACATGACCAGGGAAAACCAGAGAAATGTGACAAAAAGTATATTTAATGATGTTAAGAAATTGTTGATTTCTATATGAGATAATGGTTTACTGTCATATTTAAAAAGAGGAGTCTTGTGTTTAAGAGACATATACTAAGATGCTTACAGATAAATTAACATCATGTTTAGTGTTTGCTTCAAAATAAGAGGAAAGATGAGTTGAGGAAAGGGAGAAAATAAAATTTAGCTATGAGTTGGTAACTGTTGCAAATGAATGATGGGTACATGGAAGTTTGTTTTATCCTTTTCTCTATATGTCTGGAATATTTCATAATTCGACAGTTAAAAATAAACTGAAAGATAAATAAAACAGAAATGATTTTCAGGCTAGAAAATCCAACTACTGTAATATTCTTTTTAAAAAAGGAAACACATATAAATAATATAAAGTACTCTATTTTATTTTATTTTAAGCTTCTTTATTTTGAGAGAGAGCATGCATAAAGAAATGGCAGAGAGAGAAGGAGAGAGAGGATCCCAAGCAGGGTCCATGCTGTCAGCACAGAGCTCGGTGCGGGGCGTGATCCAATGAACTGTGAGATTATGACCTGAGCTGAAACCTAGAGTCGATCTTAACCAACCAAGCCACCTAGGCCCCCTAAAATATCCTTCAATTTTAATTAAAATTCAATTTTATATTGATGAACCTCAATTCAAAATTACTACTTCTAAGGTTTGGTGTATACTTTCTCTGATTTGGCTTCTCAAAAGTGTTTGAGAAGTCCAAATTTAAAAGACTTTTTTTTAACCAGAAAGCTTGACATATAAAATTCAGTGGATAAAGAACATGTGGCGCGCGGGCACACACACACACACACACACACACACACACACACACACACAATGGAATTATTACTCAGCCATCAAAAAGAATGAAATCTTGTCATGTGCAAGCATGTAGATGGAACTAGAAAGTATTATGCTGAGCAAAATAGGTCAATCTGAGAAAGAAAAATACCATATGATTTAACTCATATGTGTAATTTAAGAAGCAAAACAGATGAACATAGGGGAAGGGGGAGAAGAGGGAAGAGGTAAACAAACCACAAGAGACTCCTAAAGATCAAACTGAGGTTGATGGAGAGAGGTAGGTGAGAGATGAGCTAGATGAGTGATGTGTATTAAAGAGGGCACGTGGTATGATGAGCACTGGATGTTGTATGTAAGTGATGAATCACTGAAATCTACTCCTTAAACCAATATTGTACTGTATGCTAACTATCTAAAATTAAAAAAAAAGAAATATAAATTTCAGGAAATGTTGGGGTGCCTGGGTGCCTCGGCTGAGTACCCGACTCTTAATTTCAGCTCAGGTCATGATCCCAGGGTTGTGGGATCCAGCCCTGTGTCCAGCTCTATGCTGAGCGTGAAGCCAGCTTAAGATTCTCTCTCTTTCCCTCTGCCCCTCTCCCCTGAGCTCTCTCTCTCTCACTCTAAAATTTTAAAAATTCAGGAAATGTTATTATAAATTCTGTACTTAGCACACTGATAATATGTGTGAGTCTAAATGTATCCATATAAATTAGAAAGTATATAAAATATAATTTGGCAGTAAAATGCTTTCATGAAAATCTTAGCACAAACTTTTCTTTGCTCACAAGTTTCATAAATGTTCAAATAATGCTTCATTAAAAGACTGAGAACAAAATGAAAAAAATCTTTTGGAATGTAAAATTTTCTAATAAAATTTTGAAGAGATTTATTTCATAATTATTTAAATATGACAATTTTAAAATCACTGCTAGTAGCCTAGTATAACAATTCACTATGCAAAAAGCCCTAATGAGGGTTATACAGTTTTTAAAAATGTATCCCCAAAATAAATCTAGCTACCACGTCTGATGAAACATTTGTCCTGGATTCTGAAAGAAGACGTCAACGTTACCTACTGCCCATTGCTATCCCTGCCTTGGCCCCCAACCAATTCTGTTTTGGGAACATCAACTAAACTCAGTATTATGAACAGTAACAAACTAGATACAACTCTTAAATGGCTGTATTCAATCAAGTTTAATTCATTTTTTTCTGAATGCTGAAAAGTAAATAACTATTATCTGATTCAACTCCCTGGTAAAAATCATGTAAACTTTCAGGTTTGATTTCTATTAATATAAATATCTATGCTTCTTACAAAATTATCGATCTACAGATTAGATTATAAACAAATGTCACTTTCAGGATAGACTTAAAGGTCATGAACGTCAGCCAGGTAGTTTGGATCTATTCCTCCTGGACTGAGAAACCACTAAAATGATAGCATTTCTAAATACGTGTCTCTTAATCTGATCTTGTTATTACTCTCTCCCTGCTTGAATAAACATCCCTACAGTTTTAATGATCACCTATATAAAAGTGGCTTCCAAATCTGTATTTTAATCAGTAACATCTTTGGAGCTGCAGATCTGAATATAAAATTGCCTGATTATACAGTTGTCCTATTATAACAAACAAACTCCATTTACTCTTTGACCACCCCCAATCCAAAGCCTACTTCTCTATTTGCATGTGTCCCTATTAGCCTCTATTTGCATGAATCAGTACACCACAATCCACCAGCTCTCCAGAATTAAAACAAAATCATCTTTGGCCTCTCATCTTTTCTTTCCCTTCCACCAGTCTAAGTCATTGTCAAGTTTAAAAGTTTTGCTAAATCAAAACTTTTCTTTCCATTCACATCACTTCAGTCTCATAAGAGCTCTTTCCAGGATCAAGGTCAATCTAGAAATGCTCCCATCAAATAGTATTTCAGCTCCTCCCTCTCCCCTCTAGCTCACCTTCTACAGGGCTTTTGGAGTTATTTCTCCAGCAGCTCTTATCATGTCACAAGCTTTTCAATGGCTACCTACCAGCTACAGAATAAAGTGCAAACTTCAAACTTAGAGTATTCAAGGCATTTTAGTATCTGACCCTGTCTATCCCCTCACTAGCTTTCTCTAGTTCTAATGTCCGTGGTATTTCCTACCCCTTCCAAGCCCGGACAAAGGATGCTCTTAAACCATACTTTCTGAAATTGTATTTATCAATACAAGGTGCTGATCAAATGTGTTCAGCTCCTTATCTCCCTAAATTCTCTCGGCTACAATTAAACACAAGGCACTCTCTTCCTTTTATAACATAGCTCTAATGGTCTGAAAGTTATTTCTTATAAAAAAGATAAACATGTCCCCTCTGACCTGAGTTCTAATTTAAATGTCTGCACAGATGAGCCTAATCTTTTTCTGTACAACAATCTTCCAAATATGTGAAGCTACTCCTAAATCTTCTCTTCACAGGATAAATCTCCTCAAGACTCACAGCTAATAGTCATAGATATGATTTCTAGAAATTTTCATCATTTTCACTACCTCTGTCTGGACACTCTGGATCTCTCCTGAAGTGTGATATCCAGAGCCAAACACAATACTTCAAATATTGTTTTTTGCAAATTATGCATGATATTCATCTTCCTCCCCAAATTTGGACATTCACAATGTCTATTAGCAAATTAACAACTCAAAAATAGTCTTTCAGTAATAAACTTGTCATTTTTAACTGGTTGCGGATTTTTAATAAATGTGCAAAAGATAAAGGTGAAAATAATAAAACAAGGTTCAAAGAGGTTCTAGTCAGAATCGAGTATACAAGAATTTACTTTAGGAAGAAACTCCTTTTGAAACATGAGATAAATGAAACTAGATGGATAAAAAAGCAGAGATACTATAAATAAAAAGGGTGCAACATCAAAGGAAATTTCTACACAAAGTTTGTTTGGGGACTCTTTTGCTAAGTACTCCATCATAAAGCAAGCAAACTTTCAATAAAAATATGTTAATTAACATCTTTTAATTAAAAAATGCCAACTAATAATGCTATATTCACAATCTTCTTATCCTGAAATGCCAAAATGCGTTTTAAAAAGTTAAAATTTCAACAATAAATTCTAAACTTAAATTCAACTGACTGGACAATACTCAAGAGATCTATTTTAAATTGCATAACTATCTTCGCTCTCATTAAATAATATCCTATGTGGAAAATACAGTAGTTCTTTAATGACTGGCACCACACTAATTAACTGAAGTAAAAGAAAAAAGTCATTTCCTCTGAAGAGTTCTTAAATACTCTTCAGTGATCATGTTAAATGCTCAACAATTTATTCAATTCAACGAAAACTCAAGGAGACCTCTAAAGTGCTGTCTTTTATACAAAGGAAATAAGAAAGTTCAATGATTCATTTTCTGAAAACTTGCTTTAAAACAAACTAAGGATCTTTCCCCTTGATTTACAGTGGAAGGCTTAGGAAATGTGTAATGATATTGGGAGAATGTAACGTGTATCTGTGCCACAGGCCTAAAATATCTAAGAACTGAATGACACAGATATATCATATAGCAGCATACAATGATTCTCCTACATCATCAATAAAATCCTAATTTTCTCACAACCAAGAGTACATGAATTTGAAATATCAAGCTGATATAAGTATAAATTTATAAGCACTTTGGAAAACAATCTGGTGTTATAAGATGGTTAAAGACCAACATATCCCTTGACTCACTAATTATGTTCTTAGAATACATGATTTTTTACATTTTAATCTTTCTTCAATGATACTATATTTTCACTGAAATGATACAATGAAGTTGATACAAAATTATAATAAAACCTTGGTTTGCAAGCATAATTCATTCCAGAAACATGCTTGTAACGCAAAGCACTTGCATACCAAAGCGAATTTCAAGAACCATTGGTGTTGTGAAAATGTGACATTCAGCATCATGTACTACTCATGTTGCAAGGCATCACTCATTTATCATGTTAAAATTTATTAGAAATTTTGCTTGTCTTGCAGAACACTTGCAGAACAAGTTAGTCCCAATCCAAGGTTTTACTGTATTTTTAATGGTCACAAGATTTGAACAGATATTTCACTAAAGATCTGTGGATGCCAAATAAGCACATAAAAAGATTCTCAACATTATCAGTCATTAGGAAGATGAAAATCAAAACCACAAAGAGACACCACTATGCAACTAATAGAATGGATAAAATAAAAATAAGTAATAACAACAACAAAAACCTGACAATACCAGGTGCTACTGAGGATGTGTCACTAGAATTTTCTTAACATTGCTGGCAGGAATGTAAAATAGTATAGGCAATTTGGAAAAGTGAGGTAGTTTCTTATAAAGGTATATACACATGCACACAACTCAGCAATCTCACGCCTACGTATTTACACAAGAGAAATGGAAAATGATTCACATAAAATCCTGTATGTGAATGTTTATAGAAGCTTTCTTCACAATCAACAAAAACTAGAAACAACCCAAGTCCTTTGAGTAGTGAATGGATAAACTGTGGTACACCATCAACGAAATACTACTTAGCAATTAAAAGGAACAACTACAGACAGACACATGGATGAATCTTAACTGTATTATACTGTGTGAAATAAGCTAGACTTGAAAGACTACATCCTATGTAATTTCATGTATATAACATTCTGGAAAAGGCAAAATTATAGGGACCTAAAACAGATCAGTGATTGCCAAGGGCTGGTTATGGGGTGAAGGAATGAACTTCTAAGGGGTAGAGGGAATTTGGGAAGTGACAGAACCATTCCATATCTTCATTGTGTGATAGCTACGGGACTCTATGAATTTATCAAAAAACATAAAACCACACACCAAAAAGGATGAGTGTTACTGTATGTAAATTATACTTTAAAAAAGTCAACTGATGTTCTGCATATTTCTTTAATGTTCCTGACAACTTATGGAAAAGAAAAATCTTTCCTTCTGCTTGCAGTCCGTGAAGAAAGACCGTCAACATGCTACGTAGTTTCTTTGTGGACTTAAAAAAAAAAAAAAGAAATAAAGATATATTCCCTGCCCTGAGAGTCTGGAAGCTCACTTGGGAAACAAATCTAAGATGCTAAGTTACAGAAAAAGGCTAGGCAAAACAACTTTGAGTGATAAATCATGGAAAGCACTTTACATGTGCTCTAAGAGAAAGGAAGGAAGAAGTAATTCCCTTTGACTAGAGTTAAAAGAAATGAATGGAACACAATTTAGTAAAATTCTTAGTGTTTCTCAATGCAACCATTATTATCGTGTCTAACTTTCAGATGAGGAGAATGAGACTTGGGAGGACAAATACTTCGTCCGTGTTCCCTCAGCTATTAGGTGTCAGGGCTGAAATTCTAATCCAAGCCCATCCGACCCCAAAACCTGAGATCTTTCGCATTGCGATGATGGAACAACACTGAAGAGGTTATCATGGCTGCTACGTGACGGGATTTGAGCAGACAGGAACGTCCTCTAACTTTCCAAACTCCACTACTTCGTATGAATCTTAAAAAACACCACGGCTAGTGCAATGATCTTAAAGTGAGCTCTACGGGGTTTTGGAGTGCAAATTCGTGGGGAAGGTAACATGAAGCCTTGTGAGGATCTCTTCACGGTGCGCAGAGACCTACTTCTGATACGTTGGAGTAAGGTGACGCATGTGGCCAGCGCCCCAGCGGCTGAAAAAGGTAAACACCAAGAGGAAAAAGCCGAGGCGCTCAAGATAACACCGCTTCAATTAGAGAACGCTGGACTGATCGCAAGGAGAGCACAAGAGGAGGAAAAGCTACTTTCCTGCCCTCCCAAGGCCCTCTGGTAAAAGACCTCCGTGGACCTGTCCCTGTCTGCGTCGCCCAAAGACCAGGACCAGGGCCGGGGTGTCCTCCGCCTGTGGGCTCTCTGCGTGGGGAGGACAGCTGTGTATGCTGTGCGGTGCTCTCGCGGATCGCGGCGGGGCGCACCTTACCAAGGCACTGCAACCCAGGGACGGCGGGCACACACTCGACTGGGCCGCGGCGCAAAGCTCAGAGTGAAGGGGTTGGCGAGGTGAACGAACTTGCGCTGTCCCCCTAGATGACATCACAACTGTCGCACACTGTGTTAGTTGACTAGACGCTCTCACTTTCCCCTTATTTACTGACCAAGCAGCCGCTGCGCTCGCTGTCATCTCACCTCTCCAGTTCCTGTATTCCGGAACATGGTAGTATTTGTTCCCGAACCGGTCTGTGCCGACTTGCTCCTTCGCTTCCTTTGACAGCGCTCTCCATAAGGCACGGAACAAATCCTGAGACCAACCCATGCAGTCTGTACGGCTTTCAGCGCGAATCTCAGACGGATCCGCCAGGACCCAAACACACGCGCTCTCTAGCCGCGCACCCCGCCCACCCACTTTAGCCTCACGCCCTTCTAGTAACGGCGCTCACCATTGGTCGGGTGTCATCTGGCTTGACCAATGGGAGACGCCACTGGTACAGCCTCCGCGCTCTGTCATGGCGGCGTCCGGTGTTCAAGCCGGTGTGAAGGGACAGGATGTTAGGGTTTTTGTCAGCGAGACAGACCGGTTTGGAAGACCCTCTTCGCCTCCGGAGAGCGGAGTCCACACGGAGGTAAAGAAAACCTTACTTTTTTCTCAAACAGCCCATTCAAATCTGGACCAATGGCTATGTGAGTCTTGCCTCTCACTTTCCCGCTTCATTATCACTTTACCTCCACCATACTCGCCTTTAATCTCTTCTGCCTTGCGGCCGACGAAAATAAGATACCTTTTACATTCCTGTAGGCAGGTGGGTGCGCACTCGGGTTCTGGCGAAAATCCTTTCGTTTCACCTTACTCCTCCCTCACATTACGTTTCCTCTCCACTCCCCGAGGAATAACTACTCTCCAAAGATTCCTTCATTCAGTCAGTCGACATACTTAGTGAACTCCCACTTTTACCCAAGCATTATGCTAGGAGCCGAGTGTAGGCCAAGAACTGAACCAAGTTTAGCATGACTAGAGCAGACAAGGGGGGCGGTGACAGGAGATGAAGCTGGAAATGTAGTCCGGAAGTTCAGTGAGGAAGAGCCTTGTGTGCTTGGTGAAGAGGATAATAAGGTGACAACTGTTGGATTTTGTCTTCTGCCTGGAGAGTGGATTGAAGTTGAGAGCAAGCAGCGAAAGTCAAGTTAGGTAACTGTTCTAGTTGTCAGGAGAGAGCAGGTGGAAGCCTGAGCCAGAGAAGTAGCGGCGGTGGAGTCAAAGACAGTGAGGATATATGAAAAATATTTAAGAAATAAAATCAACGAGCTATGGAAATTGTTTGGATATATAATAAATGGTGAAAAGAAAGCGTCAACAGTGATTCCCAGATAGTTGCTTTGTATAGCAGGGTGAATGATGATGGTATTCATGTAGATAGGACTTTCCAAAGGGGGGAACAAGTTTTATTGTAACTTTGCCCATACTGATTTTTTCCACATTACTTTCTCTTTTTTTTTTAATTTGTTTAAGTCTATTTATTTTGAGACAGAGACAGCATGAGTGGTGGAGGGGGAGAGAGAGAGAGAGAGAGAGAGAGAGAGAGAGAGAGAGAGAGAGAATCCCAAGCAGGCTCCACACTGTCAGCACAGAGCCTGATGTGGGGCTCAAACTCACAAAACCATGAGATCATGACCTGAGCTGAAACCAAGAGTCAGATGCTTAACGGGTTGAGCTACCCAGGCACCCCTCCCTTATTACTTTTGAAGAACCTGTGACTTGGAGAGAGGAAGACAAACTTCATGATATATATTTGATGCTCAGAAGAAATTGAGAGATCTTTAATGTGAAATAGTATGTGAAGTGATGTGGGAATGAGATCACCTAGGCACTATTTGTAGAGTAAGAAAGGCAGTTCAGTAAGAAACAATCTGAGAAAAATCAACATTTTTAAAAAATTTTTTTAGATGTTTATTTCTGAGAGAGGGAGAGACTGCAAGTAGGGAGGAGCAGAGAGAGAGAGGGAGACATAGACTCTGGAGCAGGCTCCAGGCTCTGAGCTGTCTGCACAGAGCCCAACACAGGACTCAGACCGACAAACTGTGAGATCATGACCTGAGCTGAAGTCAGACGCTTAACTGACTGAGCCACCCAGGTGCCCCAAGAAAATCAACATTTGAAGTTAGGCTGGGAAGCGTCTGGGTGGCTCAGTCAGTTAAGCGTCCGACTTCAGCTCAGGTCATGATCTCGAGTTTGGGGGTTTGAGCCCCATGTCGAACTCTGTGCTGACAGCTAAGAGCCTGGAACCTGCTTCAGATTGTCTCCCCCTCTCTTTTTGCCTCTCCCCCACTCACACTCTCTCTCAAAAATAAATAAACATTAAAATAAATAAATAAAGTTAGGCGGAAGAAGACTTCAAAGAGGAGTTGAAGGAAAACCAGGGTGATGAAGTGTCATGTACACTAAAAGAAGACTGTTTAAAGAGGAAGCCATGAAATGTGTCGTTTGCTGGCCCTAGCGCCCTTCTTTGCTCTCAGTGGTTCCCCATCCCATTATTCTCTCTATTCAATTTATTAATACTGAAATTGTATTATGTATTTATTTTTTTATTAGTTTATTGTTTTCTTAACCCTTATGAGAAAAAAGACATGAGAAAAGAGGCCTAGAAGAGTTTGTATTAAGCGGATGGTGTTATTCAAGAAATAGGAATTAGGAGGAATTAAAAGTATACATTATATCTAAACAGCAGGGTAGTCACGGATGGCCTTGAAAAGAGTATTTTCAGAAGAATTGTGGGAATAAAAATAAGATTTCAGTGAGTTGGAGAATGACAGAGGAAAGGAAGTGGGAACTGCCAACATTAATGACTTTTTAATTGTCGACTCTCTCTTTAAAGAGAAAAGCAGAGTATAGTTAGTTACTGAAAACTGATACATATGATTTTTTCTAATATCCCAAAAGAAGAACTCACCTGCTATATTAGTTATCAGTGGATGGGTAACAAAGTACCCCCAAAACTTAGCAGCTTAAAACAACAAAAGATTTACGGTAAAGCCCTGGTTTGTGAGCTTAATTCGTTCCGGAAACATGCTTGTAACCCAAATCACTTGCATATCAAAGTGAATTTCCCCATAGGAAATAATGGAAACTCAGATAATTTGTTCCACAACCCAAAAATATTCATATAAAAATGATAACGATATTGTATTATAATACGAAATAATAAAGAATACCAAATATAAAGAAAAATAAACAAATGAACCTGCATTTTGAAAACCTTTGTTGCTGGTGTGAGGGAGACGAGAGAGGAGGGTTATAGTGTAGGATGACTCTCACTATCACTCATGGAATTACTGCTGTCTATTGGCTCAATGTAATCTTTTTCTGCATGGGAACCATTGTATATGCTCATGTGGATGTTGACTACAGTACAGTATTAATAAACTTCTATCATATACTGTATTTAATGAAACTGGCAGTAAGGCAGTAGAGGAAAGGGTCTATATCTACAGGCAGCCAGATCTAGAAGGAAGTAAAGCATTCCTAAGCTTACTCTTGTATGGAAAAGCAAAGGACTATCCTGTCCTACCACAATTACAAACAGACAAAAATAATAAACTATTGTAATGCATGATAATAATCTTTTGCCTGTTTTCACGAAGCAATTTATGTGTTTTGTATTCTAAAATGTTGCATCAGCTTTATATTTAGTATTGTGCTTTTAGAATGGGAAAATATGTTTCAAATACTGCATTTAATTTTAACTAAATAAGTAAACATTAAATCTTTTTTAAGCAAGCTGATCTTTGATGATCAGTTTTAAGCATGATTGATATTGCATCCACTGTTGTCCCCTTGTCCCCAACCCCAGTCAGTGCAGGATAGGCAGCAATTCCTACTCAGCTCATTGATCCATTCTAATAAAAGCATATAGACATATCCAGAGTTTTTTATTTCAATAATTCCAAGAACCCAAGTTTTATTTCAGTGACTGTAAAAACTCAAAATTTACTTTTATCAAAATTTGTCAGTCTTCTCTGATAATTTAGCTTGTTTCCACCAAGTAGTTCTGCAATTCTTCCATTATGATCAGTAAACATTGGAAAGTGAATGAACTTGCCTGTTGGACCTTTAATTTTTGTGAAAATAACTGTACTTTTTAAAAAAGAATCAGCTTTATTTTTTAATCTAGTAAGTTCAGAAGTCTTATTATATCAGTAAAAATTTAAATCATGTCAGCTACTGAGAGTCTAAAACAGTGTTTTTTTTCAGTCTTTTAATTTTAAATAGTCCTTGATCTGAAGAAGCAATTAAGTAAAGCTCTTTGTTAAAATTCCGTGACCTAATTATTCTGATTATGCCATTTTATTTTATTAAGATTTATTTTTTGAAGTTTATTTATTTTTAGAGAGAGAGTGTGCACACACACAAGCAGGGGAGAGGCAGAGAGAGAATCCCAAGCAGGCTCCATGCTGTCAGCACAGAGCCCAGTGCAGGGCTCAAACCTACCAACAGCGAGATAATGACCTGAGCCAAAATCAAGAGCTTAACTGAGCCACCCAGGCGACCCAAGATTTATTTTCTTTTTAGAGAGAGAGAGAGAGAGCGAGCGCTACCATGAACAGGGAAGAGGGGCAGAGGTAGAATCAGAAGCAGACTTCACTCTCAGTGTGGAGCTTGGTGTGGAACTCAATCCCACGACTCTGGGATGGTGACCTGAGGGAATCAAGAGTCAGGTACTCAACCAGCTGACTGAGCCACTCAGGTGCCCCTGCTTATGCCATTTTAATATGAGCTAATGAAATACAAATGCAGAAAGAGTTGCTATTCTTACAAAAACTACATAGACCACTTTTGAAATAATTCAAACAAATGGCTTAACATAAAATGCTGTTCAGTAAGGTATATTGATTGAGAAAATGTTATAAAAGACTTGGGGAAAATACAAAACGATGGAACAGTTTTTCTCAACTTTGCCATAACATAGGAATCACCTAGGGTCTTTGGAAAAAGTATTTGTGCCAAAGTTCCAACCCTAAAGATTCTGATTTAATTGGTCCAGGCCACTGGGATTTCTTGAAAGCTCCCTAAGTGATTGTTAGGTTTAGCCAGGATTGACAACTATTGCTGGAGAAAGATTCCACATTCATTTGCTTTGCATAGGTCCAAGATTCCATATTCATTTGCTTTGCATATGCCTTAAATGTTTATTCAACTAAAACAAACAAGGTAATAAAAACATCTTTTGCGTATTTACCCAAATGGATACAAAAATACTGATTCGAAGGGGCATATGCACCCCAATGTTTATAGCAGCATTATCAACAATAGCCAAGCTATATAGAAAGAGCCCAAATGTCCATTGACTGATGAATGGATAAAGAAGATGTGGTATATATAATGGAATATTAGCCATAAAAAGAATGAAGTCTTGCCATTTGCAACAACATGGATGGAGCTAGTGTTTTGTGCTAAGTGAAATAAGTGAGAGAAGGACAAATACCTTGTGATTTCACTCATTAGAATTTAAGAAACAAAACAGATGAACATAGGGGAAATGCAAAAAATAGAGAGGGAGGGAAACCATAAGAGACTCTTCACTATAGAGAATAAACTGAGGGTTGATGGAGGGAGATGGCGGGGAATGGGCTAAGTAGGTGATCGATTTTAAGGAAGGCACTTGTGATGAGCACTGTTATATGGAAGTGATAAATCACAGAATTCTACATCTGTAATCAATGTCACCATATATGTCAGCTAACTAGAATTTCAATAAAAACTTGAAATCATAAAATGAGTTAATAAAACATTTTAAGAAATCTCTGAAAATCATAGAATCATATAATTATGGGTATGGTTTATAAAGGAAAGATGATATGGCACTCTGTTCAGCACATTTAATTCTACTTCAGACAATTGGCATATAAATATTCAGGTAGTCCTTTCTTTGTGTAATGGTGCACATCTATAAAACTAATTGTGCTCACTGAACCTAGGAAAGGTAACTTTAATAATCGGTGGAGAAACTATTATTCTGTGGTATTTAAAATTTCTTTGTCAAACACTAACCTTTTATTGTCAGTCATAAATACATAAAAAATGAAAAAAACAGTAAACCTTTAGTACACGTTAATGTAAAACATTAGAAACAATTTGAACTACAGTTCTCTCTTTATATTAAAAAAACCAGGGGCAGTGCCTGGGTGGCTCAGTTGATTAAGCATCCAACTTCGGCTCAGGTCATGATCTCGCAGTATGTGAGTTTGAGCCCCACATGTGGCTCAGAGCCTGGAGCCTGCTTTGGATTCTGTCTCCCTCTCTACCCCTCTCCCACTCATGCTGTCTTGCACGTGCTCTTTCTCTCTCTCTCTCTCAAAAGTGAATAAACATTAAAAAAATTTTTTTTGTTTTCATTAAAAGAAACAGGGTGCCTGAGTGGCTCAGTAGGGTAAGTGTTCAATTCTTGATTTTGGCTCAGGTCATGATCTCACTGTTTGTGAATTCGAGTCCCATGTCAGGCTTTGGTGCTGACAGTGGGAGTCTGCTTGGGATTCTCTCTTTCTGCCCCTCTCTCTGCCCCTCCCCTGCTCACCCTCTCTCTCTCTCTCTCTGAGTATTTTCATTGTATAACTTATAATACAAGTAGAGCATCTTCTCTATATCTTGCCTAATTATCATTCTTTCTAAGTCTGAATCAGATTTGAACATTTTATCCTTTGCATTTCAATGTCGTGAAATATCTCTGAGAGGTTTTTTTTGTTTTTGTTTTTGTTTTTTTAATGTGAGTGTTTTTGCCAGTGTTGTTTCCTCTAGAACATCCTTAGCCTTTTCATCACAACCACTTTTCATCATTTATTTGGGTAGGTTCACTCACCTGCATTGATTTCCTCAGTGTGCCTCTTTAGACTTTGTCAGGTGGCCATAGTGTCAATATTTCCACAGTCAGCTATTTCTTCTGTATTTCCATTTGCAGTCCATTTAAGCTTTACTTCCAGCATTATCACTTAGCGTTTCTTTGGTGCTCTTTCATTTTGTTGGCCAATTCTCTCTTATAATTACCCATTTTTCTAAAATTTCTTACAGGATTATCTCAGAAGCACAGACCTTTACAGTTTGTGTGTGAACTGAATAACAAATGCACAGTAACCAATCACTTACAGACTTTGAAAGAAGTCATGTAAATTGGTCACAAGCTATGATGTGCATGTTATTTTTGTGGTGATTTGTGGACTGAAAAGGTAGTATCCAACTTTGTGTTTTATGCTGTTAGTCACGGTTAACATACTGTAGTAAATGACTTTTGAGCCACATTGTTGGGGGTCTGGTATTTAACTAAATCCTGGTACCTGAAATTCTGTTTAGTTTGCAGATTGTACAAAGTGAGGACTGCTTGTATATTTAAGTTAAGATAAAGCATTTAAAGTAGGGCTTCTTTTTAAAGATTCCCCTCATTAAGTGATGTCTTTGCTTAACTAAACAACTGCATAGTCATATTTTATTTAAAGATGTCTACTCTAATTTGCTCCAAGGTCTTCCTTGTCAATGATTAAAGACAAAAGCATGAGCACTGATTTGCAAAGTTTATAATTCCTAACCCCAGTTTTTTTCACAACATTCTTGAGGTATATTTGACATATAATAAACTGCACATTTAGTTAGAGAAAACAGTTTGATGAGTTTTGACATACATATACACTTTTTAAACCATTACCATCAGGATAACAAATATCCACAAGCCAAAAATTTCATCATAATTCCTTTTATTTCTTTCCCTGCTTCATCCTGTTCTGCTCCAGGAAACCACTCCTCTGCTTTCTGTCAGCATATATTACTGTGCATATGCCAGAATTTAGTATAAATGAAACTGTGTTTTGTCTGACTTTTCATTGAGCATAATTATTTTGAAATTTCTCCTTTTGATTCCTTTTTATTGGTAAGGAATATTCTCTTTTCTGGATATATAACAGTTTATCCATTCACTTTTTTTTTAATGTTTATTTATTTTTGAGAGAGACAGAGTGCAAGCGGGGAAGGGGCAGAGAGAGAGAGAGAGAGAGAGAGAGACAGACAGAATCCGAAGCAGGCTTCAGATTCTGAGGTGTCAGCACAGAGCTGGATGTGGGGGCTGGAACTTGTGAACGGGGAGATCATGACTTATGCTGAAGTCGGATGCCCAACCGACTGAGCCATCCAGGTGCCTCTATCCATTCAGTTCTTGGTGAACATTTAAATGTTTCCAGTTTTTGGCTATTATATATAAAGCTACTGTGAATGTTCATGTACAAATCTTTGTGTGGATACATGTACATATCTTTGTGCTTTTATTTCTCTTGGATCCATGCCTAATTTTTGAATGACTAGAGTATATGCTTCACTTTTTTTTTATTTATTTATTTATTTATTTTTATGTTTTTCTTTTTTATTTTTGAGAGAGAGACAGAGACAGAGCATGAGTGGGGAAGGAGCAGAGAGAGAGGGAGATAGAGAATCGGAAGCAGGCTCCAGGCTCTGAGCTACCGGCCCAGAGCCTGACGCAGGGCTTGAACTCACGGACAGTGAGATCATGACCTGAGCCAAAGTCAGATGCTTAACCAACTGAGCCACGCAGGCACCCCTTATTTATTTATTTTTGAGAGAGAGAGAGCAACAGCGCCAGCAAGGGAGGGGCAGAGAGGGAATCCCATCTGGCTCCACCCTATCAGCGCAGAGCCTGACATGGGGCTCAAACCCACGAAACCACAGGATCACTATCTGAGATAAAACCGGGAGTCAGAGGCTCAACCAACTGAGCCACCCAGGTGCCCCTATGCTTCACTTTTTAAGAAACTGGTAGTTTTGTAAAAACTTACATTCCCACCAGTGGTGGATGAGTGTGCTAGTTGCGCATATTCCTTTCCTTTTTTTGGGGGGTGGGGGGTTATTTAAACATTATTTAATATTCAATTTTAATTAATCTCTTGTGACATCTCTTTATATGATATTTTTGGTGATTGTTCTAGGAATTATAAAATACCCACTTTCATTCTCTCCTTAGAATCTGTAGTTTACTGCTTCATTTGGCATATAGAAATTTTACCACTTTTAACCCTCCACCATATGTTGTTGTCTTTACATATTGTGAACCCCATAAGATAATGTTATACATTTTTTTCAACTGCCAAGCATACTGTAAGGAGAGTTGTCTATTATATTGGCCTAGATATTTATGACTTCTTTTGCTCTCTCTTCAATCCTGATGTCCCAGGTTTCCTTCCTGTATCATTTCCCTTCTGTCTGAGGAACTTTGTTTAGCTCTTCTTTTAGAACATGAACCAAAATTCCTAGCATGAACATGCATGTTCCTAACATGTAGCAAAACTCCATACTCTCAGATATTCATCACAGTGCACCTTGTTTACTCCATAGAGTTTAGGCACAGAGAACCATTCCTATCCAGGAATAATGGGAACCCACCTGAAATCCCAGAAGCAGACAAAAGCCAATCTTGTAGGTAGACCTTTCTAAGGATAGCAGTCTCTGGCCTGCTATATTAACTCTTTTTGCACACCTTGTCTCCATCTACACACACCATATCCTCATTTCCCTGTCGCATTACCCTCCTACTTTCCTTCATTTAACCCCTCTTAGTTCATTAAAACTTCAGTCCTAAAGTCTTTAGTTTGGGCAGAGGTAGGTTTCCATACACTGGCAGGGATTAGATTGGTCTAAAGTGATAATGCAGACCCTAACCAGGTTGAGGAGGTGCTCTTAAGTGTGGGGACTGACCAGCCCAGGCAGTGGAGTGTCAGGGGAGGTAGAAATCAAAGCCCAAGCCTGGTGAGCAGCATTCTTTTTGGGGATGGGGATGATATTGGTGACAGGAGATCGGTTACATATAATGATATTGATCAAAGAAATATATTCATGATAATGAGAGCCACATTTCTCACTGTTCAGAGAAAGGAACTCAAGGAAGGGATGATTACCTTTGTTTATGTTTGTATATTATTTTACTGGTTACAAGAAGCACACATTAATGATATAATCTGAAAAATCATCAAATAGAAAAACATTTTAAGAAGAAATGGAAATTTCAATGGAAAATGTGAAAAATTATTTTGTGGTGAAATATTGAATCTCAGAGATAGGAGAACAGCATAATGGTCTGGAGAAAAAGGATCAGAGTTCAGATCCAGTTCAGCCAATTATTAGATGTATGACCTTGGGAAGATTAGTTATGTCTTAGTTTTATAATCAGGAAAAGCAGTTAATAATGTAACCTACCACCTAGGTTACCACTTATTACACTTACTATTACCACTAATTACAGAGTCAGTGAACAATAGGCTTTTAATATTAGCTGTAACTGTTACTGATCAAGGTCAGACAAACAGTAAGTGTTAGACTGGATATTTGAACCTAAGGCTAAACTTGTTCCAGAAGACAAAGCCACATGTATATCTTTATTTTTTTCT
The DNA here is from genome assembly GCF_027475565.1 of Acinonyx jubatus. NCBI lineage: Eukaryota > Metazoa > Chordata > Mammalia > Carnivora > Felidae > Acinonyx > Acinonyx jubatus. The sequence continues at coordinate 127,197,423 of NC_069380.1, read as the reverse complement.
ATTTATTTTTTAAATTTTATTTAAATTCAAGTTAACATATCCATGTATATCTTTAAATCAAACATTTGATATTGCTAAAATGGTTACCAAAATGTTTACAATTACTAATACTGCTACTGTGAGTGCATAAAAGTATCAGTTTATATCTTTTCTAGCAGTGTGCATTGTTATTTTTTTTAAATAAAACTACCAATTAGGCTAAAAATTTTCATGTAAGTTAGCATCATGTTGATCAATAATGAATTTAGAAATCATTCTGGTTAAATTAATGTAAATGTTTTTTAACATCCAACAGATTAAGACAAATTCTAATATTTAACCTTCACTGGGCTCTTACTATGTGCTAGTCATTGTGATGAGCACTTTCCGTGTATTAACTCATTTAATGTTAATATCCTCTCCAGAATAAGGATAGCTTACATTTAGGTAATATCAGAAATTTCATTCATCTTAATTTGTAAGAGTACTTATTAACTATTTTGACTTATAGATATTTAATTGTGTTTTTAAAAATGTGCTTAATTGTTGAATTAAACATCCTCATCATGTATTTCTGCCTAAGGCATAAGAAACACCAAGGATTTTTTTGTTAAATACTGTAATTCAAGCTTTTGTCCACTAGGTGTCCTCAGTTAAGTTTAAGATACCAGAATTTAACTTTTTCTTCATGAACATTTCAGTCTGTAAATATCTTAATGAAGTACACCCATTATTTTTTTAAGCTTCTTTTTAAGTTTATTTACTTATTTTGAGAGAGAGAGAGGAGAGAATCCCAAGCATACTCTACAGTGACAGCACAGAGCCCAGTGTGGAGCTTGAACCCACAAACCAGAAGATCATAACCTGTGGCATACCAGGAGTTGAATGCTCAACCAACTAAGCCACCCAGGTGCCTTAAAGTACACCCTTTAAATGAAGTTTAAAATAATGCTTCAGGAGAAATTCCATATATGTAAGTGTTAGTACTGTTGATATTTTTTAAATTCATGTAAGGTCTTTAAAAATCTGTAAATATCTTTGAATGTGTGGTAGAATATTTAAACATTACTTGCAATTTTTGCAATATGTGTAATTTTGGTGAAATAAGGACGTTTTTAATGTTTAAATTACTTTTTTATTCTGTCTTTCTTCCCCCCTCCCCTTTCCATTTTTATATTTTATTCAAGGGTTTTGGGACTGGAGTTAAACAAAGACAGAGATATTGAAAGGATCCATGGCAGTGGAGTTAATACCCTTGACATTGAACCTGTTGAAGCAAGATAGTAAGTTTATTACACTTACACATTTTTTGTCAAAGTGAGATGCAGTCAAATCTTGCTTTCTAATTACTTATGTTAATGGTTCCATAAAAATTAGTAAAATTTCTAAATTGTAGCATTTTAAATCTGACATTACTGATTTAAATAAACACAAAACGTTGCCAGGTAAACATTTCCAAACTACTTTATTTTATTTTCTTTATGTTTATTTATTTTGAGAGAGAGAGAGAGAGAGTGTGCCGTGCATGTGCCAGCGGGGGAAAGGCAGAGAGAGAGAGAGGGAGAGCGACCAGGCAGGTTCTGTGCTGTCAGTGCAGAGACAGATGCGGGGCTCAGTGTCACAAATTGTGAGAATGTTCATTGTGAAGTCAACAGACATTGAAACTTTTGATTGCAGAGGGCTTTTAAGTGCTGGATTGTGTGTCTTAAGTGCCATTTTAAAATAGAGTTGCTAAACCATGAGAGAGTCTTAAATATAGAGAACAAACTAATGGTTGCAGGGGAGGTGAAAGGGCATGGGCTAAAAGGGTGATGGGCATTAAAGAGGGCACTTGTTGGGACGAGCACTGGTAAGTCTGACTGATAAGTCACGAATCACTAAATTCTACTCCCAAAACCAATAGTACACTATATGTTGACCAACTTGAATTTAAATAAAAAAAAATAAAAGGGGGCCCTGGGTGGCTCAGTTGGTTAAAGGTCAGACTCCGGCTTAGGTCACGATACTCTGGTTCAGGTCATGATTTCAGTTTGTGAATCTGAGCCCAGCATTTGTCTCGCATGATGTCTCTGCCAACAGCCCAGAGCCTGCTTCAGATCCTGTTTCCTCCTCTCTCTGCAGAGAGAGGAGGGAAAGGGAAAAGAAAAGTAAAGAAAATACAAATATGAAGAAAAAACGGAGTTGCTACTCTAAAGGAGTCTAATGGGAAAACAAATATAAAAAGTGAAAGTATATGGTGGAGAATTAAGCTTGAAAAATCCAGACCTGTATTTGAGCTCCTCCTGTCTTTACCACTTGGCAGGTGAGTGACCTTGAGCAACATACCTAACCCTTTTAGTTCTCAGTTGCCTTAGCTATGCAATGCCAAAAATAATAACTACGTTACAAATTTGTTGTCATTTAAATGAGATTATATGTGTAACATGCTTAGCATAGGACCTGGCATATCATTAGAGGTTGCCCCCACTCCTATTAATCAAAAGCTTATCACCTATGCTTTTACTCCTTTCAGTCCATTCTCCACACAGCAGCTGATGCTTTAAAAAATGCAGATATCAACATACCATCCACCCACTTAAAACTCCTCTTGATCCCACATTGTTTTACAAGAAAGTTCAAAAAGCTTCATGTGGTCTGTAATCAGAACAACTGTAAAGTAACTAAGGTTTGTTGTGTCATGTTACATATAACATCACCCCAGAATTTTTATATTATAATGAAGTGTTATTACTATTTACATTAAAATCAACCAGATAGGTTCGATAGAATTGTTTTTTATTTTCAGCTACTTGTCATAGTCCCACCTAGTAGTATATGAGAAACACGTACAGTGAACACATTCTCACTTTAACGCATGGTTAAATCTAAAAGGCGATTTGTGACAATTATTTCCTTTGTTCTGAACTTTTCCACATGCAACATAGTACCTCCCATTCAAGGTCCACTGTGGGCTATTTGCTTATAAAATAATGACATGAACAGTAAGTGATAGCTAATTTTTTTTTTTTTTTTTTTTTGGTCATGGGTGCTGGTGGAAAAGATACTAAGTACTGCCTCTCCAGCCAGCCATTTGGAATAGAGATCACTTGTCTGACCTGTGAAGTACATGAAGCTAGTAGGCTACCAGTTGACAGAGTCAATGAGAAGTATGGGAAATTACAGATTATATGTGCATAAAATATGTGGAAAATACAGGCTGAGGAGTCTTTTTACAGAGCATATTGAGAAAAGTCAAGATTTTCAATACAGTTTTTTCCCCAGTGAATGGTAAAAATTTGTAACTATTTCAGATGTTTGCTAAGACTTGTTTTTTGCATTAAACCCTTTTGACAGCAAAGAGTAATAAAAAGATATGTTTAATGGAAAATTAAATATTGATGTCTTTCTCAAGAAAACCAGTGCACATGTAATTTGTTCAAAATGCTTTTTAATATTTTCCAACCACCATGAGAGTTGTGATATCACTGAAACCAGAGTCGAAACCAGAATATACACATCTGATAAAGAAGGATTTATTTCCAAAGTTAGGAGTTATTTTAAGAAGTCTACCTGAAAATAATGTTTTAACAAGTACAGTTGCATAAAGTATGTTTGCACACCATTCTATGAAGCTCAAATTTTGTTTGATATCTTCTAAATTCTTCTAAGTTAATTTTATTAATTTTGTAGTTGTTAAAAGTTATAAATATTTTCCTATATACACACTTAGTTAACTACAAAAGTTTTATAGTGAACACATTAGCATGGCATTACTTGCTGTCTTTCTTTACTACCCATCATTGACCAGATTTTTAGAACTGTCTCAGCAAAGAACTTTGAAGAACTACTTTTAAATTAACCTTATTGTTCTACAAATTGGTATTTAATTTTTCTTAAAACAAGTCTATAAATCAATGCTGCTTGAACATGCTCCTGGCTCGTGAACCCTTTATAATTGGTGTACAAGATAAGGAGCTTGTACCAGAATGTAAATTTATTATATCACTAAATACACAATTTAGATGAGCTGAGATATTTTTGGTAGCAAGATTTTCTCAGTGAGGAAAGAATTGTGTTCATTTCTGGCACGAGATCCTTATCTTGCATGTTAAATAACAAACTGAAGAGGGCAACATAAAAAATGAATGTATAATACTTCTAACAAGTATAATTGATCAGATATCCCCCCAAACCACAAAATATGGATGAGTGGGAACAAATCACTGATAACTACTAGGTCCGTGTCATATCATTGTATGTCAAAAGAGGCAATGAAAGCCAGTCTAATAGACCTGATAACTCCAAAATAAGAGTTAGTTGAAAGTTTAGCAAGCTAATTTCACCACAGTGGATGACACTGGAGAGGATGACATACTCCCAATTATTAAGGGGTTCACAGTAAGACTGGAAGGGGCTGGACCAGTCTGGGCCCTGTAATCTCTCCACCTAATCAACTTAAGATTTCCTAAAAGACAAAACTGAGGAGAAACTGTTTGGAATAGAATCCAAATTGAGCATTAGAGGGACCACAGAAACAAAAAAAGATGGCTCAGGTAAAAATTGGGGAGGTGAATAGAACCAAGAGTTCTCTGAAAATGAGCTACCATGTTTTGAACCATCTTATAAAAAAAGAGGAGGATATCCTAGAGATACAAAATGTAAATATTATTCTAAACCAGGCCTCTCTTTTGAAAGTTGAAGAAAATTTAGTATAAACGTGAGCAAAATAATAGGATTAAAATCAAACTCCATTCAAAATTAGTGTAAGAGCAAAGGGACTAAGTAATACCCTTATAGTAGTTGTGCCAGAAAAATATACCCACAAAATAGGTGAAAACCCTAACCTAATATTTCAAAACTAGCTAAAAGTCATTTTAAAAAGATACAACATGTGAAAGAATAACAAGTTGGAATTAGGAAAACTTGTAAATGAGATGAACAAACTCAAGAAAAAATGATAAATAAAAGAAAAATGTTTTCAGAAATGAAAACTAAAGCATAAGGTACATAAGCAAATGAATACAAGAGGTAGTACCCTAGAAATAGAAAGTAGAAAGGGGGAAATTTCTAAAAATCAAAAAGAAATGGAGAAAGACAAAGGACTCAAGAGATACGGACATACTTGGAAGATAGGCAAAGAATAGCCAACATCCCATATAATAGGAATTCCCAGAGATGAAACGCAAAGGAGGAGAATAGAGTCAATATTAAATCTATAGTCCAAGAAGACTTTCCTAAAATAAGTCAGATCTGAAACTACATATAAAGGAAAGAAATCATATTTTAACTAAAACTGATTTGGGGCTTTATACCAAAGAAGTGAAGTTTCTTGTCTGAGATCTTCAAGGAAATAGTGTGAATCAGGGATTGGATATCCAGCCAGACTGATTTTCAAGTACAAAAGAAGAGACAAATTGTCAGTAACATACAAGAATTCAGGGACTATTGCACTCACTAGCCCTTTCCTAGGAATTTACCAGAGAGTAAAATTACAGAACCAGAACGAGTAGAGAGACAGAAACATGAGGTTTGACTATGAGTAATAAGAGTAACAAGTGGCAATACTTTATTTGTCCATAGATCTGTCTTTTGTGGTAGATTGTAGACCCTGGAAAAACAGAAACTATGCCTGCCTTGTTTGCAGTTATGCTAGCAGGTGCTCAAAGTTGAATGAAGTGAGTAAATGTGTTTTTAATAATAGAGGGAAGGAATCTAACATTTATTGATCCTTTATCTCTTTGAGGCCATGTAAACCTCACTTGTATTTAACTTACACGACTTCTTTATGATTTGGGTGAAAATGCACCCTTTTTCACAAATGTTAAAAGGCTTAGTAACTTGCTTAGAGTCAGATCGTTCCTTGTTAACAGCTAGTCTGTCTGGTTCCATTTTCTTTTAGCACAATTTTAATTAGGACATTAAGAATGACTTCGTAATAATTAAGATAAATCTTTTGCCATCTTGTTTCTATTGTCCATTCTTTTTGGAATTATAAAGATAAACTTTAAATGATCACAGATTGAATCTTTCTGTATTCATTCTATAAATACTAGAATGAGAAATTTTAGTTTATTAAAGTCTATGTTAATGACAATTTACTCTGTATTTGTGGGCATAATACCTTTGGGTGTTTATAGATCACTAATTTTCAAAAACATGTAGTAAGTAAATGTGGTACCTAAGATGATAAATTAATGTGCACTTTTTTATTATTAGCATGTTATCAGGTGGTTCAGATGGTGTGATTGTACTTTATGACCTTGAGAACTCCAGCAGACAACCTTATTACACATGTAAAGCAGTGTGTTCCGTTGGCAGGTGTGTATTAAAAATGTAATTCATGAATGTATAAACAATTTAGTACTTTTGCATCAAATACAAACCATAACAGTAGCAGTCATATGATGGTCTCCAGCAGGTTGTTCACATGACATTTTTTACATGGATATCCCTTGACATTTTTTTTTGAAAATAACAACTGAAATTCAGGCATAGCTGTTTTTAACATGAGACTTCCTCAAAACAACTTTGGTATCAGTTTTCAAAAGGAATTTATATAAAAACTTCTGATTATGTCATTTTTGTTATACACCTACATAGCACACCTCAGGTAACTCATTATAGTTGTAGTACCATTTAGCATAAGACTTTTTATAAGTCTTTCAGCTAATTATAAACACGAATTACATTTTTTCAACTGATATTAATAGGGTAGAAAGTTTAAAAGATTAATGGATAGAAGCAGTAAATGTACTGGTAGTCCCTCACCAAACACAAACCTATGCACACCTGCACGCGTGTCTTATCTCCATACTTACTCAAAGCTGCCAAACTTAACATACCTCTCTTTGTCATTAGTCTTCTGACTATTGTAATTTGTTCGTAATGGCCGCTTAATTCTTTTTTGTCACCTGTATCTGATCCAATATTGAGCACAGCTTTGAATTAACAGAGAGAATGGGTGTTGGGGAAATGCTTTCAAAAGGAAGAACTTCATGAACATTAATGTCAACAACCATTCTGTATTAATGCTGTTCCCAAAGCACTTGAGTAGATACATAAGTCCATGCGATATTTGGGAGGAGATTTACAATTGTTTCTTGGCTCTGGTGCTTCACTTTGAAAATAAAGATTTGGGAAACTATTTCTCTGAACTTCAGGTTATTTATTGTTTGTTAAAGATAATTATACCTGTCCTCTCATTCTTGTAAGTTTTTTGTGGGACTGAAACGAAATACTGTCTTTTACAAAGCATGTTAAAAACCGTAAAGCAATATAGTTACAGGGTCGCTTGGTACAGAACAAAGATAACACCTCATATAGTGTGAAACTTGGTTTCTAAGAGGCCATTTACACCATTTTATGCTCTCACTCCACTCTCACCAAAAAACAAAAAACCAAAACACTTATATTTTAAAATGTAAGACAGTCATATTAATTCATTTTCTCTTCTTTTATCTTAGCTAACATTTTACCTTTATTTATTTTGTTATATATTAAAATGGTATTTTCCTGTATACCACATGTATTTACTGTTATCCTGAGGAACTGTGATCTACTTTCTGGTATATAAAGTCAAGTAAATGCTTTGTGTGTCAGTCTTCTGTTTTACCATGACATTCTTCTTGGATTCATTCTCTGTCCTTAAAAGCATAACTTTGAATGTAAATGGGCATACAGTGAGCATGTTTGCAAAATGAGTTAAAATAGCATTTTATATTCAAACACTTTATAATCTAACTGTGCAAAATAATTTTACTAAAAAATTTTATGAAGTTAATGTGGCTCAGATTGCTGATACTTATTTTTGTGTTACTTAATGTGTGTATTCATTAAATGTGAATGAGAATAACAGGTTATTCACAGTAAGATAATAATTTAATATTCTGACCTATTTTAAAATTAAATTTAAAATGTAAATGAGCTTTTATTTGTAATCGCTGCATTAAAGATTTGTTTTACTATAACCAGAAAATCTTGGCATACATCAAAATTCTTAGGAGCAAATAGAAGTCAATTCTGCTTATTTTAAGGAGAAATTTATTGGAAAGATACTTAGTATCTCATGTAACTGGTAGGAAGGTGGGAGAATCAGTGTGAAAAATGAGCAGAAGGTAAGTGAAACTATGGCAGAGACAACAGTCAGGATCATACCACAGGAACAATTTAGTTTGGATTCTGCTACATGTCACCAACGCAGACTCTTAACTCCACAACTATGAATAATTGTTAAATATCCCTGGGTTTTGCATTACTAGCTGGAATTTTAGAGTTCTAGGCAGGCTTGAGAAAGCTTAGAACACATGTCGATGCCATTACTGCCAAATGAAAGGGAAAGAGAATATCTGGAGTCCCTAGCTTTCTGTAAAGGCAGTAAAACAAAGGAGATGTCCCCCAGATAGGAAGAGTTTGGATCCAACTTTTAAAAAATTTCCACCTATCCACTAAGCAGCCAAAAAGGCAAGTATCTACTACACAACCAAAATATAATCATCCCTTTCCCGAAAGATCCTCAGTCTACTTACCACATCCAGCTTCAGTTCAAGATAATGTCCATTTTTCCACTAGTTTTACATATGACCTTTTATATGTATGATCAGTTTTTACATATGATCAGTTTATAGTTAACTTATATGAAATAATGGAGGTAAGAGAGAGGAAAGAAAAGGAAAATCAGTTAAAATATATAAATTATACGTGACATAGAATGGAATTATGGGTAGACACTACAGCCGTTGTATTTTTGCGGCTTTCTCAAAGCCAGAACTAATACTTAAAGGCTTTCCTTCTTCATGTTCTCATTCATTCAGGTGCTTAAGGTCCTTTACTGTTTATTGTAATCCAAACCTTCATCGTAAGGAATCGAAAGTCATGATGTCCTATCTGCATAGGATTGCAGTAGTCTTCTGTTAACTTTTGTTTGTTAATTTTGTTATGGAAGATTTCTAGCATATACAAAAGAGAATAGTGTATGAACTAGGTACCCATCACCTAGCTTCAGCAGTTATCAATCATAATGAATCTGGTTTCATCTCTAACGCCACCTACCCACTGAGTATTGTTTGAAACAAATCCCGGAAGCATATTATTTCATTCATTATTTTATTTACTTATTTATTTATTTTTTGAGAGCAAGAGAGACAAAGCACAATCAAGGGAGGGCAAAGAGAGAGAGACGCAGAATCCGAAGTAGGTTCCAGGCTCTGAGCTTGTCTTTACAGAGTCTGATGCGGGGCTCGAACTCACAAACTGCGAGATTATGACCTGAGCTGAAATCAGACTCTCAACCGACTGAGCCACCCAGGCACCCCTCATTCATAATTGTTTATATCTCTAAAAATTAAAGTCTATAAATGTAGCCATGATACTGGTATCTCACACAGTAAATCCAGGTTTTAATACCTACTTGGAGTTCAAATTTCCATCATTGTCTGGTAAGTGTTACTTAACAGCCAGTTTGTGTGAATTTAGGTTTAGTAAAGTGACACATATACCGTATTGATCACCGGTTCAGAATACATACTGCATCCTTTAGTATATCACCCTCAAAAGATGTTGTATTGTAGCTGATATCATAACCTAAGTCTTCAACAGATCATGCTTCTATGACTGATAGGTTACAAAAGACTGGTGCCGTGGACATCTACGAATTGCATTCTTATGTCATTGAGTAAGTTACTTGATCAGAATCAATATTGTGTGAGATACTGTGGATCTATGTGAGGCATTCAACAGTTCTAAGAATCATAGTACTAATAAAGCGGTATTTGAGAAAAGCAAATCCAAAACCAGAATAGGTATCTCTTCCAGTAAGGAAAAATCACTGCCCCCTCCAGGAAGAGGTCCAGTGTAGCTAATTCCTCTAGGTTCAAGTACAGAAATAGGAAGTTCTCCATTTTATAAACCTTAGTGGGAAGCAGGCCTCCGCAATACACTAGAGAAGGCTGAAAGTAGAAGTGCCTGGACATTGTCCTTGTTTGGACAGCTGGGATGTAGACCTGTGATATAGGCGTGGCCATTCATATTGTCCTACTTGAGACTGCTACTTGTTAATGTAGTATCAGTTTTGAAACTCACATAAGTCAAGTATTCCTAAAGTTTAATTGCTATTTTGTAGAAACCATCCTGATGTTCACAAATACAGTGTGGAGACTGTACAGTGGTATCCTCATGACACTGGCATGTTCACATCAAGCTCATTTGATAAAACTCTGAAAGTGTGGGATACAAATACCTTACAAGTGAGTATATTAAAACCTTTCTAATTAGCTCAATAGGTTGAAGGAAAATCTGTAAATGGGGGTAGTGATTTTACTTTATAGAATGGTTGTAAATACATTGATATATGTAAGATACCCAGAAGAGTGGTTAGCAAAAAACATGAACTATTATTATCATCTTCATTATTTGAAAACTATTGTTTAGTGATCTAAGGAAGAAAATTGGGTTTATCTTCTATTGACCTAAAACCTTAAAGGAAAAGAAAGTTACTAATATTGCTTACTAAGATAGACACTAAATAATGGTAGACAATAAAAAATAGGTTTTTGTGATATTTGATTAAATTTGTATTTCTAGTGCTAATCTTTTCCCTAAGCTCTAGTCCCATGTTTCTCTACCTGTCTACTGAACCTCTCTTACTTGAATGTGGGGTAATCTCCTCAAGTATAACATGTTCATACTGAACATGATCACTCCTCACATCCATGTACTCTTCAAATCTTAGCAATTCTTCCTTCAAGCTCGCTCATATTTTCTTTTCTATTTCTCTCAACAACGCTGTACATCTAGACTACTACTCAGAACTCCCAACGCATTACATTGCTTCCCATATTTACCATGGTAAGCTCTACCCCAAAATTAGCCTTATTATAATGTGGTTTCATTATGTCTTTACCCAAACCCACAAGGGATTTCCCTTGGCTAAATTCGGCCTGGTACTCTAAGTTCTCCCTAACCTCAACCCCTATTCCCTTAACCTTAGCTTCTCCCTCTTTATAGCCTAAATTATTTGCTATCTCTAAATTGATCTTTTGTCTTCTGATCACATCTTGATAGTGTTATATTCCCTGCCTCAAATCTCTTTCCCTGTGCAACTTTTTGTTTTCTTAATTGTCTAAAGTTTGTACCTTTTACCAATATCTCCACATTTTGCTCCCCTCCCCACCTTGGTAACCACCACTTGTTTCTATTTCTGTGAGTTCAGCTTTTGTAGATTTCACATATTAGTGATAGCATACAGTAATTGTCATTCTCTAACTTGTTTCATTTAGCATAATTCCCTCTGTGTCTTTCCATGTTGTTTGCCATAAATGGTTAGACTTCCTCCTTTCTGGTGGCTGAATAATATTCCCTTGTATAAAAATACCACATATTCTTTATCCCTCCATACACAGATGGACACTTAGGTTGTTTCCATGACTTGGCTGTAATAAGTATTAAATACATATATACATAAATAAAATAATAGTGCAATGAACATGGGGGTGAAGATGTCTCTTCAAGATAGTGATTTTGTTTCCCTCAGATATATACCTAGAAGTGGAATTGCTGGATCATAGGGTAGTTCTGTTTTTTATTTTTTGAGAAACCTCCATACTGTTTTCCACAGTGGCTGCTCCAATTGACATTCCCACCAGCAGTGCATAAGGGTTCTCTTTTCTCCACATCCTCACTAGCCTTTGTTATCTCTTATCTTTTTGATATTAGCCATTCTAACAAGTTTGAGGTGATAGCTTACTGTGGTTTTGATTTGCATTTCGCTGATGATTAATTATATTGAGCACTTTTTCATGTACCTGTTGGCTGTTTGTATGTCTTCTGTGGAAAAATGCCTATTCACTTCCTCTGCCCATTTTTAAATCAGATACATGATTTGCAAATCTTTTCTCATTCAGAAGGTTGCCTTTTTGTCCTGTTGATGGTTTCCTTTGCTGCACAGAAGAGTTTTTGTTTGACGTGTAGTTACACCTGCTTATTTTTGCTTTTGTCACCTTTGGTTTTGGAGTCAAATCCAAAAGATCATCTCCCAAAGATTCATGTCAAGGAGCTTACTGCCTTTGTTTTCCTGTAGGAGTTTTATGGTTTCAGGTCTTATATTCAAGTCTTTAATCTATTTTGAGTTTATTTTTGTGTATGGTATAAGAAAGTGGTCCAGTTTTATTCTTGGGCCTGTTACTGTCTAGTTTTCTCAGTACCATTTCCTGAAGAGATTATCATTTCTGCATTTTAGGTTCTTGGCTCCGTGTTATAAATTAATTGACCATATATGCATGGGTTTATTTCTGGGCTATCTATTCTGTTCTCTTGATCAGTGTGTCTGTTTTTATGCCAATACTATACTGTTTTGACTACTGAAGCTTTGTAAAATAGTTTGAAATCAGGAAGTATGATACCTATAGCTTTTTTTCTTCTTTTTCAAGATTGCTTTAGCTCTTTGGGGTTTTATGGTTCCATACAAATTTTAGCATTTTTTTTTTCTATTTCTGTAAAAATGCTCTTGGAATTTTGATAGCACCTCTACTTAATCTGCAGATTACTTTGGGTAGTATAGACGTTTTAACAATGTTAATTCTTCCAACCCGTGAGCATGGAATATCCTTTCATTTATTTGTGTCTTCAGTTTCTTTCATCAATATCTTATAGTTTATAGTATATGTATCTTTTGGTTAAATTTATCTCTAGGTATTCTATTCTTTTTGATGCAGATGTAAATGGAATTATTTTAATCTCTTTTTCTGATCGTTCATTACTGCTGTATAGAAACATGACAGGTTTTTGTATATTGATTGTATATCCTGAAACTTTACTGAATTTGCTTATTAGTTCAAAAATTTCTTAATGGACTCTTTGGGATTTTCTATACATATTATCATGTCATCTACAAATAGAGACAGTTTAAAACTTCCTTTCTAATTTCTGTGCTGTTTTTTTCTTTTTTTTTAAATTTTTTTAAAATTTATTTTGAGAGAGAAAGAGGATGCATGTGTGCACACATGCAAGAGAGGGAGAGGCAGAAAGAAAGCGGGGGGGAGGGGGGGAGGGCGAGGAGAGAATCCCAAACAGACTCTGTGCTTGATCCCACAAACCATGAGATCATGACCGGAGCTGAAATCAAGAGTTGGATGCTCAACCACCTCTGTCACCCACGCACCTCTCTTTGCTTAGTTTTCTTGTTTCATTACCCTGGCTAGGACTTCTAATACTATGTTGAATAAAAGTGGTGAGATTGGGCATCCTTTTCTTGTTCCTGATGTTAGGAGGAAAACTTTTAGCTTTTCATTGTGAGCATAATGTTAGCTTGTGGGCTTGTTGTGTGTGTGTGTGTGTGTGTGTGTGTGTGTGTGTGTGTGTGTATTCTTTGCTGTGTTGAGGTACTTTGCCTCTATATTTAGTTTGTTGAGGAAAAAAATCATACTTTGTAATAAAAGTCAATACACCTGATTCTTTAAAAATTCTTAACTTACAAATTCCTTAATTTGGTAAAGGGTATCTACTTTTAAAAAAACACACCTATGGCAAACATTTTATTTGTTGGTAAGTTATTGAAAGCTTTTCCTTTGAGTTATCTCTATTATCTCCTGCGTCCAATATTATACTGGAAGTCCTAGGCAATACAATAAGGCAAAGGAAAGAAATAAAAGGCATTTGAACTGTCATTCATAGATGACACGATTATGAGCATAGAAAATCCAAAAGAATCTCTAGCCAATTACTAAAATTTAATTAATATTAATTAATTAAAAATTAATTAATAAACTAAAATTAATAATTTACTAAAATTAGTAAATTTGTCAAAGCTGCTGGATACAAGGTTGGTTGTATTTCTGAATTTTAGGCACAAAGAATTAGGAAATTTCAAAAGTATTATTATTGACCATTGCATCAAAAATCATATACCTATTAAAAAATTGAAAAGTGTTCAAGACCACTCAACACCACACAGAACACTGGAGAATATTAGTGACAGAAATTAAGATTTAAATAAATGGTGGGATATGCCATATTGAAGAATTTGAAGCCACAGAGGTCCCAGGATAGCTCATTTGGTGAAGTGTCTGACTCTTGATTTTGGCTCAGGTCATAATCTTGTGGTTCATGAGTTCGAGCGTGCTTCGGGGTCTGTGCTGACAGCATGGAGCCTGCTTGGGAATCTTTCTCTGCCCCTCCCCTGCTTGTTCTCTTTCTCTTTCAAAAATAATAAACATTAAAAAAAAAAAGAATTAGAAGGCTCAATATTGTAAACATACCAGTTTTACCAAGAATCTATAGAATCAATGCACTTGTAATCAAAATTTTCAGATTCTTTTATGGAAGGTGACCAGCTAAGACTTACTGTAAATTAATTACACTAATTAAGTTGATGTGAGATCAGTACAAGTGAAAAACAAAACAGTGGAACAGGATAATCAAGAAACACACCCACACATATACAGTCATTTGATTTATGACACAGGTAACACTACAGTGCATTGTGAAGATGATGGTCTTTTCCATAAATTGTGCTGGATCAACCAGGTATCTATAAAAAACTAATCTTGACCTTTATCCCACACCAGACAGAAAAGAAATCTACCAATTTTAGGTAGATGACAGGTGTAAAAATAAAAATAATAATAATAAAGCTTATAGGAAAATATCTTCATGACTCAAGATAGATAAAAACAAAGTTTAAACCAAAAAGAGATAAATTGATAAAATCACCTACATTAAGATTAGGAAGCTCTACTGATCAAAAAACATTAAGAGTAAAGAAGTAAACCATGGAGTGGGAGATGATATATCTGACACATGCAAAACATTAGAATAGACGCTTCAAATAAGAGGGTATCTAAATAGCCAATAAATAAATGCATTTCTCTTTATTAATTGAGCACCTGGATATTTTAAGTAAATCCACAATGAGATACTTCTTTATACCCTGCAGAATGGCTAAAATTAAAGGATCTGATAACAATGACAAGTGTATCTATTGCTGATGAGATTACAATTGGTACACATATTTGTTATCAACTGAAGCCAAATATGTGGATATCTTGTTACCCTAAAGATATACTTTTGAGTATATAAATGTATACGTATGTTCACCAAGGGACATTTATAAGATTGCGCATAGCAGCACTGTTCATGATAACCAAAAACTGGAAATAACCCAAATGTCCAGTAACAGTCCAATGAAATCTGTCAAATTTTACACTGGAATACTGTCCAGCATTGACAAGGGTACACTCACTTCTTTATCAACAAAATGTATGAATTTTATATAACATTGGACAAAATAACCAGACACAAAAGAGTGCCTAATATATAACTCCTATTCAAAAATAGACAAAACTAATCTAGATTAATAGAGGTCTGTATGGTGATTGTCTTTCTTGTTGAGGGTTGAAAGGGGGTCTAGAGAGCCTTCTAGGGGTGCTAGTAATGTAATGTTCATAATATTCTATCTTATAATGCAGGTGGTGGTTACTTTGGGAAAATTCATTGAACTGTACACTTATGATCTGTAGACCTTTTTGTATGTTTGTTACACTTCAGTTAACAGTACTGTTTTAAAATTAATAAGCCATACGTTTGCATTTTCTTTCATTAACATTGACTTCTTTAGAACGTAAATGTTTTTGCCAACTCAAAATAGTATTTCATGCATTCATAATTCTGTCTGAAATAGACAAAGCATTTTATTAACAAGAACTTTGAAAGTATCCAATAAGAAATAAATTCTTATACAAATAATTTCTTCCTTGGTACAAAGAAAGATAAAGAAGGTGTGATACTGTCCTTCTCCACATTCTCTGTCCCTGTCACTTGAGCATATGATATGGCTTAAAGGGATATCTTTTCTACAGTCTTCTCTATAACACTTTAGGATAGAAAACAACTTTTTCTCGTTCTGAGTTTTCTTAGAATTTTGCATAATGGAACATAAATCAGAAAATACAGATGTCAGTATCCAAGCCATGTTCTTTAAAAATGAATAAAATTCTGGAGTGCGACTACAAACAAATGTTCATAATGCGCAAGTTTTG
Organism: Acinonyx jubatus; assembly: GCF_027475565.1. NCBI lineage: Eukaryota > Metazoa > Chordata > Mammalia > Carnivora > Felidae > Acinonyx > Acinonyx jubatus. The sequence goes on along the minus strand of NC_069380.1, from coordinate 127,181,437 downwards.
TGCGGAGTTATGTTTTCCACAGAGTGGAATTGCTGGCTCATATGCTAAGTCTATGCTTAACCCTTGAGAAACTGTTTTCCAAAACATTTTACATACCCACCCATAATTTATGAGGGTTCCAGTTTATCTGCATCCTACTCAACACTTATTGTCTGCCTTGATTTCAGCAATTCTAATACGAACGAAATGGTTATTTCATTGTGGCTTTTATTTGCATTTCCCTGGAGGCCATTCTTGATTTTTCACTAGTCCTGATAGCTAATCAACTTGCAATTTCTGTCAATTCTCTGTAAATAACCTCTCATATCTATTTACCCCATTGCCATTACTCTAGTCAAGGCAGGATCTGCTGACTTCTGCTGGATTACTGCAACCTCCTACCTGGTCTCTTTACCCTCCTCTTGGCCACCTTCTAACCATTGGCAGCATATCTAAAATGCCAATTTGATGTTTTCATTTTTTGTTTTTTGCCATTGCTTTAAAAGCTTACTTTTTCCTAGAAAATATTCAGCCTACTTAATATTTATAAGGTCCCTCAGTCCGTCATGATACATACACTGCCTACCTTTCTGGCTTTATCTCTGGCCACTGTTCTTTGGCACTCTAGTCATACTTAGCATCTTTCGGTTTTTAAAATGTCATGTTTACTGTTACCCGAAAGAGTTTCTTCATGCTGTTCCCTCGACTAGAAGTCTCATCCTCCTTCTTTGGACTTGGCCAATTTCTATTCATCAACTTTCATCTCAGTGAAAAGCCAGAGCATCACTGGCTCTGGAAAGACTTCTGTGAATTCTCTATAGGTTATGTGGCCCTGCTAAAACACTGTACACTTTCATTGTTATAGTCCCTTTTGGACTTTACTGTTATTTCTTGTTTAATCATTTGTTTTTCTTGATAAACTGAAGCTCCTTGCAATAGGGCAGGGACAGTGTTTATTTTGCATGCCAGTTGAATGCCTAGTTCAAACATGTAACAGTTGAATAAATACTGTTGAATATATTCAAGAATCTTATTCATTAAAAACACTTAATGTTTATTTACTTATTTTTGAGAGAGAGAGAATACAAGCAGGAGAGGGGTAGGGAGCAAGGCAGACACAGAATGTGAAGCAGGGTCCAGGCTCTGAGCTGTTAGTGCAGAGCCCAATGCAGGGCTCGAACTCATGAACAATGAGTTTGTGTTCAAAATATCCAAAAAGTGGAAATAAATGAAATGTTCATGAACTGATTAGCAGATAGCCATAAACTAGAATATTATTCAGCAATAAAAAGAAGTGAAGTACTGATACATGCTGCAGTGTGGATGAACCTTAAAAACATCATGGTAAATGAAATGGAAAGAGAAAAAAGAAAACATTATGCTAAAGGAAATGAAAAAGGAAGACAAAAGAAAACATTACATTAAATGAAAAACTGCAAAAGACCACATATTGTATAATTCCATCTCTATGAAATGTCAAGAAATAGGCTAATCTATAGAGACAGAAAGTAGATTAGTGGTTTTCTAGAGCAGAGGGTAGGGAGAAATGGGGAGTGCCTGCTAATGGGAATTGGGTTTCTTTTTGGGGTGATAAAAATACTCTAAAATTGATTTTGGTGATGATTGCACAACTCTGTGAATATACTAAAGACTGCTCAAGTACATACTTTGAATGAATTGTGTGGTATGTCAATTATAGCTCAATAAAGCTGTTATTTAAAAAAAGAATGATCCTCAAGTTCACTAACTTGGGCAGTTGGGTAGATTATATTGTCATTTACTAAGATAAAGAAAGGTTTAGGTGGGTGTTGAGTTAAATTTTAGATTTGTTAAATTTGAAGGATTCACAGGAAATCCAAATGAAAATAATCCTAAATAGATTCCTGCTATTTAGGAAGGTAGTCTGCACTGAAAATACCATATAAGTGGCAGTTGAAGAGAAGAATACATAGAACAAAACCATGAGGAAGACAAGATTAATAAGACAGGAAAAGGAACAAAAAAAAAGCCTGCAAAAGACAATGAAGAGGAGTGGCCAGAGAGTGTAAGAGGAAAATCAGGACTATGTTGTATCATGGAAGCCTGCAGAAGAGATTGTTTTAAGGAAAATGCAGTATCCAGCTGTGTTTCGTAATACCGACAGGTTAGGTAAGGTGAAGACTATGCTTGATGACAGCAGGTATCAGTGATACTGGAAGAGTAGTGTGAATTGGAGTAGTATAGATAAAAATAAGATTGTGCTGAGTTGAGAAATATGTGGGAGATAGGAAGTCAAAGATGGCCAAAATTTGGATTTGAAGAAGAAAGATTAATTAGGAGGAATATAGAATGAAAGGTTTTTGTTTTACTCTAAAGATGAAAGAATCATGGGGGCGCCTGGGTGGCTCGATTAGTTGAACATCGTACTTCAGCTCAGGTCGTGATCGATTAGTTTGTGAGTTCAAGCCCTGCATTGGGCTCTCTGCTGTCAGCATGGAGCCTGCTTCGGTTCCTCCGTGACCCCTCTCTCTGTGCCCCTCCTCCGCTCTTTCCCTCCCTTCTTCTCTCTCCCTCTCTGTCTCCCAAAAATAAACATTTAAACATTTTATATATATAAAAAAAGAATCATGAACATTTTTATTTATTTATTTTAAAATATTTTAATTTGTTTTTGAGAGAAAGAGACAGAGTACGAGCAGGTAAAGGGCAGAGAGAGAGAGAGGGAGACACAGAATCTGAAGCAGGCTCCAGGCTCTAAGCTGTCAGCACAGAGCCCGATGTGGGGTTCAAACTCACGAACCATGAGATCATGACCTGAGCCGAAATTGGACACTTAACTGCCTGAGCCACCCAAGCACCCCAAATCATGAATATTTTTAAATGCTGATGAGAATGAGCCAGTAGGAAGGGAGAGTTTATAGATATCTTGGAGATAGAGGATATTATGTATAGAGCGAGATTTCTGACAGCGGTGAGGGGGATCTAAGCACAGGTGGGGATAGTAACTTTAAATATGAGAAAGGATGATTTTTCCATGATAACAGGAATGAAGAAGGAAAAAGGATAGATGGAAGCAAATGTGTTTGTAGGTTTGTTGATAAGACACTAAGAGAATTCTCATTGAATGACTTCCTGTTTTCTCTTTGTAATAAAAGGTCAGATTGCTGGTTACAGTCGATCGAGTGGCCATGTTTGTGGAGAATGGAGAAGTTTGAAAGAGCTATGAATATTGCAGGGAATAGTATTATAATATGATAGGACTGGCAGTCAATACTGAAAGCCCAGTTGAGATGAATGATCTTTTATAGTGATGCCAGTTTGCCATACTAGAAGATTCTTTTCTCTTGGGTAGAGCAGAGGTCAGCTTACTAAGTAGCCCATAGGCCAGATCTGGGCTCATGGCCTCTTTTTGTAAAATAAAGCATTATTGCAACACATATTTGTTGTCTGTGGCCGCTTTGACACTACAATGACAGAAATGAGTAGTAGTTCTTAAACCCTAAAATATATACTACAGTCTGCTGATTACAGAAGTTTGCTGACCTCTGGTGTAGATTGTCCTGGATATAGGTTCAGAGAAGGCAAACATTTGGAGTCATCCAGGTTTGAAGTTGAAGATATTGGCAGTTGAAGAATTGAACCTTGGAATCCAAGCTGAAGAAGGGGAAAAAAAGCAAAGTCAAGAGGAACTGATAGGAGTTCTGGGTTTTATTTCGGTGTCTTAGAAGTAGTTGGGAAAAATAAAGCTGAAAATGATGGAAGATTGTGGTCACACGTAACATACATGAAATGTATGATTTCAAAGGAAGAACAAATCTAGGTGATGAGGGTGTCTGGGGTGTGGGACTGAGAGGCAGAATACTGGCTAGATGACCTGTGTACATATTATGAAGTTTCCCTGAATGGAGTGGAGAAGAAGCTGGTGAGCCATTGGCTGTGTCTTCATAATGTCTGGAATTTATTAGCAAAAAACTATTTTTCTCACTAAAGAGACAAGAGTGTTATAAATAACAAAGGATTTAAAATTAAGAGGTTTTGGGGCGCCTGGGTGGCTCAGTCGGTTAAGCGTCTGACTTCGGCTCAGGTCATGATCTCACAGTTCGTGAGTTCGAGCCCCGCGTCGGGCTCTGTGCTGACAGCTCAGAGCCTGGAGCCTGCTTCACATTCTGTGTCTCCCTCTCTCTCTGCCCCTTCCCTGCTCATGCTGTGTCTCTCTCTGTCTCAGGAATAAATAAACATTAAAAAGAATAATAATAAAATAAAATTAAATTAAATTAATAGGTTTTTTACTTAAAAAATTCTTATGTTTTAAGTCAAATAAATTGCTAACAGTCATTTAAAAATTACTGATAATCTGGGAATAAGTAAATAGAAAGTTAACTGCTTTTGTGATTATAATTAGAAACTTACACTTTTTAAATGTCTTTTGATTATCAGACTGCAGATATATTTAATTTTGAAGAAACAGTTTATAGTCATCATATGTCTCCAGTTGCCACCAAGCACTGTTTGGTAGCAGGTTTGTACCTGTCCTTTTTTGCTTTTCAACGTATTGAAACTTGCTCCCTTTCTACTTCTGATTTGACATTTTAACCCAGGTGAATATCACAGTTCTTTAAAAAAAGAAAAAAGCTTAAGTATATGCCATTTTTACATTCAGTTTTACAGTTATTGTGTAAGTTGGGCACTGTGCTAGTGGCTAGGATTCAAAGATTAAGAAAGCACATTTCTATTCCCTATGGAGTTACTTTTCACCCACCAAAGCTTCAAAGATTGTACATGACCAAATTTTGGCAACTTTTTAAATTCAACACAGTGCAAAAATGGAAATTATTCCTTTACTCTAAGACTGTTATTAAAATTAAACTTCAATTTTTATGAAAGCACATGCAACAAGAATTCTCATGTGTGAGAAAGAAAAAATGTTTTTCTGGTATCAGATACCAGGTCCCTATGATTCTGTTATTTGTGTGGCATTGCATGAACATCTTCACCTCAAGATGCCAGTTAGCTGTTTCATCTGTGAAGAACAGTTGGACACTAACTTGTCTTTGAGGTCCACTCAGTCTGTGTCCAGAGTTTCTGATTGGAAGCATATCATTACTATGGAAAAACTAAGGTATTAAAAAAATAACTTGATATAATACAATAGCCTAGGATTATACATACATACGCATTGCAGCAATACAAATTTCCTGGTTTTAATACTGTAGTATAGTTTTACCTCGTATAACAACCATTGGAACAACAAGGGTGATAGGTACACAGGGTCTTTCTATACTATCTCTGCAACTTCCCTTGAATCTATAATTACTTCAAAATTAAATGTTAAAAAATAACACAATAATAGGGTTCTCCTTGTACTAAGGTATAACTGCAATTAAATTTTCTAATTATAGGCATTAAAAATGATTTGAAGTATATCTTTCGCATACTTTTTTTAGATTTCTACATGGATGCAGTGAAAATGTCATGATTCATTACGGTAGTTTCTTATTTCCTTTTGGTGATGATTTATAATAAAATTATCTTAAACCATTTTTGTTTTTGTTTTTACAGTTGGTACTAGAGGGCCCAAAGTACAACTTTGTGACTTAAAGTCTGGATCCTGTTCCCACATTTTACAGGGTATTTTTTTTTTAATTTGAAACAACAACTACTTTGAGTAAACCATTCAATAAAAAGAAACATTACTAACAATGTATTCTTTGTGGTTGACATGACTGATGTATTTTGTGCTAGTTGTTAAAAGTCAACAAGGAGATAAAGATCCTTCTGTGCATTATTCTTATAAAACTGAACTATTGAGGAGACATTTATATAAACAATGGCCATAGGGTAAGCTCAAAGGATATGGAAAGTCTGGCTGAAAACCTTGTCTTATTTCTACATTTAAAAATATATATATATTTATGAAACTTATATTGGTACATTTGTGTTAAGAGCATTGTTTAATATTGTTCTGGCTAACTAAATATTCCTAATATTTAGGTACTTTTCCCCCCTCATTGCAACTATTTTAGAAAAAGGCAGTATAATAATCATTTTGGTTAAGATATATTAATTTAAATATTTTTCCTACTTTTATCAGCATTAGACCATCTGATTCTAAACAATGAAAAGATGGGATGTAACTCAGATATATATATTTTTATTTATCTCTAGAAGCACATAATGTATCAAGAGAACTTGGTGAGATGGATAGCATTTGTTTTACATTTATAATGAATTTCTAATAATGTAAGGTAGATGAAAATATCTAGTTTGAATAGTTCGTTTAGGCAAAAGTGAATTAAAATGCTGAAGTTATCCTATGAACTTATCACCTGTGCTTTCTAGAAAAAATTTTTTACATAAATGCTTTTTACAATCATGAATTTAGAAAACTTTTTCTATTACAACTTTCTGAAAAGTTAGAAACCATTTTTATTCTCTAGAATGTTTATCTTGAGTGGTTTGTTGCAGTGTTTTTTTGTTGTAGATAAAAGTAAATGAGCTTGAGATCTATCATTTATTAATGCATTTACTTTCTAATCTAACAGCTGTATTAAAAAAGAAATACTCACTTGCTCTGACCTTTCCAATGCAAAACCCAGCCATTTATAATAAGATACTATGTGTGAGAAATGCCCCCACAGACTTCATGTTAATATTTAAACAGATTATTATAAATGAAAAAGTGATGATCATATCAATTTATTTTTAATAGTCTTTACTTTCTTCAAAATCAGACATATTTAAATTACAGTGTATCTTTTGATTTTTCAAGTATTTTACAGGACTTTTCATACGATTGTATTTGCAGGTCACAGACAAGAAATATTGGCAGTTTCTTGGTCGCCACGTTGTGAATATATCTTGGCAACTGCAAGGTAACATGCAAATTATTTGGTTTCAAAGTTCAAAATTAATGATAAGAATTTTGAGAACACTATTTATATGAGATGCGTATTTACTTGTTAATTAGGTCCTTAAAATAATTGAATTTTTATGTCATATCACCATAAGAAATCTTCCTTTGCATCACTGTCTGTCTTGAAGGTGCTCACCTTTTAAGTCAGAGGAAACAAGAGAATCTCTGTAGCAATGCAAATTTACTAGTATTACCTATAAAACAACTGTGTTGTGTCATTTTTTTCTACAAAAGTATAAGACTATTAATTTAAAAATAATAGCATTTCTATTCATTTCCTTTAATACAGAATTATTTTGAATCTGATTCAACATTTATTTGTTGATTCAATTTGCTAATATTTAATAACTGCCTACCCTATACCAAGCAGTTTAGTCCCCGGAGAAGCTTCTGTTAATAGTTTGCAGAATGTGATATTGAAATCTGTGCTTTCTGGGGGCACCCGGGTGGCTCAGTTGGTTAAGCATCTGACTTTGAATCAGATCATGAACTCATGGTTTGTGAGTTCAAGCCCCAGCTTGGAACCTGGATCCTGTTTCAGATTCTGTGTCTCCATTTCTCTCTGCCCGTCCCCTGCTCACCCTCTGTGTGTGTGTGTGTGTGTGTGTCTCAAAAATAAATAAATGTTAAAAGAATATTAAAAAAAAAAAGAAATCTGTGCTTTCTGAAGTAGAACAAGTGTAGGATGTAGCTGTAAGAAGGCTGGCTAATGAGGTATGAAGGTGGGGGGCTAGGTGCTGGTTGTGGGTCCATACTAAGGTGGATTTCTGTTGTTTATGCCTAGTTTGGTTTTCCTCAACTCATAGGGAAGCTAAGAAAGAGGCTTTCAATTCTCAGAGTACACCAGGAATTTGAATCAGTATGAGAATGGACCTAGTAATCGGCGTTAGGAACCAGATATGTCCAAATCTTACCTGTTTCAGAAAATGCTTAAATCCTCAGACTCATCCCATTGCAGACCTTCTCCAGCTGGAAAGAAAGAAAACCATTTTGAAAATGGGAAATGCTAGCTTTTTGCTTGCTATTCTAATCAGCTAGGTTTGATGGTGATCTGTGAAAAGAATCAAGATTATAGGAAGATTTAAGCCTTGTATCTATGTAAAAAAAAAAAGATTTGTAAGTTAGAAATAGGCTTTAAAAATGCATTGAGGGTTTTTTTTAAGTGTATTTATTTATTTTGAGAGACAGAGAGAAAGAGAATCCCAAGCAGGCTCCGTGCTATTAGCTCAGAGCCCAATTTGGGGTTCGATCGATGAACCATGAGATCATGAGCTGAACTGAAATCAAGAGTTGGATACCTGACTGATTGAGTCACTCAAGTACCCCTATAAAATTCATTGTATTGCTTTTTCTAATTAAAGGGGCTTGGATAAACCCAATGGATTAGAATATTGTTGAGGTCTCTTTTGAGAACATGATAGCATCAGTTAAACTAATTTATATTTTCTTTAGGTGTAGTTTAGAAGCTGAAATTGATGGGGCACCTGGATGACTCAGTTGGTTGAGAGTTCGATTCTTGATGTCGGCTCAGGTCATGATCTCTCAGTTTGTGAGTTCAGGTCCTGTATTGGGCTCCACACTGACAGTGCAGAGCCTGCATGGGATTGTCTGTCTGTCTGTGTGTCTGTCTGTCTGTCTGCCTGTCTCTCTTTCCTCCCCCCTCCCCTGCCTATGAACTCTGTCTCTCAAAATAAATAAATAAACTTAAAAAAAAAAATACAGATCTTTAAAAGAAGCTGAAATTGATGTGTGATCATGGTATTTTGCCTTTCTTCTTTTCACTTACTTGAGATAAATACAAGGGTCTGATATCTAAGAGACATTAAATTTAGTTCTTGAATATGTGGCAAAGATAGATTTGCGTATACGAAACCAAACATAAATATATTGTCATTATCCACCTTAATTTTTTCATAAAAAAGGAAACACCAGATTCATGCCAAATGAATTCTTAAACAAAAGTAAAATTAGTTACCTGCTTGATTGTCAGAAAACATTTGAATAACAAACAGTAGAAAAGATGTAGTAACAAACTTGCTAAGGAACCAGCTTCAAAGCTGTCCAGTTTTGGAGGAACATGGTCATAAAAACCAGCAGAATTCAGTCCTTGTGATGTAAAAAAGGTTACCTTTTTTTTTTTTTTTTGCTATGTTTTCCACTGCCTTTTGCTACTATTGACTTTGAATATTAGATGAAAAGGCAAAATACAACAACCCAAATATACAAATATATTTGCACTGATATACTGAGACTTCTGTGTGCCATAATACTGGAAAGGTTAGGTGCAAGAGTAGTCACTGTCCTACCTATATATGTCAGTGTAACATTTATTTCTTCTTAGTGCTGACAGCAGAGTAAAATTATGGGATGTCAGGAGAGCATCAGGATGTTTATTTACTCTTGATCAGCATAATGGAAAAAAGTCACAAGCTGTTGAATCAGGTAATGAAGAATACATCAATATAGAAACATGCCAATGATAGTATGTTTATATTGAAAATTTTGAATTGAAACTAATTAATGTCTTGAAAAATTATAAATCTTATGATTTAGAAAAAGTCAAAAGTCATTCATAGTAAATCAGTTTCTAAATGTACATAACTAAATCACGATTGTTTTTCTTCAAGATACAAAGAAGTAGGACATTTCATCTCCTAAATTTTCAAATGCAGAAACTTTTCTGAATTAGTTACTTTTGTTTTTTTCCTCCAGTGAGGTCAGCTAATACAAATTCAGTGCCCCTTAGGAAGCTATATTAAATTGAAAGAATAGTAACATTTTGGGACTGTTGTATGAGAATAAAATGTGCAAGTTGTGTTAAATGTGTCAGCTGCTATCCAGGTGACAAAGTGCCTCAGTTGCATTTTTATGATAGAATTTAATATCTTTATGGGATAAAATTCTGATTCAGAATTAGTTCCAGACTAGAAAAATCTTAGAATGAACTATATACAATTTTATGATTGTTTTAATAATCTTTGTAATTAAATTAAGCTATTGAGAATTATGCTTTCTCAAAGTTGGTCATTTTGACAGCAATGCAAATTTTGGTTGAAACTAGAAGAGGTATTCTTTCCCTATTAAAGTTTTTTGTTTTTTTAGGGGCACCTGGGTGGCTCAATCAGTTAAGCGTCCGACTTTGGCTCAGGTCATGATCTCATGGTTCATGAGTTCAAGCCCTACATCAGGCTGTGTACTGACAACTCAGAGCCTGGAGCCTGCTTTGGATTCTGTGTCTCCCTCTCTCTCTGCTCCTACCCTGCTCGTGCTCTCTCTTTCTCTCTCTCTCAAAAATAAATAAACATTAAAAAAAAAACTCGGGGGTGCCTAGGTCATTCAGTCAGTTGAATGTCCCACTTTGGCTCAGGTCATGATTTCACCCTTCATGAGTTTGAGCCCCATGTTGGGCTCTGTGCTGACAGCTCACAGCCTGGAGCCTGCTTTGGATTCTGTGTCTCCCTCTCTCTGCCCTCCCTGTTTGCGCTCTCTCTTTCTCTCTCTCTCTCAAAAATAAACATTTTTTTAAAGTATTTTTAATTGTAAATACTAGTATTATTGATTTTTAATAGTCCATGGAATGATTTTTAGATTAAAGATAGAATTAGTATAAAAGAAATTTGAAAAGTGTTTAATTTAAAATTTTAATGTCAGGCTATGCATTTAATTGAGTTTGATAGCACAGCTTACTTACTCTCTTAAGAAAAATTATATTTGGCAATATAATTATATTTGGCAATATATATTTTCCTTTTTGGTTTTCCTGTTTTTCTCTATTTTTGTGGTTCTAATTTATATAGCTTATTCAAATAATCCACAGGGATGAATAATTTTAAACATAATCAACTTGTATATTTTAAGCAATTCAGAGAGTTGTCCTATATTAATATGTTTAAATAACTGTATCATGAAGCATTACGTGTGTCCTGAATACAAGAACTGATTAACTGAATTGTATTTTTCATTGCAGCAAACACTGCTCATAATGGGAAAGTTAATGGCTTATGTTTTACAAGTGATGGGCTTCACCTCCTTACTGTTGGTACAGATAATCGAATGAGACTCTGGAATAGTTCCAATGGAGAAAACACACTAGTAAGAGATTTTAAGTATCTCCAACCTTTTGAATACAAATTGAAAAAATGGATCTGTGACATACACTTAATGTTCTTCTGTAGATTTAACTTTTTTCTTATCTCTGAATCACAGTTTTCTTTTTGTATTTTTCCATTACGTGAACTAATGACACAAGACAACCCGCCCTACTACCCTCCCACCACATTCTCCCCATTTTGTGGAGAATTACTGCTCTACTGAGCCACTGTGCATAATGGGAGTGTGCCATAACTCTCAGGTATGTTGGAGAAGAAAAGATTGAGAACAATTGATATAAATTAAACTTATAAGATTAAATAGTCTAATTTTATACTATATATGACTTGTAAACACAGCCTAAAATGAATGTTATAGTACCAGAACATATAGTACTTTAATATTAGAATAAATGTATTTTAAATGTCCTAGATTCTTACTTGGTATTTAATTTCTAATAGTTTTTTAAAATTTATATTATGGGTCTTACCAGGTATGCCTGTGGTTCATTAACTTTCAGAATAAGCTAATAAGTTTGTAATTTGGTGGTAATAGTAGTAGGTAATATTTATTAAGAGCTTATATGTCAGATACTGTGCTAATAAAAATTAACATTTAATATATGTGCTGAAGCATATAGGGTCTTATTTAATCATCACATCAATATTATGAAAGTAGTTACTGTTAAAATTCCCATTTTACACATGAGAAAATGAGACATAAATGGATACATAACTAGTGTGAGTTAAAACAGCTAAAAAACAACAGAGCTTGACTCTAGGTTCCACTCCTATTGCAACAATGACTTACCAAACCCTTTAAAGCATTTATCTAATGCTTTAAGGTAGGTATTGATATTAATCATATTGCTTTCTTTTCTTTTTTTGTTTTTAATTTCATTTATTAATTTAAGTAATCTTTACACCCAACATGGGGCTCAAACTCAAGACCCCAAGATCAAGAATCACATGCTCTTCCAACTGAGCCAGCCAGGTGCCCCATTCCATATTTCTTTATTTAATCATCCTTTCTAACTAATTCTCTTTCAGAGAATTACTAAATTATAATTTAGTACCACTTTTATTACTAAATTATAATTTAACTATAAGATCAAAATTGTTTACACTAGATTGCTAATTTCTCATGTGCTTTATGAAGTACTTCTGCTTCTGCATCATATCTCAGAGTAGAAACTCAGGCATTGCAAAGTTTAATTTAAAATCTTCCATTCATTATACTGGTACCATGTTTCTAATCAGGCCACACCTTTCTTTTCTCAGTTTATTCATTTGTTTAATAAATATTAAGTACTTCTTTTCCAAGCAGTATTATACAGCAGCAGACAAAACATAGGAGAGTCCTATCCTCAAGGAATTTTAATTCTGGGGAGAGGAAGAAAGACATCTAACCATCACTCAATAAATAGGTGGATGGATAAAATATATTTTAGCTGTAGCAAGTGCTATGAAGAAAAGCAAAGCAAGGCAAGTAGCATAGAAAGTATTGGGAGGTTGGAGTTGCAGTTTTACATAGGGCAGTCAGAGTATGTCTCACTCAGAAGATGATGACATTTGGCCTGAAGGAAATGAAGGAATGCGCCATCAGATATCTGTAAAGGAGAGCATTCCAGGCTGCGGAAGGAAGAAAATACAAAGACTGTGAGGCAGAAGCATGCTTGGGATACCCAGGGAACATCTAAGAGGCTCTTGTGTTGAAATAGAGGAAGCAAGGAGGAGAACAATAGGAGATGAGGAACAGAAGAAACAGGCACCAGATGATATAGGCTTACAGGCCTTTGTAAGGGCTTAGGCTTTTTCTCTGGGTGAAATAGAAAGCCACTAAAAGCCTTTGAGTGAAGAAGTGATAGGGTCACTTTGGAAAGGTAGGTTGGCATGTGCATCAAAGGTGAAAGTGATAAGTATAAATGGTATTGAGTATATGTATAAAAATTGTTAATATGATTTTATTCCATTTTCTCTCCTTGAAGATGATACTCAGACCTTACAGGTTTTTGCTAGCAAGTCCATTTCATGAATAGTGTGTTTAGAATGTAATACATTTTAAAATTGACTTGATGTAAGTAAAAGATGACTAGAGTAGTCCAGAAACTCACCTTCAGAGGACAACTGGGGACATTGATCCCAGGAAAAGCAATTCTCAGAGGAAACACGCTGTTTTCAAATATTTAAAGCATGATCCGACAGAATTGGAAACCAGTTTTAGTCCTGCTATTTAGTAATTTGGGACATTAGTCAGTTTGTTTAAGGTGACATTATGAAGGACTATGGTAAGAGTTTCAGTGTCTCCATCTTGTAAAGAGGGGTTATTATGTACCTAAACAATAATTTTAGGGATACTAAAAGAATGTCAAAAGTAGTACTGTACCTGTTAAATAGTAGGTATACCATAAATAACTGTTTTTATTGTATCATATTGCCTTATTAGGACCCTTGTTAGTTTTAAAATGATATATATGGATTGTGTCCATCGGCAACAATAGAATTTGTACCATTGACATACTTTGATAGTACTCTTAATGGTATAACCTCTTCACCCATTGTATGCTTTTATGAATTCAATAATTCATCACTTACATACAACACCCAGTGTTCATCATAACAAGTCTCCTCCTTAGTACCCATCACCCATCTAGTCTATCTCTCACTCACCTTCCTCCATCAACCTTCATTTTTTTCTCAATTGTTAACAGTCTCTTATGGTTTGTTTCTCTCTCCTCTTCCTCCCACCTCTCCTCATGTCTATTTTGTTTCTTAAATTCCACATATAAGTGAAATCATGTGGTATTTGTCTTTCTTTGAGTGACTTATTTTGCTTAGCATAGGACATTCTAGCTCCATCTATGTCATTGCAAATGGCAAGATTTCATTTTTTTGATGACTGAGTAATATTCCATTGTCTGTGTGTGTGTGTGTGTGTGTGTGTGTGTGTGTGTGTGTGTGTGTACCACATCTTTATCCATTTATCAGTCAATGGAAAGTCAATTTGAGCTTTCTCCATAGTTTGGCTATTGTTAATAATGGTGCTGTAAACATTGGAGTTTGTGTGCCCCTTTGAATCTGTATTTTATCTTTTAGGTAAATCTTTATGTTTTTTCTTTTGCTTCCCTTTTGCTCTTAAGAGGGATTCATCTTTTACATCTCCATTATCCTTTTGCTCTTCAGTAGATACTTCTAAATCTTAAAAATAAGTATCAAGAAAAAAGACATAAGTTAAATAAGAAAAGTTTATTTATGGGGCGCCTGGGTGGCGCAGTCGGTTAAGCGTCCGACTTCAGCCAGGTCACGATCTTGCGGTCCGTGAGTTCGAGCCCCGCATCAGGCTCTGGGCTGATGGCTTGGAGCCTGGAGCCTGTTTCCGATTCTGTGTCTCCCTCTCTCTCTGCCCCTCCCCCGTTCATGCTCTGTCTCTCTCTGTCCCCCCAAAAAAATAAACGTTGAAAAAAAAAATTAAAAAAAGAAAGTTTATTTAATCTACTCCTAACCTTAAGGTTGTAAATACATTTGTTTTCTTCAGAAAATTCTGAAGCTTATTTTTTATGATCTTTATTTTTTTTAAGTTTATTTATTTATTTTGAGAGAGAAAGAGCAGGGAAGGGGCACAGAGAGAGGGAGAGAGAGAGAATCTTAAGCAGGCTCCATACTGTGAGCATGGAGCCTGACTCAGGGCACAAATTCAAGAACTATGAGACCTGAGCCAGGATCATGAGTTGGAAGCTTAACTGACTAAGCCACCTTGGTGCCCCTGAAGCTTATTTTTTAATGTGGTCTTTGAGTAATTTTCTTTATTTTTGATTTGGGGATTAGATACTCTGCTTCTTCAGAGATACTTTTCATCCTCTTCCCCATTGTGACTAAAGCCTCTGGACCTACCTCAATAGTTTTTGCTGCTTTTGTTTTGTAATGTGGTATATAAAAACCACATTGTCACATTTTCCACTCTTTCAATCCAGCTGTGAGTAACATTTTTGGGAAACAATTCTTGTGATAAATTATAAGCAGTATTAAATGTATAAGGATTCTGAGAAAGTGAAGAAATTTTTACTTAAAATATTTTTTAAAAAATTAAATTTTAAAAAGACAGGGGCACCTGGGTGGCTCAATTGGTTAAGGTATGCTGACAGCTCAGAACCTGGAGCCTGCTTCGGATTCTGTGCCTCCCTCTCCCTTTGCCCCTCCCCACTCATGCTCTCTGTCTCTCAAAACCAAATAAACAATGGAAAAAAATTTGTTTAATTTTAAAAAGATATATAAGTGCATGCTTATAGTAGATATATTATTACTTATATCTTCTGTACAATACTATCGTGAACCTAGTTTTAATTAAAGATTAATTTCTTATTTTTAATAAAAATGAGATTAAAAATCGAAATTCTCATGTTTTCTTCTAATACCTTAATGGATTATTTTGCAGGCTTCTTGAGGTGTGTGAACCGTACTTTGGAAACCATTGCCTTAGAGAACGTAACAAGTACTTATAGGGAAAATTTACAGAGAGACAGCTTTTGGCACAGCAAAAGAACAAAAAATTTATAGTAGCTATTCTGGTGTTGAATGTTTTAGATACTGGTATTATCATTCACTATTACCAATGTCTAAAACTGGGAATCTATCCTTTATTCTTCCCTGCTCTTTATCCCACCTATTAAATCAATTAGACATCCCCTTAGTTCTTCCTTCTTCATTTTTTTTCATATCTGTCTTCCCTTCCTGCCTCACTCTGGGCCCTCATGATTACTCCATTTAATTACTCTAACATTCTAACTTGTCCCAAATTTATCTCCCAGTGGAAGTCTTTCATTGTTTCCTCAGTGCTTACAGGTTATTAAAACCGAATGCTTTTGCCTGTTGCACACAAAGCCTTTATAAGTTGTATCTGCTAACTCACCAGCTTTATATCTTGCCACTTTCCATTTTTTTTCTCTGTCCATACTGAACTACTTAGAGGTCTTAAAAAATACCTTGCTCTCTTGCTTTTCCATTGTGCTGTACAAACTCCAGACCTTGCTTTGGAATACTGTTCTCCTTCCTGTCCTGTTTCTCAGATTTCAGGGTTCATCTCAGGCACAACTTCTCCTTAACTCCTCTAGTCTAGCTTAGATGCCTTCAAGTACCCAGTGCTCACTTATATTAGAATGCATTGTGATCATCACTTAATGGAATGAAGGAAAAATAATTTACAACATTGTGGCATAGTGGTTTTTGATTAGTGTAGTCTAGATTCACTTTCTGCTTCTGTCATTTGCTGGCCCAAAGACCTATGAGATGCTATCTCATAGTATTGTTTTGAATATTAAATGAAATAACACATGTAAAACATTTAGCACTTTGTCTGATATTTACAGCAAATGTTGATGTTCAGTAAATGTTACCTATCATTATTATGACTATGCTGATCATTGTTTAATAATAAAATGAGCTGCCTTGTGATGGAGTCTGTATCACTACAGGTATTCATTTAGTGACCAGATGTATGTTTCCTGGAACAATAAAAGGGATTCATAAGATAGGGAATTGGATTTGCGATCATCCTGTCCAAAGTCCCATATCATCCTCCCCTATCAAAATCTTTTCAAAGTCTGTATGTATCACCTTTAATACGTCATAGCCAAAAGTAGCCTCTTCCTCTACGGTACTTTCATATTAATAGACATCATGCTATTTATCAAACATTGCTTTTTATAGTAAGCATACATAGTCATAAAATGGGAACTTTAGACAGTCACCTAGTATAATGTATGACACATAGTAAGCAATAGTAAATGATAGATTCCTCCTTTCCTTAACCTGTTATTAGAACTTTATTCCACAGGTATTGAAAATTTGGTAATTCCAAATTATCATCAAAATATGTATCAAAATATTGATAATTTTTAGTCCACAAGTGATTTGACCGTAGCAGTGATTTATGAAGATTGATGGGATAGTAAGTTGCAGAATGGTTTGGAATGGGGACACCTAAGAAGAAAGATGTGTCAGAGAGCTGGTTCAATCTTCGTACCTCATTCATCACTTCCCAGTTCATATTTGAGAAGGAATATAGTTAGGTAGGTCATCTGATGAATGTGAATAAGGTCATCACAGTCAAGCAGTTCAGAATTTTTCTAGCAGGAACAGAGTGTTTGTAGTTGAGAAGATGTGTGGTTTTTCTCCCCACACTCCTTCTATACATGCAACTATTTGTAGAATGACACTATATTCTATGAACCATTGCACCTATATGATCAAAGACACAAATGAGAGAATGTTGTACTTTTAAATATATATAGGAATTAATAAATCTAGGGACTTAACTGGATACCTTTATGTTCTAGGTGTTCTCATATGTGTTATTTCATCTGGTTTTTCACAGTAACTCTGGTAAATGATGTTATTTCTATTTAACAGATTAGAGTAATGAAACTTGGAGGCTAAATCATTCATTAGCCTCCATTATAATCATTCATTATCATTATAATCATTCATTATCATTACTCATAATGGGCAAAAAAAGAAAAAAAAAGAGAGGGAGAAAGAAAAGGTGACAGGGGGGTTGGGTAATGGAGTGGGTTTCTACAACCCAGGTCTCCAGACTATAAGTTTAATATTATAATGTTTCATTTTGCCACTGCTATGGTGGGATACCTGAAGGTGTATGCTCATCTCTGTCACATGTGAACCTGAAGTGTGGGTGAGGCAAGTGTGGTATCCACACATTATCAGCACATGTCCATTTGCACCTCAGTATTTGTTAATATAGAAGTATACACACACACTCACTCACTCACTCACTCACTCACTCACTCACTCCCAACTAACCTTTCTGAAAAGAGGAAAAGGTAAATTACTGTCTAAACCCTAGTATTAACTATAGGAAAGGGAGACATAGGTGATCTTCATGCTCATAATTCTCAAATGATTAGCTACTCATTTTATACCTACCCTAAACTGCTAAATCTAAATTATCAGCAGGAAGTAAACCTATCAATTTCTTTTTTTTTAATGTTTATTTTTTATTTATTTTTGAGAGAGAGAGTGAGAGCGAGTGAGTGTTTGGGGAGAGGCAGAGAGAGAGGGAGACACAGAATCTGAAGCAGGCTCCAGGCTCCAAGCTGTCAGCACAGAGCCTGACGTGGGGCTTGAACTCACGAACCATGAGATCATGATCCAGGCCGAAATCAGACACTTAACCGACTGAGACACCCAGGTGCCCCCTGACTATCAATTTCTTTAGCCCAAAGCTTCTCACATTTTGATGAGCCTATAGGTCACCCAGGGATCTTGTTAACATGAGGATTCTAATACAGTAGGATTGGGATAGGAGCTGAAAGTTTGTGTTTCCAATTGCTGAGGAGATGCGGATGTTGTTGGGTTTGCACCTTTGGCATATAGTTGCAGAATTTTTATTGTCCTAAATCCATAATTATTTATATAAAGTTGCAGTTGTATACACACTGTGTTCTCTGCTTTTTTTACACATTAGTTTTATCCTTATTTCCGGCATAATTTTCATAATTATGGTTTTTAATTACTATATAAACTGAAGATTTGTTATAACATTATTAGGGATTTACATCTATTTTTGGTTATTTTGCCATTCTAGATAATGCTGCCTTGAATTCCTCTGGGCATATAGGTTTTTGCTGTTTAATTATTTCCCTAAGATAAATTCCCAGGAGTAGTTTCTTGGTCAAAGGGTAAGAATATCTTTCTTGCTTAATGGGTACAGAATTTCAGTTTTGCAAGATGAAAGAGTTCTAGAGATTGATGATGATGCTTGCACAAGAATGTGAATGTAATGTCACTTAACTGTACACTTAAACATGGTTAAGATGGCAAATTTTATGCTGTATGTACTTTACCACAATTAAAAATGTTTTGAAATAGGGGCACCTGGGTGGCTCAGTCAGTTAAGTGTGAGACTTCGGTTCAAGTCATGATCTCACAGTTTCTGGGTTTAAGCCCCACATCCGGCCTTCTGCTATTTGCACGGAGCCTGTTTCGGATCCTCTGCCTCACTCTTTCTCTGCCCCTTTGCTGCTCTCTCTCTCTCTACCCTTCCCCTGCTTGCTCTCTCTCTCTCTCTCAAAAATAAATAAAACGTTAAAAAAATGTTTTAAAATAAAAAGGTGATTCCCCACCCCACCCCCCATAAAAAACATTTTGTATTTTGTTGCATAATAAATTGTTTGGCCTTTTAGAAGAAATAGCCTAATTACAGCGCCACCAACATGTTTATCTCACTTGTAACAGTATGCAGTATTTTGTGGTTTCTTTTTTTTTTTAATTGTTTTAATGTATATTTATTTTTTGAGAGAGAGGGAGACAGACAGAGCATGAGCAGAGGAGGGGCAGAGAGAGAGGGAGACACAGAATCTGAAGCAGGCTCCAGGCTCTGAGCTGTCAGCACAGAGCCCAAAGTGGGGCTGAAACTCACAGATTGCAAGATCATGACCTGAGCTGAAGTCGGACGCTCAACTAACTCAGCCACCCAGGCACCCCTAGTTCATAGTTTCTGGAAATGTTTGCTAAATCATAAAATGATTATTCAAGGTTGCCTTAATTTGCATTTTATTTCTGTTCTGGCTTAACATTTGATTTTGTGGATTTTTTTTTACTATTTGTATTTTCCTCTTATATGAAATGTACATTTATGTCATTGGCCCTTGTTTCTATTAGGACATTGATCATTTTCTTTAGATTTAATACAACCCTTTCTGTTGTATGTTATAGTATTTTAAGTAAATATTTCTTCTAGTCTTTGTTGTCTTTTTAATTCAGATTTAAGAAATGAGTAATGCTATGATTTTACATCCTACAGGTAAACTATGGAAAAGTTTGTAATGACAGTAGAAAAGCATTGAAATTCACTGTCTCCAATGGCTGCAGTTCAGAATTTGTTTTCGTGCCATATGGTAGCACCATTGCTGTTTATACAATTTACTCAGGAGAACAGATAACTATGCTTAAGGGACATTATAAAAGTGTTGACTGCTGTGTATTTCAGTCTCATTTCCAGGTAAGAATGTTACTTAAGGGAATTTAAAATGTTCAGTTAGCTAGCTTGCTAGGCTAGTTGTATATAAAAGAGTAAATTGTAATTTCAGTCTGAGGAATTATACTTTTAATCCACATTTGAGCTAGGGTTTATGTAATAGAGGATAATATAGGATAAATTTTTAGATAGTATGGGATATTTGTATGAGTCAATATAATATTGTGCAACTTGACTGAAATAAGTCTTTTCTTCTGCATATGGGCTCCATTTATTTGGCACATGAAAATCTCTAGCAAATTAAAATAATGTCTTACAGGCAGTCTTTTGGGAAAAGCTGTAATACTACGTGTCTAATCGCAAAATATAGTTTTTGTATCTTGATTTATGTATATGTGAATCTGTCTCAGATTTTCTTTTATTTTCTGCGGGGGGCTAGTCAGATTGCTTTTGAGTTGATGCAATTTACATAATTTCTTAAATACCTATGCTTAAAAACCTATGGATGTTTGTTTTAACATCCTGACTTTTTCTTTCATCTTACCAAGGAATCAGGTTATTTTTTTCAGAGAATATTTGCGCAGATTACCTCCTGTGTTCCTTTGAGTCTCTTATAGAGCAAGAATATTGGTATTTTCCCTATTTTGTAGGTAAAGAAATTGAGGCTCATGAGAATTAAATACTGATATAATGAACATTATGGATTATTAGAGCTAGGAAGGATTTTATCACCTGGTAAAGCTCTTAATCGTTTATTCATTACTTAATTTGTGTCTGACACAGTGCTTATTTTTCAGCCAGCACACATCAGTATGCCGATAGCCAGTATTAAAATATTCAAATACATATCTTACTGTTTGTTAAAGAGCTGTTGCACCAAGCCCCCTAGGTGGCCTCTAGCTTCACCCCCTCTCCTGACACCTCCTAGATTATACCTCAGCCCAGCAACTAACAGGGACCTTCAGGACCCTGCTCTCACTCTATGGCTATTATCTCTTCTGATTGGTCAGTATCCTGATGTAAGAGTTAAATATTTTTACTTTTTTATTTTTTTATTTTTAATTTACATCAAAGTTAGTTAGCATATAGTGCAATGTTTTCAGGAGTAGATTCGAGTGATTCATCCCCAATGTATAACACCCAGTGCTCATCCCAACAAGTGTCTACCTTAATGTCCCTTACCCATTTAGCCCATCCCCTCCACCTACAGCCCCTCCAGCAACCCTGTTTGTTCTCTGTATTTAAGAGTCTCTTATGTTTTGTCTCCCTCCCTGTTTTTATATTCTTTTTGCTTCCCTTCCCTAATGTTCATCTGTTTTATATCTTAAATTCCTCATGAGTGAAGTCATATGATATTTGTCTTTCTCTGACTTATTTCACTTTTCATAATACCCTCTAGTTCCATTCGCATTGTTGCAAATGGCGAGATTTCATTCTTTTTGATTTCCAAGTAATACTCCATTGTGTGTATATATATATATATATATATATATATATATATATATATATATACACACCACATCTTCTTTATCCATTCATTTGCTGATGGAAATTTGGACTCTTTCCATACTTTGGCTTTTGTCATTAGTGCTGCTCTAATTTAGTTTTACTTCTGAGAGAAGACTAAAACACCAGAGAAGTGACATGACTTGCCCCAAGCTGCAAGTAATTATTCATAGAGCATGGTTATCTATTCAAAGAAATTCTTAGAATACTATACCTCTGTTCTTGTGCAGAGCCACATAGAGATACAGCTAAGATTTTAAACTGGGTATCCTGACTATAAATTATTGCTTTCCGCCAAATCAGAACTTCCTAACAGGTGTGCCTATAATGGACTAGAAGTGTGCCAAGATACTGATGCCCACCAGTTCCTGGAATAGCTGAGACAAGCTGGGACACCCAGGAACCTGAGGCAAGTTGCCTCCTAATACCATTTCTCTAGGCATTGCGCACTCCTATTTGAATCATTGCACCATATCAGAAAGCTTCCAACTCTTATCCCATTATATCTATTATGATTTTTGAAAAGGAAAATAATTATAAGTCTCAAAAATAAAATAGGATAATACTTTGCATCTATTTAGCAGCAGAACCCTTTTCCAAATTAAATATTATACAGAATTTACTATCTGAAGACAAAATTGATATTTATAGTAATTCGATCATAAATATAAAAATCTAACAAGATATATGTAACATCAAAATAGATAATGATAATAACGGATTTTACCCATTGACTAAAATAGGAATCCATGAATCCATTCAGGTATAAGTAAGTAAGCTAATAAATTGGAATTCTAATGAGGAGTGGGATATTGCCATAGTCCCAGAGTACCTCCCTGCAAAATATTAATTGCAAAGGTAAAATGTGTACTTTTATCTTGAAGAAGCCTGACATATATTACCTTAATTAAATAATCAAAATTACTAACCCAGTTACATGATATTCCTTCTGTGATAGTACTGACAAAGCTGCATCACCTGAATTTAAGCATGAGGAAACAAGAAAATTTGAAGGACATTCCACAAAATAACTGGTGTGTATCTTCAAATTTGTCAATGCCAGGAAAGCCAATGGGGAGAGTGAAGAACTATTCCAGACTGAAGGAAAGTTAGAAGACATCACAACCAAGTGTAGCATGTGATTTTAATCTGGACCCTTCTGCTATAAAGGACATTTATTCAGACAATTGGTGAAACTTGAAAGGAGTCTAAGAATTAGCTGGCAGTAATACATGGTGAATTTTTATATTTTGCTGGATACATTGTAATTGTATAGGAGAATCTCTTTATTCAAAGGAAATATATACTCAACTGTTGAGGATTGACAGGACTGGAGTCTCACATGTTGAGTTTTTTTTTTAATCTAATTTCCCAAATGAATACCTACACTTATCCCCAAAACTTCGGTATTTCAAATTTTTTCCATTTAATTGAAGTCTTTATTAGTCATTCTAATTTAAGTGCTATCTCTTGTAAGCTCTCTTCTTTGAACATCTACAGAATTTCCTTTGTACCAGTGTGGCAATACTTAACCACATATTGCCTTGTAAACTTATCTGACCAAGTTACCTTAGAGATGTGTGTGTGTGTGTGTGTGTGTGTGTGTGTGTGTGTGTGTGTGAGAGAGAGAGTGTGTGTGTGTGTGTGTGTGTGTGTGTGTGTGTGTGTCTTGCCTTCTCAGGAAATTAAATTGATCAAGGGCACTGAACATTTGAAAATATCTTTGCATCATCCACAATTAGTGTAACTATATATTCTAGATTTAACAATGCAGTCTATAGAATTTTGTTCCCTTTGGGAAGTTTGATAATGTACAGCTAAATCTAATTTACTTTAATATTTTTACATTTATATTTCCTATAATAATTTTATTATCTTATTTTCCTTTTATCTAGAAACTTTCCTCTTTTTTTAGAAAAATATTAATTGTATCATGCTTCAAATAGTTTTTGAGATGAACAATAATAAAAAAAAATAAATAATTGCACCAGCAGAGCAGGAAAAAAGTTTACTATTAGAAATGTTTGCATAATTGGGATAGGACTTCTTCCACCACCGTTCCCTTTTTAAAATTTTTTCAGGGTTACTTCAATGAAAAATCAAAGCATACCTGGTGGAAGGTCCATCTAGTTTTTTTCCCTCACACTATGACTCTTTGGTTTATATCCTCCTTTTGCCTGTTGATACTGAATATTTGCCCATGTTGTTAAATGTTCTTAAAAAGCAAATGTAATGGAGGAAGAACAAATATTGTTAAAATGTCAATACTACCCAAAGCAATCTACATATTCAATGCAATGCCTATCAAAATAACACCAGCATTCTTCACACAGCTAGAACAAATAATCCTAAAATTTGTATGGAACCAGAAAAGACCTTGAATAGCCAAAGCAATCTTGAAAAAGAAAACCAAAGCAGGAGGCATCACAATCCCGGACTTCAAGCTATACTACAAAGCTGTAATCATCAAGACAGTATGGTACTGGCACAAGAACAGACACTCAGATCAATAGAACAGAATAGAGAACCCAGAAATGGACCCAGAAACCTATGGCCAACTAATCTTTGACAAAGCAGGAAAGAATATCCAATGGAATAAAGACAGTCTCTTCAGCAAATGATGCTGGGAAAACTGGACAGTGACATGCAGAAGAATGAACCTGGACCACTTTCTTACACCATTCACAAAAATAAACTCAAAATGGATGAAAGACCTCAATGTAAGACAGGAAGCCATCAAAATCCTCGAGGAGAAAACAGGCAAAAGCCTCTTTGATCTTGGCCACAGCAACTTCTTACTCAACTTACTCAACTTCTTGCCTCTTGTCTCCGGAGGTAAGGGAAACAAAAGCAAAAATGAACTACTGGGACCTCATCAAAATAAAAAGCTTCTGCACATTGAAGGAAACAATAAGCAAAACTCAAAGGCAACCGACAGAATGGGAGAAGATATTTGCAAATGACGTATCAGATAAAGGGTTAGTATCCAAAATCTGTGAAGAACTTATCAAATTCAACACCCAAAAAACAAAGAATCCAGTGAAGAAATGGGCAAAAGACATGAATAGACACTTCTCCAAAGAAGACATTCAGATGGCCAACTGACATATGAAAAAATGCTCAACATCACTCATCATCAGGGAAATACAAATGGAAACCACAATGAGATACCACCTGACACCTGTCAGAATGGCTAACATTAACAACTCAGGCAACAACAGATGTTGGTGAATGCGGAGAAAGTGGATCTCTTTTGCATTGTTGGTGGGAATGCAAGCTGGTGCAGCCACTCTGGAAAACAGTCTGGAGGTTCCTCAAAAAACTAAAAATAGAACTACCCTATGACCCAGCAATTGCACTACTAGGTATTTATCCACGGGATACAGGTGTGTTGTTTCGAAGGGACACGTGCACCCAGTGTTTATAGTAGCACTATCAACAATAGCCAAAGTATGGAAAGGGCCCAAATGTCCATCGATGAATGAATGGATAAAGAAGATGTGTGTGTGTGTATACACACACACACACACACACACACACACACACACACACACATACACACACACAATGGAGTATTACTCAGCAATCAAAAAGAATGAAATCTTGCCATTTGCAACTACGTGGATGGAACTGGAGGGTATTATGCTAAGTGAAATTAGACAGAGAAAGACAAAAATCATATGACTTCACTCATATGAGGACTTTAAGAGACAAAACAGATGAACATAAGGGAAGGGAAACAAAAATAATATAAAAACAGGGAGAGGTACAAAACATAAGAGACTCATAAATATGGAGAACAAACAGAGGGTTACTGGAGGGGGTATGGGAAGGAGGATGGGCTAAATGGGTAAGGGGTGTTAAGGAATCTACTCCTAAAATCATTGCTGCGCTATATGCTAACTAATTTGGATGCAAATTAAAAAAAATAAAAGCAAATGTAATGGTTATATAATATCCCATCTTATGAATGCAACATAAATTTATATATAAACCGTTACCCTACTCTTGGACATTTATTTCCATATTTTGTTATTTAAATATAATACTGCTAATATCCTTGAGTTTCATGCATGTCTTTGGCATGACTTCTTAGAAACACATACAGGGGAATCCGGGTGGCTCAGTCAGTTAAGCGAATGACTTCAGCTCAGGTCATGATCTCGCAGTTTGTGAGTTCAAGCCCTGCGTCAGGCTCTGTGCTGACAGCTCGGAGCTGGAGCCTGCTTTGGATTCTGTGTCTCCCTCTTCTCCTCGTGCTCTGTCTCTCTCTGTCTCTCAAAAATAAATAAATGTTAAAAAAAAATTAGAAATGCATACAAAAACTTTTGACATGTATTGAGATTTCCCTTCTCCAAAAAGATCATGCCAATTTATACCATCTTTATATGAGAGTATCTATTTCACTGCCCCATAGGAATGTTTTTAGTACTAGCAATATGACATTCCTTAAGTTCTTAAATTTTTTTTAATGTTTTTATTTATTTTTGAGTGAGAGAAAGCATGAGAAGGGGAGGGGCATAAAGAGAGGGAGACACAGAATCAGAAGCAGGCTCCAGGCTCTGAGCTGTGAGCACAGATCCCAACATGGAGCTCTAACTCATGAACCATGAGGTAATGACCTGAGCCAAAGTCGGATGCTTAACCCACTGAGCCACCCAGGCGCCCCATTCTTTAAGTTCTTTTGGGGAAGGGAATGAACATTGTTCAGGCGTGTGTAAACAGCATATTCATAAAGACATTGACAGACTGTGCATCAGCCCAAGCTTTCCCTTATAAAAGAAACTTCTCAATAAGCATGGCATATGGTTCTTAAAGCTCTTCTGTTGAACAGTAGCTAGTTAGGCAGCTAAATAATGAGCTAAATAATATTTTTTGTGAACTTCTGGCCTATTAGTTAGAAACTCATATGGTTTCTTTATTGATGTCCTTATTAAAATTCATTTGTTAGCAGAGAAGGACAAACTCTTAATTCCATTTTTTTTCCTCTTTCTACTCTGACACTTGAAATAAATGAATACTATGATTGATAAAAACCACTAGGTTGTTGAATCTTCTTGTGAAATTTTCACATTAGCAAGCTCTGACATATCCTAACAATATTTTAAAATACAGAACACGGCTTTACTGCATCTTAAGTAAGCAAACAAGGGGCATCGGCTTACTTTCTTTGGGGAGTAGAAATACAATTAATCTAAATGGTCTAACGTAAGAATTAATTATTTAAATGATGTAGTTCATTTCAGATTGGCACCAGCTTTAAATTGACCCACAATCACGTTTCCTCTCTGTGTTACAGGAACTTTATAGTGGTAGCAGAGACTGCAATATACTTGCTTGGGTTCCATCCTTATATGAACCAGTTCCTGATAATGATGAGGTAAGTCATATTTATACAACTTATACAGTGACTTGTAAATCATAAAGAAGGTAGTTTTATTAATTTAGTTCATATGAGAGAAACTTTTAAGGTATTTCTTGCTGTTTTCAGACTGTGAAAATAATTTGCCTGTTATAACACATTTGGAAAATCCAGAAAAATATTGAAAGAATGACATAAATTTCTAAAATTGAATTCCTATTAAAACTTTCATTTATTTCATTGTTTTTTTTCCCTATGCATATGTTTTTTTTAAACATAGTTAATATACTTGGACATAGGACTTGGCATTCTACTTCACTCAATAATGAGTCTTTTTTCCATGTCATTAATAACTCTTTGTAAATTTTTTTTAATAATATAGCACACTTTCATCTATATATCACAATTTACTTAAATATTTACATATTAGGATACATTTCTTTTAATAATTATAAACAAATCAAGGTAAATATCTGTTCATAAATTGTTTATATTTCTGATTGCTTATTTGGATAAATTCCTAGAAGTAGATTTTATGTCTTGAGTTACCATACACAACATTTTTAAGCCTCTTTATTCACACTCTCAAATTTTACCAACTTACACTCCTAAGAGCAGTCTGTTAGTAGTATAAATTGGTATAAATATGACCTATGATCATGGGAATAAAATGTAGTAGGTAGGGATGCCTAGATGGCACAGTCGATTAAGCCTCCAACTCTTGATCTTGGCTCAGGTCATGATCTCACAGTTCATGAGTTGAAGCCCCGCATCATGCTCTGCACTGATGGTGTGGAATCTGCTTGGGATTTTTCTATGTTCACTTCAACCCCTATGTCACATAAGCCCCTCCCCCGCTTGTGTGCATACACATGTGCATGCTCTCTCTTCCTCTAAATAAATTAATTAACTTTTAAAAAATGCAGTACGTAAACAAAGATGAATAGGACATGCTCCCTGGTCTTAGGTAGTAGCTTCTGTATTTTTTTTACTCTGTATTACGCTGTCCAAAAGTGATATCTTTCCCACCAAAGATTCTTTTACTAAGCACTGTTAATCATCCCTGTTTATCTTAAGTTTTAGGATAGAAGAAGTCAGATATCTAAAACCAACGTTTACGTATATAATGTTTTAAAGATTAAAATATAAATAATTCAGTTAGAAACACCTTGACTTAATCTTACAAGTCATAGTATAAAAACAAAGCATCCTAAATGGAGATGAAAGTTATTGATAAAGCAAGTTTAAAATTCTGAAAATATCTTTCATATATTTAGTTCCTTTATGAAAACATGACTCTCCAAAATCACATGGAAATGAGTTTTTATGGCGGTAGTTGATGCCATTTAGCAGCTATTGAAAAATATATTTCATACCTAAATTTGCAACTGCTTTGGTTACTGCAGTGGAAAGCCTGTGAATTATTTTCTTTTGGCCCTAATCCAAATGAAAGAGAAGAAAAATGCAATGATGAATCTTCAAGCACCTGGCCAAATGCTGTATGGATATTGTCAGATTTCACCACATGTCTAATTTGGTTTATTATGGCTTTGATTAGTTTTAGTGTACAGCTGCTTTTAAATGACTGGATGCTCTTCTGTAGCAAGCTTGTATGGCCAAATACTTTGGTTTAGCCATTTATTTTGCATTATTTAATTGCTGTGTCCTGCTGTTTGGGAATTACTGTGTACATTAAATCCAAGTTAAAACACTACAGCCTATGTTAGGAAGTATAACAATCATTTACCAAATGAAAACAATAAAAATAAATTAAATCTATGACTTACATATGGAGAAAGGATATTAGAAGAAAACTAAATTGCTTAATTTATGAAGGTAGTCTTTGCCTCTGGTGGCTTATTTATTTCTTACTGTGTAGTTGTAGTGATAGTTTGAACTCCTCATCTAGAAGGATTTTTGCATATGGGAAATTAAACTGAAGTAGGAAAGCAAATAGAGATGCCCGAAAAACAAGTTAGCCTTATATTTAAGTTTTAGAGCAATAAAACCTTGTCTTTTAAAATCTGTTTATATGCTTTAAGGTAGACATCATTTTCATAAAATGGTATGTCTAAGATTATTTTCACAAAACTTTAGTTCAAAAGATTCCTGTGAATGTAGGTAGCACATGACTGTGATCATGATGCAGATCCCAGGAGAAGTCCATCTTCACCAAACCCTACTCCTCACATGTGTATTTACTATTTAACTCATATTTTTAAGTGTTTGTATCTCAGCTATCAAATAAATGATGCCTCAGTTTCCAAGAAATGTGCAGTAATATGCTTCAAAACAGAACACAGACACACATACGTACACACACACTCACTTAGTCTTCAGTTTTAGGTAAACTAATAATAATACTGGTAACTGGGTTTGAATCCCTGTTCTGCCATCCATTATGGATCAGGGACAGGTTTACGATATCACCAAATACCAGAATCATGAAGCAGATTGTTCTTCAGTTTCCTTTCAAATCCACCCTTGAGATTAGATTTATTTCCCTATCAACCAACATATTAGAGGTATTTCTTCTGATATCCAAAATAGAGGAGGAATTTAGCTACCATAAGAAATTGGAGGGCATTGGGTAATAGAGACAGGTTTTATGATCTTAAGCATAGATTAATGTATTATTTAAGTGGCAGGTTGTTTTTTTATATTCTCAGTACTCTGCCTTCCTTCTGCCCTCTTCCTGAAACTTGGAAGGCAAGCCTATATAACTCCTAACCATTTTTCCCTGCCTAAGACCTATAAGGTGGCTACATTATAGTTTAAATCTGACCTCTCGTCAAGAATCATACTTTTTTTTTTTAAGTTTGTTTGTTTGTTTGCTTATTTATTTATTTTTTTAATATAATTTATTGTCAAGTTAGCTAACGTACAGTGCATACAGTGTGTTCTTGGTTTTGGGGGTAGATTCCCGTAATTCATCACTTCCATACAACATCCAGTGCTCATCCCAACAAATGCCCTCCTCAGTGCCCATTACGCATTTTCCCCTCTCCTTACCCCCCACTCCATCAACCCTCAGTTTGTTCTCTGTATTTAAGAGTCTCTTATGGTTTACCTTCCTTCCTCTCTGTAACTATTTTTTCCCCTTCCCCCAAGGTCTTCTGTTAAGTTTCTCAAGTTCCACATATGAGTGAAAACATATGATCTATTTCTTTCTCTGACTTATTTCACTTAGCATAATACCCTCTAGTTCCATCCACATTGTTGCAAATGGCAGGCTTTCA
This sequence comes from Acinonyx jubatus, assembly GCF_027475565.1. Classification (NCBI taxonomy): domain Eukaryota; kingdom Metazoa; phylum Chordata; class Mammalia; order Carnivora; family Felidae; genus Acinonyx; species Acinonyx jubatus. Next base: position 127,151,379 of record NC_069380.1, on the reverse strand, counting down.
TTCTTTCTCATTGCCAAGTAGTATTCCATTGTATATATAAACCATGTCTTCTTTATCCATTCATCGGTTGATGCACATTTGGGCTCTTTCCATAATTTGGCTATTGTTGAAAGTGCTGCTATAAACACTGGGGTACATCTGCCCCTGTGAATCAGCACTCCTGTGTCCTTTGGATAAATTCCTGGTAGTGCTATTGCTAGGTCATAGGGTAGATCTATTTTTAATTTTTTGAGGAACCTTCATACTCTTTTCCAGTGCAGCTGCACCAGTTTGCATTCCCACCAAAAGTGCAAGAGGGTTAGCCTTTCTCCACATCCTAGCCAACATCTGTTGTTTCCTGAGTTGTTAATTTTCGCCCCCTGACCGGTGTGAGGTGGTATCTCAATGTGGTTTTGATTTTAATTTCCCTGATGATGAGTGATGTTGAGTATCTTTTCATATGTCTGTTTGCCATCTGGATGTCTTCTTTGGAAAAGTGTCTATTCATGTCTCCTGCCCATTTCTTCACTGGATTATTTGTTTTTTGGGTGTTGAGTTTGGTAAATTCTTTATAGATTTTGGATACTAGCCCTTTATCTGATACGTCATTTGCAAATATTTTCTCCCATTCCATCCGTTGCCTTTTAGTTTCATTAATTGTTTCCTTTGCAGTGCAGAAGCTTTTTGTCTCGATGAGGTCCCAATAGTTCATTTTTGCTTTTATTTCCCTTGCTTTTGGAGACGTGTCGAGCAAGAAATTGCTGCAGCTGAGGTCAAAGAGATTGTTGCCTGCTTTCTTCTCTAGGGTTTTGGTGGTTTCATCTCACGTTTAGGTCTTTCATCCATTTTGAGTTTATTTTTGTGCATGGTGTAAGAAAGTGGTCCACTTTCTCTTCTGCATGTTGCTGTCCAGTTCTCCCAGCACCATTTGTTAAAGAGACTGTCTTTTTTCCTTTGGATATTCTTTCCTGCTTTGTCAAAGATTAGTTGGCCGTACATTTGTGGGTCCAATTCTGGGTTCTCTATTCTGTTTCATTGGTCTATGTGTTTTTGTGCCAATACTATACTGTCTTGATGATTACAGCTTTGTAGTAGAGGCTGAAGTCTGGGATTGTGATGCCTCCCATTTTGGTTTCTTTTTCAACATTACTTTGGCTATTCAGGGTCTTCTCTGGTTCCATACAAATTTTAGAATTGTTTGTTCTAGCTTTGAGAAGAATGCCAGTGCAATTTTGATTGGGATTGCAATGAATGTGTAGATTGCTTTGGGTAGTATTGACATTTTACCAATATTTGTTCTTCCAATCCATGATCATGGAATGTTTTTCCATATCTTTGTGTATTCAGTTTCTTTCATAAGTTTTCCATAGTTTTCAGCATACATATCTTTTACATCTTTGGTTAGGTTTATTCCTAGGTATTTTATGGTTCTTGGTACAATTGTAAATGGGATCGATTTCTTGATTTCTCTGTTATTTCATTATTGGTATATAGAAATGCAACTGATTTCTGTACATTGATTTTGTATATTGGGGTGCCTGGGTGGCTCAGTTGGTTAAGCATCCAAGTTCAGCTTAGGTCATGATCTCACAGTTCGTGAGTTCGAGCCCCGGGTGGGGTTCTGTGCTATAAACTCAGAACCTGGAGCCTGCTTTCGATTTTGTGTCTCTCCTTCTCTATCTGCCCTTCCCCTGCTCACACTATATCTCTCTCTATCGAAAAGAAATAAACATTTAAAAAAAAATTTTTAAGAATCTTACTTTAATTTGATAGTCACACAGTACATAGATGTTTTATTTACCACTTTATAGATATATACAGTTGACCCTAAACAATCAGGGGGATTCAGATACTGACACACACCCCCATGCAATTAAAAATCCTTATGTAACTTTTGAGTCCTTCATAGCTTATCTACTAATAGACAAGTGTTGATCGGAAGCCTTACCCATAACATAAAACGGTCAGTTAACATGTATTTTGTATATGTATAATAAACTGTATTTTTACAATAAAGTAAGCTAGAGAGAATAAAATGCTTTTAAGAAAATCATAAGGAAGAGAAAATACATTTACAATATTGTACTGTATGAGGCACCTGGGTGGCTTAGTCGGTTGAGCATCTGACTCTTGATTTTAGCTCAGGTCATGATCTCACAGTTCATGAGTTTGAATCCCACATTGGGCTCCACACTGACAGTGCAGAGCCTGCTTGGAACTCTCTCTCTCTCTCTCTCTCGCTCTCCTTCTCTGCCCCTGCCATGCACTGTCTCAAAATAAACTAAAAAAAACAGAACAATACTGTACTGTATTTATCAAAAAAAATCTGCATATAAGTGGACTTACATAGTTCAAAGTCCTGTTTTTCAGGGGTGACTATAAAATCACTTGCTGACATAGACAGCCCTGTACTCTGTCTGTAGAGGATTTCCAGTAATGACCAATAAGAAATTTAGAATATATCAAGGTGTATATGGGGTAGATGTAAGGTTTGGTTTTCTTCTCCTTTCCCATTATTTGCACCTGGACTAGATCCACTCTAAATCATGGTTTTCTATCTCCACAATATTTACAACGATCTGTCAGTAGAACAGGCAACCTGGTGAGGTTGAGGTGGATATGTTCAAGCATGGAAAGGATGTCCACTAGCAGATGTTATAGAGAAAACTTAAATAATAGATGGTAGCTATACTGCATCTGTGAGTCGCAAACAATAATATGGGTACCATATCTATATACAACATTTCTACTATAGCTTTTAATTACAAGTGTGTCTTATTTGTGATGTTTCTAGCAATAAAATGTAACTGTAATGATAGTACTGTAATGCATTTATATTATCCTTTACTACTATAAACAGTAAAATTTATAGTATTTGTGTATTAGTACAGTATTTATCAAAATTGATCAGTATTTCATTTCAATTTTCACATAATTATTTTCGCTTCTTTGTTCACTGTAATAACAATAACTTACAATAAAATGTAATTTTGCATCTCTCTTGAGTCTTCAAATGAAATTTAAATATCTAATAAGTTATATCTTGGGCTTCCATAGTAGAGTTAGGAGGCATGACCTTTGTGTGACTTATCCACTAAGGGACATTTTGGGGACATATCTAAGGCAGAGTTAAAGACTTCTAAAGATAGAGTAGGGGAGAAGAAATCACCTAACCCCCAAGGACAATACATCTTTATTTTTTAAATTTTAGTTCCAGTATAGTTAACATACAGTGTTATGTTAGTTTCAGGCGTACAACATAGTGATTCAACAATTCTATTGAGGAACAATATATTCCTCATTGCTTATCATGATAAGTGTACTTTTAATCCCCTTCACCTATTTCACCCATCCCTGCATCCACCTCTCCTCTGGTAACCATCAGTTTGTTCTCTATAGTTAAGAGATATACATCTTTAAATTAACACTCACTAAACAACCTAACTTAATAGTTAAATTATAAACCTAGGAAGATAGGAAATTCAGTGAACATTTGTATGAAAAAATAAATGAACAGACTTCAGTGTGTTACAATCATTGCATATCAGTGGACTGCTGATAGATAGCTGAGGTTTGGCAATAGTTTTTTTATCTGGACACTTGAGATATAATGGAATTTTGTTTATACAACTAAGTGATGGTAGCCAACATAAGGTTTAATAATGGTGACAATAGCAAACATTAGGTTTAGTAATAGATTCTGATCTATAGCTTTAACAGCCATAAAGAATACTTAAATTAATATGTCATTTTCTAACTATCCTGACTGATACTTGGGGAATTTACTGGAAATGCTCACTTTTCTACTGTTATCATTGTTTAAATTATAAGATTCTAAGTCATCATATCAAAAAGGTGATGAGCATGCTTAGACACAGGGGTTGCTCTTAACATAAAACAATGCTGTATGTTGTACAAGGCACTATCTCAAATTATTTAAGAGTAGCCTTGGTGCTAATACATTATTGGGTTTGGGGTCTGAACACACTTGTAGCAAATGTAAAAGCTGCAGAATAAGACACAAATTTGGTTCATAATACCCAGATACTCAAAAAAAATGAGACCTTCTTAAAGCCCTTGAGTCATTTGCCCCAGAATAGGAAGTTTGCTATTCAAAAACTTTCTTCACGGGGCACCTGTGTTTGGCTCAGGTCATGATCTCACGGTTTGTGAGTTCGAGCCCCGCATCAGTCTCTGTGCTGATAGCTTGGAGCCTGGAGCCTGTCAGATTCTGTGTCTCCCTCTCTCTCCACCCCTCCCCTGCTCACTCTCTCAAAAATAAATAAACATTAAAAAAAATAAAAACAAAAACTTTCCTCAGAAAGTGAATTGATTTGAAATGTCACAGATAATTAATATTCCTCTAATTGCTGATTACTTTTATTAGGTACAACTCTAAACTTATAAGAATACTGTGATGTTTTGTTGTTTCATTTTTTATATGTATATTTATTTTGAATGAGAGAGAAAGAGCAAGCACAAGTGGGAGAGGTACAGAGAGAGAGGGAGAGAGAGAGAGAATCCCAGGCATGCTCTGCACTGTCAGCGGAGCCCTACTCATGGCTCAGTCTCACAAACCATGAGCTCATGATCTGAGCCAAAATCAAGAGTCAGATGCTTAACCAACTGAGCCACCTAGGCACCCCGGTTTTGTTGTTTTAAATAAACACCATCCAAATGCATGTTATCTTGAAAAGAAAACTCCCTGGAAGACCTATATGCTGATGACAAATATGTTACCATTTTTGACACATTTTTCATATACTTCTGAGCTACTTTACCAGCTATCTAAATAAATAAACAAACAAACAAACAAACCTCACTACTTAATAACTTTGGTCTTCGGACCAAAGATGGTGTTACTTAGTTTGATGAACATCTTATTCCCCTTATATGGATATTTGCTTATTTGTAAAGTCAAGTCCACTTAAATAATAAAAAGTTGCCAACATTAATATCTTGGGCTATCAGGTCAGACTGTAGACCTGAGTCCATTCTTAGCATCCATTAACATGGATGTTAATGTGCTGTCTTCTTCACATAATTCCAAAGACGTGCAGAAACAGCAGCATCATGGTATATACATAAATGCATTTATGTGTATGTTTGTAAGGTGACTACTTTGACAGAAACACAGATAATTTGGATAAATTCTGGCCTATTTAAAATGAAGCTACATTGCCTTACATTGTATGTGGGGTGTTTTCTTGTAGCAAATGTAAAAGCTGCAGAATAAGACGCAAATTTGGTTCATAATGCCCACATACATTGTATTTTATTTTAAATGAACAATTTTATTTACTTTCAAAATACTGTAATTGCTTTTCATTTGATATATTTCATAACTATTGTGAGCTTAAAATTATGAGGTAAGACAAATTTTCCTTTTCCTTCCCTTTTTTAGCCTACAACCAAATCACAGTTAAATCCAGCATTTGAAGATGCATGGAGCAGCAGTGATGAGGAAGGATGACCATCAATCCTGAGTACCTCTGTGTCTCTGTTGATGAAACTTTTAAAATGCGACTGTTTTGTGTGGGTTTTGTTTTCTTCTTAACTGTCCAGTGACAGCTAAATTATCATTAAAATTGGAATTTCTTTTTTAATTTAAAAAGAAGTCTTCCTCTAAGCCACAAATAACTATATTGCTTCTTTCTAGTTCCATAAATATATATGCTCCTTATAAATAATTCAAATGACTTTTGAACAGTCACCTGGAACCATATCACCCTAAGGTAACTACTACTAACATTTTGGTGGCCATTCTTCCATGCATCTTTTTATAACATAATTTTACATAATGGGATGTTTGGCATGTTGCTGCTGTCATGGAAGTCCCTCTCCTCCCACATGAGCATCTCTCTCCCCATCCCTGACGACAGTCCACATTATTAACCAAGTATGTGTGTGTGTTCTTTCACATTTTACAATCCTATATGGACCTGTATAGATATAGATGGGGAAGTATTTTTATTTTGCAAAAATGGAATGTATACAGTTCTGTCTTGATTTTATTTCCAGTTAAAGCTCATAGGAGTCCTTGTTATTTGGTATAAATAGGTGTTTGTCTGTATTTTTGTTGTTTTCTGTATTCCTTATACTCTGGCCTTTGGGGCCTTGATCCTGGTGACACTGCCCTCTCCCAAGACTAGCTAATTCCTAGGGATAACACAGGACTCCCTTGGGAGCCTGCCTTTCATATACAAACCAACCAATCCAGAGTCCATATCCCCAACCCTCATACACCAAGGCAATATTCTCCCTGCCCTAATTCACCCTAGGGCCACCCTTGTATGCCACGGTCTACTGAAATTATTCAAACTATCCAACACTAAACTTGGTGTACCTACCCTGCCTCACTCAATCCTTCCCACAAAAATTCCAGTAAAGGTTTTGACCCATTCTTTGCCCTTCCCTTTGAGAGGTGGCCTCCTGACCAATCCTGGCCCTTCTCCTGTGGCCCTGCATAGCATGGTGTGCCAGGTCTCCTGGTTTTAGGGATTTATGAGTATAAACTTCTTCCATCATGACCATCTTCTCTGTGTCTGTATATCTTACCATACCTGCTGAGAACGAATCCCACGTAAAAATCTTAACACAGTTGGCACAACAAGCTGGGTGATTTGACACCAAATGGAAATTATATGTCCTCAAACTGCTCTTGGCTTAAAACTATATCTAACAGTCAGTAGCCCCTGCCTGAAAGGGCACCCCTGATTTTGGTGCACTTGCAGCTTGGTGGCTTCTGCATTGCGTTGTTTTTTTTGTTGTTGGGTATTGCCCTGATATCCCAATCTAAAGGGAGAACTTGATATATTTCCCCACCTTGGTGGACCACCCGGAGTCCAGGACAGAAAGTTCCCTCCGAAGGGGATTAGGGGTGACCACCCTCCCAGTGCCATGGGAGGTGAATCCATTGACTGGGTAGCACTGACCAGCAGTGAGGCCATCTGAGTCATGGAGATGGAAGTACCTAGTGTCTAGGGCATAATCGTCTGCATCCACTTGCTGCTGTCTTAAGTGAGTTGTTCCTGTAACCACTGGGTTCTAAGAGGTCCCATCTCTGGAATTCTATAAATATACACTGTTTAATGAAAAGAGGGAGGAAAGGAAAGCTCTTAAGAGATTCTGCTTATCAGCATGCCAAGCATCTCATGCTCAAAACAATGTTACAGGTAAAGTTGATGCCACCATTGTTCTCCAAGATATGGACTGTAGCTCCTCTAAGGTTGATTGGGACGTCCTGGACAAGGGCGCTGCGGCTCACAACAGACACACCACTCAAGACCACCGGGAGCTTATTGGACAACATTTAGAATATTTAAAAAAAAGAAAGAAAAAATTGAGCTGCCTAGAAATACAAGTCCTTCTAAAGGATTCTGTTTTTTAAAAGGTGGGAGTGTGAGGCAAGGACTGATTACTCTGTGCACTGGGCCATCCCAGGGAAAAGTTGCCTAGAGATACCTGGGCCCTGCTTTTCCTCTTATCAGCCAGAAAAAGAAAGTGAAAACTGAATCTTCAGAGGGCAAAAGCCTGAAAAAGGGAGAAAACAAAGGAAAAATGACTGACACTATAGGTAGTCACAAGCCCAGGGGAAAAAAACAGGGACTTTCAGTCTTAGATACTAATAAGCAAATACCAGTCTAGCAAACACAGTGCTGGTCCTAAATTACTTACTGATATAAAAACAAAAGCAAGGGGCGCCTGGATGGCTCAGTCGGTTAAGCATCCAACTCTTGATTTCGTCTCACATCATGATCTCATGATTCATGGGTTCGAGCCCCACATCTAGCTCTATGCTGACAGTGCAGAGCCTGCTTGGGATTCTCTCTCTCACTGTCTCTCTCTCTGCCCCTACCCCACTCACTTGGGCATGCTCTCTCAAAATAAATAAACTAAAAAAAAAATTTTTTTTAACAAAAACAGGCCCTTAAATACAAGCAGAGAAAGTAAAAGGTAATTAAATAATATATACATATATAATAATAAAACAAAGTTTTATAATCCAATTGGAAATCCAAAATTTATATACTAAGATTAATATATTGAAGAATTTATAACAAAAATATAAAGAGGTCACCTTATGATGGGTTACTATAAGCATTAGTGTTGTGGTCCCATCTATTGGTCTCCCCATACCCAATACTAAATATTAGGATTACTGATTCTATTCAAATACTGGTAAATATTTTGCTCTTATAGAGTTGGTCAGTGTGTTCTGTTTAGTGCCTATTTCAACAGCCTCTCAGCTGTAGTTTGCTGCCACCTTACAGGGACATAAGGAGTCTTTTCCAGGCTACCCATAAGGTACCTCTACAACTTTTCCATGGCATACAATCTGTAGACCAGATCTCAACTGCATCTGCCTTTTTCCAGGAGCACAGACACGACCTTACATTAATGGCATCCTCTTCCAAGGAGACTCATTTGATACATTCATTTAGGATATACATTCCAACATTTAGTACTTTTGGGGTTCTAATAGCAACATATTCTTTACTTATAGATTTTACTTCCAAATTAAAATCAACAGGGACTCCCATTAGTGCTCTCAAGGACTCCACTAAAGGCAACCTCTCGTCATGCCTCCAGGAGTCTCTGGACCTTTAGGATATCCATAAGCTGCCCAAGGGCTTCTGATGCAAGAAACTGCCCCTCTTAGCCTTGTACTATTGTTCATTAAAACAACAAATAAATATATGCAGGGCTGTCTGGGAAATAGAGGCTCTCGCAGACCTGTCACCTTTCATACCCAGCAGCCTGTTACTCTTTAGGTCATGGAAACGGCACACTGGAAACTCGGTATAGCTACCAAGGCCTCCTTAAGATAAGATGGAGCCAAACCTGGGCTGTCTGGTATAATGCACCTGCAGGAGAAGGTGGCTTCCCCTATCCTCAGTCCTTTGCCAGATGCCATGGTGTTGGAGAGTGCTACCCCTCCCCTAGACCATTTGACCACCTGGGAAGACAGTTGGGATTAACTGAACAGCAATGGGCACTGCTACCTGTCATACATGATGGAGTCAGCGGATATTGCTGCTTTTCATCTCTTGGCCAAGATGTCTGTAATAAAGGACAGGACCCAAGAAACAACACAGTTGGCCAAACTTCATGCAGTCATCTTAGTGCTGGATGTCCTAGCCAATCAGTAGTTTCATCTTCACATTAGTTATAAACTGTTGGGCCATTGCCTAAAAATTGTCCCTTTCAGGGAGAAACAAGCAAACTCTAGGACTCTCTTGCTTCACAGATAGCCAAAATCTAAATCAATTACACATCTCCAGCTGTATTAAGGTCACAATACAATGCCTTGCCCAGACACTCCATATTACCTTAGGAGTTATAGACACTACTTATAATAAGCAAGCTGTGCATTTTACTCCCCAAAATATGCAATGCTAGTCTTTTGGGAAAGGTATTCAATAGAACTTTCATGTCCCTTCTTGGTCCCAGATAGCTGGTTTGATTCGGAGATATAACGGCCTTCTCAAATAACTCCTTTTCAAATTCCATTCAGGTAAATGGACCCCTGAAGGGTCTCTTTCTTGCTCCAGACTTTACTCTCCTCTTCATTCAAGACCCTTTGGCCAAATTACACCTTACACCAGCTTAGAAAACGTTTCCATTGCCCTTTCCTATATTTAAAGGGAGATGTGTCTTGCCTCCATGTATATAAACATTTCATTATTTATGAGGCCCTTTTTATAATGTCTTTGCCTATCTTTATAAATTTTTTATCATTCTCCTATCCCAGAAAGGCCAAAGGCCATTTCAAGGGCGCGTACTCTTCTAGGACCCATTAAGCAGATTGCATGGGCCACAGAGCTGTTCATCTAATATGTGACTCATTTGAGCCTAAACTTCTACCAGAAAACAAAAACTGTGTCAACTGTTGACTGTTTACTGTTCACTGTTGGTCTTAGATCACTGTTCTGCATGATTTCATTAATTTCATTAATTAACCACAATCTGGAGGTCCAAATTCTCTAAATAAGCCATTGTTTCAACCAAACATGGCAAATGTTGAGACCCACATCACATCAAGTGAGTACCCCCTTGGAAAGGATACCCCATTCCACATCCTAGATACTATTGCCCCAGTCCAAGACCTCACTCTTGGGAGATGACTTCATATTGGGCACTAAAATCTTGGCCTCAGCAGTGCCAGTGGGCTGCCTCTCTTAAGGCAAAAATTGGACACAGGATATTTTTGCTTTTCTTCCTTTAATAGTAGGGATCCCATGATGTTTATGAGCTTACTGTCTGCTTAGCCCATGATCCAGCCATGTTCTTTGTTCCCTGCTACTCCCACCCTCCCATGCCCATAGAGAAATCTTGTCAATGTTACTACTGTCTGTGCCATTCTAAATATTAATGGAGATCATTGCTTTCCCCAGAGGCACCTGCCTCATATCAGTAAAAATCCTTCAACCCTCTGGGGAGAGGATCACATACTTACCAAGACTTTTTCCTTCTCTCACTTTGCATCTCCCACCATGACCAACACAGCCATTCTTTTCCCCTTGGTTACACACGATATCACAAATCTTTACATACACTTTACTAACATACCATTTAATCATACTAATCATACCCTGCACCATACTAATCATACCCTGCAAGAAAATAACTGCTGGACCTGCCATATATATATATATATATATATATATATATATATATATATATACACACATGCGTGCGCGCGCACACACACACATGATATAGGTATATGCTTTTATAGATAAAATTATAGATCGCATACTTTTAACATACTTTACAACTCCACCAAGATACTGTTAGAGACCACAAGAATTTCAGATCAATTTTCTTAGCCAATGCCACATAAATAGGACATATATTTAAGGGCTGGCCAACAAGGACTCTTTAAAACTCAACTTGTGTTCCTCCTTTCTACTAGCATAATAAAGTGTTTTCTACACTGTTGAGAGCAACTTACACTGTAGCCTCCACTAGCATCACCTCTAAGTTCCTTGATAATGATGCCAAAGCATCACAAGGCAACTGTATTGATTATATTTTCTTACTTTCTTCATTCTTGATACTCTGGCATTTGTAGCATTCCTGACGACATTGCCACTTCCAAGACTAATTCCCGCAGACAGCAAATGACTGACTCCCCTGGGAATGAGTCTTTGATACACAAACCAATGATTCCACAGTCCATGCCCTCAAGCATCTCCTTTATCAAACTCAAACACCAATGCAGTATTCCTACTGCCCTAAATCACCCCTGGGTCAGGAAGCAGATGACTAGGAACCACCCCAATAGCCCAGAGACCACCAAAATTATTCAAACTATCTAATCCTAAATTTATTCACCGTACCTACCTGCCTTATCCATTCCTTCCCACAAAACCCTAGGGAAGGCTTTGGGCCATGCTCTGCCCTCCCTCTCTGCCTCCTGACTTGCCATGGTCCTTCTCCATCTGGCGCTCCATGGCATGGTGTGCCTTGCCCCCTAGTTCTAGGGATCTGTGTGTATATACTTTCTCCTTCATGACAATCATTTCCATGTCTGTGTGTCTTAGAACAAATCCCAGGTGCAAAGTTTAACACACTAAGTGATTCTTGTATGTTCCATCTTGTGAATGTACCACAGTTTTTTTCAGCCATTCCCCTACTTAGGGACACATGTATAGTACTAGAGATTGTGAACTGCACTATATTTTCCTTAGGTGGTGTATTGAATGATATCTGTAGTTACTAAATATCTTCTTTTCCTCTAGCAGAGGAAATGATCATTTTGCAGGCTGTAGGATTCTTGGGTGGCAACTCTTTTCTTTCTTTAGTGTGCAATTATTATGTCCACTTTCTTCTAGATCCTATTATTGCAAGTGAGAACTCCAAAACCACTTTGTTTTCCCTTTGTAGGGAACTCATTATAGCTAGAAGTTTGTCATCTGTGAGATTTTCTTTCTCCTTATCCTTAGAGTACTTTAATTTTATCAAGATATCTGATAGGTCTTCCCCTGCCTTCCCTACCACTTCTTTTTTTTTTTTAAATAACGTTAATTTTATTTTGAGAGAGAAAGAACGCTAGCAGGGGAGGGGCAGAGAGAGAGAAAGGGAGACACAGCATCTGAAGCAGGCTCCAGTCTCTGAGATGTCAGCACAGAGTCTGATGCAAGGCTCGAACTCATGAGCTGTGAGATCATGACCTGAGCCGAAGTTGGACTTTCAGTCAACTGAGCCACCCAGATGCCCACTTCCTGGACCTCTTACAAGCTTTTCCATCGAAAGCCTCAATCCTTTTTTCAGCTCAGGGATATTTTCTTCTAATATTTGTTTAACTGTTGCTTCTCCTCCCTTTTTTTTCCCTTCTCTAAATTACCTAGTTGCATATAAAGTCTACTTTGATCTCTCCTTCATAATCTTTTCCTTCCTGCTTGCCTTTAAAAAAAAAAATCCTAAAACAGTGCCTGACACATAGTAGGTGCTCAGTAAATATTTGCTTTGTTATTTCTGTTGTTTACTTGGAGATTTTGCACTTAATTTTTGAGGTCATTAATTCAGGCCTGACCGTAATCATTCAAAAGAGGCTTTTAAATTATTGCTTTGTATTCTTCTCCACCTTAAACCTTTGTTTTGTTCTGTTTTTTTAACATTTGCAGAATATATTGGAAAAATAATGAAAGCTTCATGGAGGCTTCCACTTGAAACTTTTGTTTCATTCCATTGATATTTGTCCAGACTTTATTGACAGTAGATATCAATGACCCTATTACAAAAGTACTTAGACTTCTCTCTGAGGCCTTTTACATTTCACAAAGTGTCTTTCCACCATGTCCTGGCTAACAGTATGTGTATTTTGGATATGGAGGGTGCTTGTATCATACCATGTTTCAAAAAACACTTAACCTGATTGTTCACTTCCCTCAAACTGATCCCACTTTTAACTGAAGTCATTCCTGTTACACACATGAAATGCCTAATTTTAAAAAACAGAAATAATAAATGCACATGTTTTATTGACAGAGCCCTAAACCTATGTTTAATAGCAAGCCCGAAAATAGCATCATAGATAAGCTGTTACACTTTCTATTAAGTCTTTTCTTTATAATTAAGGAAACAATGTAATGGAAAACACACACACACACACACACACACACACACACACACACACACACAAAAGAAACCTTTTTAACTGAAGCATTCTGCTCGGTTTATATGAAAAAGCTCCATTTAAAATAAAAATCTTTGTTTTTTTTAATGTTTGTTTATTTTTGGGAGAAAGTGAGAGTACAAGCGGGAGAGGAGCAGAGAGAGGGGGACAGAGGATCTGAAGTGGGCTCCGTTCTGACAGCAAAGGGCTCCAACTCGCAAAGATCCTGACCTGAAGTTGGACGCTTAACCTACCGAGCCACCCAGGTGCTCCATAAATCAATACCTTTAAAGAAAGCTCTGAAGACAAACGCTTTGACTGTAACAATTGTGTTAACAGATAAAAATAACTTTAAAATGAAGACTGCTGAGGAAGAGACGCAAAGATACGTAAAGCCTACTATTGGTGAGGCATCAGAAAACAAAAACCTTTAGCTCTGTTACTTAAAAGCTGAATGATACAATGAGAAAAAGTCTCTCTCAATAAGCTAATATCAATTATCATTGAAAGAAAAGCCACTGTCTGATATTGGAAAGAAAAACCTCAAGGTAAATATTAGGCTAATGGCTACAGAGTTCTAACGCAGAAAGACTTCATTATTCTTCAGTTATAAACTAATACGTGGTTATTTATATAAAAATAACTACTGAAAATTAGAAAAACTAAAGACCTTTGTCTAAGTTACAGTTTTTGTAAACAAATATATTTTACTTTCCTTTTTTAACTTAATTCTTTCTCTATATTCAGATGCTCTATACTCAGCCTGAATTTAAAAACTTTTGAGTATCATTAGAACAGTAAACTTAAAAGCCAGCCAAACCATTCCAGAAATGAAACTGGCAAAAAGCCTGGCCTGCTTGGGATTTTGCCTTTCAAAAAGTAGCAGAGGGGCACCTGAGTGGCTCAGTCCGTTGGTTAAGCAACTGACTCTTGGTTCTGGCTCAGGTCATGATTTCATGATCTGTGAGTTCCAGCCCCACATCATGCTGACAGTGTGGAGCCTGCTTGGGATTCTCTCTCTCTGCCCCTCCCCTGCTCGTTCGCACGCACTCTCTCTCTCTCTCTCAAAATAAATAAACTTAAAAAAAAAAGCTAATTACTGAAGGGAAAATAATCACTTTGCTTTGTACTGTGATGAAGTTTCTAGATATCTGAAGATTAATTCTAGTGCCAGAATGAGATAGAATTGGTTCTTCTGTTTTAACTCTGGAAAAATACTAAATTTAAGAGACATATCTAACAAAGCTCAATCATGAATATGGCTTTTCACCTTTGCAAAGAAATTTGTAACAGTCCTGTGCTGCCTAGAATCATGCTATTAAACCTTGGTGCCTAAAATTTATTATAAGGCATTTATTGTAATGCAAGCTTGTCTGTCTTATTAGTTCTGTCAGCAACATCCTCAAATACAGGAGGCATAGTTCTTTTGCTGCCATTTAGTTATTTTCTGCTTTTTAAAAAATGAGACAAATTAGAAAAAAAGCCAAGGGAAATAATTCTCCATTTGTAAGAATCTATAAGTGTCCTGTATCGACCTGACTATGTCTGTTTATCCTCACAAGGGTACTTGTAAACTAATGACTCTCCCAAGGCTTTTTAAGGAAAAAGAAAAAAGCTTTTTAAGAAAAACAGTCCTAACCTAGTTTGTTATTTTGTCACTGAAAACAAGAGAGCGATGTTTGAAACCAAGTTCCTCAAGCTTTTGCCCTGTCAACGACTATTGCAAAGGGTTTGTAGCCATAGACCTGGCCAGTAACTTTGTTTCCTTGGCCTTGGTAGTGGTTCATGTGACTGGGGCAAGCCACTTCTCTTTTCTCATTCTTGGTGGCAAGAGTTAGCAACACCACTAAATCAGGGCCTCTTAACACCTTCCTGTTCAAACAACAGCAGGAGGTGGAGAGTTTCTTGCTACTTTCTAGGCGGCTCCCACTCCATTTCAACTTCTCTTCACCCTGTACAGTGGTATCATCCATCCTTGTGTGAATCTGTGTATTTTCTGTATAAATATGCTCTTAATGATGCGCTGGAAGGAGGAAGTAATACTCCCAATAAGTCTTTGGGAATTGAGTTACTATTTTTATTGTACTGTTTTAGTGTTTTCTTATATATTATGTATACAAATTTTGTTAGAGTTCAGTAAGAGCTCTGGGAAAAAAAAGGTATTCACAATAACTCCATGGTAATTATTATGAACATTAAAGAATGGTAAGCTTATCAAAAAGTCATTGTAACAGTTTCATAAAGAAATAAGTAATGATCAGTGGACTGGATGGGGCACCTGGGTGGCTCAGTCGGTTAGGTGTCTGACTTCAGCTCAGGCCATGATCTCACGGTCAGGGAGTTCGAGCTCCGCATCAGGCTCTGTGCTGACAGGTCGGAGTCTGGAGCCTGCTTCAGGTTCTGTGTGTGTCTCTCTCTCTGCCCCTCCCCCAATCACTTACACACACACACACACACACACACACACACACTCTCTCTCTCTCCCTCTCTCTCTCTCTCTCTCTCTCTCTCTCTCTTTCTCTCAAAAATAAATATTTTTAAAAAATTAAAAAATAATAATAATCAATGGACTGGAAATCAGAAGACCTGAGTCTTTAATCTTAGTTTTATTTACCGAGTAAACATATGAATTTGAATAATATTTTTACTTCCTTTTCTCATTAGTTAAAAAAAAAAGGAGACAGAAAACTGGGATAGAAAATGTTAAATTCATCCCTGTTCCAAAGTCACACATTGTAATATTTAGAAAGCATTTTAAAATGGTATTCACTGTGTGAAATGCATAATAGAGTGTTATATTCACGATTAATTGAAGTTCATTGGAGGCAAAGGTGGAGTGTCTTCATGTAAAAGTTCCATGAGTTATCTCATGGCTTTTCTCATATGAACATTCAGATTCTAATGGAATGAACATGCCATTTTGCCTTAACTAAAACTTTGAGTTTCCATCCAAATTATTATAGAACTGTCACTGATTAGTTGTTAGATCAAGCAAGTTCCTTAGCCCTCCTGAGCTAGTTTTGTTTGCTTGTGGGAAGGGAATATAATACACTTTACACAGTTGTAAGGGCAAATGAAATAAAGTCCGAACATGTAAGAGTTATTGAGCTAATAGAACTCTGAAGAATTTATTGGAGTCTGAGCTCTTGTCAAAATTTTCACAAATTTCACTTCCTCAGAACATGGTCTGCTTATTGATTTTGTCCTTCTCTCTTTTCTAGAACATATACTCCATCAGGGCAGGGATTTTATCTGTCTTGTTTGTTTTTGTAGCCTCAGTGCTTAGCACACTGCTTGACAAATAGAAGATGAAAAAATGTATATGTATATTTATTGAATTAATTAGCGAACAACACCATTACCAATCATCTAACTACCAAACAACAGTTCCACTCACAATCTATAAATGATAAAGTGCTTAAGTGATTGTGTTGTTCTTATAATTTACTATATATGAATTTTTAAGTGTTATTCAATATTAGTTAATAGCTTGGGCATTACATGAATCTTGCAGTCTTCTTACAGAGTGGCAGAGTCCTATTCTCAAAGTTTCTATTGGCCTGTACACCTAACATAGATCCTCCCCAAATTTATTAGATAGCTGCTATATACTGGAGACTTGATTGTTGAATCTCAGTAGCCAAACAAAATTAGAGGAGCTTTATGAAGCTTTGAGTTCAGAATTCTTTCTGTGGTCCCCTCCAACTCTAGCCCATTCCCACCTGGTGATATTGATGGTTAGACAGAATTTCCCCATTGCCTTTGGCTCTAAATTTCTGGACCTTCTTCTCTTGTGTCCCCCTCATTATGGAAAAAATGACACATATATCTGGAAATTTTGCATAATTTAGATTATTGATTATGTTTATGCCCAGAAGGAATGCAAGAAAGGCAAGATGAAGGCTCACAGTATCACATGATTACAAGGGACTTGAGAATATAGTACACAAGAGAAGGGGATGGGAGTAACAAGAATCAAATATGAGTTATAATTATATCCTTTATTTTTATTGCACTTTGGTATAACCATGTAACAAACATATTGAACATTCAATTTTCTAGGGGTGCCTGGGTGGCTCAGTCAGTTAAACATCCAACTTTGATTCAGTTCACAATCTTCATGGTTTGTGAGTTTGAGCCCCATGTTGGGCTCTGTGCTGACCTGGAGCCTGCTTTAAATTCTGTGTATCCCTAGGGGCATATGGGTGGCTCAGTCGGTAAGCATCTGACTTCAGCTTAGGTCATGATCTCACAGTTCGTGAGTTCAAGCCCTGCATCGGGCTCTGTGCTGACAGCTCAGAGCCTGGAGCCTACTTTGGATTTTGTGTCTCCCTCTCTCTCTGCTCCTACCCCACTCACACTCTGTCTCTCTCTCAAAAATAAATAAACATTTAAAAAATTTTTAATTAAAAAAAATAAAAGAAATTCTTTGTCTCCCTCTCTCTCTGCCCCACCCCTGCTCACACTCTGTCTCTCTCTCAAAAAAAAAAAGTAAACATTAAAAAAAATTAAATTTTCCAATGTAACTGTCTCTCTCTTTCCCTATCTCTCAAAAAAGGGTGGTGGGGGAGACCTGGGTGGCTCAATTGGTTAAGTTGCCGACTCTTGATCATGGGATTGAGCCCCATGTTGGCCTCTGCCCTGGGCGTGGAGCTTGCTTGGGATTTTTTTCTCTCTCTCTCTCCCTCTTCTTCTGCCCCTTCCCTGCTGGTTTCTGCATGGTCTCGTGCTGTCTGAGGTAAAATTCAAATACCTAATTATATATTTTGGTTATTAAATGTTTTTTTCTATAATCCATATTTTTTTATCTTGAAGCAGAGAAATGTGACATTTTTCTACATCATCTGGGAACAATATTAATTTTCTTCAAATTAATAAACGTAAAAGTTTTTCACAGACTTTTTCTAAAACATAGATTCCTTGCTCATGTTTTTTTTTTTTGCATATTTAAAATATCTGAGTTATTTGTAGAATTTAGCTTAGGGTTAGTTTTTAGAACCATACCTCAGAACACTAATTTTTTTAATTTTTAGCTTTTTATGCACATCAGTATTTGCTGAGAAAAGGCAAACCGATACCAGTTCTTTTTTTTTTAATTTTTTTACATTTATTTATTTTTGAGAAACAGAGCGAGACAAAGCATGAGCAGGGGAGGGGCAGAGAAAGAAGGAGACACAGAATCTGAAACAGGCTCCAGGCTCTGAGCAAGCGGTCAGCACAGAGCCTGACGCAGGGCTCAACCCACGAACTGTGAGTTCATGACCTGAGCCGAAGTCGTACACTCAATCGACTGAGCCACCCAGGTGCCCCCCAGTTTGTTCATTTTTATAAATTTGTAATTAGGGGTGCCTAGGTGGTCCAGTCGGTTAAGCGTATGACTTCTGCTCAGGTCATGATCTCACAGTTGGTGAGTTTGAGCCCCACATCAGGCTTTGTGCTGACAGCTCAGAGCCTAAAGCCTGCTTTGGATTCTGTCTCCCTCTCTCCCTGCCCCTCCCCCAATTACACTCTCTCTCCTTCTCTCTTTCTCCCTCTCTCTCTCTCAAAAAATGACTAAACATATAAAAATTTTTTAAAAATTTTGAAATCAAATAACTTTTTTAGAATCAATTCTTGGGTCCACAGAGGGTAATCATCACTTAAACTTATTAAAAATGATTTCTGCATATGAAAGTAGGCCAGATTTTTCCTGGTTAAGTGAGTTTCCCAAAGGCACAATTTAGTTAGAAATTAGATGAGTAAAATGAATGATTCGTTTGTGTAACTGGTTGTGAACACACCTGTGGAGAAACAGAGTATGTATAATGTCAACCAAAGGCCCAGTCTTCAACTAAATCTTCATTAATGAGTTTAGCCGACACTCTCTAGATAACACAAACCAATTTCTCACAAACACCCACCCCCTCAACCACCCAAAACACTTTCAGTCTCACACATCTATTGTGCCTACAGTCCATGAAGAGAACACTAAAATGTGTCCTGTGGTTCAAACCGTGGTAGCACATTCATTTCACAGTATTCATTGCTACATTCAAGACATGTTCTTTTTTGTTTAAATGTGACCCCCCACTGAATTATGAAATACACACATATTGTATGACTTCTACAAACTGCCAGCATGGATTTAAGTTTTATAAAATAAGTCCGGTATTAGCACTGACTGCTGCACCCTGTACAGCCCTGTGCCCACTTCACTCAACACAAAACTAGTTCCCTGACATGTCCATTACTGGCATGGTGCTCAAAAGCTATCCAAACACTTAAAGCCTTCCAGACATCAAAAATGACTATAGCTAACAGGGTAGTATTTGTATCTTTTATAGCTGTATTCTCATTGGTGGTGGTGTGGACTATAAATGATTTAATCTTTTCGTGTCACTTCGTACTTTAAGTCCTTTCACCCCCAGCTTCAGCGTGCCAAGAAATGTTATACCTGGTTAAACTTATATCTGCAAGTGGTAGTTTCTATGCAGGATGCAATTTCTGCTGCAGTCAATCTTTATATAAACCCATCTTTGGCAAAAGTTTTGCATGCCATTTTTTTTTAACCTAATACATTTTACACCATTAACACTACTATAATTCCAGTCCTTGTTTGCAGTCCACTAAGTTTTTCATCAAGTTAAGTTTGCCATTAACACGTCTTGGCTATTTGCTATTCTGGTCATACTTCTTACTGTGGTTTGTTTCGTAACCGCTTCTTCAGTCATGTAAATTTAATACAGTGTGCATTAATAGTTGGTATGCAGTATTTGTCACAGAAGAATAGTCCACTTCCACAGTGACAGACATATGCTCTCCTACTACTCTTACAACACATGGCTGTATCAGTCTTTCATCTTCTCCCTCTTAGTGGAGAGAAGAACAGTGTGATGTGATGATAAATGGTAACACCTGGGTATTGTTAGGAAGACATTCAGTGGTGGTGGCAATTGTGGAAACCTGAGAACACCTGCCCAATGGCAGCAGCTTTTATGAATTAGGATTAGATTTGCCTGAAAGCCCAAAATAGCATAGCTTAAATAAAATATAAATCCATTACTTTTGATAGAAGTCCAGGGAAGCAGTCTTCAGTTAGTATGCTGGTTCCAAGGTCATCAGGAAACTAGGCGCTTTCTATCTGCTTTCATAACCTTTATCTTCAGCTTCCCCCTTGCAATTCCACATGAATTACAAGGCGCCCCAAAATATATCTATATTTTGTTATGCTTCTGTTGAAGCTATCAAGTGATTCAGTGGTTGCCTTAGCAGCTTATAAACTAAAATTTAAACAATGTAGAGGGGCGCGTGGGTGGCTCAGTCGGTTGAGCTTCCGACTTCAGCTCAGGTCATGATCTCACTATTCATGAGAGATTCGAGCCCCGCATTGGGCTCCGTGCTAACAGCTCAGAGCCTGGGGCCTGGTTCGGATTCTGTGTCTTCCTCCCTCTCTGCCCCCTCCTGATCACGCTCAGTCTCTCTCTATCTCTCAAAAATAAACATTACAAACCAAACCAAACAAACAAACAAAAACACAACAAAATGTATGCACCATTTTATATTCTCAGTAATGTATGAGAATTCTAATTTCAATTTCTCCACATTCTTGCCACCATTTGTTATTGTCTGTCCTTTTTATTACAGCCATATTGGTGGGAAGTGGTATCTCAAAGCTCCTTTTAAACCATAAGTCTTGATGGCCAGGAAGATGGCCACGTAGGAGGACACAGGGCTTACCTCCTCCTGCTGATCGCTTAGATTCGACACACATCTGCCTAAATAACCCAGAAAATCGCCAGAAGACTAGCAGAACTGACTCTCCGGAGCCAAGCGTAAACAAGAGGCCCACGGAAGAGGGTAGGAAGGGCAAAGAGGCGGTGCGTGCCACGCGGACTGGCGGGAGTGAGCCGGAGGGGTGGAGGGGCAGCCCGCCTGGCAAGGCGGAATTCCCGAGTCTGGTTTGCAAAAGTGGAGGGGCTGGACTCTGAGTTCTGACAGCCAGCGGGACTTAGCATCTGGAATGTTAAAAGTCAACAGCTCTGCTCTCAGAGAGCAGGGAGGGCGAGGGGACATGGGGAGGGAGAATTGTGGAGCCCCAGAAGACAGAGCTCAGCTCGGAGGGGGAAACAAAGGCGCTGGGAAGCGCCATCTCCCTCTCCCATCCCCCAGCTGAAACCCCAAAGGGAACCAGTTCCTGTCAGCAAACTTGCTTGCACCATGCAAGTGCCCAACACTGTGCTTCTGGGGATCCATCCCTCCATCGAGTCTGCCTCCCTCCTGGTGCTGCTGGGCCCCTCCCACAAGGGACCGCCTGATGACAAAGCGAGCTAAGTCTCCCCCTCCTGCCCCTGTGCACCTTGTGAATCCACCCCAGCGAATACGCCGGATCCCATGGGAGCAGCACCACAAGGCTGGCAGTGTGCAAGTAGCCCAGACAGGGGCTCCATAGTGAGTCCTGCCCCTGGGAGAGGGGAGGATAAGGTACACACCAGTCTGGCTGTGACCCCAGTGGTGGGCTGGGGACAGACATTGGATCTGACTGCAACCCGCCCACCAGCACAAGTTACTCCAGACAGCACAGGGGAAGTGCCCTGCAGTTTGGAGTCACCCTAGGGACTACCCAAAATGATGAAATGGAAGAATTCTCCTCAAAAGAAACTCCAGGAAGTAGCGACACTAAATTGATCAAAAACGATTTAAGCAATATAACGGAACAAGAATTTTGAGTAATAGTCATAAAATTAATCGTTGGGCTTGAAAAAAGCATAAAGGACAGCAGAGATTCTATTGCTACAGGGATCAAGGGACGAAGAAATAGACATGAGGAGCAAAATAATGCTGTAAATGAGGTGCAAAATAAAATGGAGGCAACCACAGCTCAGATTGAAGAGGCAGAGGAGAGAATAGGTGAATTAGGAGATAAAATTATGGAAAAAGAGGAAGCTGAGAAAAAGAGATAAAAAATCCAGGAGTATGAGGGGAGAATTAGAGAACTAAGTGATGCAATCAAATGGAACAATATCCGTATAATAGGAACTCCAGAAGAGGAAGAGAGAGAGAAAGGGGCTGAAGATGTACTTGAACAAATCATAGCTGAGAACTTCCCTGATCTGGGGGGAAAGAAACAGGCTTTGAAATCCAAGAGGTACAGAGAACTCCCTTCAGATGTAACTTGAATCAATCTTCTGCAAGACCTATCATAGTGAAACTGGCAAAATACAAGGATAAAGAGAAAATTCTGAAAGCAGCTAGGGATAAACACGCTCTAAAATATAAAGGGAGACCCATAAGACTAGTGGCAGACCCATGTACTGAAACTTGACAGGCCAAAAAGGAATGGCAGGAAATCTTCAATGTGATGAACAGAAAAAACATGCAACCAAGAATCCTCTATCCAGAAAGTCTGTCATTCAGAATAGAAGGAGATACAAATGTTTTCCTAAACAAACAAAAACTGAAGGAATTCATCACCACTAAACCAGCCCTACAAGAGATCCTAAGGGGGACTCTGTGAGTGAAATGTTGCAAGGACCACAAAGTACCAGAGACATCACTACAAGCATGAAACCTACAGACATCACAATGACTCTAAACCTGTATCTTTCTATAATAACATTGAATGTAAATGGACTAAACGCTCCAACCAAAAGACATAGGGTATCAGAATGGATAAAAAAAACAAGACCCATCTATTTGCTGTCTACAAGAGACTCATTTTAGACCTGAGGACACCTTCAGATTGAAAGTGAGGGGATGGAGAACTATCTATCATGGTACTGGAAGTCAAAAGAAAGCCGGAGTAGCCATACTTATACCAGACAAACTAGACTTTAAATTAAAGGCTGTAACAAGAGATGAAGAAGGGCATTATATAATAATTACAGGGTCTACCATCAGGAAGACCTAACAATTATAAATGTCTATGCACCCAATACGGAAGCCCCCAAATATATAAAACAATCACAAACATAAGCAACCTTATTGATAAGAATGTGGTAATTGCAGGGGACTTTAATACTCCACTTACAACAATGGATAGATCATCTAGACCCAGGATCAATAAAGAAACAAGGGCCTTGAATGATACACTGGATCAGATGGACTTGACAGATATATATAGAACTCTGCATCCCAAAGCAACAGAATATACTTTCTTCTCAAGCGCACATGGAACATTCTCCAAGATAGATCACATACTGGGTCACAAAATAGCCCTTAACAAGTATAAAAGAATTGAGATCATACCATGCACACTTTCAGACCACAATGCTATGAAACTTGAAATCAACCACAGGAAAAAGTCTGGAAAACCTCCAAAAGCATGGAGGTTAAAGAACACACTGCTAAAGAATGAATGGGTCAACCAGATAATTACAGAGGAAATTAAAAAAATATATGGAAACAAATGAAAATGAAAATACAACAATCCAAATGCTTTGGGATGCAGTGAAGGCAGTCCTGAGAGGAAAATACATTGCAATCCAGGCCTATCTCAAGAAACAAGAAAAATCCCAAATACAAAATCTAACAGCACACCTAAAGGAACTAGAAGCAGAACAGCAAAGACACCCCCAATCCAGCAGAAGAAGAGAAATAATAAAGATCAGAGCAGAAATAAACAATATAGAATCTAAAAAAACTGTAGAGCAGATCAGTGAAACCAAGAGTTGGTTTTTTGAAAAAATAAACAAAATTGATAAACCTCTAGCGAGGCTTCTCAAAAAGTAAAGGGAGAAGACCCAAAAAAGAAAATCGTGAATGAAAATGGAATGATTAAAACCAATCCCTCAGATATACAAGCAATTATCAGGGAATACTATGAAAAATTATATGCCAACAAATTGGACAACCTGGATGAAATGGACAAATTCCTAAACACCCACACATTTCCAAAACTCAAACAGGAAGAAATAGAAAATTTGAACAGACCCATAACCAGTGAAGAAATTGAATCAGTTATCAAAAAATCTCCCAACAAATAAGAGTCCAGGACCGGATGGCTTCCCTGGGGAATTCTACCAGACATTTAAAGCAGAGATAATACCTATCCTTCTCAAGCTGTTCCAAAAAATAGAAAGGGAAGGAAAACTTCCAGACTCATAATATGAAGCCAGCATTACTTTGATTCCCAAACCACACAGAGACCCAGCAAAAAAAGAGAACTACAAGCCAATATCCCTGATGAATATGGATGCAAAAATTCTCAACAAGATACTAGGAAATCGAATTCAACAGGATATAAAAAGAAATATTCACCATGATCAAGTGGGATTCATTCCTGGGTGCAGGGCTGGTTCAACATTCGCAAATCAATCAACGTGATATATTACATTAATAAAAGAACCATATGATGCTGTCCATCGATGCAGAAAAAGCATTTGACAAAATTCAGCATCCTTTCTTGATAAAAACCCTCGAGAAAGTCGGGATAGAAGGAACATACTTAAATATCATAAAAGCCATTTATGAAAAGCCCACAGCTAATATCATCCTCAATGGGGAAAAACTGAGAGCTTTCCCCCTGAGATCAGGAACACGACAGGGATGTCCACTCTCACCGCTGTTGTTTAACATAGTGTTGGAAGTCCTAGCATCAGCAATCAGACAACAAAAGGAAATCAAAGGCATCCAAATTGGCAAAGATGAAGTCAACCTTTCACTTTTTGCAGATGACATGATATTATACATGGAAAACCCAACAGACTCCACCAAAAGTCTTCTAGAACTGACACATGAATTCAGCAAAGTTGCAGGATACAAAATTAATGTACAGAAATCAGTTGCATTCTTATACACTAATAATGAAGCAACAGAAAGACAAATAAAGAAACTGATCCCATTCACAATTGCACCAAGAAGCATAAAACACCTAGGAATAAACCTAACCAAAGATGTACAAGATCTGTATGCTGAAAACGATAGAAAGCTTATGAAGGAAATTGAAGAAGATACAAAGAAATGGAGAAACATTCCATGCTTATGGATTGAAAGAATAAGTATTGTTAAAATGTCAATATTACCCAAAGCTATCTACACATTCAATGCAATCCCAATCAAAATTGCACCAGTATTCTTCTCGAAGCTAGAACAAGCAATTATAAAATTTGTATGGAACCACAAAAGACCCTTAATAGCCAAAGTAATACTGAAGAAGAAGACCAAAGTGGGAGGCATCACAATCCCAGACTTTACCCTCTAGTACAAAGCTGTAATCATCAAGATAGCATGGTATTGGCACAAAAACAGACACATAGACCAATGGAATAGAATAGAGACTCCAGAATTGGACCCACAAAAGTATGGCCAACTAATCCTGGACAAAGCAGGAAAGAATATCCAATGGAAAAAAGACAGTCTCTTTAACAAATGGTGCTGGGAGAACTGGACAGCAACATGCATAAGAATGAAACTAGAACATTTTCTTACACCATTCACAAAAATAAACTCAACATGGATGAAGGACCTGACTGTGAGATAGGAAACCATGAAAACCCTAGAGGCGAAAGCAGGAAAAAACTATCTGACCTCAGTTGCAGCAATTTCTTGACACACCTCTAAAGGCAAGGGAATTAAAAGCAAAAATGAACTATTGGGACCTCATGAAAATAAAAAGCTTCTACACTGCAGACGCAACAATCAAGAAAACTAAAAGACAACCAACGGAATGGGAAAAGATATTTGCAAATGACATATCAGTCAAAGGGCTAGTATCCAAAATCTATAAAGAACTCACCAAACTCCACACCTGAAAAACAAATAAGCCAGTGAAGAAATGGGCAGAAAACATGAAGAGATACTTCTCTAAAGAAGATATCCAGATGGCCAACAGGCACATGAAAAGATGCTCAACGTCACTCCTCATCAGGGAAATACAAATCAATACCACACTGAGATACCACCTCACGCCAGTCAGAGTGGCTAAAATGAACAAATCAGGAGACTATAGATGCTGGCAAGGATGTGGAGAAACGGGAACCCTCTTGCACTGTTGGTGGGGATGCAAACTGGTGCAGCTGCTCTGGAAAACCGTGTGGAGGTTCCTCAAAAAATTAAAAGTAGATCTACCCTATAACTCAACAATAGCACTGCTAGGAATTTACCCAAGGGATGCAGGAGTGCTGATGCACAGGGCACTTGTACCCCAATGTTGATAGCAGCACTTTCAACAATAGCCAAATTATGGAAAGAGCCTAAATGTCCATCAAATGATGAATGGATAAAGAAATTATGGTTTACATACACAATGGAATACTACTTGGCAATGAGAAAGAATGAAATATGGCCTTTTGTAGCAACGTGGGTGGAACTGGAGAGTGTGATGCTAAGTGAAATAAGTCATACAGAGAAAGACAGATACCATATGTTTTCACTCTTAGGTGGATCCTGAGAAACTTAAGACCATGGGGGAGGGGAAGGGGAAAAAAAAAGTTAGAGAGGGAGGGAGCCAAACCATAAGAGACTCTTAAAAACTGAGAATAAACTGAGGGTTGATGGGGGGTGGGAGAGAGGGGAAGGTGGGTGATGTGCATTGAGGAGGGCACCTGTTGGGATGAGCACTGGGTGTTGTATGGAAACCAATTTGACAATAAATTTCATATTAAAAAAAAAAGAAATAGGGAAATGTGTGTAGCTAGATCAGAACAGGCAAAAGGGAGAGTGTTAGGAGAGGACAGAGAGGTAATGAACAGAGGTAGCATACTGCCAAAGAAATTACCAAGTGTCCTCCAGCAAATACCAAGAGAAGCCTAAGGAAGAGGTAACCATTTCCTGCAATTCTTACTAAATCAATATTTAAATTTCAAGGCTATTTGAATCAAAAGCCTACCATGGACTTTCCCTGGATGGGGGAAGGGGGGAAGCTGCTCTTAAAATTGACAAATGTTAATCTGTGTAAACAGTACTTACAACAGTACCTGGCACATACTGCGGTGTGTTAGCTATTGATATGAACACTGCAAGACTGCAAACAATCTCAGTGTTTATTGATAGGAAACTGGTTAAATAAATTATGGTTGACTCACAATGTAGAAGTAAAAGATGAAGAAATGTTTTCTATGAAAGTATCTCAAGACATACTGTTTAGTGGGAAAAAACAGGTACAGAGCAATGTGTACAGGATTTAATATTTGTATTAAAAATAAGAGAAACAAGAATAAGCTTTTTAAAAACCTTTCTTGTAAATCTATAGAAGTATATCAGAAAGGCATGGATGGGAGAAGTGGAGGAAGATTTTTCATTGTATGCCTTTTTGATATAAAGTTATGTGAATGTATTACCTGTTCAAAAATAAAAATTTTAAAGCAATTTCAGGTAGACTAAAAATGGAAATTTAATAAGAAAAATCCTAAATTTTAGAAAACAAAAATAAGTATATTTATGACGTCAGAAAAAGGCAAAATGCACAAAGCATAGGGAAAGTATTGATCAATTTGACTACATTAAATAATTTTAAACTTAAAGGGGTGCCTGGGTGGCTCAGTTGGTTGAGCCTGCCAATTCGTCTCAGGTCATGTCTCATGGGTTCGAGCCCCATGTCAGGCTTCATTCTGAGGGTGCAGAGCCAGCCTCAGATTCTCTGTCTCCCTCCCTCTCCACTCTTCCCCTGCTCTCTCTCTCTCTCTCTCTCTCTCTCTCTCTCTCTCTCTCAAAATAAAATAAATAAACATTAAAAAATTTTTAACTTGGGGTACCTGGGTGCCTCAGTGGGTTAAGCGTCCAACTTCAACTCAGGTCATGATCTCATGGCTGGTGAGTGGAGCCCTGCGTCAGGCTCTGTGCTGACAGTTCAGAGCCTGGAGCCTGCTTCGGATTCTGTCTCCCTCTCTCTGCCCCTCCCCCATTCATGCTGGGTCTCTCGCTCTCTCTTTTTCTCTCTCTCAAGACTAAATAAACATTCCAATTTTTTTTTAATTTTAACCTTATGAACAATAAAAATCCTCATATAATTAAAATATAACCCTTAGACTGAGAAAAGATATTGTAAAACATAACTGACAAAATTAGCACAGATTAACAAGAAAAATATAAATAACTCCATGCAAAAATAAGCAAATGACACGAAAAAGCAATTCAGAGAATACATCTCAATGGTTAAAAAATATGAAAAGATGTTTAGTATCACTAGTAAACCTGAAAATGTATATTAAAACAACATACCCACCAGACTGGCAAAAACGTAAGGTCTAACAAAATGGGATGGTGACAAGTATTTGGGAAAATGTGAATGATTCTATAATGTGGTGGGAGTGTGAATTAGCACCACTTAGCAAAGTAAGTCAGAGTTCTCAACTGCAAGCAAAAGAAACTAAATGGCTAATTTAGACAGAAAACGTGTTTGTTTATTGAAAAAATATTGAGAAGTTTACAGATTTCCACAAAACTTGGATAAACAGGTTTGAAAAAATTAGGAACAAAGGAATGCTCTGCTGACAGTCCAGAGCTAATTTCATGCCAGTGAACCAGCCTGGGGAGCCATGCATGCCTCTAGCATGCACAATTTCTTGTGTCACTAGCTTCAATGTCAGCAATCTGAGTGGGGGCAGGGAACGGGGGCTATGTGCTTGGCCCAGCTTCAGTCACAGCCCTGTGCTCTAGCCACCCAAGGGGCTAGCAAACTATCACACACTTCAGCTTCTGTAATGGGAGGCGAGCTCTCCCTCCTATGAAGTCCTACAATAGGAACTTCCTCAAATATAGGGAAGAAGGTTCAGAGTCAAGGCAGCCAAAAAGTACCAAATGTCTTTAGAAGAGAACAATCTACTCCATGACTACTAATTCCATTTCTAAGTGTAAACCCTACACATTTTTCTACATGTATACAAGAAAATATTTACTCATATATCCATTGCCACATTGTCTCCATAAGGGAAAAATGGGAAGGAACCCAAATTCATTCATTAGCAAGTAAATGGATAAATGGTTTACTCATACCATAGAATACTATGTAGTAATTAAATGAATGAACAAGATCTATATGTATCAACATGAATAAATCCTTGAAGAAAGTGGTGACTAAAGAACACAGTTGCAGAAGAATATACAGTATGATACTAAGAAAGTGGTGACTAAAGAACACAGTTGCAGAAGAATATACAGTATGATACTATTTACATAAAATATAACCACATATAAAATTATAGTAAATATTTAGAAATGTATGTAATAAAATTATAAATACATGCAGGAATGATACATAGCTACTTTAGCACATACTTTTGGGAAAAAGAAAGGGGTTAGGGTAGTTTTTTTTTAAGTTTTTTTAGGTTTATTTATTTATGTTCACGAGGGGGAGGGGCAGAAAGAGAGGGAGAGGAGTGGGGCAGGGGGTGGGGGGAGACTGGATCTCACAAACCTTGAGATCATGAGCCACCCAGGCACCTCTAGGGTAATTTTAACTATAACATTTTAATCCTTTTTAAAAAAGCAAATTTGGGGCGCCTGGGTGGTTCACTTGGTTAAGTGTCCAATTCTTGATTTCGGCTCAGGTCATGATCCCAGCATTGTCGGATGGAGCCCTGGCTTGGGCTCTGCACCAAGCATGGAGCCTGTTCGAGATTCTCTCTCTCTCTCTCTCTCTCTCTCTCTCTCTCTCTCTCTCTCTCCCCCTCCCTCCCTCCCTCCCTGCCTCCCTCCCTCCCTCCCTCTGCCTCTCTCTCCCATTTGTGCTCTTTCTCTTTCTCAAAATAAATAAAATGAAAAAAGTTTTTAAGGCAAATTTGGAAAATATTAATATTGGCATAGTGAACAGTGTCAGTTTTACCCAGATCCTCTTTGATCCCTTAGCGACCTCAATAAATCAGTTATACACAACTTTCGGTCTCAGGTCTGCCTCTGGGGAACCTGATAAGACCATCTATGAATACAAGCTCCTAACTCCTCCAACATATGTCCATAACTCTACCCTCCCTTTGTTACTTATGGGTGAATGTGTATGTTCAGATCTAAGGTCAAATTCTCTACCTGCATACCAAATCCCAGCCCTCTCACATATTCAAGGACATCACTGCAAGAGTTGTCTTCTTTCTAGTTTTACCAGGTTTGCCTTCTTTACTAAAATTTTCCAAAGAATACAAACATACTGTAAATGCCACTATCTTTAATGACAACAACCAACAAAAATTCTCTAGATCCAATTCCACTTCCTGCCATTACTCCATGTGTTTGCTCCTTTATACCACAAAAATCTTTGATAAAATTGTCTAAATTTGTTATCTCCAATTTCTCTCTTCCCACTTACTCTTGAAACTCATTCAATTCAGATTTTCATTCCTTCCATTCCTCCAAACGTGTTCTTGTCATGGTCACCAATGATTTTCATCTTGCTAAATCAACAGTCAATTTCTGGTCCTCAGTTCACAGCATTGGACACAGTTGATCACTTCCTCCATATTGAAACACTTTCTTCTTTGTTATAATACAAATTTGGATTGTTGTTTAGCAACTACTTATTTTCTTCATCCTTCTACTGTGGGGATTCCTTTTTAAAGTTTTGGTCAGAGGACATGACACTTCATGTGGAAAACCCAAAAGATTCCACCAAAAAACTGCTAGAACTGATATATGAATTCCACAAAGTCATAGAACAAAAAAATCAATGTACAGAAATCTATGACATTTCTATACATCAATAATGAAGCTACTGAAAGAGAAATCAAGGAATGGATCCCATTTACAATTGCACCAAAAACTAAAATACATAGCAATAAACTAAACGAAAGAGGTGAAAAATCTATACACTGAAAACCATAGAAAACTTAGGAAAGAAATTGAAGACACCAAAAAAATGGAAAAATATTCCATGCTCATAATTGCAAGAACAAATACTATTAAAATGTCGATACTACCCAAAGCAATCTACATATTCAATACAATACCTATCAAAGTAAACCTGCATTCTTCACAGAGCTAAAACAAACAATCCTAAAATTTGTATAGAACCATAAAAGACCGTGAATAGCCAAAGCAATCCTGAACCAGAAAACCAAGGCTGGAGGCATCATACTCCCAGACTTCAAGATGTACTATGAAGCTGTAATCATCAAGACAGGATGGTACTGGCACAGAAACAGGCACTCAGGTCAATGGAACAGAATAGGAACCCAGAAGTGGACCCACAAACGTATGGCCAACTAATCTTTGACAAAGCAGAAAAGAATATCCAATGGAAAAAAGACAGTCTCTTCAGCAAATGGTGTTGGGAAAACCGGACAGTGACTTGTAGAAGAATGAACCTGGACCACTGTCTTACACCATATGCAAAAATAAACTCAAAATGGATTAAAGACCTCAATGTAAGACAGGAAGCCATCAAAATCCTCGAGGAGAAAACAGCCAAGAACCTCTTTAACCTCGGCCGCCACAACTTTTTACTCAACATGTCTTTGGAGGCAAGGGAAACAAAAGCAAAAAGTGAATTATCATAAAGATAAAAAGGCTCTGCATGGCGAAGGAAACAATCAATAAAACTAAAAGGCAACTGGTGGAACGGGAGAAGATATTTGCAAATGACATATCAGATAAAGGGTTAGTATCCAAAATCTATAAAGAACTTAACAAAACTACACCCAAAAAACAAATAATCCAGTGAAGAAATGGGCAAACAGGTGCCTAACAAACACATGGAAAAAAAATGCTCAACATCACTCATCATCAGGGAAATGCAAATCAAACCACAATGAGATACTGCCTCACACCTGTCAGAATAGCTAATATTAACAACTCAGGCAACAAGAGATGTTGGCAAGGATGAGGAGAAAGAGGAACCCTTTTGCACCGCTGGTGGGAATGCAAACTGGTGCAGCCACTCTGGAAAACAGTATGGAGTTTCCTCAAAAAATTAAAACTAGAACTACCCTACGACCCACTAATTGCACTACTAGGTATTTATCCAAAGGATACAGGTGCGCTGTTTTAAAAGGACACATGTACCCCGATGTTTGTAGCAGCACTATCGACAATAGCCAAAGTATGGAAGAACCCAAATGTCCATTGATGGATTAATGGATAAAGAAGAGATACACACCACATCTTCTTTATCCATTCATCAGTCCATGTGTATATTTATGTGTGTGTGTGTGTGTGTGTGTGTGTGTGTGTGTGTGTGTGTAGGAATATTACTCGGCAATCAAAAAGAATGAAAGCTTGCCATTTGCAACTACATGGATGGAACTAGAGTGTATTATGCTAAGCAAAATTAGTAAGTCTGAGAAAGACAGTTATCATATGACTTCACTTATATGGGGGAATTTAAGGGACAAAACAGGCGAACATAAGGGAAGCGAAGCAAAAATAATATAAAAACAGGGAGGGGCACGAACCACAAGACACTCTTAAATAAAGGCAACAAACTGAAGGTTTCTGGAGGGGTTGTGGGTGGGGAATGGGCTAAATTGGTAAGGGGCATTAAGGAAGACACTTGTTGGGATGAGCACTGGGTGCTATATGTAGGGGATGAACCACTGGATTCTATTCCCGAAACCATTATTGCGCTATATGCTAACTAACTTGGATGTAAAATTAAAGAAAACAATTAAAAATACATACATACATACATACATACATAGCTGAACAAATTGAAAAGTCAACAACTCTTTTGAGATCTGTAAAAGAAATGGAGTCACATGGCAAACTGCTGCCCCTAAAATTGGAGAGACAGGCAGATACAATCACAATCACAACTTATCAGAGCAGACAAGCCACAGACTGGCAGAAAATGTTTGCAAAAACATATCTTATAAAGGACTGTTACCTGAAACATAAAAAGAACTCTTAAAACTCAACAAAAAGAAAATAATCTGTTTAAAAGTTGGACGAATACTTTAATAAGTACCCTACTGAAGAAGATACACAGATGGCAAATAAGCATATGAAAAATGTTCCATGCCATATGTCATCAAAAAGAAGTAAAAATTAAAAGAGCAATGAGATACCATCACACACTTATTAGAATGGCCAGAATCCAGAAGACTGACAACACCAAATGTTGATGAGGCTATGGAGTAACAGGAACTCTCATTCATTGCTGGTGAGAATGCAAAATGACACTTTGAAAGACAGTTTGATAGTTTTTTACAAAACTGAACATACTCTTACCAGAAATTGTGCTCCTTGGTATTTACCGAAAGGAGTTGATACTAATGTTCACACAAAACCTTGCACATGGATGTGTATAGAAGCTTTATTCATAACTGCTAAAACTTGGAAGTAACCAAGATGTCCTTCAATGAGTGAATGGGTAAATAAACTGTGGCATATCCAGATGGATTATTATTCTGTTCTAAAGAAAAAAAGAGCTATCAAGTCATGAAAAGACATGAGAGGAAATTTAAATACACCTTATTAAGTGAAAGAAGCCAACCTGAAAGGCTACCTACTGTATGATTCCAACTATATGGCATTCTGGAAAAGGCAAAATTATGGGGAATAGTAAAAAGATCAGTGGTTGTCAGTGGTTAAGGAGAAGGCAAGGATGAATAGGTGGAGCACAAAGATCTTTAGAGCAGTGAAACTACTCTGTATGATACTATATTGTGGATACATGTCCTTATACATTTGTACAAACCCATAGAATATACATACCAAAAGTAAACACAAATGTAAACTATGAACTTTAGGTACTAACATCTGTCAGTGTAAGCTCATCAACTGTAACAAATGTATCCCTCTTGAGGGGATATGGGAGAGGCTATGCATGAGTGGGGACAGGAGGTAGATGGGAAATTTCTACCTTCTGCTCAATTTTGCTCAATACTGCTGTGACATAAAAGTGCTCTAAAAAAATAAAATAAAATAAAATAAAATTTCAGTCAGGGGATGTCACTTCTTTACTAAAAAATGCTTCCCTTAACTCTTTGACCTCATTTATTACTAATGTCCTCACTTATCCCATTTCAACCACTCTGGCCTCCTTCCTATTCTGTGAACATGAATATCTCAGGCACCCTCATGCCTCAGGGCCTTTAGCCTTGCTGTTCCACTGACTAGAATGCTGTTACCAAGGTAAACACACAGGCTGGTCACCTCACCTCCTTAAAATTTGGACTCAAATGCCTCCTTCCATTGAAGCCTTCCCTAACCGCTTTATCTTCAAATCCCCTCCTCTTTCCCTCTTAATTTTTCTTCATCACAGTTATCATAACATGAACACTACATATTTTATTTATCATCTACAGTCTCCAATTAGAATGAATGTACATTCTACAAGAAGAGAGGATATTTTTCCATGTGTTATCCTGTGTGTTGAATCTTCAGGGCGTGGAATGTAGCAGTACTCAATAAACATCTGTTAAATGAAAGAATCTGTTTGACATTCTACATATTTGAAGTTTCATAAATATATACAGATATTTAGAGAAAGACTATCTAGAAAGATAGACTCAAAGGGAAATACAATTAAGCAACTGTCTCCAATTCACAAAGGAATTTTACAAATCTAAACTATATTTATTCATGTTTTTATTATGAAAGCAGAGTTTTTCTACAAAGAGGGAGAAATCTTCAGTTCCCTTGACTTCAACATTCTCATTTTGCGTTCCTTTCAACGGTTACTATGTAGGTTCTCAACATTTTACATAAAACATTCAAAACCTCTTGTTCAATGCAAGATTAGGGTTAGTCATGGAAGGCAAACTTGCTATGTAAGGAAAATATGCTTCTGGCCCACTGAATGTTCTCCTTACCCAATATACCTGGTGGTCTGTATCCTTTGTCGATTCAATTCTTGAAACTTACAGCACAAACAGACCAGCTTGGCTCAGGACTGCAACCTGTCAGGCTATGTTTCAGGTTTCTAGAAGACAACTCAATTCCGGTTCATGGTTTTGCCTAACTTCTTCCCACTCCTATTTTGCCTCCCAGCTACCGATGCCCCGATCCCAAAACTCAACAAAGGTTAAGAAGATCGTAACTAGACACAAGGCTAGACAAGTTAAAAAATAATTGAGCGCGCATACACACGCCCTGCATTCTCCTCATCTCACTCCCCAAGCCCACAGCGGCGGATAAGGAGAAACCAGTTTGCTAGACTTTGTTCTTTGCAGTGACTAATCAGGAAAAAAGTTAATTTAGATTTTATATTTGCTCCCCACTGCTCTAAAACCCCCCTCAACTCCCCAATATTTGCAGCAATTTTTGCCAGTTTCTTACTAAGCAGGGATGGAGTTGATCCAAATTGGGCTTCTCGCCGTGGTGGCCTCCATTTTAAATAGGAGTTGACCCTCCCAGTAGCTTTTTCAGGAGCGGGGATTCCTTCTTTTCTCCCTCTCTCCACTCCAGCCTGACCGGGACCAGGTTTCCTCTTCTCACATTTTTCTACAACTCATTCCTGAGTCATGCATGACGACAACTTTCACACTATTTATGTCACGCCTCGAGATGACCTCAAGGGATGGCATCGGTGCTCAAAAAGAAACATAACAGTCCAAAGGCCAGAACCCGTACTCCAAAGTGGCCCGCGGGGCTCCGAGGGTCTGGGCGCTGAGGCGGGCGGAGGCGGGGCGCTCGTTCCCGGATGGCGGCTGGCTCCTCCTTCCCGCCCCTCGCGGGTACCTGGCGGCGGCGGGCGGGGGCGGTGCTGCGCGGCGTCACGCGGCGGGGTGGGAGAGCGGGCAGGTGACATCCCGGCGGCCTCCTCCCCTTTTCCAGCTCTGTCGGCGGCCGGAGCAGCAGGGGCCGCTGTGAGGAGCTCTGCGCTCGCGCCGCCGCCCGCCGCCGCCCTCTGCTCCCGCGCGCGCCTTGCCGCTTCGTCTCCGCTCTCCGTGGGGTGAGTGCCGGACTCCCAGCCCCTGCGCTGGGACCAAACTTTTCCGGGGTGCGGAGAAGAGATGGGGGAAGGGAGAGAGACCCCGCCGGCAGGAGTCCGGAGCAGCCGGATGGAGGAACCTGGGCGCAGCGCGCGGCGGCGGGATCCGGGTGCGGGAAACCCGGGAGCGTGGCCAGGCCCTCCCCGGGCTGTGTGCAGGCGCTTCGGAAGTTCTCGAACCGCGGCCTGTGGGCGCAGAGAGAGAAGGCCCTTCCCGCGGGAGGGCGGGTCCGCCGCGCTCACCTGCGCGCTCCATGGGAGCCCCCCGCCGCCCCGGCATCCCAGAGGGCCGGTGCTCCCGGGCCGCCCCAGGGCTCTGAGCTTCCCCGAGCGCTCCCTGCGGGCGGGGACCCTGGTGCTCCGGGCGGGAGGGCAAAGGTGCTCGCCCCTGGGACTGGAGGGACCTCCTCGACCTTGGCCACCGAGGTCACTTTCCCAGCTCCGGGCTCTGACCTCCCTAGCCGCAGCCCCCCCCCCCCCGCCCCCCCATTACCGGAATTCCCGAGCCCCTTTCTTACTGGTTCCTTCCCGTCTGGGGCGCTTTTGTGTCCTTGAGGTCGGAATGAACTTGGGGGGGGGGGTGCTGCTCTCGCAGCGGGGAGCTGCCTCTTTGGCTCTCTGAGCTGCACGGTGTCCCAGCGACTGCTGCTGGTTGAGGAGGGTGATGACTACTGAGCCATAGAACAGTACGTGCTGGAGATGGAGATGGGAAAGCCTGTTGTTTCATCTTCTAGGGTATCGTTGGTTGGGAAATTGCCCGTCCCCCCTCCCCCCCCATCAGCCAGCGCTGATTCAAAGTTACCGGATGCCGAGCGAGCGCTCCTTCGAGCTCCTGGGGAGCCGGGACAGGAAGGATCCGGTCTTACACCTGTCCACCTCCCTGTGTGGTAGGAGAAACAAGTCCCACTCCCACTCAAGAATAGTTTTGGCGAGCCAAACCTTTCCCCTCTTGCTGAGCTATCCCCTCAGAAAGCATTTTCACTTAACCGTATGCTCACAGGTTACTTTTTGTTTCACAGCTCGATTTTTTTGTTTAACCGCCGTGGAAGAATCATCCATACTTTGTGATTGCCTTTGCCTTCTTACTGCTCACTCGCTTATTAATTCCCTTACTTTGTAATTCCTGCTCCTACTGCTGACCAGAAATTGTTGTCCCCGAGGTCGCTGAGGACTAGAAAAAAATCTTTTCCCCTCAACGGCAGACATTTATCGAGTGTTTTTGTGCCAGGCACTGTTTAAAACTTTCATTAACTCGTAATCCTCACCACAATCCTGTGAGGTAAAATTATTATGTTATCTCACTTTATGGATGAGGGAATGAATATTTGGTATCTTGCTCAAGGACTCTCAAGTAGCAGGAGAGGATTCCAACTCCGGGGCTCAGGACCAGCACTGGGGTAACCACTGTGCATACTGCCTCGCCTAGAATTCCTTTCTTCCTCCTTATTTCCTGAAGTCCTGAGCTCCTTGAAGCATCACTGATCAGGTTCTCAGTCTCACATTCCCTCTTGCATGACTTCGGACTAGTTTAGGTTCTTTTTTATTTTATTTATCATTATTATCATTATTTTTTTAGAGATTTCACAGAGCCTTGTTACTTTAGTTATCGCCTCTAGTTAGCTGCCTTAAGATTCTGTGCTTTCCATGTATCTTACTCAGTTTTAGAGTAGCATCTGTCAGTTTATATTGTAATATTCCTTGTGGACTTGCCCTGTTTTGCCTCAAAGCATTTCTAGTTAACATCATTTATGTCACGGGCCCCATCATTATCCTAGTCACTCAGGTGCAAAATTCAGCAGTCCTGTCTCATATCACCTCTCTCCCAATCATGATGTATCTCGTCAACTTCTACAATGTCTCTTCCTTCTAGCTTTCATCGAACCTTACCCCCTCCCCAGCCCTTCTTCCCTAGTCTCCTCCTTCACGACCTCTGAACACTCATTCATCACTTATCATATGTCACTTTCTCCAGTTGGGTATCTTATAAATGTTCCACATCTACAAAAAATATTGTAAGCAGCTTAGGACATTAAATATTCAGGCCTTACAATTAGTAGTTACTTGCTAAATGTTTGCCACATATGATGCAATGTGAATTACGGTAGCACACAGGTGGGCCAGGTTTTACAGGGTGTGAAGAAGCTTACATTGGTAGACATGGAGGAACTGGCAAGCATCCTGGAGGGGGAGGACAGCTTCTGGTGACTTAGTTGCTGCAGCTAGGAGGAACCCAGTTATCCTGAGTAAGCACTACAGTTAGAAGTGTGGAAGTAGGAGCATATCCGCAGAGAATGATGAATCCTATTCTTAGCAAAACACGACAGGAACCAACCACAGTAAATTACAAAAAAAAAAAAAAAAGTCATCTTTATTGTAAAATATAACACATACCTAAAAATGCACAAAACATAAATGAGATTACCACAGTAGACATATTTAGTAGTAGAATAACTGTCTTATTCTGGTAGGAGATATGATGGTAGTGGGATGAGACTGCAGACATGCCTAATAGGAACCTGTTCCCAAAACTTCTGTATAAGGTAATGTGAGCCTGAACTAGTCCCAAGAGGAGCTGTTTGGAAAGAGTTGGCTGTGCCTACATAGGTTTGAGGTGAGAAGACAAAACCAAGAAGGTACCTAAATGGTAAGAAAAGGGAACCAATGAGAGTTTTGAGCCACTGAGCATAATTCTACCAAAATGGATATTTTGTGATTTTTGCCTTTGTTTCTCTCCATTTTTTCTATGCATGTTTTCCTACATCATAGTACATGTAGAATTTTAGTATTCTTTGATTTTAATGTAATACCTAGTAAGCATTTTTCATCTTATCCGATTTCCCAAATTCCTATTGTTTGTGTCATATTCTAGCAACTGTAATGTGATTTCATAAATTAATCCTCTATTGTTGATCAGGTGCACTAAACAACACTTATAAATCTAAGTTGTAGCAATACTTACTTTGGCAGATATGTCACTTTATAAACTGGAGTTTGTTTGTTTATGTCAGACATTGGAATGTATGTAAAAGAAAACCCATGTCCTCAGATAATTTGTAGTTGAATGGAAGAAATAGGACTTTCCCAAGTATGTTAACTGGTTATTCTTCTTGGTGTCCTATGTGTGCAAACATCAGTTTTAGGATATGTTAGAATGTTGTTTACCAAACAAGTAACTTTGGAGACTCTGTATATGTATTAGTGTATTAAATTGAGAACTAACCTTGAATTTCAGTACAACACGTCATAGAGCATGCAAAGAAGCATGCCATGAATACATTTTGAGAGCAGACTGTATCTCACATGTGTTTCTGAGATACTCATCCAATTTGGACCACTCACAAGTTATGAAAAAGTTGAAAACTAATGCAAATTTGGCACTTTATAAGACTGGTCTTCTAAAAAAAAGTTGAGATTTCTAATTATTCCTAATTTACTGAAATATATTAAAAGCGCACATGTTATTACATTGGGAAGTAAAACTATCCATTTAGTTAATGATAGAAGTAGCCACACCATCATAAATATTTCTAAACAGGCTATTACTCAGATGCACTAAGTTACTGTATAACGTATAACATAAGTCTGCCAGGTGAAAGGCAGATTTTCATCTCTCTTGAGAAGCAGCCTCACAGCCCTCAAACAACAGCTACCTACCTTCTTTGTCCTCTCTAATACAAGGTAATAGAGATAAATCTGGCCCAAAGTAGGGAGTTTCAGAAGTTGTGTGTTCAGTAAACATTTAAATGA
The DNA here is from genome assembly GCF_027475565.1 of Acinonyx jubatus. Classification (NCBI taxonomy): domain Eukaryota; kingdom Metazoa; phylum Chordata; class Mammalia; order Carnivora; family Felidae; genus Acinonyx; species Acinonyx jubatus. The sequence continues at coordinate 127,111,753 of NC_069380.1, read as the reverse complement.
GTGTCAGTTTTGTGTCAGGCAAGGTGAGCAGCAGAATGCTAAAGCCAGGCCAGGTCTGTGTGAGATGCAGAGAGGCAAACAGTTCCAGTACAGTGTGAAAAACTGTGAGAAACACAGAGTGTTGGAGAAGTCACATGGAGGAAGGCAGACAAAATCATGCTCCTGAGCTAAAAGAAGGAAGAGTGTTAGGGCAGCAGAGAAATGAGATGAAGGCAGGAAATCACATTCAGGCTGAGAGAATGCAGATGCTGTGCTGAAATTGGAAATACTATAAAACAACTGCAGAGGAGTGTATGAGGTGAGGTGAGGTTGCTAAGAGCCTTGTTGGACCTGAAGGATTTGGAGTTTATCCTAAAATCAGTGGGGAGCCATTGAAAATGTTCAAGGAAGTGAGGGACCTGTTCACATTTGAATTTTAAAAGCATCCCTCTGGCATTTGCAACTTCACCTTTCTGAAAGCTCTCCTCCTCCCCCTGTTGGAGGCTTTATCTCTCTTCTCTACCTGATTGCTATCTCGTAGCTCATTTCTCTTTGGAAAGGACAGCCACCAACATTGTTTCCGCTTGATATCTTGCTTATGTTCTGTTTGCATAACAATTTTGGAACAGAAAGTAAGCTTTCATCGGTGTCCTTGTGCTGCATGTTTATAAAATACCCAATCTTGCAGTTCAGTTTTAAATCTTTTATTGACAGTTACGAGATGAAACATTTTGGCATCTTTTAGGTATCAGTAATAGTTGCAGCAAAGCACTTTTCATGCATTTGCTCATGAATCCTCTGAAGCTGGCAAGATCTGCACCATAATTCTCGTAGTATACATGAGTGCAGGAGAGTGAAGAAAGGTACTCAGTATACACTGTTGGAAGTATGCAGCCAGGATTTGAACCCAAGTAAAATTACAATGTTTAGCTTCTTCCCACTTTGCATATTGACTCTGTGGATTGCTATTTTAGAGGGTACCTGAGACAGTAGAGTTCTGATATCATATGGTACTTTGGTGAGGGCATAAGTGCAATCACAAAGAAAAACCTGATTTAGACTTTCTGGGTCAGTGGTAGAAGAGAAAACTAGAAAAAGAGGGTTGACTAGTAGCTCCTCATTTAAATACAGCCTGTCCTCCTTCCTGTCCCAGCTTCCTGGGTTTTGTCTTAATAACACCTTTGTGATTTTTTTGTTTATTATAATCAAATGACAGAACAGGGACAGTGAAGGCTGCTCATATTTTTTATTATTATTATTATTATTATTATTATTATTATTTTATTTTTAGAGAGAGTGTGTACATAAGCAGGGAAGAGGGGCAGAGAAAGAGAGACAATCTTAAGCAGGCTCCATGCTCAGCATTGAGGCTGATGTGGGGCTTGATCCCATGACACTGGGATCATGACCTGAGCCAAAAGCAAGAGTCAGACATTCAACCGACTGAACCACCCAGGAGCCCCTAAAGGGTGCTCATATTTAAGGATGACTTAACCCTAGGTCTGTCCAAGGGCTTCTCTGCCCAATCCCCTTCTTTCTTGTCTTTTTCTTGCCTTCTCTCGGCAGGTAGTGCTGTGTTGGATTCTGTGGGTTAAAAAGATTTGTATCTCAGAAACAAATAAACAAACTAATGCTGATCTCACATTTTAATCCCTCTGATGTTTTTCATTCAGTTATCTAGAAGGCACATGCTTATACCTTCAGTCTCTGAAATTCTAACAGGTGTGTCTTTAACTTGAAGCAAGGTGGGAGGCAGAAGTAACATTCCTAGGAAACCAGAGTCCAGATACTGATTATTCAGTAGCTTAGGGTGAGTTCCTGAGTAAATGTTGAAAAGTTGAAAAATAAAGCTGCAGGAACTACTAATCATTGTTTAAAGGGAGGGAAAAAAAATGTCTAGTAGATACATTTAACATTAAGTATAGCTAATATTTCTTTAAAAATACTAGGTTGAACGTGGGCACTTGCCATTGCTCTAGGTAAAAGAGTTAGATGTTGGCAATTGCATATAGTTTATCCTAATACAAAGACAATCCTCTTAACATCTAACCTTTTGAGCCAATCAGCCAAGCCTACACTCTTCATTTTCCCAGAAAGTAGGTTGAGTGCAGCGTGTTCATTTTTACAACTGCTGGGTTACTGTCTCAACAGTATTTATCATAAGCCTGTTGGTGGCAGTTACACGTGTTATTATGATTAGATCATTTAAATATCAGTAATAGTCATGTAAATCTATGAAACATGAGTGCAAAAGAAGAGTATTGGTTTCTGTGAAAGGAATGTTGAATTGTTTAAAAAAAATTTTTTTTTTAATGTTTATTTTAGAGAGAGAGAGAGACAGAGTGTGAGCAGAGGGAGGGGCAGAGAGAGGGAGACACAGAATCTGAAGCGGGCTCCAGGCTCGGAGGTGTCGGCACAGAGCCTGATGTGGAGCTTGAACTCACGAACTGTGAGATCATGACCTGAGCCGAAGTTGGAGGCTTAATGGACTGAGCCACCCAGGTGCCCGGGAATGTTGAATTCTTTAGAAAGAGTCCATAAAAGTGAGAGACTAAAAAAGTGGGCAGAAAAACTATTAAAAAATTGGAGAGAAAATTATGAAAATTTGGAAGAAAATATCCTGACCTTGCTTTACAAGTTTGTTTTGCTGTTTTGTCTTTGTTTTTTAGTTCTCAATCTACTTAGGAAATTAAAACTAGAAATTGTAGAAAATAAATTCTGAGTGTAGTTAATATAATAAAAATATTGGGGAGGAATTCTTCAAGGAAAATCTTGGAATTACTTTGGGAAATTGGGGAATTAATGCATATTTTTATGTGTTAAGGTAAAGTAAATATGGTGTGTATATAATTTTTTGATTCTTGAGACAACTTTTTTTTATTAACTAACCAGAACCAGTCAAAATTGCTGATGCTGTTAGTCAAACTGTAATAGTTTATGCTGTAGGATAGTGAGTAGTCAGAAGTTTTGCCTCTGTAGATGTTCTTTGGGCCTACTACATTACCAAAGTAAAACTTTGCCATTGGGAATGTAAAAAGCAGGGCACATATAGATTTTTTTCTTTGCTTACCATATTATGAGAATGGCATATAACTCATACTATTTTGAGTTAGGCTTTTAGCAGCCCTATAGCATATGTTTGTATTAGTAATGTGAACCAATATATAGAACCTAGAGTTGATTTCCACCTCCCTTAAGTGACTGCCATAAAAATTGAAAGCAAAAACTGGAAAAAAAGAAAAAAAACCATATTATAGGATTAGCTAGTTTGTTAAACTTAATAAATTCTGTAGTGCTGCTAATCTGAAAGTTGGATTAGGTGAGGTGTAACTTATTCTAGATTCAAATACCAGTTATGGCAGTATAGTAATTAATTTCTTCTGAAGTATTACAAGTTAGTGAAAAAAGACCAAACTTAAATGCAAAAAAATAAAAGTATGGCATTTATTGACTATTTGGTATATGCCAGGCATTGTAAAACATTTTCTATATGCCTTATCTCATGTAATCTGCACAGCAGCCCTACCAGGAAGGTCATTTTGTTCTCATTTTCTAGACGAGGAGACTCATGCCATATCAGAGTTATGCAATGTGTCCTGAGTCATGTGGTTAGTAACAGAACTGGGAATCCAATCCACTTTAGTCTGAACTCTAGCACTCATATGCCTCTGCTCTTACCACTTCATAAGGTAGTACTTTTCATCTGAATTTCTAATATAGGGGTTTTGTTGTTTTGTGGTTTTGGTAAGCCCTTTATTGGAGGGGTGATTCTAGACATGATCAACAGAGAGAGGGGGAGGAGGTAGCTAGGATAGGATGTGTTGGTCAAGATGCTGCTCCTGCCACTGTGGGCAGCTGGGCTTCCCTCAGGGCAGGATACACCTCAGAGTTGTCTTGGCACCTATGGGGAGGAGGTGGAACCTTTATTGGCACATGAGCATGGAGATAATTTCTTAATGACATGTTGAAGTGTTTTAACCTGGAAAGGACCTTAGAGATCATTTAGGCTTCCTCTTTGATAGATGAGGAAACTGGGGCCCATTGAAGCCAAGTTGTTTCGCCAAGGCCGCTAGCTGATTTATCATCCTGGAAGTGGAAACACCTTCTCCTGATCAGACTCCAGGTGCTTTTATAGCTTAGTAGTTATTTTTCTTTGTTAGCCCTAACTCTGATTGGCAATTGCATATAGTTTATCCTAATACAAAGACAGTCCTCATGACATCTAACCTTTTGAGCCAATCAGCTGAGTCGACACTCTTTATTTCCCCAGAAAGCAGGCTGCCTTTACTACTGAATTTTGAAGTTCTTAAGTTGCCCCACCCCATCTTTGTCTGCAAGTAACAACACTGATTATTCCCTACACTTTACTGTAGAATATGAACAAGGCCAGTATTATGTTTCCCCTGTGTTACATGAGGGAGACCTGAAACTCAAACAATATAATGTTGTCCTCAGGCCTGTGTATGTTAAAACCTGACCCTGAACTATGACCGAAGATGTAAAAGAAGAAAAATACATTATCTTAGCAAAGATGACTAAACCTTCCTGGCCAAGCCCTGTTGTCTTATCTAACAATCCTTTCCTGTCCTCATTCTCTTTCCTTAGCCCAAGTCCACGCCCTTTAGGTGGCTGCCTGACAGTCTCAGGGAAGTAGGCATCTGTGGGGCTGGGTAGGGGTGGAATGAGTTGTGCCCATTGCTTTGCTGGGCACCCCCTGAAAAATATGCCGAGTCCCAACCTTTGGCCTTTCATCAACAGACAGAGGAAGGGCTGTTGTTAGTCATCTTCTTATTAACAGGCAAGCATGGACTACAGCAGCTGCTGTTCCTCCTCCTCCTGCCTCTTTGCTTTTATATGTCATGAAAAACTTTTCGCATGCATCATCTCAGTCCTTATTGCAACCCTGTGTGATGTGGGCTTTTAACTGAATTTTAGAAACCAGAAATCTGAGGCTCTGAGAAATTCAAGTGATTTTTGCCAAGGTCACTTGGGTGGCAAGTGGTAAACCTGGATCTGTAATACAGATAATCTAACTATACATCCTGCCACTTGCTGTATTTGGCTTTCGAGTTTATTTTCTCGTGTTTAGAAAAATAGCATGGAAGAGAGCAGGAAATAGGACAGTTGCAAAGTTTGCATGAGATAATGTATAATTTACATTCCACTTTTTTCCAAAAAAGATTTGAAGTTTTCACAATAAGTACCTGAAGACCCAAGCCTACAAGGGGAAAATGTAAGTAATGTAGTTGTGATAAACAGAACACTAAATTTTAACTGTTAGCTGGGAGCTCATATTGAAAAAATAAGAAAATGTTTCCACGACTCTAATGGTTTAGTTTTTTTGAAACAATAAAACAAAAATGTTGTAATATTTTTCCCAGAAATGAATTGTAGAAGGCATTTATCACATTGGTGTTATAAAGAGGATCTTGAATAACTCCATTTATAATACTTGCAATAACAGTTTTGCTAAAGATGCAAAGATATTTTTACATTAGTACTGGCTCTTGATAACTCATTTATTATGGATGTTAATGAAGGTAAACTGTTCGAAAGTATTTCTTCAAAGGCTTGAGGGCTGGACTAATAAGGTCTAGATTCTCATAGTGATAGACAATAGCAACTCACTCAAGGTAGAGCAGGGCATCTTAGCCTGCTGGTCCATGGATGGAATTCAGAAGGTCCATAACTCTCCCAAACATCAAACTTGTTTGTGCATATGTAATCTTCAGGAACATGGCCCATAGCACTGTAGTCTCACAGGATAAAAGCTACTGATTTAGGAAAGACATGAAGTAATACATGTAAAATGCTTGTTAAAATTTAACTGTGTGCATGGAAAAGTATTAGCCTTTAATGTTAATGTTGGAATTAAGCATATAATGTTGGCATGAACCAACTGTGTAGACTTTATCCGTGTTACAAGGATGCAGTTAGTACAGACCGAAAAAAGATACCATCTCCTGCATGTATGGTAGTTTTCATTTCTCTTGTCCTAGTTCTCTAGGAAAAAAAGGCTTCTATTTATTTATGAATTGAATGTTACCTATTTGCTTGGGCTAGACGCTGGAGATGTAAAAATCTAGAAGTCATCTCCTCTCCTCATTTCTATCTTTATTTTATGCCCACATCCAAATTAGCAGCAATTGTGTCAGCTATGTGCACAAAATGTATCCTCAATCTATCTACTTCAATAAACTCCTAATCCTACTGTCTCACTACAATCAATTTTTTACCAGGCAACCAAGTTAATTTTTAAAAACATAAGTCAGATCATGTCACTGCTTTGCTTAAAAGCCTCTGATGAGAGTTTTCAGTTTTGCAAGACGTGGAATTCTAGAGGTAGTTGGTGGCTGTGGTTGCAGAACAATAGGAATGTACTAAATACTGCTGAGCAATACGCCTAAAATAGGCTAGGATGGTAAAGCTTCTGTTATGTGTATTTTACCATAATTTTAAAAAAGGAAAAGAAATAGTTTACTGCAACAACAACAAATAAGCCTCTGATGGTTTCCCTAGATGGACCTAGAATAAAACCCCTACTCTTTAATTTATGCCTCAAGACCTTATGTATCCACTTCCCCAAGGCATCCAGCATCTCTCTCCTTGTGCTCTGCTTTCTGTTCCTCTGACTTAAACTAAGTTTGTTCCTGCCTCTAGGCCTTTGCCTTTGTTGTCCCCTCCAGGACCACTTTCCCTTCATATCTACTCAGGTGTTCTAGATCTTTCTAACTACCTTGTACTGTTAACAGCTCTCTGTCCTCGGTGACCCTGTCATATCACTCTGTTTTGTTTCGTTTTCTTCAGAACTTTTGTCACTATTTGTCTTATTTATGTTTGTGTCTGTCTTTGTTTACTTGTGTGTCTTCCCATATAAGTTAACTGCATAAGAATAGAGATCTTGGTGTATATTTGGTGTGGAGAAGTGTGCTTGGCACATAGTAGGTGCTCAAATATTTATTGAGTAAAGAATGGAGACATGAGCCCTTCCTCCAGTGACCTTGTAGTTTCTGATACTGACTCTCAGTCTGAGTTATAGAACTGTGAGCAAGGTCTTTGAGAGCCTCTCAGCTAGGTCTCACATAGAGAATGGGCAACTAGTTCTGCACCAAATAAAGTGATGTGCGGATGGAAGAGGAGAGAATGATGTCGGGGGCAAAAAAGTCAAAACCACATAAACTGTTTTCTCTCATTCACAGATAAAGAGAAACTTTCCCTCTCTTCTATCTCCATCTTCACCTAAAAAACAAAAACAAAAACCAACACCAGCAAAAGAGGAGAAAACAAAACAAAAATACAGCTATGTATCAGTATCCAGGCAAGAACCCTACCCAAGCCAAGCTTAAAATGAAAATTGTGTACAATATTGTATATCACATTCCCAGAAATGCCCAGTTCCTCTGGACCGTTTGCTCTTAGAGTGTCCATTATGAGCACTCAGTTGTAGGAGTCAATAAGATGGTCTTGCCAAAAAATGAGTCCATAATCTTACCAGTCTACCATTCCAGAATTATCTTCTTTAGGATGCACTTCCCAAGTGGCCATAAAAATGTTGCCTTGCCATCGTACTGTCAAACTACAGGATATTTTATAGATAACTGGAGTTTCATGTTCATGTTTTTGATTCATATTTTTCATGGTAAACATAGACTATAGAGATTTATGGTATAGACAGATTTTCAGTGCCCGATGTGAAAAATAATACTTAAATATAATAAGAAAAATCAGATTATTTTCTGACTATGAAAAAGTATATGCAGATTTGAGAAGTTGGGAAATGAAACAAAAACTTGTAACAGAAAACCCATCACCTGTAATACCACCAAGCAGAAATTATTCTTGTGAAAATTTTAATAAATTGCTTTGCGGCTTCTTAAAGGCCATTTTTAAAATGTGGTTGAAATTTTTCTTGAGGAAAAAAGTTGAGAACTGTTTAGATGAAGAACAAGAATCATCTAGCATACTTTTAATAAAAAATTTTTACAAGCATTTGCAACATGGAAATTTTATTTCTTCCTTTAAAAAAAAACTCATTTATAAAAGGAAAGAACAATATAATGAACTGGATGTACACATCACCCAGGCTCATGGCTAATCTTACTTCATTTGTGAATATTTCAGTTTATCTTCAAAAGGTAAGAACTTAACAATGACTACAGTACAATTATCACACCATTGTAATAAAATAAACAATTGTTATCCTCTTAAAGGTGCAAAACTTTTAAAGAAAAGGCAAAATCTTGAGTGTCTCTGAATAATTTATTCCTGTTTCAGTTATTGCGAAGGTGTGTCAGAGAGAATTCAGGGAACAGCAAGAAAACCGTCTTGACTAAGAGAGAGTAGTTGATCAGGAATCAGAGTATGAGGGGAGAGTAAAGGGTAAATGAAGTTCAGTTAAACAAGTCCATAAGTACGAATTACAGCTTGGTTCAACATGACATTATAAATTACTGGAGGGTTCTGAAAAGAGAAAAGACCTGGTCACAGTGCTTTGAGCTGGGCAGTTCAGGTCGCTGGCTTGTGACACTGTCAGATGTGAAATAGAAGAAGTTGGCCTGTCAAGCAGGACAGAGCCTAGATGGGCATGTGCCTGTATGAATGGAAAGGACTGAGAAGGGCAGAGGAATGAAGGAAAAGCGGAGAAGAAGGTCAGGATGAGCGAAAGATAGAGGACAAGGTTTGAAGCCTGGAAGCATGGGTGGATTGTGGTGCCAAAACTTGTCTTGGAGAAACTGGGTTGGGAAATGCTTTGTTTGAGATTCTGGACATTTCTTTATTTCTTTTCATTGGTAATCATTGCAAGTGAGGTGAACAAACTACATGCTCATTTACTTTGAGGCTTTTAACCAAGGTGGCCTCTTCTAGGTAATTACTTTATGAAGGGGCAGTTAGAATTTGTACTTGTGAAATATTTCAAAGATCAGGTGGTTAAAACTCATAATGGTAGATAAAGCCGGAAGAACTAGAATTTCTCCCTTGCCTCTCTCCTCCCCCACCAGAAGGAGACTCCATGGAAATTATTTAAGTATCTTGTGTATAACTAATTAGAAAGAAAAGTCTTTCTTTGTTTACCTAGAAATATGTTTGTAAATATTCACCAAGACCACTATTATAGGAAAGTCATTGTTTTAATCTTGTATTATCTGTAATTTCTGTTTGCTGATGCTGAGCTATTGTTCGAAAAGGCCGTAAATAGAGAGGCCCACACCAAGACAAGATTGAACTAAGCTATATTTTTCTATCCAGATAAATAGTGGGGGGAAATGTTCGTGTAAGTTGTTGCTTCCAGAATCCTTCATATCAAAATTATTTAACTTAAACATTAAGTAATGGTATTTAGCAACACTATTCTTTACTACAAATATACTTTACATATATTTTGCATTAAATCAATATGTCTACTAGCCTAGAAATGTAACTTCATTTTCCTTGGGAAAATCTTTTATTTGATTAAAATAACCAAATTATAGATTTCATTTTCAATTGGAAATAATCTTTTGCAGACCCAAGATAAATACAAATCCTGTCCTAAATCTGTGTTAGTTTTTAATTTGTTAAACAAGACTGAGACCTTAATAATAATCATTTTCTTAGAATTGAATGAAGAAGGTCACGTAAATACAGGAACAGTATGCTAACCCAGAAGGCATTTATCAGGAAGTTTTGATCCTAAAATGCTATTGAAACCAGTAAGAAAGCAGAGCAATCATACTTGAGCAGAGAAAACAGTGTCCTGAAGTCCATTGAGTAAACTTCTGTTTGATCTTTAGAGAGAGCCTCTGGTGTTTAATCATATTCTTTTTTGCATTATTTTACATAGTCCAACATTATTGGTTATTTTATTTCCCCTCCCATAGCAGATTAGGGACAGTAAATTAGAATAAGTAGGATCTTATAGCAATGGGAATGCTGGTGACAGGCTAAGTGTGATGGCTAACAAGGGAGGGGACAGGAAATCTATTAAAAGCAGATGCAGGTATTTGAAATGCCTGGAAGTTTGGAACTTTTTACTGTAGGCAAAGGTCATACCTTCAGCCCCAGTAGTCACAGAGGGTATTGTTGTGATACCCCTGCTCTCAGTAATATCCTTGAATTATCCAGGAAAGTTCAGTATATAAGATGATTGAAATCTTTCAAAAAATGTTTTACTTTTTTTTTTTTCCACAAGTACTTTTTAAAGTGGTTGCACCTAGGGGTTAGCCTTTCTGTTATATAAAATATATACTTCTGTGGAATACTCATTCCAGTGGGTAAGGTTGCATAAATGAATTGTACCCATAAATAGAAAGTGAGGATGAATTAATTTAATATTACTATTAGTTACTTTTCTTATCCACAATTTTCTTTGAGGGCCACTTATTTTTCTCCCTCTTATGGGCCTATCTGTATATTTTATGGATGTGTATTATTATATATTTTTTAATACTTTCCCTGTGTTCAAATATATAATGGAAAAGACTAGTATGATTATTGTGTTCTCTAGGATTCATCAATCCACATGACCTACCCACCCACCTCTGGATACCATCTCCCTCCACTTTTGGGGCTCCTGTCATATTTCTCTTCCCACCCGGGCTGAATCTGTTATTGCAAATTCTGGTTTGTCTCAAAGGCAAGGTATTTGAGACCAGTTGATTCCCACTCTTCCTCTCTTTCTTGTAATTATTGCTTACTGCTTAAAAGAGAAACCCCTTACTGGGTATTACAGCCTTTCTATTGTTTCCTACTGTCAACCACACTTTCATCTCTGTCTTTTATCTTTTAAACTGTGTTCCATCGTGTTCACAAATGCTTTTCTGTCCTCAGTCCCATCACCTTCCAAACATGACTGAATGTGGCTCTTTCCTCCCACCCCTTTCTGTACACTACTTATGAGAAGGTTCATCCATTCATCCACTGAACAATATTTGAGTGTCTGCCACATCTCAGGTACTCTTTTGGTGCTAGAGAGGCAGCAATGCACAAAATGGATAAAGATCCCTGCCTTTGAAGAACTTATATTCTAGGGTGTTATGGAGGGTGTGGGGAATGATACAGAAAGCAAATAAATATAGAATATTGGTGGAATATATAAAAATAATGTTAAGTGCTGTGGAGAAAAATAAAGCAATAAAGATAGGGACATATGTGTTAGTGCGGTGCTGAAGGTGACATTTTAGCAGAGAGCTGAATGAAGTGAAGCCACAGCCATGGCAGATTATCTTCAGGAAGAGAATTCCAAGGACACCTGGGTGGCTCAGGCGGTTGAGCGTCCAACTTTGGTTCAGGTCACCATCTCATGATTTGTGAGTTGGATCCCCGCATCAGGCTCCGTGCTTTTAGCACACGGCCTGCTTTGGATCCTCTCTCCCTCTCTCTCTCTGTACCTCCCCTGCTTACGCTCTCTCTCTCTCAAAAATAAAAATAAACGTTAAAAAAACATGAGAGAGAGAGAGAGAGAGAATTCCAGGTGGTGGGGATAACGGTTTCAAATGCTTTGAGGCAAGAGCATTCTTGATGTGTGCAAGGAATGCTAAGGAGCCACACCCAATGTGGCTAAAGCTAAGAGAAGTGGGAAGGAGGAAAAGTTAGAGAGGTAGTCAGGGCCCAGATTATGGAGGGCCTTATAGCCTGTTGTAAGAATTTGGACTTTTACTGGCATGAGGTAGAAAGACATTGCCATGTTTTAGGCAGAGAAGTGATATGAGTTGGGTATTTTTTATTTTGTTTTTTTCTCCAGTGTGAAGAATACATTGACCAAGGACAAAGGTGAAATCAGGAAGATCAGTTAGGAGGCTATTGCAGTAAATCAGATAAGAATGACAGTGGTTTGGGCCACTACTGGAGTGAAAAGTGGTTGGATTCTAGAATATATTTAGAACGTAGAATTGTCAGGATCTGCCGACGGGTTTGATGTAGAGGTGAGAGAAATGGAGGCTTTCTATCATGTTGAAAGGTACATGTCTAAGGTGGACTGGCTAGAATTCCTCTGTCTTCTCCTTGCCACGTTTGAATGAAACTGTTACTTTTACACTTCCATGATAAAATAAAACAAAACTCTCCTTTTCTGAATGTCTCCCTCTCAGGCTTTGTGCTCTCTGCCTTTGGTAAGGCTCTTTGTTCATAGTTTTCCTCTTCAGTTCTACAATGCATTGTGGACTTTGGCATCTGATTAGTCTACTTTTCTATCCCCATACCTACTCTTGCTCTGGGAAGCTGCAAAATCCTTTTTGATGCCAGTGTGTGAGTATGTCAAAGTTCCTTGTCTGACCCAACTGTGATAACCTCTTCAACACTGTTACCACCTGCTTTCATCACCATTCTCTGAGCCGTATCACATGAACACGTGGTGAGAAGAAATTACTATCCCGTCTTCCAACCGCATTGTTACTCTCTTCAGCTCTTTTTATTTTTTAAATATGAAATTTACTGTCAAGTTGGTTTCCATACAACACCCAGTGCCCAGCCCAACAGGTGCCCTCCTCAACACCCATCACCCACCCTCCCCTCCCTCTCACCCCCCATCAGCCCTCAATTTATTCTCAGTTTTTAGGAGTCTCTTATGGTTTGCCTCCCTCCCTTTTTTTCCTTCCCCTCCTCCATTGTCTTCTGTTAATTTCCTCTTCAGGTCTTTTACACCGCCCTCTCTTCACACTCAGAAGGACCTTAGTTTTTCCTCAGTTTGTAAGCAATATACTTGTTTCACTTTCATTTGTATCTGGCAAAGCACCAACTTCAAATTAAATCTCCAGTGGTCCTCCGCACATATACTCAGGTAGCTGAACAGTATTGCAGAAAATTGGGTGAAATGGTGACTCTGCCAATTCATGATTTCCAGTCTCAGCTTCACTCAGACCAACATTATTTAATCCTTCCACTCAGTGACTCTCAACCTTGACTGCATAACAGAATCCTTTGGGAACTTTAAAAAAAGCCAATGCCTTGGCTGCCAAGGCTTATGAAATTGGAAATTTTGGAGTGGAACTCAAACATCAGTATTTCTTTTTCTTTTTTTTTTTTTTTTAATGTTTATTTATTTTTGAGAGACAGAGACAGACAGACCACGAGCAGGGGAGGGGCAGAGAGAGAGAGGGAGACACAGAATCCAAAGTAGACTCGAGGCTCTGAGCTGTCAGCACAGAGTCCAACGTAGAACTGTGAGTTCATGACTGGAGGCGAAGTCAGATTATTAACTGACTGAGCCACCCAGGTGCCCCACCAATTATCAGTATTTCTTAATGTTCAGGTGATTCCATTGTGCAACTACGATTGAGAAGAGCTGCTTGAAATTTGCCCTTGAAGGATTTTCATTTTTCCATTCCTCTCAAAAGGTATTCTGATCTTCCCATACTCTCCAAAACTATTCCACCAAACCCTATTTTCTAAATTCTTGGCCTCACCTCCTACTTTGCTAGAAAAATTGAAGCTTTTGTTGCTGAATCTCTTTTAATTTTTTGGCCCCATTTAGTCAAGTTAACATTTAATTAGGTCCTAGTTTGTGCCAGGCATTATGCTAGACATTGAGTATAGAGTGGTGAACAGGACAAATACAGCCCATACCTTCCTGGAGTTTACAGTTTAGTGCTGCGTATAGATAAATTAGGCAGTTACAGTACATGGTAAATGCTATGGTGAGGCAATAAGGTATTATTGGAACTCATAGGTATGGCCCTAATCCAGACGCAGGCCCTGAGAAAGACTTTCTTCTGTCTTATTAAACTCCTCAACATCTTGCCCTCCTTTTTCTTTCCCCTCTTGGAGAATGAGGTGGCACCCTGCTCCATTAGAGGAAGAGCACCATCTCATATCTGTCTCCATTCTCTCTATTTCTCCTCCAGGCCTTCATTGGTTGTTCTTCCTTGTTTCTCTCTGTTGTTTCTTCCTCTCACTCTAAACATACTTAAGGTTTTACCAAAATGATACAGCTGGATTTTATATCTTCTTGTCTCTTTTTTTTTTTCTTTTCAAACAGGCCTCTTGAGAGTGGCCTATACAGTGTCTTCTGTTACTCACCAGCTTTTGTATTTTGGTTTCTGCCTCATCAGTCAGCTTTATCGTAAAGTCACAGGGGCTTTCAATTTGACTTAAGTTGGTGGAGACCATTCAGCTCTGTCATACTGGACCTCTCTATGCATATGGCTATTTGTCACCGTTTCTTCTTCAGAATTTTCTTCACATTTCTTTCTGTGATTCTGCATGTACTAATTTCTTGTGATGTCTTCTTCCTTGTAAGATTCCTTCCCTCAGCCTACCACTTATAAAGGATGGTATTCTCCTTTGGTTTGTCTTTACACCACTGTTTTTCTTCATTCATCCATTACTGTGGTTTTAATCACCGTCTAGATGTGAAAGCTTTCAGAATCTGTATCTTCCACCTTGAAATTTCTCCCAAATGCCTTTTGGGCATCTCTACCTGAATATTCCATAGGTTTGTCACATTGAAATTTACCAATCCTTTGCCCTTTAAACCTGTTCCTCTTTCTGTGCTCCTAATCTCCTCTGGTGTTGCAACCATAGATGTTCGTCACTCAAACCAAACCAGAAACTTTAGTCATGTTACCTTGTCCCTTAATCCTGTGTAATCACTTAACCCTTCCTGTGTTGCCTCATAAATATTTCTTGACTTCATGTCTACAACACTGCACATCACCCAACTGTCTTTACCCTTGTTGAAGCCTTTAAGCATTTCTCATTGGGATGATTGTAATTAAATCCTAGTTGGTGTCCCTACACTTATGCTCACCCCCTTACATTCATCATTTATACAGCTAGGCCACTATACTGGTTTGAAACCCATCAGGGGCTCCCTCTGCCTATAGATGAGGCTAGGACACTGCAGTAAGGGGTTGCTTTTGGGATAAGCTTTAGGGGATCAGGGTGGTAAGACATTGGCAGAACTGCCTGGTTGAATTCCCTTACATAATTATGCTTCTGCATAATATTTCACTTTTGAAAGTTTTCTTTTGCCTATGCAACATCTTTTCTCACTATTCCTCATCAGCACTTCTTTCTCAGTGCGTTTTCCCATTCTGGTACCTCAAAGTGCTCAATTCCTCCCCATATTAAAAGCAACTTAGGTATCATGTCTTTCAGGAGGTCTTCTTATCATTCATGTCTTTATTTATTCACTGATGTTTATCAGACATCTGCATTTTTAGGCAGCCAATAGCATATCAGAAGGTGAGAGATGAGAACATGCCTGAGTGCATTAGAGCAGTGCTTTTCATACTGTCTGTGGTGGTGGACAATTGGGTTTTTTGTTTTTTTCACTCTCTCATGAACGAATAAGTGGTCTTGTTGCATGTGATTAAAATGCAATCTGTACCACATGTGACTCACCGCACAAACTCAACAACACCCAAACTGGTCTACATCTTGTTTAACCAGTGTCACATACTTGCATGTCACAGCAATGTCCAATTGCCATAAAAATTTTTAAACGCTTATACTTGATTTCTGAACTTAACTTGATCCAGACAGGTAATACACCATTTGTTCATTAGCACCAGTCCACAGGCTACCTTTGAGTAGCATTGCTCTTGAGGGTTGCTGTAGATGTCATGGTGGAAGAGGGGACAGCTTACAACAGGGGTACAGAAGAGACTAGACACTTTCCCTGAATGGTTGAGCTGTAAGGGAGGAGAGATCCTATTAGAGGAGGGCAAAATCTTAAAAAATGAGATCTGCTTACCAGCTAGATGAACATGGCTTTTTAGCCATGAGGAAAAATTGGGGCATAGAGAGAGGGCAGCTGGAGCAGCCTGGTTCTGGTAAGTCTAGAGTAGTAGGCACATAGTGCAAAGAGGCTGCTATAAGGTAAGAGATGAGACTGGAGTCAGGGGTTGATTTGGTTACTTCAGCAAATACTTTCGAAGGATCTTCGTAGCAGATCCTTCCTAGGCCCTGGGATTAGAAGCCAAGGAGAGACTTTTTGCCGTAGTAGGGCTTAAAAAGGTTGCTAAGGATAACCAAGGAGTTAGACTGATACTTGCAACGCATCTCAAAGGATTTTTGAGCTGGCACACAGTATGATCAATTTAATCCTTAGAGGGTTGGCTCATGTGGATGGTGGGAAATGGATGGCTACTGAATCAGGAGAGTTAGTTAGGAGGTAAGTGATCCAGGTAAGATATAAGTATCAGGAAGGTGCAATCAGGGGTTGAAGGAAGTAGTTGGGGTGAGGAAAAGAGACAGGACTTTTATGGGAAATATTATTAGGGTGGTATATATCACAGATCTTGAGGGGTCAGTGGAGTTTAGGATGGCTTGCAATTTCTGACTTGTTATGAGGTTGTTAGTGTAATTCATTGGGGAAGGGCTTTTTGGATGGTGAAGGGATTACAGAAGTGGTAAGTAAACTGTCTGAGGCCAGTTAGAGGCCTGCTCTCTGTATTCCTGTAGTGTGTTGTGCTAACCTCTATCATTGTGTAGGTCAGTGGGTTTCTGTATTTGTGAGCTCTTTGAGAACCTGTACCCACTTTTCTATCCTGAACACGTGTCACAGGGCCTAACATGTAGAAGAGGCTCAACAAATCATTCTTAAACTGAAAAGAAAGGTAGTGTATTAGTATCCTATTGCTGCCATAACAAATCACACACTTAGTGGATTAAAATAACACAAATTAAAACTCATGTTGTTTATTTATTCTTTTGGTCAGATGTCCCGGTTGGCAAGGTTGATTGCTCTACTTTGTGTTTTATAAGGTGCTGGCCATCTGGACTTTATTCAGAAGGCTCTAGAATGAATCTATTTCCAGACTCATTCAGGTTGCTGGCAGAATGCAGTTCTTTGTGGTTGTAGGACTGAGGTCCCTATGTCCTTGCTGGCTGTCAGCTAGAGGATGCCCTTAGGGGCATCTCTCCAGTCCTCGAACATGGGCCTCTACATCTCAGGGCCAGCAATAGTGCATTGAATTCTCATGTTTCGAATCTCTTTACCTTCCTCTTCTGCCATGTCTCTTGACTTTCTCTTCTTGCAGCCAGAGACAGTTCTCTAGTTGTAAGCGCTCCTGTAATTACATTGGGCCTACCTGGATAATCCAGGATAATCTTCCTACTTTAAGGTCTGTGACCTTAATTCTATCTGTAGAGTCCCTTTTGCAATGTAACACAGTCACACATTCCAAGGATTAAGCCATGAATGTTTCATGGGGTTGGGGGTGAGCATTGTTTTGCTGACCACATAAGTAATTATCCAGCAAATCATGTAGGGATCTTGATCATGGTTCTTAAATACTGATGCATTCTGACACCTCTTATTTGTACAGGGAAGCACAAGGAGAGTAAGACTTGCTTAATGACAGAAGGAAATAGGAGCAGAGGTAGATCACAGCCTACAGCTTCTATTTTTTTATTCTAACCACTTTATCTATCTATCTATCTATCTATCTATCTATCTATCTATCTATCTATCCCATCCATTCATCCTTTCATTCATTCATTTATTCATTCTTTCATTCGTAAACATTTGAGTATATGCTTTATTTCAAGGGTCTATACTAATTTGGGACATGAGGAAGAAAGTGAGCTACCGATGACTTTGGCTTGTATTGATGATGTTACTGTCCCTATTTAGTGAATAATCTCTTTTTAGTATGATGTAGCTTCAGGCTTGTACCAAGGACTCAGCAAATGTGTATACTTATGATCATTACTGCTTAGTTTATTCCCTTCTATGTGTGGCCATAAAATTTAGGAAGCAATAAATATATATTATTAGTATTTTAATTTTTAACTTTATTCAAATAAGTAACCAGTGTTGTCAGTTTCTTACCGATTTTTCCAGAAATATTCTATGCATATAATAAAGAAATGTTTATCTTGTACTTGGCATTAATTATATATTCTAGTAACTATTTCATGACAGATAGGTTAAGGTACTTAATTCTTTTTTTATAACTATATATTATTCCCTGGTATGAAACCAGCTTGTTACAAGTCTCACGTTGGTGGACATTTGGATAGTTTCTACTTCTTTTGCTATTAAAAAATTCTTGTAAAAAATCTTATACATGCACTTTTCACACAGATGCATACATACAGAACTTATGCTTTGCAGCAGTTATTGTCTAATGACAGAGATTGTACCAGTTCCCATTCCCCCCATCAATGTATGCAAGTAAGTACTGTTTCTGTACACCTTGGCTAAAAAATATGTCGTCGAACTTTATGGTCTTTACCAATCTTATCAGTAAAAAGTGATGTTTCTGTTTCTCTAGCTTAAATGTGCATTTGTCCCATGACTAAGGTTGGTCATCTTTTTTTGTATGTATTTTAAAGCTATTTCTATTTCATTTTCTATAAACTGTTCATATCTTTTATCCATTTCTCTATTGGATTGTTGGCTTTTTTATTAATTTATTGGCAGTGCATATATTAAGGAAATTAGCTTATAAGATGCATGTATTTCAGGATATGAAATAGGATATAAGGTGTACATATTTTTTCTTTGATTTTTCTTTTGATTTTGTATGCTTAGGCTTTTGATGTGCATAAACAGTTAATTGTAGGTGAGCATGTTTAATTAATCTTAACATCTTTGTCTTCTGTGCTTTGTTTTCATCATGGTAAAGGCCTTCTTTATTTCAGTATTACAAAGTAATTAGCTCAGGTTTCTGCAAGTATTTTTTTTAACTTTTTATTTTGAAATAATTATAGATGCACAGGAACCTATAACGTTAGTACAGAGAGATTCTGTGTATTCTCTTTATTCAGATCCCCCAACCAGCAGGTATTTTTATGGTTTTATTTTTTATATTTAAATTTTTAATGATTCTGAAATTTATTTTGGTATAAGATTATATATGATTATAAGATTAGATATGAATTCCACTTTCTTTTCCGCTTGGTTACCTGTTTGCTCTAACATTATTTATTGAATAATCTATATTTTGTCCAGTAATTTAAAATTCATATGTATCAATCATGTGCTAAATTCCTAAGTGTACTGGTTAGGTTTTGAAACATTAAAGTGTCACAACTTGCAGAGAAGCTGAAATGTCATTGTGTATTTTCCTAAGAGCTACGTGTTGAGACAGCTGCGGCCAGCCCTCTTTCAAAATCCTATTATGGTGTCTGGAATTGTGTTTGTGGTGTTGTGGGTTGTTCTAGGGTACAGGTAAAAAACCTTCAGGTTTGCATCTTAGTTTACTGTTCCCAGTCTGTAAAGGTAAAGCCTTTACCCAATGTAGTGCCTAAGGTTAACCATGCCATTGCTTAATACTTACAAAACCTTTAATTCTTTATTATTTTTAATTTTTTTTTAAAAATTATTTCTGAGATAGAGAAACACAGAATCTAAAGCAGGCTCCAGGCCCCAAGCTGTCAGCACTGAGCCCAACGCGGGGCTTGAACCCACGAACTGTGAGATCATGACTTGAGCCAAAGTCAGACGCTCAACCGACTGAGCTACCCAGGCACCCCATTACTTACAAAACCTTTTAGATGGACTATATTGTCCTCATTTAGTAAATAGGAAATAGAGATTCAGAAAGATTAAAAACCGCCCCAGACCTCAGGTCTTAGATAAGGTTGGCAGAGCTCAGACAGGTTCTCACCTTGCGATTGGTATTATTACACAGTATTCCAGGACATGCCTCAGATCTGCTCGAGATACCTCTTCACTCCATTGATCTGAGATAAAAACTACTGTAACTTCTGGGCTAGGACATAACTCTCCTATTCCATCTCTGCTTTAGCAAACCTGAAGGCTTTCCGCATTTTTAGGTCCTGTTTTTCAGTGCAAAGTTTAGGCAAAAACATGATTTTTCCAAGGTTTTTCTGACTTCAGTCTGAAGAATGCTAATGGAAAAATACAATACTCATTTGCCTATATAGTTTTCTGAATTTAAAGAGTAGATTTAGATAATTCTTAAATTCTTTCCCAGCTCTATGATTCTAGATACATGTTCTTTATCTTGCTAGTATTTTTCATAGTTTTATGTTCTCGTATAGTGGGGAGTAAACAAAGCATTTAAAGAATGACAAGTATTTTCTGTGGGTTATTTAGAGGGGAAACATGTTAGAATTCTTTAATCCAATTAGAAATCACGTTCTTTTAGGAGAAGTCATATAGGCTGGTTATTGTATTCTATAAAAGTTCTCTTAATTTTAGTTCATTGCATTAGCTTGCCGGCATATATTTATTTTTTACAAATATTTTAATGTTTATTTATTTTTGAGAGTGGGGGGAGGGGCTGAGAGAGAAGGGGACAGAGGATCTGAAGTGGGGTGTGCTCAGTCAGCAGCAAGCCTTATGCAGAACTTGAACTCAAACTGTGAGATCAAGACCTGATTCAACGGAGATGAAGTCAGGCACTTAACCAACTGAGCCATCCAGGTGTCTGCCTCAGTAGGATATATTTAAAGGCCACCACTTAAATTCTGTATGTGCTTTGGGTCTAAGGCTATCACTTCACACAGGTCCTCTCATTTCCTTTTAGCTGCAGTGTTGTCTGTGTGGTGCTCTTCACGAGATCGGAGTTTTAGGAGAAGTAAAGCTTCCGGCTCTGAACTTTCCACTTACTGTTAAGAAATATTGCTATGGCAAAGTAAATTCTTCCAGATAATTTTGCCCACTTCTCTTTGAAGCTGTGTCTGGGGTCTCCATGAACAGCCCTCAAACTGGCCACCTTGGAGATCTAGATTCATAAGTCATTTGGTGTGTTTGGAGGGGAGAAATACATTCTTAGGGCCTAAGTGAGTTAATGGAAGGCCAGCCACACTCAGGAAACTGATTCATAAACTAGAATCCCCCCAGTCATTCATTTATAATTGGTTATATCTGTAGACAAAGCAAAGACTGAGCAAAGTTGCACGCAGGTAATTCTGCTTAGCAGATCCAGGTCTAGGTGAGAAAATTGGTTAAAATGAAAGCAAAAAGAGCTTGACTAATCCTGTTCTCCTCTCTAGAGATCGATCATTCTGTCTTTTAAAACCTTCATTTACAACACCTTTCTGTGCAGTGCTAGAAAATTCTGGTGACTAACTTTGTTTTTGAGATTTTATTTAAAAAAAATTTTTTTTTTAACGTTTATTTATTTTTGAGACAGAGAGAGACAGAGCATGAACGGGGGAGGGGCAGAGAGAGAGGGAGACACAGAATATGAAACAGGCTCCAGGCTCTGAGAAGTCAGCACAGAGCCCGACGTGGGGCTCGAACTCACGAACTGTGAGATCATGACCTGAGCCGAAGTCGGACGCTTAACCGACTGAGCCACCCAGGCGCCCCTGTTTTTGAGATTTTAAAGGGACTTCTTCCTCAGTTTGCATTCAGTTTCATATCACCTTCTGTAATTTTAACAGAACTATCACAGTCTACTAAAGTTTACTCACCACATAAATTTTAAATGGTTTCTTTTATATGAAGGGTAGCATCTAATTGTTAACAATAGGCAGGCTGGCTTTGTTTCCTCATCTATCGGTGGACAGACCTCTTCATGCAAAGACTTTCAGCTCTGTGTTAACCTATCTGTGAGGGTGGGTGGTTGACACTTCTAGATTTTGTTACTGAATTTGGAGATTTGTCCCAGTGGGGGACTTAAACTTTTTTTCCTTGAGTCTACCTTTATCCTTTTTGACACTTTTCCATATGGTGGACTGGGGAGATTAGCAGTAAGGAGAACTACAAGCCATCTCAGGTGTAAAAGTCTCAGCTTGATTAGATTGTGTTAACTTTCTCTTATTAGAAATCCCCAAGTTACATTTCTGCAGGATATATCAGCCTTGCTCCTACTTACCCTTTCAGTGATCAGCTCAGATATGACTTCCTCCAGGAAGACTTTCTTCATCTCTATCCATGATTCAAGCTCTAGACTGGAGTAAGTGCCCTCTCCTAAAAGCACTCTAGGCTCATTGCTCTTGTAAAGCATATGTTATATAACTGTGTACTTGTATATGAACTCCAAGAGGGCAAGAACTCTGTCTAGTCTACATTTTAAAAATAGCTTCATTGAGATATAATTCATGTACCACACAATCCACGCATTCAGAGTATACAATTTAGTTGTTGTCTGGTCCACTCTTGAATCTCCAGCATAGGACCAACTTTGGGGTTAACAAATGTTGGTTGATTGGCTAAGTCTTTTTTGCCATCTTGCCTCTCTTACCACCCTCCACACTAGAAGGCCACATGCTCTAGTAGATGAACACAGACTAGAGTCCTGTTGAATTTTGAACAGCTGCCCTGCAGCATAATAACTGTGTGCTAAGGAACAAGTTATTTAACTTCTCTGGGCTTCAGTTTACTTCTCTGTGACATAGAAGATAATGATATGTCTTTCATAGTGTTGCTATGAGGATTAACTAGATCATATGAATGAAACACCTAGAGTAATACTTGACACAGAGCCCTGGATGGGTGGGCACTCTTGTTATTCCCTTGGGTAACTTGGGTAGGAACTGGCTGTCAGAGGCAGCATCTGATTTCAGATCTGCCTGGTTGTGCTGCCTGTGTTAAGTTAGATCAGCTCCCTTTGTTTCTTCAAGAAACCTCCCTCCACACAAGATCTGTTAATACCTCTTCACTTTTTGAGCAATAATCCAAGACTTCTGAGGTTTGATAAGAAAGCTGATTGTCATCTGTGGTTCTGTTTCTTACTCATGAATTCCTACTTTTTTTTTTTTTAAGTTTATTTCTTTATTTTGAGAGAGCACAAGTGAGCAGGAGAGGGGCAGAGAGAGAGAAGGGGGTGGGGGAAAGAGAATCCCAAGCAGGCTCCATGCTGTGTTGTCAGTGCAGAACCCATTGTGCGTTTTGACTCCATGAACTATGGAAACATGACCTGAAGCAAAATCAAGAGTTGGACACTTAACCTACTGAGCCACCCAGGTGCTGCCTCATGAATTCCTACTTAAGCTTTAACCACCTGTTTCACATATTTGCTTGCATCTATTAAGTCATTATTAAAATGGTATTCTTTCCAGGAGTCCCACCTTAAAACTTAAATCAAGATAGCTTTTGGGGGTGCCTGGGTGGCCCAGTAGGTTGAGTGTCCAACTCTTGATTTTGGCTCAGGTCATCATCCCATGGTCATGGGATTGAGCTTCACGTTAGGCTGCTTAAGATTCTCTCTCTCACTCACTCACTCTCACCCCCCTCTTCTGCCCCTCTCCCCTAAGTGCACTCTCTGTCTAAAATAAAAATTTAAAAAAAAAAAAAAAGATTTTTAATTGCAAAATCTGTGTCTCCCTCAATCTCTGCTCCAGGTTGGGCCGGGTTGATTTGGGCAAGGGAGAAAAGTCTTTCTGACCTTTGTCCGAGAGAAGGTCTGCTTTGCTTAGTGCAGCCTGTTGCTGCCTTGCTTTTGAACCTCTTGGCTAATTTATGAAAGCAGAGGAACTGCTTTCATCTGAGGCACACAGTGGCAAAGTTCCCACGGCAGGAAGTGTTCATACAAATCTCATCCATAGTGATTACAAGAGAAATGGTATTTTGTTTTACTTGTTGGTGCTTTCTTGTGATACCGTGATTGAGTCAGTGTTTTTATTTGAGAGCTAATGCTCTAAGACAAATGTGACACACTCGCTCTTAGGGATCCTTATTATTCAGCTGCAGTCTGCCTGTCCAGTTGAGCTGCTGCTTCCCCTTCTTATAAATCCTTATGTGCTACAACTGGGTCTGTGAACAAGCACCGCTTGAAGTTTGCAAGTCCCCAGTTTATGTAAGTAGAAAAAGTGTGATAGGAAGAAAACCAAACAGTTGGTGACTTTGGGTGTGGGGAGGGGTGGGGAGGGACAGGTGGGAGATGAAAGAAAAAAATGGGGAAAAAAAAGAGGTTTTTAATATCAAAGAGTAGAAGAGAGTGGTGGGAAGTAAAGTTGAAAGGGGAGAATGGAGTCAGATAATGGAGCTAAGAACTTGGGCCTAAAGTGATTTATAATAGGGCATCCTGGGGGAGAAGAAGGTAAAAGTGATATGTTAGGGTGATTTTTTTTCTGGTAATAATATTAGCCATAAGCAGGAATTTAAAGGAAATAAGAGTGTAGGCAGGAGTTTTCCAGGCTTAGATGCAGTAATATAGGTGTGCAGTGGGGTTCTAGTTGTTAGTAGTAAGAATGATGGAGAAAGTTTTCATCTAAGAAAACTCAGAATTTGTAACAGCTCACAGGTTAGAGGTAAAAAAGCAGAGTCAAAGATGATTGTAATGTTTTGGATCAGAAGAAAAGTCAAGCCACTAACATCGGTGTTGGGTAAAGAAGCCAGTTGGTGGAAGGAGTTGGGCAAGTTAAGTTCCTTTTGAGATTAGTTAGGTTTTGTGTGGCAGTGGAATGTCCAAGTTACAGTGTTTATTGGCAGTTGGGAATGGTCGAGTCTGGCATAGGTACAAGATTGGGGTTCAGAGTATAGATCTGGGAGTTGTTACTATAATAGTAGGAGCAAGTAGATGCAAAGACAAAAAAAATTACTGGTACATATTGAGGGAGAAACCCCCAGTGCGGGAGTATGAAGAAGAAACCCAGCAGAATAAAACGATTAAGAGCTTACAGATGGAAAGAGATGAGGCCAGTTAGAAGAATGCTATGTTCTGAAAGCCAAAGTCAGGGCTTCACCAACAAGTCTTTTTTAAAGGGCTTCTCTATTCCTGTATTTTTTGATTCATCTCTATATTGACTTGATTTTGTCATCATAAAGTTTTTTCAAGAAAGCTGATGGATGTTATATACCCTGTGTTCTTCCATTCTTGAGGAGGTATTTCTGCTGCCTTTGTACTTGAGCAAGATCTTAGTTAGGTATAATATTCCTGGGTTATACTTTGTTTCTTTAAAAATGTTGTGTTAATTCACTTACCATTGAATTTTGCTTTAGAAAAGTGTGATTCAGCCCAAGTTTCTTCTCTCTTATATGTAATTTACTTTTGGAGGGATTTTAAAATCTTTTAAATTTATATTCAGTAAATTAACTCTTTTTACATTCAGTAAATTCACTGTGTTTTGCTTGATAGTTCTACAAGTTTTGACTCACAGAATCATGTAACCACCATCAGAGTTAAGACACAGGTATTTCCATCACCCTAAAACATTTCTTTGTACGGTGCTTTGTAATCAACCCTTCTTCCGAACTCCATACCCTGGTAACCACTGATATGGTCTGTATTTATAGCTTTGCTTTATTCAGAATGTTGTAAGTGGAATCATATAGTATATAGTTTTTTGAGTCTGGCATACTTCACTTAGCATAAACATATTTGAGATTCATCTATGTTGTAAATATCACTAGTCTGTTTGCTTTTTTTGCTGAGTAGCATTTCATTGAAAGGATATACCACAGTTTGTTTATCCATGTATTAATTGAGGAACTTGGGTTGTTTACAGTTTGGGGTGATTTTGAATAAAGTCACTATAGATATTTGTATATAGGTTTTCGTGTGAATATTTTCTAGATATATTTAATTTACCTTCTGTAAAGATTCTTCCTCCACATAAGATCATATTCTGATGTACTAGGTGTTTGCACTTCAGCATATGAATTTTGAGGGGATACAATTCAATGCATAACACTTGAGTATTTTCTCAAACCACAAATTTTGTCTGCTACATGCCAGACATTAGTCTAGGCACTGGGAATACAAAGATAATGAAGCTCAGTTTCTTCCTTTATGATTAATGGAAAGATAAGAATTAATAACAGGCATCTGCAATACTATGCAATAAGTACTGTCAAAGATGAGACAGATTATTATGAGAACATCTCCGTGAGACCTAACCCTGACTGATTAAATCAGGGATTACATCAGAGGAAATGATGTTTATGCTGGATCCTTCCTAATAGGATACACTAGTTGCCTAATTGTTCTTCCTACTTCCAAACCACACCCTCAGTTACCCAGCCCTGTACTCTACCACCCAGTTAATCTTTCCAAGCACCACTTTGTTTAGGACATTCCCTGGTTGAGAAACCTCTAATGATTTCCATTGTCAACAGAACTAACTACTCAAGAATTCTTTATCCTGACTTTTGGTGCCTTCACAATCAATACCACCATTGGAATCTACCTTTCCTGTTTTGGTATTTATTTTGTTAACTTCCTTAATTCTATGCATTAACAAAAAAGACTAACAAACGTTTTTGAAACACACGAGGAGCTTTTCTATAATTTCATACAAAGGCAGGATTTGTTTTGTTTTCTACTATATCACTGGCACCTAAAATGGTGAATATTGGTTGATATATATGCACCCAACATATGAGCACCAAAATATATACAGCAAATATTAACGGACCAAAAGGGAGAAAATGACAGCAATACAATAATAGTAGGGGATTTTAACATCCCACTTCATCAATGGATACATTAGACAGAAAATTATTAAGGAAATATCAGCTTTAAATGACACATTAGACCAGGTGGACTTAATAAATATATGCGGAGCATTCCATCCAAAAGCAGCAGAATTTACATTCTTCTCGTGTATATATGGAATATTTCCAGGATATATCATATGGTAGGCCACAAAATAAGTCTCAGTAAATTCTAGAAGATTGAAATCATATCAAGCATCTTTTCTGACCACAATGGTATGAAACTTGAAGTCAGTTATTAGAAGAAAACAGGAAAACTACAAATACACAGAGATTAAACAACATGTTACTGAACAATTACTAAGTGATAGAAGAAATCAAAGAAATTAAAAAAAAAACAAACCACCTAGAATGAAAACAAAAACACAACCTACCGAAATCTATGGGACACAGCCAAAGCACTTCTATGAGGGAAGTCTATAGTGATACAGGCCTACCTCAGGAAACAAGAAAATCTCAAACAACTTAACTTTATACTGAAAGGAAATAGAAAAAGAACAGATGAACTCCAGAGTTAGTAGAAGGAAGAAAATGATAAAGATCAGAGTGGAAATAAATGAAACAGAGACTAAAAAGGCAAAAAAGGTCAATGGAACTAAGAGTTGGTTCTTTGAAAAGATAAACAAAATTGGCAAACTTTTAACTAGATTCACCAAGAAGAGATTGTGCAAATTGGTCAGAAATGAAAAAGAAGTCACAACTCATACCATAGAGATACAAAGGACCGTAAGAGACTATTATGAATGATATATACCAGCAAATCGGACAGCCTAGAAGAGATAAGTTCCTAGACATTTACAAGCTTCCAAGACTGAATCAGGGAGAAATAGAAAATCTTAATAGACTAATTGCTAGTAAGGATATTGAATCAATAACCAGAAACCTTGAAATAGACAAAAGTCCAGGACCAGCACCTTCACTGGTGAATTCTACCAAACATTCAAAGAAGACTTAGTACCTATCCTTCTCTAACTCTTCTAGAAAATTGAAAAGGAGGGAAAGCTTCCAACCTTATTTCACAAAGCCAGCATTACCCTGATACCCAAGCCAGACATGGATATTATAGGTTAATATCCCTTATAAACCTAGATGCAAAAATTGTCAGTAAAATATTAGCAAACTAAATTCAACAATACATTAAAATAATCATACACTATGATCAAGTGGAATTTATTACAAGGATGAAAAGATGGTTCAACATCCACAAGTCAATCAATGCAATACACCATATTAACAAAATGAAAAGTAA
The DNA here is from genome assembly GCF_027475565.1 of Acinonyx jubatus. NCBI lineage: Eukaryota > Metazoa > Chordata > Mammalia > Carnivora > Felidae > Acinonyx > Acinonyx jubatus. Next base: position 127,084,247 of record NC_069380.1, on the reverse strand, counting down.
AAATTATATGATCATTTCCATAGATAGACAAAAAGCATTTGACAAAATTCAACATCCATTTATGATAAAAACTCTTTAAAAAAAATTTTTTTTAACTTTTTTTTAAATTTATTTTTGGGACAGAGAGAGACAGGGCATGAACGGGGGAGGGGCAGAGAGAGAGGGAGACACAGAATTGGAAGCAGGCTCCAGGCTCTCAGCCATCAGCCCAGAGCCCGACGCGGGGCTCGAACTCACGGACCGCGAGATCGTGACCTGAGCTGAAGTCAGACGCTTAACCGACTGAGCCACCCAGGCACCCCTATGATAAAAACTCTTAATGAAGTGAGTATAGAGAGAACATACCTTAACATCTAAAAGCTATATATTAAAAACCCATAGCTAATATCATACTTAACAGTGAGTAGCTGAAGGCTTTTCCTTTAAGTAACAAGACGAGGATGCTTACTATACCCACTTTATTCAACATAGTATTGAAAGTCCTAGCCACATCAACTAGTCAAGAAAAATAAATAAAAAGTATCCAAATTGGAAAGGAAGAAGTAAAATTGCCACTCTTTGCAGATGACATGATACTTATGTATAGAAAACCCCAAAGACTCAACCAAAAATCTGTTATAACTAATAAATAAAATTCAGTAAAATTGCAGGATACAAAATTAACGTGCAAAAATCTGTTGCATTTCTATACACTGATAACAAAGTATCAGAAAGAGAAATCAAGAAAATGATACAATTATAGTCGCATTAAAAAAAATGTCAGAATAAATTTGACCAAGGAGGTGAAAGACCTGTAAACTAAAAAGTGTAAGACATTGATGAAAGAAATTGAAGCAGATACAATTAAATGGAAAGATAGCATATGTTCATGGATTGGAAGAATTTACATTTCCAAACTGTCTTATGACCCAAAGCAATCTAGGGATTCAGTGCAATCACTATCAAAATTCCAATGACATTTTTCACAAAACTAGAGCAAATAATTATATTTATATGGAACCACAAAAGACCCTGAATAGCCAAAACAATGCAGAAAGAACAAAGCCAGAGGTACCACACTGCCTGATTACAAACTATTCTACAAAGCTATAGTATTCAAAACTGTATGGTATTGGCATAAAAACAGACACAAGGATCAACAAGACAGAATAGAGAGCCCAGAAATAAATCCACATATACATGGTCAAAGGAGCCAAGGATATATGGTGGGGAAAGGACTGTGTCTTCAATTAATGGTGTTGGGAAAACTGGAAAGCTGCATGCAAAAGAATGAAACTGGACCACTGTATTACACCATATACAAAAATCAATTCAAAATGGTTTCAAGTCTTGAATGTAAGACTTAAAACCAAAATCCTCCTAGAAGAAAACATATAGGCAAAAGCTCCTTGACATTAGTCTTAACAATGTTTGCTTTGGATCTGACTCCAAAGACAAGGGAAACAAAAGCAAAAGTAAACAAATAGGACTACATCAAACCAAAGAGCTTCTGCAGAGTAAAGGAAACTATCAACAAAATGAAAAGGCAACCCACTGAATGGGAGAAGATATTTGCAAATGATATATCTGATTAGAGATTAATATACAAAATGTGTAAAGAACTCATAGAACTCAGTGAAAAAAAAAAAAGGAACAGTCCAATTAAAAAATGGGCAGAGGATCTGAATAAACATTTTTCCAAAGAAGACACACAGATGACCAACAGATACAAGAAAAGATACTCAACATTACTAATCATCAAGAAAATGCGATATAAAACCACAGTGAGATATCACCTTACATCTATCAGAACGGTTATCATCAAAAAGACAAGAAATAACAAGTTTTGGCCTGGATGTGAAGAAAAGGAAACCCTTGAGTAAATTGGTTCAGCCACTGTTGAAAACAGTGTAGAGGTTCCTCAAAAAATTAAAAATAGAACTACAAAATGATCCAACAATTCTACTGGGTATTGATCTGAAGAAAACAAAAACACTAATTCAAAAAGATACATGTTGATTGCTGCATTATTTGTCACTCTGTTGGACATCAAAGACTAATATCATATGTCAGTGATACCACAATAAGTAAAAATCATATTCAGTAAAAACAGCTGAGATACGGAAAAAGAAGATGGGTGTGTGTGTGTGTGTGTGTGTGTGTGTAGCTTGAGAGTATTTTTCTAAGTGAAGTAAGTCAGGCACAGAAAAACAAATACTGCATGATGTCACTTATATGTGGAATCTAAAATACAAAACAAAACGCAGACTTAAAGGTACAGAAAAAGGATTGGTCACTGCCAGAGGGGAGGGGGATTGGGCGTGTGAAATGGGTGAAGGCTATTAAGAGGTACAAACTTTGTTTATAAAATAACTCATAGGGATGTAATGTAGAGCATGGGGAATAGAGTCAATAGCATTGTATTAACTTTGTAAGGTGACTGATAGTAACTAGATTTATCGTGGAAACTATTACACAACATATACAAGTGTCAAGTCACTGTGTTGTACACCTGCAATGAATATAATATTGTATGTCAATTATACTTTAATAAATAAAAATCAATCATCTCCAGCAAAAGTAATAAAAGCAATAATACTGATTAAGTAAATAAATGAATGAATTTTCCCTTGGAGGGCTCTCTGCTTGCAGTGCATGTCTGTCTTCTCTCCCAGGTGCACACGTTTTTGCTTATTGAAATCTTATTCTTAAAGCCCAGCTCGTGTATCCTCCCCTCCATTATACCTTTCTTCCTGGTCACATGTGCCAGAAGTGAACCTTCATTCCTAAAAGCTGTAGTACTCTCTGTGAACTATTTGTGTGACCCTGTGTTCTGCTTTGCATTTTGGATATCTGTGTAGGCATTTATTTTTCCTGTCAAATCGAAAGTCGTTTGAATTGAGGGACCATATTTTAAAAATAATATTGTATCCTGCTCAGCACTTCCTTGCAGAGCAACAAATGCTCAAAAAATACCTTGTGTTTGAAGAGAAAATGAATGGGAGGAGTATTACATTCATTGGAAGAAAAGTGGAGAAGGCATAAGTGAGGGGATCTTTGTTTTGGCCCCCTTGCCTTGCCATTTATTTATTTATTTATTTAGAGCATTTAAAAAAATTTTTTTAATGTTTATTTGAGAGAGAGAGACAGACAGACAGAATGTGAGCAGGGGAGGGGCAGAGAGAGAGGGAGACACAGAATCTGAAGCAGGCTTCAGGCCCTCAGCTGTCAGCACAGAGCCCAATGTGGGGCTTGAACCCATGAACTGTGAGATTATGACCTGAGCTGAAGTTGGATGCTTAACCAACTGAGCCATCCAGGCACCCTGAGCTTACAGCATTTTAAAATTCATCCAGCAGATATTTATTGAGCACCTATTTTACTCAGGGCATTGTTCTAGGATTTAGGTTACAAGTAGGAATTGAGCTGTCCTGGAGGTATACCTCACTTCTTCTGACAGAGAAGCAAGTCCTATTCGTCCTGGTGGTCACTTTCATCTGTACAATTTTTCAGATGCTTTTCTCAGACTTACCACATTTCCTGGAATCTTTCCATGAGTTGAGGAAGTCCAAGGGCAGGGTTCCTGTCTTCCTCATCCTGCTCCCTACTGCAATGGACTGTGTTTTATACCTGCTAATGATTTAAGCAGGCCCTTATTTACCCTAAGTGTTCTCTGTGTCTTCTCTAAACTTGCTTCATGTTTCCAGTGTTAAATGCTGAAGTGGGACCAAAGTCTTGGCAAGGATACTGATTGCTCTGCTAAGAGTAGCAGTAAGCATAATAAATAGCATGTTTAGCATTGCGCTGTGTTTACATGACTTGTTTCCTAGTAGAGCCTCTTGCTGGTTTCTAGGAGTCCTTCATTTCTAACAAGTTGTTGTATTAACATGTTGAAGTTGTTGAATGAACATCTCAACAAGTTTGTCTGCTTCTCTGCTCAAACTTATGAGTACTGATAATGTTGCAGAGCTCAAGCCAAACAGAAATGTAATCTTCATTAGTCTGGTGGCTCATGCATATATAGTGTTATATTTTCCAGAGCCCTCTGATATTAAGGAAAAGTGAAGAAGTGAAAGTCAATGAAAGAGTGGAATAGTAAGGAACGGAGTAGATGGCACAGATACTTGTTTTGAGGTCCTGCTTGACATGGAAATGACAATTCTTAAATCTGATTGAAGGACAGTCCTGAGTCTATCCTATAGAGAGAATGTTAATATGCACTCCCATGTCATGGGTACTGGAGGGGAGAAATGCTCATTTTATTTAAATTTGTGTATACCAGCCAGAAAAATGTCAGTTTGTGGAAGTGGTGTAGCATTTCCAAGTGTGAGTTCAACCCTATGTTGTCTTGTGTTCATGAATTTATAATGTACCACCTATATCATCAAAGAGACTGTGGCACAAGATAATACTAAATAGATATATTGAAAGTCTAGAAAGTCTCAGATGCGGCAAAACATGCTTAACTTACTAACCATGTCTTAATTAAACACACACACAAAAGTCAAGATTAGTTTATTCTGAGCACATATCACCAGGACACGCAGCACTTGGGTGGATGGTCTCACTGTCAAGAGCTTCAGTTCATATTGGAAATGTCACTACAGAGGAATCGCTTTCAGCCACAGTTTCAGCAGACATCGTTTCTCAAAGCTAACCCCCTTTCTTCTTTGTGGAGAAACCACTCTTCTCTCATTTCAGGCTCCTTCTTCCTCTCCGAAGCCATGTGCTTCCCCATGTCCCTGTGGGGTTGCGGTACCAGGTACCCTAAAGAAACCCCTGCAGTCCCAATCCTTTCTCAATGCATGGCTTAGATGTTGGCAGGTGGTGCAGTCCTGGGAAGGGACATTTAAAGAACTTCTGGGGAGCCCTGGGAAGGGTTTTGGAGCTCCTGAAAAAGAGACACATTGGAAGAGACCCTTTGGTCTCAATGAAGGTGTATGAGAACATAATTGGAATGACTGCCACCATCTTTTTCCACAAAAATGACAAAACAGAAATTAATCAACCCAGAAGACATTTCCCTACCTTTAGACCTCTTTTTCTGTAACTTACCCTCTTACTGTTTAAGCCACTTTGAGTTGAGCATTCTCTTGCAGACAGAAACTTTTTTCCTGATACTATAACATTTCTACTTGCAAAACAGAAAGCTAGGTGGTTAGTTCCTGTATTTGATATTTTTGGTCACTTTTGTTTGCCTAAAAGACAAGGCTTATATTCTAATTTTCTGTAATTTACTAAAACCTAAGGTGTGGCAAAGATTTTCTCTTTGGCACATGTTTGGGAGCTTCAAGCTTATTTTGCTCTCAGAATATGAGGCTACTTTCTTTATATCTTGGGTGTATGTGCTGATTAAGAGATCTCCCACATTTCACATCTCTTATGGATGTTTTGCATCACTAGAGAAAACATTCCAGTATTGATTGCGTCTCCTGTTGCTGCCCTTCTTGACCCAGATATCTTATCATATCCTGGTCACATTCATGAACTGAATCCTCTGTCACAAATTTTATGCTCTTGCCTTATGTTGTGGACGTTGTCGTGTCTGCCATTGGTTTATGCAGTATTAAGAAAGGTTCCCAAACCTGGCCCATCACCATAATCTCCCCATATATACTAACTGAATCCAGATCTCTCTCCAGGTAATTCTCATTATCAACCAGGTCTGGCAACCACCGATATAAGGGATATAGGAAGGGAAAAAATTGTAATGACTTCATTCTATACCTAAAGTAAATGTTTCCAAACCTCAACTGACAAAGACAGCTATGTAAGAAGAAAATTTTATTACTTTGTATCTTAATTTTTATTTTTTAATACAGCTTTCTTTATTCTTTTGGGTGTCAGGAACCTATTTCAAGCAACTCTAAATATGACCACCGCTCTCTGTACCCCTCAGCAAGTTAGAACAAGCATATGTGATACCAAGTTACTTGGAAGGAGGAACCCTTTAGTCCTCAGTGTCCTTTGTCTACATTGCCATCCCACGAGATACCGGGGTCCCATCAAGTCTCTGACCACTTGTCCCTGCAGGTCTGTGTTGTTGCTAGTGCATGACAACTTCATTTTCTACAGCTCTTGTGCTGTTCTTCTGGGTCTGTCGAGGGTGCTCAGAAATGTTTATGCTGCTCCTGCTCCACTCCAGAGTAAGAGAAGCTCTCTGGGCCTTCCAAGGCCCCATCAACCACCTGTTCCCTCTCTACGTGGGCACCTGAGCCTGACCACTCCTGCTCTCGGTTCCCGAAATCCTACCTGGCACCTTGCCAGGGTTCCTTGCCCTTCTCGTTGAGATCTGCACTAAATGCTTTCTCTCCAACTCTTCCTCAGTCAAGCCTGAAGCATGCTCCTCTGTGCTATGAGGCTTGGAAACCCCAGATGTTTCCTCTTCAATCTCTGTTTATGTCCTTTGGTTCTTCTGTATGGCTAAGTGCCTCCGCCTCAGTAACTCAAAAGCTAGGATAAAACTTTCTGTCCTTTTGCTTTCTGCTGTGCTGTTTCACTCCCAAGACAGTTTATACAACATAGTTATTCAATAGACATGGCAAAAAAGTGGGGGGAGTGATAAAGGAAATCCCAAAGGAAAACATAAGTGTGTGTGTGTGTGTGTGTGTGCGCGTGTGCATGCGTGTAACATTAAAATGAAATGCAAAATCCTGTATGGTAGGTGTGTCAAACATATTTTTACTTCTACAGTGTGTGTGTTAATTAACAATATTTAAAATCTGTCATTTGAAATCATTTTTCACTGAGTCTATTTCACATTCTAAATTTACTTTTAATTGGAGTTCATAGTAGATGATAGAGAAAAAGGATTTGAACTAATATGCTGGAATGTACACATAGAAATGAGTGTTTCCTGTAAAACAGCCACCTCAGGCTACTATACATTTATTCCACTAATTTTTCTTTTGAAATTATCTTCATGTTACAAACCTATAAGTTGAAAATATTAGTAGTAAATTATGATTAAAGCTACTCCATTGCCCCCTTTCCCACTCCACTTATTAAGGTGGAATTCAGCTTCATCCATTTACCTTAAGAACCATTCTTAAGTTCTGATTGGCTATGAACTTGATTTTTCTGAAGTAGTAGACAAAGATTTTTCTCCCTTAAAGTCATTTACATGAAATTCTGAAAAACTCTGACATCAGTTTGTAAAGAAAAGTTCAAAAATTGTTTTGAATGGCAGCATCACTGAAATAAATGTATTGTTGCTAAAGTGGTAATTCTGAAGCAAACTACCATTATTTGGATGAATTATTGTTTTGTTGGTAGTTTAATTCAAATCAGTGATTCTCAGGGTGCCTGGGTGGCTCAGTCAGTTAAGCATCTGACTTCCGCTCAGATCATGATCTTGCAGTTCATGCAGACTGGAGCCTGCATTGGATTCTGTGTCTCCCTCTCTCTCTACCCCTCCCCCGCTGTGGGAGTTCTCTCTCTCTCTCTCAAAAGTAAATAAACAACAAAATAAGTAAAGTAGTGGTTCTTAACTGGGGATTGGCAATTTGGCAAGTCCTGGAAACATTTTGGTTGTCTCAACTGGGAGGGAGGTGTTCCTGGCATGGGAATGCCATGGTTGGTGCTAAATATCCTGCAGTGCCCAGGACAGCTTCCCACCGCTAAGAATTGTCTATCCCCAAATGTTAGTACAACCAAGGTTGAGAAACCCAGGTTTAAACAAACAAATTATTATTTTACAGTCATTTCTCACATTTTAATATGCTTAAAAGTTTCTGATCCCCTTCCTCCAGCCTCAGTCTTACTAAACTGTTGGGATGGAGCAGACTCAGGCACCCTTCTGTCCAGCACTGAGACTCACAACCTCTTTAAGGAAGGCTTTCTTTCTGCTTACATACAGAGGATAGGGGTGGGGTGGGGGAACTGGATCCAGGGAGGAAACAGATGGGGAGGGGAATACACAGGAAACACAGATTAGTATCTAGGTGGAAGTTTCCCTAGCAGTCTTTGAATTCTTCAAGAGATTTTTGCTTTTTATCTCAGCATTTTTTCTTCCTAAGATAACAGGAGCAGAGACTGCATGTGAACTCTGGTTTTCCAGAGTCATTACTCAGAGAGAGGCTGTGTGACACTTTCACCCGAAGACCGTTAAGCACCGCATGTGCTGAGATCCTGATGCCGCCTGGTTCTGATTCACTGCAGAACTTCCCCTGTCCCCTTCTAATGAGTCAGGCTTGAGTGCCTTTTCCTTTTGCTTTCCAGGCTGGCTCTGCTCTCCTCCCTTGTAACACTGGCTGCCTTTGAAGGCATGTTTCCCTCACCAGTTCTCCAATGAGCAATTATGATTTCTATGGAATAACTTGATTTGTCCTGTCCCTCTCTCCTCCCTGCTTTGTACAGAGGTAAAGTTTCAAACCTCCTCAGTATGAGGCCAGATGTGGCTTTCCACAGGAAGGTCAGCTATTTTGTTGTTTACCCTACTGTCCTCATTTCCATCATAGATCCCATCTGTATGCTGGTACCTTACTATATCTCCTTTTGTGTCTTCAAGCAGCATGTGTGGCTAGCCAGATCTCTTCTTGCAGGTTTGTCCCTGATGGTCTGATTTTGAAAGCAAAGATCATTGGGAAGGCCAGAACCTCCCAAACATCCAAGAGAAATGGAAAACCATAAGGCCTTGTTTATGGATCTTAGACACACCTTAGGAAAGCCATATGCTGACTCTGCCACTCCTTTCCCTCAGAGAAGGTGTCCCCTACATATTTTACAGGGTTTGGCTAAATCTCTACATGGGAGAGTTTACCTGGAAATGGTGGACCATGGTTTTAGATTTCTGGATTCCTGATAGGTACTTCCTATCACAGGCAGCTCTATGGTCCCATTCTCATCTGGGTGAATTCCACCAAGAAGTTCTCTCAGATGAGTTCCCCCTTATGATTGAGCCAAATGTATGAGGTGATCAGATACCTCAAGCATCCCCTCTTGGTTCTGGTGTTATATTCATGCTGCACTGACATAAGCAGCTTGTGGCTTTGGATAGTCTCCAGGTAAGCTGCTGGAGGGAAGGGTCTTCTGTTGGCAGCAGCCACATTTCTCACATTTGAACTTGACATCTTTTTTTTTTTTAACGTTTATTTTTGAGAGAGAGAGAGAGAGAGAGAGAGAGAGAGAGAGAGAGAGCATGAGCCAAGAAGGGGCAGAGAGAGAGGATGACACAGAATCTGAAGCAGGCTCCAGGCTCTGAGCTGTCAGCACAGAGCCCAATGCGGGGCTTGAACCCATGAACCGCGAGATCATGACCTGAGCTGAAGTTGGACGCCCCATCAACTGACCCACCCAGGCGCCCTGAACTTGACATCTTTAATGGAGGCCTTAAGAAGCTAGTCTGGGTAGTTTCAAGTCCCTTCTTTACCAAATACCCCAGTCACCATGTGATACTGTCAAAAACAAGGAGTGGAATTCATGGGTCGGTGGTAGGCAGTGGTATTCCAGCACCAGTCCTCCATCAACAAGTTCCTGTTTCCTACCATATAATTTTGAGGCCTTTGGGGGTGGGCCTCTCCTATATACCTTGTCTCTTCCACCCTTACTGGTGGCGTGGTCACTTGTGTACCATTTATGAGCTTTAAGTCTCTGCTTCACCTACATGAGAACCTTAATTTTTGTGGCATCACTAGCCCTGAAATACTATGCCATTGAGCATTTTATTTTTATTTAAAAAATTTTTTTAATGTTTATTTTTGAGAGAGAGAGAGAGAGCACGCGCAAGTGGGGGAGGGGCAGAGAGAAGGAGACACAGAAGCTGAAGGAGCTCCAGGCTCTGAGCTGTCAGCCCAGAGCCCAATGTGGAGCTCGAACCCATGAACTGAGAGATCATGGCCTGAGCTGATGTTGGATGCTTAACTGAGCCACCCAGGTACCCCTGTTTTATTTTTATTTTAGAGAGTGAATGGGGGAGAAGGGAAGAGGGAGAGAGAATCTTAAGCAGGCTCTATGCTCAGCATAGAGCCTCATATAGGGCTGGGTCCTACAACCCTGGAATCATGACCTGAGCCGAAATCAAGAGTTGGATGCTCAACTGAATGAGCCACTCAGGCGCCCCAACTGAGCATTTTAAATTGGTTATTAAGGTCTCAGTTATGCTGTCAGCTAGAAGATACCTCTGTACCTTCACCACCTAGAGTAAGTTTCTTCTCATCTCTATGTTGTTGTCCAACAATCAAGTGTCCATGCTAAATCATAGTATGGTTAGGGGTAGTGGGGAGAGATGCCTGAGTCTAGTCTAGGAGTAGCACTATATCTTTTGCAGGACAACCTAGGCTGCCCCAAATTCAGTTGTTAACAGTTTTCTAGACCAGTCCCTACAATGTAATATTGGCATCCAGTCTATCACTGTCCAGCTTAGAAGATTCTCAGCTGCTTCTTGTCACTTCCAGCAAGCGAAAAGATCAGGTTTTCTTTTCATGCCCCATCCTTACACAATTTTGCACATCCCTTATCTGCTGGTGGGCCCACTTGTTGGATGTCAAGTTACCTACAAGGAAAGGATCAGTGAGCGAGTCCACACTCCAGGAATTTGGGCTAATGGATCCCTTTCTTACCCCACCAGTCCCCTCCATCTACTACCTGTTTGGAGAAAACATCTGCTTCTGCTGCTCCTTCCCATCTACTGTGAGTTGCTTCTCTGAGTACCTTCCTATCTCCCTTCATCTCAGTCTTATGTCGTGTTCGGGATTAGAAAAACCAGCTCTGTTTACTGCCTGTGAATATTTCTGGCCTCAGAGTCTAGTTTCTTGAGTTTTTGTGCTTCAGTGAGAGGAGAGGAGAATATCCTGTGTAGAATCAGTGAGGAAAAAACAAAGAGGAGGAAGGAATTACACAGAAAACAGAAATGTAACCTCACCATATAACATATATAATTAGAATCTTTTACTCTGGTTTTGAGTAATTTAGACAGCATCATTTGGGCACTTAATCATGAGAATAATAGCTTGAGGTCTGTTTTATCAGTGGTTAAGGTGGACAGGCAGGTAGCTTTTAGCATGATCTGATACGCTCTTACCAAAACAGTTGGAAAACATCAAGGGAAGAAGCATTATAATCTGTGACATACCAGCTTTTAAAATGAAAGTAGTAGAGTTTTCTCTAGATTTATCGCATAAAATGACATTCAACTCTAATAGATAATGAGTTTGGCCAGATAAGGGACAACTTATCTCTGCAACTAATGATGTCTGACTTTGATTAAATGTTCATTCTTTATCAGATTCTGTGCTCTAAACTTAACAAAAAGGCATAATCTTGTATGGTCCTCAAAACTAACTCTGAGTTAGTTTATCTTGGCAGGTTGTAGAATCACCATATTACAGATTAGGACATTGAGCTTTCAGTTTTCCCAGAATCACACAGCTATTAAGTGGTGGGATTCAAACCAAGCCTTTTGTGACCCTAGAGCCCCTGCTCATGACCCCACATCATACCTTCATTATGGAAACGATCCATAGGAAAGCAAGAGTCCAGGCTGACTCCAGCAAGACTCTGGCATCACCACAGCCAATCTTGAGTCTGAATTCAGCTCAAGGAGACAGAATGTGTCAAAGCCAGGCTGAGATACTTCCCTGAACTTGGAGAGATCCTCTGGAGGGGACGAACCCTTGAGGAAGTAAGATAAAAATCTCTCTTTGGTGTATATGTGCATTTGTGTGTGGATGTTTAAGTAGTAATGTCCCAGCAAAGATATGGCTGATCCTATTCTTTTTTTTCCTTTAAAATATTTCAATTCTTTATTTTTGGATAAGTAATATATTAACATTAGTTTAAAACTACAGTATGAGATCTACCTACTATCCCTGCACCCCAGTTTGTACCATTCCCTTACCCATGGATATCTTTTTACAGTCTGTTTTGTGCTAAAATAAATAAATGCAAACTTGTATTCTCATTCCTTCCTTCCTTTTTAATGTAAAAGTCATTAAAAAAATTTTTTTTCAACGTTTATTTATTTTTGGGACAGAGAGAGACAGAGCATGAACGGGGGAGGGGCAGAGAGAGAGGGAGACACAGAATCGGAAACAGGCTCCAGGCTCCGAGCCATCAGCCCAGAGCCTGACGCGGGGCTCGAACTCACAGACCGCGAGATCGTGACCTGGCTGAAGTCGGGCGCTTAACCGACTGCGCCACTCAGGCGCCCCTAAAAGTTAGTCATTTAAAAATTATGTACCTTCCTTTGCTTTTTTTCACATAGACATTTATCTTGGATATCTTTCCATATCAGCACATGGAGCACTTCCTCATTCTTACTTACAATAGCATAATATTTCATGGTTTAGATGCATTATGATTTATTAACCAGTCCGCTTTTAATAGACACTTGGCTTGTTTCTAGTCTTTTGCTGTTACTAACTCATGCAATGAATAACCTTGAATATATGTCATTCTGTACATGTGCATGTGTATCTGTAGGATGAGTTTCTAGGAGTAGCATTGCTAGGATAAAAGATACACATTTATAGTTAGTGCCAAATTGCCATTACTAAGGGTTATGCTCATTTGCACTCCGACCAGTACTGTATGAGTTTGCCACAGTCCTGTCAACACATTTTTGGATTTTGGCCAATCTGATTGATAAAAATGTTTGGACTTTGGTCCATCCGCTATAATAAAATATTGTAGATTTCTTATCTGATTAAAATTAAACAACTTTTCATATGTTTAAGAGCCATTTGTATTTCTTTTCCAATGAAATTTGCCCATGTTTTTCTTGACTTCTAGGTCTTTTTCTTATCAATTTCTTGGAACTCTTTATTAAGGAGAGTAGCATTTGTGTATGAACTGGACATATTTTTTTCCTGTTGGCCATTTTTTACTTTTTACTTTTTTCCTCTTGATTTTCATGTGGCTAAATTTGTTAGTCTTCTCTTATATCTTTTGGATTTTAAGTCAAAGTTAGAAACTCCTTTTCCACTCCAAGGTGAGAAAAGTGTTCTTTTTTTGCCATCTAGTACTTTCATGGTTCTGTTTTTCTTATTTAAATCTTTGATCTACTTGGAGTTTATCTTGGTTTATAGTATAATGTTTGGACTCAGTTTTTTTCTAGATGGCCATCTAGTTCTATCACACCATTTAAAAAAATGGTTTTATTTATTTTTGAGAGAGAGGGAGAGAGAGACAGAGAGCATGAGCAGTGGAGGGGCAGAGAGAGAGACACACACACGGAATCTGAAGCAGGCTTTAGGCTCGGAGCTGTCAGCACAGAGCCTGATGTGGGGCTTGAACTTGTGAACTGCGAGATTAGACCTGAACCGAAGTCGGACGCTTAACCCACTCATCCACCCGGGTGGTCTTATCACACCATTTTTTGAAGAACTGCTGGCAATTCAGTGCCCATTGGTTTGAGATGCTACCATTATCATATACCATATGTCTTAAAATATATTTATATATTTTGTATTTGTATTTGTAATATATTTGTATATATATTTATATATTTTGTGTATATATGTATATATATATTCTAAAATGGATTTATTTCAGAATGCTAGAAGAAAGTTTGAATTTTCCTGTTGCAGGCATAAAGGATTTCTTTTTTTATCATGATAAAATTTACATAATGTAAAATTTACCATTTTAACCATTTTTAAGTGTAAAGTTCAGTGGCATTAAGTACAGTTACATTGTTGTGCAACTGTCACCACCATCCATCTCCAGAGCTATTTCATTTTCCCACTTTATGACTTTGAATCAAATACACTGTTCATTTGATAACACACCATCCACTTGTAAGATGTATGCTAATTATAGAGAAGTTAAAATGTGGGAAAGTGTACATCTGAGAATTTACAAAATACCGTTCTAAATTCTTAATGGTGTTTGATGTATTCTTGGATGTTCTGCTCTGTTCCATTGGTTTGCTTCTTCATGTGCCAGTGTCACACTTTAATTATTAAAGATTTAGAATATCTTTTAATACATAATAGAGCTAGTTTCCCATCACTTATCCCTTTCTTTTTTCTTTTCTTTTCTTTTCTTTTCTTTTTTCTTTTCTTTTCTTTTCATTTTCTTCTTTCTCTTTCTTTCTTTCTTTCTTTCTTTCTTTCTTTCTTTTTCTTCCTTCCTTCCTTCCTTCCTTCCTTCCTTCCTTCCTTCCTTCCTTCCTTTCCAGAAGACTTTTTTTCCAACTATTCTTATCTTTCTGTCAAGATAAAGGAGACAGCTTTTCCTTGGTTGTTGTGGATCTTCTTTCCTTCCTCTTTCTACCTGTATTCCACTTAAATTGTAAAGACTTGCATATAGAAGACCTTATTATGCCTGAAGATCAGCTGTAAGTTTTGGATCAGAGTAGCTTCTCTGAAGGTTTGTATATCTTCTTGACTTTCTTCTACTAGGTTTTTATTTCAGAATTGCCATGGAAGGTACAGTCCTTTTCTGATCTGTGTGGTTTCAATAAAAGGGAGATAAGCTTATGAAAGTTCTTAGAATCATTTACTCCTTTTATGTCTTTTACCTAGAATGTCAGCCTTTTTCAGCAAAGTAAGCATTGTTCTTATAATGGTGAAAAATCTTAAATGTTTGCCACTGTATCAGGGTTTAATGTGATTCACTAATGCATTTACCCTCAGTACAAGTTTGTTGTTTTGCCAAGTATTCCTATTAAATATTTAGCATTTATAATATTGTTATATTAGAATTTGGCTTTATTTGCATTTATAGATCATAAACTCATTTCTCTTTTATTGTACTGAAGAACCCATTGTAAGAGCCAGTAAATCCTGTGGAAAATGGCCTTCAGTGATCTTACTTCGAGGACTGTGCGTCTTTATGATAATTGGATCAAAGATGCTGGTAAGTAACCAAATTTCCTACTTAAGGAACATCTTTCCTTTTCATATCAGATTCCTACATTTCATAGGATTTTAGTGAAACAGAATGAAAGACTACAACTTAATACTCCCTTGTAGACACTTCAGATATTGATTTTTATTACTAGTTAATGAAACGGAAGCGTCACTGTTCTCATTACAAATATGTACAAAGAGCTACACAGATGTTTATTTATAATAATGTTTATAATAATGAAAATAGCTTTAATATTCAGTGAAAGAAATTGGTTAATAAATGATGGTACATTCCAACTCAGTAATCATTAAAACTGATTTTTGGGGCACAGTGCTCTTAGCTTGATTCTGCCCTAATGCTCCTAAGGGAAATAGCACTTAATGCCATTAATGATAAATCTTGAATGGGAGGGCCTGCACCCTCAGGGATGTATCAGAAAGGGCAGGGAATTTTCATAGGGCAATCTCTGAGTAATAGTGAAGTGTCTGCCTTCTTGTTTTGCACATTTTAAAAAATAAAAATTAGTGTTCCAGAAGAACGTTTAGTGCCAATTCAAGTTTAAATATGTTAAATGAAAAACAGGTTATAAAACATCAGTATATTTCTTTTGTGAGAACACTTGTTTCTGTGTGATGGGATTATGGGTAGTTTCTATTTACTTATCTATGTTTTATTTATTTATTTTTATTTTATTTATTTTGAGAGAGACAGAGTGGGAGAGGGACAGAGAGAGAGGGAAATAGAATCCCAAGCAGGCTCCCCGCGCTGCTAGTGCAGAGCCTAATGCAGTCCTTGAACTCAAAAACCTCAAGATTATGACCTGAGTTGAAACCGAAAGTTGGACGCTTAACCGACTGAGCCACCCAGATGCCCCTACTTATCTATGTTTTATACTGCACAAATGTGTGTTGCTTTTATAACCATCACAAAGCATTTAAAAAATATAACAAAGGCAAAACAACTTTTAAATAAACAAGCAATCGGAGTGTGGTAGAGCTGAGTTGGACCTAGGCATCTTCAAAGAACTAACTCCTCACATTAGAATGTAAGACACTGAAGCTCAGAGATGTGACCTTCCTGAGACTGTGGTTAGTTGTTAGCAGAAAAGACTAGAGCTTTTGTTTTCTGATTTTGATTGGTATTCTGGTATTTCACATTTGAATTATTTTACACGTATTCATCACCATCACTACTTTAGATTAGTTCTTCCTTATCCAGAAATCACATGTTCACCAAATGCAGGAAGAAAAAGTGTGACCTCTTGGCATTTAGCGCAACTGGAATTATTTTCTTTTCTTTTCTTTTTTTTTTTTTTTTAGCGTTTATTTTTGAGACAGAGAGGGACAGAGCATGAACGGGGGAGGGTCAGAGAGAGGGAGACACAGAATCTGAAACAGGCTCTGGGCTCTGAGCTGTCAGCACAGGGCCCGACGCGGGGCTCGAACTCACAGGCTGTGAGATCATGACCAGAGCTGAAGTCGGACGCTCAGCCGACTGAGCCACCCAGGCGCCCCTGGAATTATTTTCTAATTCATGCGGATTTCAGCAAAGATACACTGTCTCATGGTTGCCATCTTTCTCAGGAGACTGCTAAAGACCAATTTTATTTCACTAAAAAAGGTCTCAACAGATTTGCCCTTGAAGAACGCCAAGGGTTTTTTTAGTATCCTATAAATAGAGCAGCTTCAATCTGGCAGGGGGATGGAGAATGATTATTTCCATATTTCTTCCTTTTTTTTCTTTAGTTTTTCAGTGAATATAATGATTTTGAGAACACACAGATTTCTTGAGAGGTTATGCTTCTCTGAAAATTTACAGTAGTTCTCATACATTCAGTATTTAAGTTCTAATTTTTTGTCTCGTTCTAATGGCTTTCACTTTTATTTGTTTTATATTTTTAAAAATATTAATATTTTCATTGCTTTTCAAAGTAAAGGTGTACCTTGCTACCCAAAATCTCATGATTTGAACTTGGTAGCCAAATAGATTTGGGTATATTTTTTGAAATGGACCCATCTGGAAGCACAAGTTTCTTGCTATCCAAGTCTTGCTATTCACTATACCAAATGCAAGAGCTCAAGAGATTCAGATAATCAATATCCTAACTCAAGAACCAAATCAATTTAGATAATGACTAATACCTGTATACTGCTAGAAGTGTAAAATGTTTTTAAATGAACTGCTTCTGAATTCCACTTCCACTTTTATCCATGGAATGACTTTTTTTTTTTTAATGTTTATTTATTTTTGAGACAGAGACAGAGCATGAACGGGGGAGGGTCAGAGAGAGAGGGAGACACATAATCCAAAGCAGGCTCCAGGCTCTGAGCTGTCAGCCCAGAGCCCGATGCGGGGCTTGAACTCACGGACCGCGAGATCATGACCTGAGCCGAAGTTGGCTGACCTGAGCCGAAGCTCAACCGACTGAGCCACCCAGGCGCCCCGGAGTGACTCTTTTTTATTAGGAATACTTACATTGAAAAGCCGAGTAATATGAGAATAAAGGATATGAGTAATATGTAATAATAAAGTAATATGAGAATAAAGAATGATAAAGGGCTGGAAGTGGTTAGGGAGAGAGGAGAGAGGATTTAGGGATGTATAATGAGAAGACCTAGATTTAAGTTCTACTTCAATGGACAGGCTATGTGGTTTTGAACAAATGATTGTCTGTGTTAAATAGATGTTTCTTTTTTAGCAAAACAGAGGTGAGAATGGTACCTACGAGCTACCAGACAATATACATGAAAGTGCTCTGTTACTTAGGAAGTATCTCAGCATAAATGGTGGTGGTGTTACAGATGATGGAAAGACTACTTTCCTCTGAAAATACTTTTAATGTAGCATATGCTTTTTTAAAATATCTCTTCCTATTTTTTTAACTCAGGGACTAGAGGGTTAAAATGTTTTGTGTTAGATTTACAACTTTGTGAGAACACTATCAGGTGTAACAGTAGAGGCTTTTGCCTCTGCTTAGTGTGATATTGATCTCAGAGAGCCATTAGAAATCACTCCTGGCCATCTCAGTCCAGTTTTACTTTGCTTGCCCTGGGAAGGTCTGAACCCATGATCAAGGGCCAAGAATTTCAAATGTATTCTTGGCATTGGCCCTATTCCTGAGTAGCATTCGGGAAACCTACTGTTATTCTTTGGTTTTCTGATTGCTAGGGAAGTGGTGATACTGCATAGTTATTTCATGTGGAAAATTCCACAGCTACAGATTTAAATATGACTTAATTAACACTAAGCTGTAAGAGGATTTATGGTGATTCTTAGATACGAAATGTCAAATTTTGAAATAATGTTCTAGTAGCATTTTGGACTGTAGAAAAATGGAAACTTTTTAATGTTTTAGAAGTAATTTTCCTTGTGTTTGGTTAGTAACAATGGCTTTTCAAACCTACTTATGATCTTTTTACAAGAAGACGGAGTATGAATAAGGTTGCTGCCATTCGGAACCTTTAGTATTTCACTACATGCTGGAGGCACATGTTTGCTTTTCCTTCCAACTTCTTCATCTTGTTGGTGCTTTGAATTTTAAAGGGTGTACTTGAGCTAGTACATGCTATTTAAGAAGAGAATACTCTCTTACAAGTAGTTGATGGAAAAGCTCATTAAAATTCTATGTATGTGGCACTTCTCCTTTCCCTGTACTCTCTCTCTCTGGAACACTCTTTGAAAAAATATTGTTAGCCTAGCAATAAGTCAGAACTGCGGTAATCACTGGGGTATGGATTTCAGACAACCTGCCTTCCTATCCTCTTATTTCATCTTGGCTCTCTTTACTTATGACACTTAAATCCAGCCCTGATGCCAAATAGAAGGTACATGAAACACTCTTCCCCTCAGCCTCTTGTCTGTGGGGAAAACAGAGCTCACTTCACCCCTGAACCTTTTATAATTTGTGGGATCACAGAGTGAGTCTTTATCATAGACTTTAAATTTAGTCTGATCACAGCCTTTAAATGTCATCAAGCAGTCCCCTCTACAACTCCTTAAACAAGTCACCATCTGTACGTGATTTATACACATCTTGTCGTGGGGAGCCCCTACCTCACAGGGACGTGGGCTTCCTATCTAGAAAGGTATAACCATCATTGAGAAAGAAGGCAGGAAAAATGAACAGTTGTCAGTGTTAACAATAACCAGAGTCATGAACATCATATTAAAGACTTTGACTTTTATTTGCTCAGTAGGGAGAGCTGATTGAAGCAGAGGAATAATCTGAACAGAGCTGTACTTTTAGAAAGTGAACTTGGCAGTTGTATGGAAGACAAGATGTAGCAAATTGGATCCAGGGCAGGGAAACCACATAAAAGACCACTACAGAGCACGTAGTAAGGGATGCTGAGGCCATAGGTGTAGGTTAAAGAAGCACTAAACCTTTGGTTCTTTTTTGTTTGTTTATTTATTTTTGAGGGAGAGACAGACACAGAGTGTGAGCAGAGGAGGGGCAGAGAGAGAAGGAGACACAGAACCAGAAGCAGGCTCCAGGCTCTGAGCTGTCAGCACAGAGCCTGATGTGGGGCTCAAACTCACAAGCTATGAGATCATGACCTTAGCCAAAGTTGGACGCCCAACTGACTGAGCCACCCAGGTGCTCCTGAACCCTTGGTTCTTAACTCTGACAGTTCATAATGGTCACCTCAGCAGCTTATGGATGCCTGGGACCCCATGCCCTAGGATTCTGATGCAGTTCGGTCAGGGTCATTTTTTTGACCATTTGATTCTTAAATCCTGCAGAGGTGATTCTGCTATGCTGACAGAATTGATATGTGTTGTAATAATAGCAATGCATAATTACTGAGCCCTTATGTTGTGCTAGGCTCTTTACATATAGGCTCTTTACATACTCACTAAATCCCCTATGAGTTACATGCTGCTTTATGCCCAATTCACATATGAGGGAAGTAAGCACGGAAAAGTGAAGTCGGTGGCCCCAGATCACACGAGTCAGTAGGAAAGCCCAGGGTCAGAACCCAGGCCCGCTGACTCCAAAGCTCACTGAAAATAGGATTTTAAAACCCCCAAACTTGGTATATTGTCTTATGAAAATAGCATGAAATTAGCTAGTTTTTGTTAAAAGATACAATGGTATTTTTAAATTTACAAAATGTGAAAGTTACACATAGGATTTTGATAGAAGGTATATGATTAAAATGTTAAATTACAGGAAAAAATTATTCATTTTAAAGTGGTTTTTTTTTTTTCCTGCTTCCTGAGCCAGCCCAGCATGCTTTTCCTGGCTTGTTTTCTTTCTACTGCTACCAAAGGAAAACAGAAAGATGATGTCATTTGATATTTTTCCCCCTGATGTGTCAATAAAAGAATAAAATAAAGTTTATCTTTAGTTCAGGAATTCCTTTACCGACACACAAAAAACCCTAGTTTTCAGTCATGCCTATGATGTCTTTTAAGAACAGCAACATTTTAAATGGCTTAAAGAAAAAGGCAAAAAGTGAAAATCATCCATACTGTTACCATCCAAAGGCAATAATATTAATATCCTACCAGTGGTCTTCTTTGGTACTAGTTTTCAGTCTTTATTTCATTGGAGATAAAAACTAGACATATTCCTGTGGTTTACAATGCTCCTCTAAGCTTCGGATTATCCACTGACAGGAAAAATTCAACGAAGTTTGAGCAGTTCTGATTCTGTCCGTTAAGTCCCCATTTGTGTGACAACTTTTATTTATGGAGACTTCCCTGGTGAGTTACAGGCCTGTGGCTAGCATTCCTCATGGCCGTTTACACTGCACGTGGTACCCAGATGTTTGGGGAACTTGTTGAAGAGAAGGATGGTCACTAACAGAAGCAACAACACGCTAACACACTAACACAGCACATCAGCGATTTTAATTTTAATTTTAAGAACTTTAAGGTTTAATTTAAGATTTTAATTTTAAGAACTTTGTGTTTTTATGAATGTCTTTCAGCAAACTTTTGTTGAATTTCTATCTTGTGTAGGATACTTGACTGAAATTGTTCCTGCTGAGAGCATCACTGACTTCCTTTTATTAAATCCAGTATCACTTTTCAGTCTACATTTTACTTTGTCTCTCTGCTTCATTTTATCCTTTTTTTTTTTTCAACGTTTATTTATTTTTTTGGGGACAGAGAGAGACAGAGCATGAACGGGGGAGGGGCAGAGAGAGAGGGAGACACAGAATCGGAAACAGGCTCCAGGCTCTGAGCCATCAGCCCAGAGCCTGACGCGGGGCTCGAACTCACGGACTGCGAGATCGTGACCTGGCTGAAGTCGGGCGCTTAACCGACTGCGCCACCCAGGCGCCCCCATTTTATCCTTTGACTCCTTCCAAAGATTAACTCTTCCCTTGGCCTCCAGATAGCCTACTTCTCTGGTTCTCCTTCTGCCTCTCTGGCCACTCCTCATTCTTTTTTATAGTTTTCTCATGTACCATTCCTCCTGTGAAGATTGAGTCCTCAAGATTCTGACTTGAATCACTCAGGCTTCTTACTCTATGCTCTTTCCTCAGCCACTTGCATGGCTCTATGTTTTATCTTTTATGTGATGATGACCCCCAATAGTACACCCTTGGCCCAGATCTCTCTCCTAATTCCAGATCCAAATATCCAGGTGCCTTTGGAGGTCTCCATAGAAATGTTCTAGGGGTGCCTGCGTGGCTCAGTTGGTTAAGTGCCTGACTATTGGTTTTGGCTCAGGTCATGATCTCACAGTTCATGAGTCCAAGCCCCATGTCAGGCTCTGTGCTGAAAGCTCAGAGCCTGGAGCCTGCTTCGGATTCTGTGTCTCCCCTTCTCTCTCTCTGCCCTTCCCCACCTCAAAAATAAATTAACATTAAAAAAAATTTTTTTTTTAATAAATAAAAAAATATTTTCAGGGGTGCCTGTGTGGCTCAGTTGGTTAAGTGTCCAGCTCTTGATTTCACCTTAAGTCATGATCTCCTGGTTGGTGAGATCCAGCCCTACATCTGGCTGTGTGTGGACAGTGTGGTGCCTGCTTGGGATTCTCTCTTTCCCTCTGTATTTCTGCCCCATCCCTCCCTCTCTCTCTCAAAATAAATAAATAAACTTTAGAAAATATTAAAAAAATAAAAATATTTTCAGACATCAAAATATAGCCATAATATTATAATTACATTGAAATAAAACATCATCATCATCAAGAATTCAACCAGTATTTATATTTTCCCAATTATCTCATAAGAGTATCCTTTTTAAATGTTTATTTATTTTTGAGAAAGAGAGACAGAGTATCAGCAGGGGAGGGGCAGAAAGACACACACACACACACAGATTCTGAAGCAGGCTCCAGGCTCTGAGCTGTCAGCACAGAGCCCGATGTGGGGCTCGAACTCACAAGCCGTGTTAGATCATGACCTGAGCTGAAGTCAGACGGTCAACGGACTGAGCCACCCAGGTGCCCCTTTTAAGGTATTTTTAACTGCTAGTTTGGTTACTTTTTATACTTGAGGCATTAAAATAATTACTCAAATTATTTATCCTGTAATAATAGCTCATATTAGAAATAATAATAACAAGTTTGACTTTAATGTTTTTTTCCTTTTCTACTTGAACATTTTAAATATATTAAGAATGCTTAGATTATATCAATTTTTCTATCAGTCTATATATATATTGATCTTTTTTTTTGTGGTAAATTGGTGTTAAGAAACTTGTGGGACAAGTCTGACATTTTTTCATTTTAAGATTTGTTGCTTCTTTCATCATACTTATAGAAATTTTGTTTATCCTTACAATACAAGAACTGTACATACATCTGTATTTGTTTATTCATTAGTATTTACTTCCTGATACATGGTAAGTATTTTGACATAAAGATTAGTTTTGATTTTCATTTTTTCAGAAAAATATTTTATGATCTATTTGAATGTTTTTCTGTTTTTCTCCTGTTCAGGAATACCTGTTATTTTTGCAAGTCCACTGTTGATTTGGCATATATTTTTTTTTTCTCAAATGCTTTTAAAAAATTTCATTATTGAAGTATAATTGACATACACTGTTATATTAGTTTTAGATATACAGGATATTAATTCAGCAGTTCTTTACATTACTCTACACTCACCATGATAAGAGTGGTTACCATGTGTCACCATTACAGCATTATTAACTATATTCCCTGTGCTGAACTTTTCATCTCCAAAGCACATGTTATCTTCAGTTGCAGTGTTTTAAAAAAATGTTTATTTATTTTGAGAGAGAGAGCACATGAATGGAAGAAGGGCAAAGAGAGAGGGAGAGAGAGAATCCCAGGCAGGCTCCATGCTGTCAGCATAGAGCCCAGTGTGGGGCTCGATCTTAGAAACTGTGAGATTATGACCTGAGCCAAAGTCAGGAGTCTGATGCCTAACTGATTGAGACACCCAGGTGCCCCTCAAGTTGCAATTTTTAACTGATCTAATTCTCCTGGTCTAGAATGAGCAGTGACCAGGTGAATTTCTCTTTACATGGTTATGAGGCCAATATAGTTCCCCCCCCCACAAATGTCAGGTTAGTTAGCGTATTTTGGACACCTAGACCCACACTTTAAGTAGATAACGCTAAGGTCCCTTTCAGTTCTCTGATTTTGTGATACGGAATATATGGAAATGTCCCAGTTTCCTTGGGGGAAAGAAGAAAGTCAAGAAACAGCAAACACAAACATATTTTTATATATAAAAGAATATCTGGGTGGAGAAACTCTAAAATGTTGCTAGTGGTTATAGATGGATGGTGGAACTTTGCTGCATGTCCTCTGTTCCCCAGATCTACTCTGTATCCTGTGCTGGACCATGAGGAACACAGTAGACTATATCCACAGGCTTACTCTCCTACCATCTGGTTCTGGTTGGTTTCAACCAATGGAGAACCCCAGGAAACTAGAAAGAGAGAGAGAGGAGAGTGGTATTGAGATGTTAATTCCCCAGTTACTTCCATAGTTGCCTTATGCTGGCCCATTCCCTCCACTGAAGGTCACAGCTCCTCTCCTGGAGGGCTTGTCCATTTGACTCCTGGGTTCTGGTAACCACTACCTGCCTCCCTTTGCCCTTTGAGGCCTGTGGTGGTAACAGCCCTACTCTTTTCACTCTTCAGTAGGAGCCCTACTCCTAGCCCTTACTCTTAGGCCTCCAAAGACAGTAGTGATCATTGACCAAATAGTCTGCTGTCAACATTAGGATCTAGGTGCTTGTTTAAGAAATGCTGGTTGCTTTCAGTTACTTCTTGGCTCAATGAATGTGCACTTACATTTTGTTTTTAGATCCAAGAGTTGAAGACTGGCTCCTCATGTCCTCACCTCTGCCACAAACCATCATCCTGGGATTCTATGTCTATTTTGTCACTTCTCTAGGACCAAAGCTCATGGAGAATCGAAAACCCTTTGAACTCAAGAAAGCGATGATAACGTACAATTTTTCCATAGTGCTGTTTTCTATGTATATGTGTTATGAGGCAAGTGTCTCCAGTATTCCTAATGGGAGAATTTTGCCTGAGTCTTCCTGTTTTTCTATCATTATATGTCTTGTTATAATTATAGTGATGACTCTTTGAGATTTAAGGAATTTTAGAAATTTAGCTCACTAGAGCAGGTATTTGCCAAAAAAAATTGTTACGTATAGACTGGGTATAGAGGATCTCAATATACTCTACCTCACAAGTAGTGAGAAAAATTAACATTAAGTTTGGGGACTTGCACATACTTAGTCTTAATAGATGATTGAATGAATCCATACGTGTTAGTTTTCAAGAAACTCATACATGGAGAAATTAAGTAACTTACTCAAAGTAGCATAGCTACTGTAGTATTAGTGGAGGACCAATATTTGAATCCAGGTCTGTCTGACATCAGGAGCTCATCCTGACTCTGTAATGAGTTATCATCACCATGGTAGGAAGCTCTGATGAGCTGTAAGATGGTAGACTGTTTAGGTTTGATTTAGATGGGCCTTGTAGGGACAGGGAATTTAGACTCCTACAAAGCAGTACCTGAGGGAGTCTGTCCCTTAATTGTTACTTTGTTAATAAGAGAGATGAGGATCTTCCAGGACCCAAGAGTAGACTCAAGGTTTCTCTCTCACCCACTCTGCTATTAACAACCTTCACCCAGCCTCACTTACCTGCTTTTCTGTGATTTCCTTGCTTCTTTTCTAATACTGGCGGTCTCCCTCATCCTCTACTCCTTAGTTACTTCTTTGCAGCATAGCCTATGCTTCCACAGAACTGGAACTCTCTAGGGCCCACCATGACCCCTCTGGCCCCTCTTGACACCATGACCTCTGCACATGCATCCCTCCTACCTGATTCCTGCTGTGAATCCACCTGATTGAGTCACCTTAAATCTGCTGGAGCCTCATTACCGGCCTCCCTGCAGTCTGGACTTACCTTGCTACCTTCTATTTCTTCTACTTTATTACCAAAATTAACTACAAGCTACCTTACTGTCCCTTCCGGATCATGAATAACTGAAAGGGAAAGAGTAATAGAGGTGGTCTAACCAGGTTATGAGAGATAGGAAATAACCTGTAGAGCCTATAAGAGAGTCACCTAGTAGCCAGGAGACCAGGGACCAGTTAGTACCAGTTATGCTACTAACCAGCTGCCTCATTTTGAGCAAGTTACTTAACCTCTCCGGGCCTTAGTTCTCCTGTTTTATCGAGTCAGGATTAAACCAGATTGTTTCTCAGGTACCTTTATGCTCTGTGTCTGATTGTGCCATTCAATGTGATATCCCCAAATACATTTCTCAGGAAGTAATTAAATTATAGCCAGTAAGTTTGGTTCCCTGTTTTAGCAATTGCAATGTAAAAGAAGTTTTGAAAATATCTGAATTTGGCAGTTTCTATCTCCCATTAATCACTCATACTAGAGTTACTTACGTGCCAATTTTGGGGTTTATTACCTGCCAAATGAACATTATCACTCGTTCTTCTTAATTGCCTGAAATATAGACATATATGTCAGAAGTTTTGTAGACTGTTAAAATGTTCTTAATCTTAATATCAGGAAGGCATTAGGCTTCACTCTGTCTTTAAACAAAGACTTTTGACAGCTGGTCAGGATGTCATCTCCAGAACACCGAACACATGGTTTACTGGGTGTAGCACAATTGCATTAGGTCTACAGAGGAAACACCTCCGCTAGGGATGTTAGGGAAAACGTAAACAAGGTGAAAGGGAAGTACACCAGACTAAAGGATCCCACGTGTCTTATCGTGTAGTGATGGTTTTGAATGTGCTAATTACTTGGCACCAGTCAGACATTAATAGAGAGACACTGGTGAAGACCACCCAGGAGCCCATGTCACAGGGTTTCTCTTGTCCAGCTCAGTGTTTATTTGGGGTAGGATATGGTGGAGAGCCAGCATCCCCATTAAGTAAGTGGAGTTTCAGTTTTACTTGCATCAGTTAGAAGACAGTCTGAATGGAAGAGAATATGACACTCACTGACAGATCAGGATTTTGTACAACAAAATTAGCTGTTTTTCCACCACATTCCATTGTTCCCTTGAGGAAAAACTTATTGACTTGTTTTTGTAAGTTACTTTTCTCACTCTTAAAATATGTCTTATACTTTTGTGAATCTTAAGATAATCTTTTTTTAAGATTTCATAATTGACCAAGTTAAGAGTGAGATTAAATATCTTATGAATTAAGCTCGGAGTTGATATCAGAAAAGGATGGTCTGATTTTGAACACCACAATCTAAACAGTTGTTTTAGCTCCTTTGTTTCGTTTTATTTTTCACCATTAAAATATCATTCTGCTAATGCCTCATAAACTTTTGCCTTTAAAAATTAATTTATGATAAAGTTTTCATTTTAGCTTTAATAGTAACTAAAAGTAGAAATTTAAAATGTGCATTAATGGCAGAAAATGATGTAACCATTATACTGAAAAAGAAGGCATTTATTATACTGAAGAAGAAGATGCTGGCACTTGAGAGAATAGGATGTCAGAGATGAGCTGATCATATTGTGAGGATACTAAGTTAAGCCAACCATTTATATGTGCATTAATTTAAAATTAGAGCCCTTGGATGAGCACTGGGTGTTGTATGGAAACCAATTTGACAATAAATTTCATATATTAAAAAAAACATACTAGAAAATAAAATAAAATAAAATTAGAGCCCTTAGCTTTTCATTTTCAGATACTGTTTCATTTTTTAAAATTTTATTAAAGTTTTTATTTGAATCAGATAGTGTTTTAAAAGAACTTCCCACCATCATACTAAAAGAATGTCCATATAAATCTTTGAATTGAGGTTCAGATAACAACAATAGGCTTTTTCTTCCCACCACTAGTCTATGATTCCTTAGTGGGTGTGCTGGAATTAAGGCATGCCAAATTGCACTCTTACTGATAACATTTTCCTCTCTTACTTGTTATGTGAATCCAAAGATGAACTGATCTCTGAGTCTTGTGTTTCATCGATCTTGATTTTAAGACCCACAGAGTACCCCTTCACATTATACCCACTAGTGAAGGACAGGAAAATGCAGTTATGGCAACCCTCTTATGAGTACCGTGAGGAATCTTGGTTTGCCTATGTATTTTATTGACTAATTGAGAAGACTGGAAATCACCAGAAAGGTCTGTTTTCAGACCCACTTATTCCCTTCAGAGTACACAAATATACTAATGGGCATATATAGATGTACACACATGTGCATATACTGACATATACCTACCAGTATTTGCTGTTGAGGCAAAACACTCCCAATGTTTTATTCTCCACCATATCAGAATAATCATCCTAAGAAATGGACACTTGAATATGAACACAGTTGATAGAAATAATAGATGACTGTACAATTTTGAAAATTCTTGTTGCTTTGACTATCAATTGAGTTGCTAGTTCTAACTGTTCTAGCCTGGCTTTCCCACTGACCTGAATGCTGGCTCAGCTGAGAATGTGGTGAGGAGGCACAATCAAAACTACCTTTATTATAGCTGTTGAGCAAATGCTTCCTTCTTTAATATGCATGTGTTCTCTTACAGTTTGTGATGTCTGGCTGGGGTACAGGTTATTCATTTCGATGTGAAATTGTTGACTACTCACAGTCACCTTTAGCACTGAGGGTAAGTTTCTCTTTGGAATATCTTGTAACTCAAATTAAATGTTAAAACTTCTGAGATTCTATTTTTTAACACTTAATGTGAACTCAGAAGAAGTAAATGACTCATCTATCAGATTATATGTATTGAGAGAAAACTAAAAGTTATCAGAAAGAATCAAATGAAATCAGGTGTGTAGTTTTCTGTTTAATGAAAATTGGTACTTTTATTTTTTAACTTCCTGGACTTAAAAACAAATTCATATCTGGTTCCTCAAAAAAAGTAAAAATATAATTCCCATATGATCTGGCAATTCCATTTCTGGGTATATACCTAAAAGAATTGAACACAGGGACTCAGGTATCTGTACTCCCCTGTTCATAGCAGCATTATTAACACGTCCACGGACAGATGAATGGACAAAGAAAACATGGCATGTACATACAATGGGATATTATTCAGCCTTAGCAAAGATGGAAATTCTGACACATGCTATAACATGGATGAGCCTTGAGGGCATTATGCTAAGTGAAATAATCAAGGCATGAAAGGATAAATACCGTATGATTCTATTACATGTGGTGCCTAGAGTAGTCCAATTCAGAGACAGAAAGTAAAATGGTAGTTTTCTGGACCCATGGGTGGGAGGGGAGATCTTACTTATTAACAGGTACAGAGTCTCAGTTTTGCAAGATGAAAAGAATTCTCTGGATGGATGGTGGTATTGGTTGAGCAACAAAGTGAATGTGCTAACTGCCACCAAGCTGAACACTTAAAAATGGTTAAGATGGTAAATTTGGTTATGTGTATTTTGCCAAATTAAAAAAATAAAATTTTCCTCTGTATAAAAATAAGATAAATTTGTATCTTTGTGTGTTTCTGCAGATGGTACGCACCTGTTGGCTTTATTACTTCTCCAAATTTATTGAGCTATTAGATACTGTGAGTATGTGGTCACCACATTTGGTAAATGTTTGATGTCTCAATGGAAGCAATAAACTGCTAGAGTTCAGTTGTTGTCTGATAACTTTGGTTATCTCTGTACTTCAGGCAGAACTCCTATTATCTCTTACCTTTTATTATCAGTAATTTTAGAGAATAGATAGGATAAGCTTTTTTTTTTTTTTCTGGTCTTTTGCAAACTCCAAAAGGTTTTTTTATGTATCTACTGCCTGATTAGGATAAGCACGTAACTGTCATATACATTGCAAAACTGTGTATCTTTATGGAGATGGATGACAGGTGTTTTGGGAAGCAAGCTCAGGAATCAAAGAGCAGAAAACATTTTACCTTGGGTTCTGCCAGTGTAAAGCAAAGCACTCTGTCATCCATATTCCTTTAAGAGGATAAATGCTTCATAATTCTTAAACATAAATTAGGATATCATCCCTGGGGTATCAGTAATTTTGGTAATATCAAAACTATCTCCAGATGCCGTTCTGAAGTTCATGCTTACTAGGTGTTCTCTCTTCCCACATGAGATCCTTTGAAGATCAGCTCTGAATTTGGATGACTGGGCTCTGGGAGAAGCAAGTGCCATGGAGTAGGGTACATGATGAGAGGAGAATGCTGTGTACTTCTGTTTTCAGAGTAGCTTAGGAAAGCTGGATATTTATCATATCTTTGGGATATGTGGGTCTTAGTTATCTGGAACCAGTTCTGTCTGTCTAAGACAGACAAGTGTGTTCTATCTTCAGAGTACATACAAATATGTTTCTTGTAGCAAATCTCAACATGCTTCACCTTCTCACCTGAACAATCACATAATGTTGGAATTGGAAAGGACTTTAGTGAGCATAGCATACAGTAGTTCTCAAACTTGGGCATGCATTAGAATTGCCTAGAGGGCTTGTTAAAAACACAGATGCCACAGAGGGCTTGTTAAAAACACCCCACCCCTAGAGTTTCTGATTTGCTAGGTCCTATGTTGGCCTCAAGAATTGCATTTCTTTTAAGTACTCAGGTGATGTTATTGCTGTTGGCCTAGGGTCCACACTTTGAGACCTCTACTGTAGTTCAGTGGTTCTCAGCCTTCATGAGGCTGAGGCAAGAGGATTAACTGCATTAGAAAACAACAACAACAACAACAAAAACAACAACAACAAAAACCTGGGTCCTACCTCCAGAGATTTGGTGCCAGATGGTCTATAGTTAGAAACCAGGCATGGTGTTTTTGAAAAGCTTCTTGGACATTGGCATATACAGCCAGGGTTGAGAACCACTAATCTGGTTCAGAGCCCTCAATCTGAAAGTAAATTGAAGCCAGGAAGGTAAGTAATTTACCCAGAGGAATGCTGCTACTGTCTGGGGTCAGGGTCCCAGATAGCTGGTTTGGGGCTTTTCCGTTGCACCATGCTGCCTTCTTCCATGTGCATAATAAGCAAATGCTTCTCGGCCTCATTTTTTCTGCTTTGCATGTTCTCAGTTCCATGTTCCACAAAAAAACTGTTGGTGCCTCTGTGTTCTTCCCTGAACCACATTTTTCAAATAGTACTATGGATACGTTTTTTGTGCTGCTCTGTTTAGTCTGTATTTAGAAGTCTGACTCAATACTGGTATTCTGAATTTTCAGTATTTTTTGAACATTTAATTCTGCTCTCGAATTTAAATTTCCCCCTGCTTTTGCCTGCCTTTTCTCCTCTTTGTTTGTAGAGTTTCTGTAAACCGCGGGTGCATTCAATCTGGATGGTGCCTTTGCTGCTCTTCTCATTTTTCCTAGGCTACTTTTTTTTTTCTCCATCCTGTTTCTATAAAAACCCTCAAGTTTTTCCCTTTTCATCTTTATCTACTAATAATATGCTAACTTTTGATTTGTTGCAAGTCCTCTTTCAGTTTGCTTAATCCCTTATCTAAATTAGTAGGATGTGTCTTAAGAATTGAGACTCTCTGCTTTCCCATGTACTTCAAAATCCACGTGGATGTTTTCCTGCCAATAATAATTCTTTCAATATTCTTTGGCCATGTTCTTCACTTTCCATTTTTGATTTTAAAATCTGCGTTCAATTTCTTTAACACCTTTTTATTGATTCTCCCATGACTAGGCATCATACCAAAGTTCCTTCATACTAATGAGCTTTTGAGCTACCCCTTGGAGAATCAGCTGCTTCTGTGAGCATTCTCTAAGGCAGTGCAAGTGATGATGGGAAATAGTTTGTACTTTGCCAATATTTTTGTAACAGTAGATATATCATTGCATGATTTTATATGAACTTGATTTTTTTAAAATTATTTCAGATCTTTTTTGTTCTGCGTAAGAAAAATAGCCAAGTGACTTTCCTGCATGTCTTCCATCATACCATCATGCCATGGACCTGGTGGTTTGGAGTCAAATTTGCTGCAGGTAGCCAAGGGAGATTCGGGATCATGTGTAATGAGCGATTACATTTTTGTATATTGTAAACACAAATTCTGTCCTGAAATGTGATTTAGAAGAAACTCAAAACATCAAAGAATTAATTTGGTCAAACTTCTGACTTTCATTATTACCTGAAACATAAACTTTTAACCTAGATCCCTCCTCCACCCTCCCCTCTTTAGATACACATGACTTTTAGGTATAGTCTTCTACTCATATCCTTTAGTTGTTTTGTTTGGGTTTTACTCTTTCCCCAGATAGTTCTTTTAAATGTCATTAACTAAATAAAAACAAAAAAAAATGGTACAAGCTTTAATTTGATAGATATATAGATAAATACTCCTAATTGTTTCCAGGAAGTTAGAATGTTGATCTCAAGTTCTAGTCTTTTTTGCATTCACATTTCATCCCCTACCAATTCTGTAAAGATGTGTCAAATTGTGGTTGTCTAAACTTTGTTAAACATCCCACCATATTAAAGGATATTATTTTAATATTTTTTGAAGTTAAAAGTACTTTAAAACAAAAGCTTGGCAAACAGATTCTTGTTCGTTTGGTTTTCATTTTATGCTTCTGAACATCTAGAATCAGAAAAAACAGATTAATTTCACCCTCTCGTAAAGTATTAAATAAATGATACCCCCAAGGATATACACGTATTAGCAAAAATTGGTTGGGAGATTTATTTATGTGAGTTTATTAAATTTAAGAAGTCTTCGAGTTAGATAATACATTAAAATTTCTGCAAATAGCTCACCTCTATTATGCATTCTGACTTTGTATGACTAAAAAGAGAAACCACAGTTGAGGAACTCTTCTTTGAGTTTTAGAGTCTGTAGGCATAGGGAAAAATCTGCATATCTTGTAACAGGAGAGGGTATGAATAAGCTAGTGGCATGAAAGAGATACCAGAACCTAGAGAAGCCAGAAGGCTGTCTCTACTATGGCCTTTGGGCATCAGATTTTCCAATATGTGAAGTATTTCCTTGCCCCAAACTGGCATTTATGTGTCACAGATTTTTAAAAAGTGAAAGTCACTGTTTTTCCTTATAATGTATGTAAAAATGTAACTCATTATAATAAGATAGTCTCTTCTGTGTCCATTTCATAAATCAAGGATAGCTATATTACTTAGTCTCCATTATTATACTTAACTTAATATGTTTTTGTTTTCTCTCACATGCATATCAGTTCTTTGAATAGGATTTTCATTGACATTTCATTTGTGTTGGCCAAAAATTAAAAAATACCATTAATAAAATGGTTATGAATTCTTGTGTATATATAATTGCAAAATTCAAATGATATCAAGGGACATTTAGCTCATCTTCTCTTTTCAGCAGTTTGACTCCAAAATTATCAGAAATAGGTATTTATTTTATTTTAAAGTATGCTAGCAAAAGTTCTTTCACACCCTTATAATTTATTTATGCAGATTTCTTCTCTGAGACTAGAATGTTACATCACAACACTGAAAAATAAATATAAATTTAAAAAAGATTGGGAGGAAGTACCTCAAAATACAGTGATTTAGAAATAGTGCACAAAAAGTGGTTTCTCTCTCCACCTTTATCCTTCTCTGTTTTTTCTAAATTGAATATCTATTGGTCTTATAATGGAGAAAATGGACTTTATTTGAAGAACAGAGTTGAGCAGTTTTTTTCCTAGATTATCTAGAGTGATTTTTTTTGAATTTTTAAAAAAATTTATTTAAATCCAAGTTAGTTAACATATAGTGTAATACTGATTTCAGGAGTAGACCTGGGCGATTCATCACCTACATAGAACATCCAGGCTCATCCCAACAAGTGTCCTCCTTAATGTCCATCACCCATTTATCCTATCTCCCCACTCAGCACCCGTCCAGCAATCCTCAGTTTGTTCTCTGTATTTAAGAGTCTCTTATGGTTTACCTCCCTCTCTCTTTTTATCTTATTTTTCCTTCCCTTCTCTTATGTTCATCTGTTTTGTTTCTTAAATTCCACATATGAGTGAAATCATATGATATTTATCTCTCTCTGACTAACTTATTTCGCTTTAGGATAATACATTCTAGTTCCATCTATGTTGTTAAAAGTGGCAAGATTTCATTCTTTTTGATTGCCAAATAATATTTTGGTGTGTTTATATACACACACACACACACACACACACACACACACACACACACACCACATCTTTACCCATTCATTAGTTGGTGGATATTTGGGCTCTTTCCATAATTGGGCTGTTGTTGATAGTGCTGCTATAAACATTGGGGTGCATGTGCCCCTTCGAATTAGCATTTTTTTATCCTTTGGATAAATACCTCTAGTAGTACAATTGCTGGGTTATAGGGTAGTTTTATATTTAATTTTTTGAGCAACCTCCATACTGTTTTTCAGAGTGGCTGCACCAGTTTGCATTCCCACCAGCAGTGTAAGTGTTCCCCTTTCTCCACATCCTTGCCAACATCTGTTGTTTCCTGAGTTGTTAATTTTAGCCATGCTGACAGGTTTCAGGTGGTATCTCATTGTGGTTTTGATTTGTATTTCCCTGATGATGAGTGATGTGGAACATCTTTGCGCCTGTCTGTTAGCCATCTGGATATCTTCTTTCAAAAAGTGTGTGTTCGTGTCTTTTGCACATTTCTTCACTGGATTATTTGAGTTTGATAAATTCTTTATAGATTTTGGATACTAACCCTTTATCTGATATGTCATTTGCAAATATCTTCTCCCATTCTGTCTGTTGCCTTTTACTTTTGTTGATTGTTTCCTTCGCTGTACAGAAGCTTTTTATCTTGATGAGGTCCCAATAGTTCATTTTTGCTTTTGTTTCCCTTGCCTCTGGAGACATATCTAGTAAGAAGTTGCTGCAGCCAAGGTCAAAGAGGTTTTCTCCTCTGGGATTTTGATGGTTTTGTGTCGTACATTTAGGTCTTTTATCCATTTTGAGTTTATTTTTGTGTATGGTGTAAGAAAAGGGTTTCAGATTCATTCTTCTGCATGTCGCCGTCCAGTTTTCCCACTACCATTTGCTGAAGAGACTGTCTTTTTTCCGTTGGATATTCTTACCTGCATTGTCAAAGATTAGTCAGCCATACATTTGTAGGTCCATTTCTGGCTTCTCTGTTCTGTTCCTTTGATCTCTGTTTCTGTTTTTGTGCCATTACATACCATCTTGATGATTACAGCTTTGTAATATAGCTTGAAGTCCAGAAATACGATGCCTCCAGCTTTAGTTTTCTTTTTTTTAGTATTACTTTGGCTATTTGGGACTTTTCTTGTTCCATCCAAATTTTGGAATTGTTTGTTCTAGCTCTGTGAAGAATGTTGGGTTTTTTTTGATAGGGATGGCATTGACTACGT
The DNA here is from genome assembly GCF_027475565.1 of Acinonyx jubatus. Lineage (NCBI taxonomy): Eukaryota > Metazoa > Chordata > Mammalia > Carnivora > Felidae > Acinonyx > Acinonyx jubatus. Next base: position 127,049,733 of record NC_069380.1, on the reverse strand, counting down.
AGATTGCTTTGAGTAGTATCGACATTTTAACAATATTTGTTCTTCCAATCCATGAGCGTGGAATGTTTTTCAGTTCTTTGTGTCTTCTACAATTTCTTTCATAAGCTTTCTGTAGTTTTCAACGTATAGATCTTTTACCTCTTTAGTTAAGTTTATTTCTAGTTATTTTATGGTTTTGGTGCTATTGTAATTGAGATCGATTCCTTGATTTCTCCTTCTGCTACATTATTTGTGTATAGAAATGTCATAGATTTCTGTACATTGGTCTTATATCCTGCTACTTTGCTGAATTCGTATATTAGTTCTAGCAGTTTTTTGGGTGAGCCCTTTTCTAAAGTGTATCTTTGAAGGGGAGCCTGGGTGGCTAAGTCCGTTAAGCGTCCGACTTTGGCTCAAGTCATGATCTCACATTTCATGAGTTCAAGCCCTGCATCGGGCTCTGTGCTGACAGCTCAGAGCCTAGAGCCTGCTTTGGATTCTGTGTCTCCCCCTCTCTCTGCCCCTCTCCTGCTTGTGCTCTCTCTCTGTCTCTCAAAAAAATGAATCAATGTTAAAAAAATAAATAACAAATCACAGATTTTTTTAAAAAGTGTATCTTTGAGTCCATTGATAGGCTTCCATTTCTAAACAAGTATTGCTTTTGATAATGAAATTTTAAAAAAGAAATTCCTGTTTTTCAATGTTACCCTCTTTATGGACATTGAACACTTTGTAGTGGGTTCGTTGTCCACACCTTAATCCCCCTTCTGCTTTACAAAATGCAAATACTTTCTTCTCTCTTATACGTTCCCTAAGTTGGCATTTCCATTCAGTCTTGCATGTGGAATTTAGTAAACACTTGTACACCTATATCTACTTAGTGACAAGTACAGTGATAAGAGCTGAGATACTTCCAGAAATGTGGTTTGGCATTGACTTTCATTCCTAGAATGAAACTGTTCAGTTTAAACTGTTATTGCAAAAACTTGAGCACAGCTGATCTCTATCTAGTATTTAATTTCCTGTTTGCCTGTTGTACACTTCTCTGGCATAACAGCAATCCAACTTTTCTTTGGAATATGATAAAACGTTTCTCTGGCAGGTTTTTATATTCATTATGCACATATTCCCTTCCAGAGATATGGAGAGCTGTGATAATTACCCAGGTGATTCCTTTATTTTTCTAATCCAAAGGAATAAAATGTGATGGCACTAATTGTAATTCATTCTGAGATGTTAGCTTTTCAAAACTATTGTTGTAAAGAAGAAAGCAAGCTTAGAAAATACTTTATTAGGAAAGCCTTCCAAGAAAATAAGTTAATTTTGATGGCTGATTTTGATGAGTAACCCTTACTAAACACTGTTAATTACGTTAGTGCTTTATTAAATTCCTGTCCATGGGATCCTCATTTTAGGACATTTAAATGGTGAAAGATTCTGATTGGAAAATAGTCTTCTAACAAAAAATGGGAGAGGTGTCTTAATGAGAAAGGCTCTGATGTAGATTGTTAATCAGAGGTGAAATAGGTTTCCTGTGTGTTTGTATAATCAGGAGACACAAATGGAATTGAGAAGTATTTGGCATATGCCTGTTAAGCAGCTTGACTCCTAACCTATCAGAAATAGACAACTATTATATTTTTAAATCGCCTCAGAAAAGGTGTTTTCACACCACTACAATTTATTTATTCAAGATTATTTTGGGAAAAAAGACTAACCTAAATGTAAATAATAAAAGGTGGGAGGTTGTTGATAAGCTGCATTAATTCAGTTTCTTCTGACTTGAAATTTATGATAATTAAAGAATTGGCTGAAATTTTATTTACTCTAGTAAAGGAAAGTTTATGAAGCATAGTATAGCAGAAATGAGGCATGGGGGAAGTATTTAAATTACTCAAAAATATTTATTTTATTTAAAAAAGGTTAAAGGAATACTTTAGCAGTGGTAGTATCCAGAAGTATCTAAAATTTCTGTGATTATGAGTGATTATTAAGTGATTAGTTTCTACTATGCAACAATTTTTGTTTTGCTTTAAAATTTCTGGAATACATAATGCTTATGAATTTGGTCCTTTTTCTAATGTAATTGTTCCACATTTGTGAGGTTTTGTTTTATTTCTGGAATTAAAGAATACTGGAATAGGGGCACATAAATGGCTCAGTTGATTAAGTGTCTGACTCTTGGTTTTGGCTCAGGTCATCATCTCACAGTTTGTTGGTTCAAGCCCCACGTGAGGCTCTGCACTATCAGTGCAGAACCTGCTTGGGATTCTCTATCTCTCTCTCTCTCTTTCCGCCCCTCCCCCATTCATGCTGTCTCTGTTTCTCTCGAAAACAAACTAAAAAAAAAAAAAAAGAGTAATGGAATAAAGAAAGTGGAATATTTTCGAGAAAAATTTAAATCTCAGATCAGCATCACTAAGCTGAATCAGGCTATACATAAAGAATGCAGCTTCTTCTAGATGGTCCGTCTTAGGAAAGATGCCAGGGAAGAGTGTTTTTTTCATTTTTTGCCCCTACTATCAGCTCATCACCTTGTTACCCCTTCCACTACTACAGGTCCAGCTAAAGACAATTGAAATGATCTTTGCTTCTGTTCTCCAAGGATTTTTTGCTTCAACTCTAACTTGAATAGGACCAGTAGGAGATATAGTGGTTAGAAGAAGAAAACCAAGATAAGAAGGCACAATTGATAATAATCAAATGGAAGCGGTAATCAAAGATGACTTAACAATTAATAAATGTTTATTTTGGAAAAACAATTATTTTTAAATAACTAAGGCAAACCTAGCTTAGCCTACTGATGAAAGCCAGTGGTTTTACTGCCAAAGTTTTGTAGCACAGGAGAATGGATTGTGATGAATTCATACAGTGTAATACTATAATACTGCACAGAAGTAAGAAAGCAAACTACTAATATACATAGCAACATGGATAAGTTCTTAAAAACATTATGTTGATTGAAAGAAAGTAGGCTTGGGGCACCTGGGTGGCTCGGTCGGTTAAACGTCCGACTTCGGCTCAGGTCATGATCTCATGGCTTGTGAGTTTGAGCCCCCGTGTCAGGCTCTGTGCTGACAGCTCGGAACTTGGAGTCTGCTTAGGATTCCATGTCTCCCTCTCTCTCTGCCCCTAACCCACTCGCATTCTGTCTCTGTCTCTCTCAAAAATAAATAAACATTAAAAAAAAGAAAGTAGTCTCAAAATCTGTTGTATAATTCTATTTATATGAAGTTTAATAAAAGGCAGAACTATAGTTTTAGCATAAAGGTTACTTTGGGAGGGGTATATTCTTGGAAGGGGGACATAGGAATGTATGTGATGTTGGAAATAGTCTATCTAGACTTTGGTGATGGTTATGTGGGGTGTATACCTATGTAGAAAAATCATCAAATTATACACTTAAGATTAATGTATTTGTGTACATATGCCAACCCTCACTAAAAAAATGAAGTTGATTACTATTATTTAGCATATGCCACGTTAAAAAAGTAACACAACTTAATTTGTTAAAGTATATCCAAATTATAAGACCATCTTAAGGTTAAGATATAACAATAGACATGCTAATTTATTTTTAAAGTTTTGCATCTTGTATTTTACTGAATGAATGTATTATCCAGTTCCCTCTAATTTAGTAGCTGTTTAACAAGATTTATGTTTTGGATGCATTTCTTTCTACTAAAATTAAAGAAATATTTATTCTAAAAATCTCAATTTAGACAAAATGAGTCTCATTTTAAGGAACAGTGCCCCCATTTTATAATAATTTTATTTTCCAGGTGGTTTGGGAACTTTCCATGCCTTTCTAAATACAGCTGTACATGTAGTTATGTATTCATACTATGGGCTATCTGCATTGGGACCAGCCTTCCAGAAGTATTTGTGGTGGAAAAAATATTTGACATCATTACAGCTTGTGAGTAATTAATTTTCTTTAAAATCAGATACAAAACTAAATTGCAGTCATTCCTCTTCCCTATGAACCAGGATACTAACTAAATAAAGAACAAAAGTTACAAAACAATAGGGATATAGTGTGTCTGGCTCCTATATTGCATCCCGTCCTTATCCTTTTCCTGTAGTTTAAACTTTCGTCAAGAACTGTGTTGCAAATGAAGTGTATCTGGTAGCCGAGAAGCTCAGTTGAACCATAATGTGTATCTTTATGCCATCTTTATACTATTTCTGCTTTTATATTAAATAAATATAGTTATAATCAAGATAATCTCAAAGTTATTTGAACCACAGTAGGCATAATATTAAATTAGAAGTTAGAAATTCCATATTCTAGATCTAAATGACTTTGAGGGAGGGAATGTAACTTTGAGAGCATTAAAGATGTAGAGTGATGGTATAATAAATATACTGACAAAGTTGATGACACTCTAAATAACCAAGTATAAGGAAATAGTGAAATAAATTATTTTAATTCTTACTTTGGGATATTATGAAATCAAGAAAATTATTCACAATTGTTTTCTTTTTAAGAATTTTTTTCTGACTGTAAAGTAATATATGCTCATTGCAGAGAAATTAAAACATCTAAATAGCTTGTCTTTTCTATACTTACATATGTACACTTGTGTGATTTGCATTATACTGCATATACAACTTTATATTGGGCTTTTTGCACTTAACATTACTCTTAAATGTTGTAAAAAATGTTTAACAATGGGGCAAACTATTCATATAGAAAAAAGAATAGACATTTGTTTATTACTATTTCAAACATGTTGGTTATACACAAACACACCTACATCGAATGTTGAGGGTGTCACTTAAGCTTCCTAAGGTTTCATCTTCTTGTCTGAAAAATGAGAGGGATAGCTACTGCACAGGAATGTCATAAAAGTTCATTCAGATAAGGCAAGGAAAGTTGATGATGATAATAAAAGAAACTGTGTGAAAATCTTAACGATGGTTACAACTGGATAGTTTATAGGTAATTGTTATTTATTTGTATGGATAAATGTTTACTTTTCTAAAATTCCCTCAGAACTCATGTTGCCTTTTAATCAGGAGAAGAAAGCTATCCAAAAAATCTGAACATTAGCCTGGAAGTGTTCCTCTTTAGACTGTGTATAATGTTCTGGGACAAAGAGCCCTTGGGCGTCACTAGAACGGTGATCAGTAATGTTTCACTCCTTACAGATTTTCTCCTGCCATTGGCAGGATATATTTTTATCTATGACTGTGGATGACAGGTGGCAGATATAAGGACTCAGAGATGCTTTGGCTCCTACAAAATTGCTGGGGCTGTAATTAGAATGTTTGTAGTTCCCCAAAATTGAAATACCTTGTCTAACAGCAAGACAGAATATTTGAATTGAAATTATTTTAGAAATAGTAAGACCATAAGATAGTGGTTCCTTGTGCATTTCCTCAGTCGAGGACTCAAGTCAGAGACGTGCCAAGAAAACCTGCTCTGATGGTCCTTCCTCTGGGTACAAAAGGCCTCTTGCACCTCACAGCTCCAGGGCATTTACATGGGGCCCCGCTCGAGTTATAGAGTTTGGCAGGACTGCATAGTGGTTCCCAATTCCAGTCTGGATTCTGACACTGTCCTACCCACTCTCACATCCATGGAGGGCAGATAGATTTAAAGATAAAATTCCCTACCCAGCAGTACGCTAGATGTGGTTGGAGAGTGTTTAAACGTAAGCAGCCAAAGAATGCATTAGATAATTGCTCCATTGTGACTTCATATCTGAATAATATTTTTCATTCTTTCATCTCTTAGGCCCAGTTCATTATTGTCACTATCCACATAGGCCAGTTCTTTTTCATGGAGGATTGCAAGTACCAGTTTCCAGTCTTTCTGTACATCATTATGAGTTATGGGTGCATCTTTCTGCTGCTCTTTCTCCATTTTTGGTACCGTGCTTACACCAAAGGTCAAAGGCTGCCCAAAACTGTGAAAAATGGAGTCTGCAAAAACAAAGACCACTGAAATGCAAACACAACACGAATCTATGAATGAGACTGGTATCTTACTTCCCTTGACAATCAAGAGCTATTTCCATGTGAAGTGCATTTTGTATATTTTTCAAAACCAAGAGCTTGTATTTTTATGATAAGTTATTGGGGTTTCTGATATTTGAGAGCCCAAAGCTCCCAGATAACACACCTCTGATAATTAGAGCCTAAAGCAGGCGGTTTTTCAGCAGCTTTTAAATCTAATCTAAAGGTTTTATTTAATACATTTTGTTATAGTGAAAGGAGGATATGAAACAGTATAGTACTTTTCAAAGAAGTCCGGTATAGATGAGAAATATCGTTAGATATTTTGAGCATGGACAGAGATCTATGCCATACAATAGATTCCTTCTGCCAGGTCTGAAAACCTCTAACTGTGGGCGCTGGCTTTGTTGCTTGTTGATTATATTCAGAAGAGTATATATACCCTGGAGTTAAACTCCCATTCTAAAGAGCTAACACTGGTGAACATGAAGTGAATTTTTGATAAGTCGTTATTTCATACCACTAACAATTTTTAATGGATCTCTTTTGAAGCTGCCACCAGTTTTGCTGATAGGACTTCCCACAGCACTTTTGTTGTATCAACTGTTCAAAAGCAACAGTAATTTTGGTTAGTACATTGATGCACTTGACACTAAGTTTACGTTAATATTTTGAAAACAAGGTGATTTGTTCTGTGGCTTGATGAACACTGTGCTATTACTGTTTTGCAGTTAACTTTATATATTTCTGGAAAGAGGTGAAATACTTCTGGAAAAGTATTCTGTAGTTCAATGGGAAAAATTGGTTTTCTGTTGTATTGTAATGTCACTTTCTCATGTTGTCCTGGTTTAAAGGATCATCTTGGTTAAATGTGTATTGGTTAGATGTGTGAACGTTCACATCATTGGCACACTGCAGGTACCCTTAATCATAAGTGATTTTAGACCACCTGTTATTCCCAGTTTCCAGAGATGGGTTGCAGTCATTAGTAAAGAAGCCCGAGGCAAATGGTGGCACAGAAGTTCTCCCGGGAATTTTTGGTTCTGGAGGCTTTCTTAATAAACAGAGAAAGAGAACTTGTTTAATAGTTGTTATAGATACAGTGCATGGGAAAATGTTTCCCAGAAGTATGAATTCTTCAATAGCCTGGGTTTCTTTTTTTTCAAACCTATAAACTCTATAATGAAGACCTGAAATTCATTTTGCCTACTTTTGTTTCTTCACGGATATTACTTCCTAAAATTCTCTTGTACTTACTTTTTCTTGGTGGCAAACCCAAACTACTGGTCGATAGAGTTTTGCCCCAGAAACAATGATATTTGCACATTTCTGAATTTCTCCCTATTTTTTTCTTTTTTGTTATATTTATAGTTGAATTTGAAGGACTGCCTATGCCTGTATGACTTTAAACAATTAGTACTTATGGGATGGGCCTCAGTTGTGTAACACAGTGCTAGCATTGTACAGCAAACCTGAGTTTTTCCTCACTGTAAGCTCCTGTAGTTCAGTTTGTCCCCCCAGGCCACTAATCTATACCATGGCCTCTTCTCTTAAACTTGCCAGGTTTACACTTGCCTTTAAATGACCTTTACTGATTTCACTTGCTTATAATTTGATAAGATGAGAGCTGATAAATGGGGGAAATAACTTATTTTTCTTAAATAAAGAACAGAGGACAGAAAGCAGAGCTAAAGGAGCAGCTATAATTTATTTCTCTGAGGGCCTCAGGATTCCTTCAGTGTTTTCCTGTTTGGACTCTTCATATCCAACCTGTGCTAAAAAGAGACCATGTAGTAGGTACTATTACACATGCACACAATTCCCAAGGACCCAAGTAGGGAAAAGACCAAAAGGAAGCACAAATACAAGACGAAACAGGAGAGTTTGGTTTTCATAATACTTTCCATCCTGCATTGTACAACCTCTCCTAACCTGCCTATAGTCTTTAAAATGTTTGACTTGCCAGAGACCTAACAGCAACATGTGATGGAACTGGGTTCTAAATTATGAGAATAGAAGTGGAGAGCTGGGATGTTACATGAAGAGAAATCACAGCTAGCAGAAGTATCCTCCATGGAAACATCAGTAGGTCAAAATGAGTATCACTGGATATAGGATTTGCATGGACAATGTTTTATTAAAGTGCTCTGTAGGTCACATAGAGTTTCTTTTGGGGTTTCATCCACTTTTCAAGACTTCATTGCCTTTGGATTTACTTACCTAACAAATAAAGAGGCCAGTTACAAAATCTGGCTTATGACATGAAGCTCTATGAATCCTTGAAAACCTATGTCTGTATTATAAATCAATACAAATACATAATTTTAAATATCTATTTACAGCCTAAATGGAGTTGAATTCTTAATTAAGTGGACTACATTGTACTTAAATTATAAAACTATGAGTTTAAATTTTCTCAGTTATCTCTCATTTCTGTTAAATTGTTAAAGACTCTGGAAAATTCTGTGGATCTTGTCAAAGTTTGTGCATGTGTGTGTGTCTTTTATTTTGGAATTTAAACGCATATGTTTGCATGGGAAGATGGTTTTATTCCTGAATATTCATTTAACCAAAGCATTTTACACATTGGTTGCCCACTTGCTATATTCAGAGCCTCTGCTAGATATGAGAGTGATACAAAGATGCCTCTGACATAGTTGGAGCCTCCTGAAACTTATAGACTGATGGAGGAAACTATGTAACCAGGCAGCTAGGTGCCATGTGAATGAAAGTTGCTCACTTAGAAAGCAGGGGAGGCTACATGAAGGAATTAGAACTTGGGTTGTGTGTTTAAGGTGTACAGATTGCAAAATGGGTGGTGGGTTAGTGGGCAAGGTATTATAAGTAAAAAGAAGTAACAAATCAACCTGACACAAACAAAGAAAAACAGCAAGAACAAAGCATGGCCCCGGGTAAGGAAAGTGTAGGGAATGGCTAAAAGACCAAAGCAGAGGAGGATTTTTTGCAGGTGAAACAGAGAGATGAGTCCAGGAAGGGAAACGAGGTCAGAGCTTGGGGCCCACGTGGCTGTGACATCTGGGCTTGATTCTCCAGGAAAATGAGAGCATTCAGCGTTTTTTGAGGGAAGTGAGGTGTAATCAGAGTGGTACCTTAAGAGTCATCTGGTGGGGCGGGGTGGAGTGGCAGCTTTAGATGCTAAGGAGAGAGATAAATGGGTTGATTAAGGGTGAGGGGAGGATAGCCAGCATGTGTGACCAGAAAGAAAGGCAGATGTGAGAGAGCTTCTGAAGGGAGAGTTTCATCTAGGCTGACCATGGATAGGATGGGTAGCAGGGTCCAAGGAAGCTGTGTGGTGGTGTGGAAAGCGGTCTGAAACTGAAGCCATGGGGCATGGATGTTAGGTGCCAAGTGACCTTGGAGAAGCCAGTTAACCTCTCTCAGCTTCTGTTTCTTCATCTGTAAAACGATAGTACAAGTTCTCCTTGCTGGATTATTGTGTGGCTTAAATGAAACAATGTATTTAAAAGCCCTTTGTAGTAATTGATAAAAATAAGACCATAAGCACAGAGAATACTAACTCAGCAGGCTTAAATGGGGAGGAAAGCAAAGTGAGTCCCTAGCTCAAAAGAGCACAGAGGTCACATTTCTCTCTACTTCAGGTGGAGTAAGGTATGTGATGATTGGGGAGGGGATGAGATAAAGGGATTGAGGTAAAATTCTTTCTTTTTTAATTTTCAAAAAATGTGTATTTTTAAGAGAGAGAGCAAGTTGGGCAGGGGAAGAGAGAGAGGGGGACAGAGGATCTGAAGCAAGCCTGACAATGGGCTCAAACTCATGAACCATGAGATCATGACCTCAGCTGAACTCAGATGCTCAGCTGACTTCACCCAGGAGCCCCTTTTTTTTCTTTTAAGGAAGCAGAATAATCATGTTTCTTTATTCTAGGGATGACGTGAAGAGTGAAAATGCATAAACTGTGGGGAATGGATGTGCTTAGGGATAGATACAGATTTCAAATTCTTCCCAGCCTCCAGGAGAGCCCTGCTGGAGACCATACACTTGTAGTGGTCCCAATTTGCATAATTGTGTTAGCCCATAATCATGTAGGCATGGAGAAGACTTGGATTGACCAAGATAGGGATTGCAAGAAAGATGCAGCAGGACAAGGGAGGAGGTTGGGAACGCCAGCAAGAATGGATACAGTGATGTATTATGAGAGCAGAGTGAGGCTGTCAAGGGACAGTGGTGCTTACCAAACTCCTTATATGTATCATGCAATAAGAACCTCACAATATCCCTATAAGTTAGATACAGTGAGGTAGCTACACATACGGAAATTGATGCTTATACCATTTACATAAATTGCCCAAGATCAGGAAATTATTGGGTGGTAGAGCTGGGTGTCAAACCAACTCTCTTTGATTTCAAAACTCTTAACCATCGTGCTGTATGGCCAAGAAAGGCTGATGGAATAAGGGAGTGAACGGATTTGTAAGTTTAACTAGGAATGATGAAAACCTAAAAATAACAGTTCCTTAAACAAGAGAGATGTGCTTTCTCATATAAGGTTCCAGAGATAGGCAGTTAAAGTTGAATTAGTTGTATTATAATATCTGAGACCCAGGAGATTTTTGTCTTGCAGTTCTGCCATATGGGCTTCCTTTCCCATAGTCCCCTCATCCAAAATGGATGTTGGAACCATCCATTAATATACATATAACCAGCCATTAATATACATTTCAGCCAGCATGAAGGAGGAAGAGGATAAGAGAAGGAATGTTCTCTCCATCTAAGACCTATAACGAAAGTGATACATCACTGGCCAGAATTGCCACATGGGTCACATGTAACAGAAGGAAATCTGGGAAATATACTCTTTATCTTAGGCGACTCTATCTAAAGTCAGAGATTCTATGTCTCTGGAAGAAGGAGGTGAATGGGCATAGTGGGGGCTGTAGTCTGTGGTCAGCATTTCAAACTGTGGAGTAGTACTGTATAGCTCTGAAAGTGAGTGGCTGATACAGAATGGGTATGATGGTTATTGGAACTGAACAGACTGATGAAGTGTTAGATATGGTGGTGGATGGTTTGACTACATGAATGTTGAAAGGCCTCAGAATGATGAAGAGTCTTGGAATGAAAAACTAGCCATATGATAAAGTGCTCTGAATGTGAGTATATGGCCAAGAAGACAGTAGATGACAATAATGAGAAAAGCAAATGAGCAGTAGCCTCAAAAGCCTCAAGATCTGGGCTTGTGTATGAATGGGGTTCTTTTTAAAAATTAATTTTAGGGGTACCTGTGTGGCTCAGCTGGTTAAGCGTCCAACTTCAGCTCAGGTCATCATCTTGTGGTCTGTGGGTTTGAGCCCTGCATCTGGCTCTGTGCTGACAGCTCGGAGCCTGGAGCCTGCTTCGGATTCTATGTCTCCCTCTCTCTTGGCCCCTACCCTACTCACCCTCTGTGTCTCTCTCTCTCAAAAATAAATAAACATTAAAAAAGTTAATTTTTCAAAAAACAAGAGTTCAGAGCCAGAATGCTTTCCAGGGGAATTCTACCAAACATTTAAGGAAGAGGTAACACGTATTCTCTTGAAGCTGTTCCAAAAAATAGAAATGGAAGGAAAACTTCCAAACTCTTTCTATGAAGCCAACATTACCTTGATTCCAAAACCAGACAAAGACCCCACTAAAAAGAACTCTAGACGAATTTCCCTGATGAACATGGATGCAAAAATCCTCAACAAGATATTAGCCAACCAGATCCAACAATACATTAAAAAAATTATTCACCACAACCAAGCAGGATTTATATCTGGGATCCAGGGCTGTTCAATATCTGCAAATCAACGTGATTCATCACATCAATAAAAGAAAGGACAAGAACCATATGATCCTCTCAATAGATGCAGAGAAAGCATTTGACAAAATACAACATCTTTTCTTGATAAAACCCTCAAGAAAGTAGGGATAGAAGGAGCATACCTCAAGATCATAAAAGCCACATATGAACGACCCAACGCTAATATCATCCTCAGTGGGGAAAAACTGAGAGCTTTCCCCCTAAGGTCAGGAACAAGACAGGGATGTCCACTCTCGCCACTGTTATTCAACATAGTATTGGAAGTCTTAGCCTCTGCAATCAGACAACACAAAGAAATCAAAGGCATCCAAATCGGCCAGGAGGAGGTCAAACTTTCACTCTTCGCAGATGACATGATACTCTATATGGAAAACCCAAAAGATTCCACCAAAAAACTGCTAGAATTGATTCATGAATTTGGCAAAGTTGCAGGATATAAAATCAATGCACAGAAATCGGTTGTGTTCCTTTACATCAACAATGAAGCAACAGAAAGAGAAATCAAGGAATCAATCCCATTTACAGTTGCACAAAAAACCATAAAATACATAGGAATAAATCTAACCAAAGAGGTGAAAAATCCATGCACTGAAAACTATAGAAAGTTAATGAAAGAAATTGAAGAAGACACAAAAAAATGGAAAAAGATTCCATGCTCCTGGTTAGGAAGAACAAATATTGTTAAAATGTCAATACTACTCAAAGCAATCTACATATTCAATGCAATCCCTATCAGACTAACACCAGCATTCTTCACACAGCTAGAACAAATAATCCTAAAATTTGTATGGGACCAGAAAAGACCCTGAATAGCCAAAGCAATCTTGAAACAGAAATCCAAAGCAGGAGGCATCACAATCCCAGACTTCAAGCTATCCTACAAAGCTGTAATCATCAAGACAATATGGTACAAGAACAGACACTCAGATCAATAGAACAGAATAGAGAACCCAGAAATGGACCCACAAACGTATGGCCAACTAATCTTTGACAAAGCAGGAAAGAATATCCAATGGAAAAAAGTCCCTTCAGCAAGTGGTGCTGGGAAAACTGGATAGCGACATGCAGAAGAATGAACCAGGACCACTTTGTTACAGCATACAAAAAAATAAACTCAAAATGGATGAAAGACCTCAATGTAAGACAGGAAGCCATCAAAATCCTTGAGGAGAAAGCAGGCAAAAGCCTCTTTGATCTTGTCTGCAGCAACTTCTTACTCAACACGTCTCCAGAGGCAAGGGAAACAAAAGCAAAAGTGAATTACTGGGACCTCATCAAAATAAAAAGCGTCTGCACAGCAAAGGAAACAATCAGCAAAACTAAAAGGCTACCGACAGAATGGGAGAAGATATTTGCAAATGACATTTCAGATAAAGGGTTAGTATCCAAAATCTGTAAAGAACTTATCAAACTCAACACCCAAAAAACAAATAATCCAATAAAGAAATGGGCAAAAGACATGAATAGACACTTCTCCAAGGTAGACATCCAGATGGCCAACCGACACATGAAAAAATGCTCAACATCACTCATCATCAGGGAAATACAAATCAAAACCACAATGAGATACCATCTGACACCTGTCAGAATGGCTAACATTGACAACTCAGGCAACAACAGATGTTGGTGAGGATGCAGAGAAAGAGGATCTCTTTTGCATTGTTGGTGGGAATGCAAGCTGGTGCAGCCACTCTGGAAAACAGTATGGAGGTTACTCAAAAAACTAAAAATAGAACTACCCTATGACCCAGCAATTGCACTACTAGGCATTTATCCACAGGATACAGGTGTGCTGTTTCGAAGGTGCAAACATACACCCCCATGTTTATAGCAGCACTATCAACAATAGCCAAAGTACGGAAAGAGCCTAAATGTCCATCGATGGATGAATGGATAAAGAAGAAGTGGTATATCTATACAATGGAGTATTACTTGGCAATCAAAAAGAATGGAATCTTGCCATTTGCAACTACATGGATGGAACTGGAGGGTATTATGCTAAGTGAAATTAGCCAGTCAGAGAAAGACAAAAATCATATGACTTCACTCATATGAGGACTTTAAGAGACAAAACGAATTAACATAAGGGGAGGGAAACAAAAGTAATATAAAAACAGGGAGGGGACAAGACAGAAGAGACTCATAAATATGGAGAACAAACTGAGGGTTGCTGGAGGGATTGGGGGAAGGGCTAAATGGGTAAGGGGCACTAAGGAATCTACTCCTGAAATCATTGTTGCACTATATGCTAATTTGGATGTAAATTTAAAAAAAATAAAGAATGAAACAAATTTTTAAAAGGTTAATTTTAGAATAGTTCAGATTTACAGAAAAACTGAAGTTAGTGCAGAGAATTCCCGTATATGTGCACCCAGTTTCCCCTCTTATTAACATCTTACATATGTATAGTACATTTATTACATTTGATGGGCCAATATTGATAATGTATTATTGTCTAAAGTCCATACTTCATTCAGATTTCCTTAGTTTCTATCTAATATCCTTTTTCTTTCCCAGGATTCCATTTAGGATACCACTACATTTAGTTGTCTCCTTACGCTCATTTTGGCTGTCATGGTTTCTCAGATGTTCCTTATTTTTGATGATCTTGAAAGTTTGTGGGGGAATACTGGGCAGGTATTTTGTAGAAAGTCCCTCAGTTGGAATGTATCTGATGTTTTTCTCAAGATGAGATAGGGGTTATTAGTTTTTAGGAGGAAGACAAGAGAGGTAAAGAAGTATCATTCTTATCTCATCATGTCATGGGTACTTACTATCAATATGACTTTTCACTATTGATACTAACCTTGGTTACCTGGTTGAGGTAATGTTACTCTTTTTTTCTCCTTTTATATTGTATTCTTTGGAAGGGAGTCACTGTGCAGTCACACTTCAGGATCACACTTCAGTGCAAAGTATCTACACAAATTATTTGGAATTCTTCTGCCTAGTTGCCTTATGCAATGATTTATTCACATTAGCGTGGATTTGTGAATATCTATTTTCTACTTTGGGATGTAATCTAATACTGCATTACTTATTGAATTGCTCAAATTCTTCCAGGTTTGGCCATTGAGCGTTCTTCTGGATGGCTCTGTGTCATTTTGACATATTCCCACTTCCTTACCTTCTGGCACTGCTAGATGCCCCAAGCTCATCTTGCGTATTTCCTGCCCTAGTTCTACAGTCAGCCAATTCTCCCAGGGGTCTTGGTTACTTTCCCTGGGGAATGGTATTAGAAACCAAGAGCTGGCGCTAAGTGCACTTGTTGCTACTGGAGTGTCATTGCTTCTAGGCCCTCTCAGATGACAGCAAGGAATTACATGTGTGTATACTAACTAGTGCATACACACATCCCTGTAAATATTTCTATATGTAACCATCTGTATTTATATTAAGGAAAACATGAGTTCATATTGATATCCCCAATTCTAATCCATTACCACATGGGTCATTCTAGCCTTTACCCCCCTTGCTTCTCTGTAACTCCAACAGTAAAAAAAAAAACCTAGCTCTCACATCAGCCATCTATTTACTTAATAGTTCAATTCTAATATATGCATATATATATATATATATATATATGCACATACAGTGATTTCAGAATTGTTAACTCATGCCACACTTTATCAACTAGAGTTCCTTTTGTTTTCCATTTACAGATCCCACTCATTTCCAAAATTACTTAGGTTAGCACTCTTCCCTGTCACCCTCTTCAATGAGGTTGTTTCATATATTTATAATACAGTTAGATTCTTTTGTTACCATTCAACATTCCTTCCTGGGACTCCCTCACTTTGTAAATGATTTTTTAAATGTTTATTTATTTATTTTGAGAGAGAGAGAGAGAGCAGGGGAGAGGCAGAGGGAGAGGGAGAGAGATAATTCCAAGCTGTCAGTGCAGAACCTGATGCAGGGCTCGAACTCAGGAATGTTGAGATCATGACCTGAGCCGAAATCAGGAGTCAGATGCTTAACCAACTGAGTCACCCAGGTGCCCCCTAAATGATTTTTGCAATTTTTGCATCTTTTGAGTTTGACTCTGTGCTCTAAAGCTCTTGGAGATTTGACAAATGCGTGGTGTCATATAGTCAATATTACAGTATCATACAGAATAGTTTCACAGCCCTAAAAAAATCCTCTCTGCTTCACTAATTCAGCCTTTTCCCACCATAAGCCCCTATCCACTGACCTGTTTACCATCTCTATAGTTGTGCCTTTTCCAGAGTGTCATATAATTAAGGTTTTGTTTTTTTGTTTTTTTTTTTAAGATGAGTTTAAGATTCACCTATGTTTTTCTTGTGTCTTGATACCCCATTCCTTTTTACTGGTCAATAATATTCCCTTGTCTGGAGAAACCTCAGTTATTTCTTTCTGTTTCTTTCTTTCTTTCTTTCTTTCTTTCTTTCTTTCTTTCTTTCATCTTCTTTCTTCCTTCTTTCTTTCTTTCTTTCTTTCTTTCATCTTCTTTCTTCCTTCTTTCTTTCTTTCTTTCATCTTCTTTCTTCCTTCTTTCTTTCTTTCTTTCTTTCTTTCTTTCTTTCTTTCTTTCTTCCCTTCTTTCTTTTTTTCTTTCTATCTTTCTGTCTTTCTGTCTAGAGGGTAAGTGGAAGAGGGGTGAAGGGAGAGAGAGAACCTCAGGCAGGCTCCATGCTCAGTACAGAGCCCGATGAGGGCTCTATCCCATGGCCCTGGGATCCTGACCTGAGCCGAAATCAAGAGTCGGGTGCTTAAGTCACTGCGCCACCCAGGCATCCCTGAACCACTGTTCTTTATCCACTCACCTATTGAAGGACATCTTGGTTGTTTCCATTTGGGGAGATTTTTATTAAAGAAGCTGTAAACATTCATGTGCTGGTTTTTGTTTTCAAAATCAGGAGGATAAATATGCAGGAGCACAGTTGCTGGATTGTACAGTAAGACTATGTTTAGCCTTGCAAATAAAACTGCCAACATGTCTTCTCAGGTGACCGGACCATTTTGCAGTCCCACCAGCAACAAATGAGAGTTTCTGTTGCTCTACATGTTTACTAGAATTTTGTATTTTCAGGCTTTAGGGTTGTAGGCATTCTCCTACAATGTTTTCTCTCATTGTTTTATTGGGGTTTTTGTTTGTTTGTCTTTAAGTTTTCATGTAAATGCCAATATAGTTAACATACGGTATTATACGGTTCAGGTGTACAATACAGTGATTCAAGAGTCCCCTACAACACCTGGTGCTCATCACAACAGTGCCCTCCTTAATCCCCATCACTTACTTCACCCATCCTCCCAAGCCAAAATCAATTTCATTGCATTTTTCCCGTGACAAATGATGTTTAGTGCAATCGAGTTCTTTTTACTCCTCACATGGGATGCCCTTTATTCTCTGCTGTTTACCAATTTCTATACATTCTCCAGTCTCTGCTCAAGTGCTTTTTCCTCCATGAAATCTTTACAGACCTTGTTAGTCCTCCTAGCAACACCTTCCTCTTTTGATTGCTATTGCACTGTACTACAGTTAACTAATACCCTAATAATATCTACCTTACTCAAACTCACAGATTCCCAGTCTTTTCCTGTGATTATGAGTTCCAAAAGTCCTGAAACCCGAAGTTTGTAAGTTTGCAGCACACTTATTTGGTGGCCAAACCTGACTTGGGCGCCGAGAGACCATTTATCTTTTTATTCATCCACATAAAGTAACTATTAATATATTTCACTGCAGAAATAGGAATGTGTTTGTTTTTTTTTAATTTTTTTTTTTTTACATTTTACTTATTTTTGAGAGAGAGAGAAAGACAGAGCACAAGTGGGGGAGAGGCAGAAAGAGAGGGAGACACAGAATCGGAAGCAGGCTCCAGGCTCTGAGCTGTCAGCACACAGCCCGACGCGGGGCTCGAACTCAAACCATGAGATCATGACCTAAGCTGAAGTCGGATGCTGAACCGACTGAGCCACCCAGGTGCCCCAATAGGAATGTGTTTGACTATGGGGTGCTGGCCAAACCCTGCTGTGATGTTAAATAATATGTGGTATATGTACAGTATAATTCTCTCAGAAACATCCTAGACTGCATTTAGTAATCCTCAGGGAATGGAGGTATTTTAATTTTCTAGGGACCCGTAGGGAATGGATCTGAAGAGGCAGAGGGATATCTTTGGCTCCTGAGAGCTCCCCTCATACAGAGCTCCTGAGAGGGGAACTTCACCTTCCTTCTGATAGTATTTCTGGAGAAGTGGTACTCCAAGAGAAATGGCTGCATGGGGCATTTGGTCAAACAGGGCCAGGAAGAGCCTGGACCCTAAGGTCCTAATGTAGAAAGGAGCTGTTGAATCCATGAGGAGAGGGAGGAGGGTCCACAGACATCACAAGGGCCATCTCTAAAAGTCAGATGACAAAAGGCACATGTCCACCCCCACCTTCCCACTTCACAGCCCACCCTCCCGTACCTGGAGAAAACTGGAAAGAACTGAGGGTATAGTTTCATTGGTTGAAATACATAAGACCAAACCAGTAAGGAAAAGTTCAGTGTTAGAAATTTGGACTATAATAAAAACAGTTTTATTTTTTGGAGTCATGAGTTTGTGGACTAAAAATCATCTCTGACATATAGACGTAAAATTACATCTAGTCCTCACAGAGACGATTTTATTTTTGGTCTTCTTTTTATTTTATTGAAATCAATTGCTCCGGGTCTCACTTCTTGGAGGTCTTTGAATCATCATTGAAGCCTGAGGCTACTGATGGAAAACTCACTGCAGTTTCTTCTGGTTTCTGTTAGTTCATCGCCCTGTGGTGTTCTGTGGATGGATTGCTTACATTATGGTACTTATCCGTGGGTTTTTCTCCACATGTGTACTGTGTGTCTCTCCAGCTTTCTTCTTTACACCATTTTGCAGGTGAATGGAGATAAATTCTTTCCACCATTCTCCTACTCACAGTAAGAGTAGTCACAGTTGCCAGGGGGGAAGCTTTAAGACTGATTTTAGGAGTATGAATCAGTTTCATGCATACAGGCAAGGTAGCCTAGCATGGCAATTCCTCATTTAAAACACATTCCTATTGTCATTATTTACTTCCTTCACTGGAGAGCACTTTTCCGTAAAACCTCGATGTATTTTGTCCCAGTGAAATCAAACCAAGAGTTACTTTAAGGGAGTTATTTTAGCATTTAATTAGAGTTCCTTGAGCATTTAATTTCTTGTCCCTGGCTACAAGAGGGAAGGGAGTGTCTGTTGCTGCTGGATGGTAGTGGTGATGGTGATGGTGGTAGTGATGCGATGTGTGATTGTTTTTCATTTCTAGTGGCCTCCTTCCCCACCTGAGTAACTGCCTCTTGCTTCCTTCTTGGCTACTACTGACTATGTAGACTCTTCTTGGTGTCCTCGGGTGGAACGCATGCCTCTCCAAACTGAACGTAACTACTGCTTTCAGAATCTTTTGCTGAGCCAACCAGGCAGCCCTTTGTTGTCATTTCTTAATAGGCTCTGATGCTTTAGGGTTGTGAGACCTGTACTACCATTAACTTTATCGTGTTTAATTCACTATTGTGTGCTTGTATCATTTTTTCCTTCCTTTTCTTTTCTCAGCTTTATGGAGGTATAATTGACAACTAGGAATTGTACGTTATTTAAGGTGTACAGCTTGATGTTTGTATACATTATGAAACGATCACCACCGTAAAGCCCATTAACATTTTATCTCACATAATAACTATTCTCTTACTTTTTTGTGGTAAGAACACTTAAGACCTACTTTCTTAGTAAATATCAAGTATAACATACAGTGCGGTTTAACTGTAGTCATCACACTGTGCATTAAATCTCTAGAACTTATTCATCTTGCATAATTGAAACTTTGTACCCTTTGACCAATACATCCCCATTCCCCACCACCCCAGCCCCATCCCCTGGCAACCACCATTCTACTTTCTGCTTCTATGGGTTTGACTACTTCAGATCCCACATTTAAGTGAGATGGTGCGGTATTTGTCTTTAAGTGTCTGGCTTATTTCACTTTGTATGATGTCCTCCAGGTTCATTCATGTTGTCACTAATGACAGGATTTCCTTCTTCTTCTTCTTTTTTTTTTTATGATTATTTGGTTTTGAGAGACAGAGTGCAAGTGAGGGAGGGGCAGAGAGAGAAGGAGACACAGAATCTGAAGCAGGCTCCAGACTCTGAGCTGTCAGCACAGAGCCCAATGCAGGGCTCGAACTCACAGACTGCGAGATCATGACCTGAGCTAAAGTCGGATGCTTAACTGACTGAGCCACCCAGGTGCCCCGGATTTCCTTCTTTTTTAAGGCTCAATAACATTCCATTGTATATACACATACCACATTTTCTTTATCCATTTGCCCGTCCATGTACTTTTACGTTGTTTCTGTATCTTGGCTATTGTGAATAATGCAGCACTGAACACGAGGGTGCAGATAACGTGTCAAGATAATGATTCCACTTCCTTTGAATATATACTCAGAAGTGGGATTGCTAGATCATAAGGTAGTTCTTTATAAATTTTTTGAGGAAACTCCATACTGTTTTCCATAATGACGGTAACAATTTATATTCCCATTGCATTGTGCAAGATGTGGATTTTCTCCACACCTTTGCCAACACAAATTATCTTTCATCTTTTTGATAACAGCCATTCTAACAAAAGTGCAGTGATATTGTTGGCCAGGACATAACTAGGGAAGTTACTGAAATCAGAGGGCTAAAAGCTATCAGCAGAGGGAGGAGAGAAAGAGACAAAAGCAGAGAAGGAATGTATTTTCAGTTCCAGCCAAGCAGATGCCGAGCTAGGTCTTTTGCTTGATAACCCTTGTGAGGTGTTTTGCCTGATAGTCCCTTCTTACGAGAGCCAGTTTGAGCCAGATTGGAGCTGAGAACCTGCACGGAAGCCCCTCTGAGTTGCCTTCAGCTCATGAAATACTTTTAGCTCATTATAATTCTCAGAGCTCCTCCTGTGTACAGGGCTTTCCACCATTTTCTGAACATACAATGTATGCACTAGAATATTGACATGGTAGGCATGCACAATTGAAACTTAGTTCCCCAGTAATAGAATAAGTTCCTTAATATATATGGAAGCTCCCTGCCACCACCCCCAATACACTGAATAAAAGTTTCCTGGACAAACTCCACAGGGAGACAGCACTTTGAGAGCTATACATGCCCCACCCCCCACACCCAGGTCTTTTTACTTGTAACAAAGTAATAAAAAAGTTATTTGCTCTCAACGCCTCCTTGGGTTGTGGCCAATTTGATGCACCCCAAGTGGCAAACTTGAGTTCATTTACAGTATCTCATTATGGGTTTGGCTGTAATAATTTTTATTTTCTCATTTGGGGATGAAAAAAACCCCTCATTTTTGTTAGTAAAAACAGTATCTTCCCATTTTAAGAATTTATACCCCAAGAAGCAAAGATAATCAAATTGCTAGAAATAATTTTTACTATAAAACATTCTGCTCGAGGTGCCCGGTTGCTCAGTTGGTTGAATGTCTTAACTCTTGACTTCAGTTCAGGTCATGATCTCACTGTTCCTGAGTTCAGACCCCGTGTTAGGCTCTGGGGCTCTGGGATCTGCACGGGCAGTGCAGAGATTGCTTGGGATTCTCTCTCCCTCTCTCTCTCTTGCCCCTCTCCCACTCATGTGCTTTCTGTCTCTCTCTCAATAAATAAATAAATAAACAAATAAATAAAATCATTCTAGTCTTTGCTTTATTTTTTTTTAATGTTTATTTATTTTTGAAAGGGAGAGAGACAGAATGCAAATGGGTGAGGTGCAGGGAGAGAGGGAGACACAGAAACTGAAGCAGGCTCCAAATTCTGAGCTGTCAGCACAGAGCCTGACGCGGGGCTCCAACCCACGGACCGCGAGACCATGACCTGAGCCGAAGTCAGATGCCCAACCAACTGAGCCACCCAGGCACCCCTACCATTCTGGTCTTTAAACCATTAGTGCATTTAATCCAATCATATTATCAAGTTTTAATTTCTAAATTAATCTTTGGAAGGAATCTGATTCCTTTTTTTTAACGTCATATAGTAATTTCTACCTAATGTGGTTTTGTTCCCTTTCACAGGGTGAAATAAAGAAAAAACAACATCTTTTTCTCCAACAACAACAAAAAAGGGAAACTTAGATATTATGTTATTAAATAAATTATATACGTTTAAGTACTTCTAGTTGCTTTGCCCTAAACGTTTAATAAAAAATCATGTCTCCAATACAGTGAGATTGTAAAAATGACGAATAAAACCTGCTAGTCTAAAATATTTCAGTAATGTCAGATTACAGAATGTTCTTAAATTAACTTTTTCGAATGCATTCTCGTAGGGGACATGTTTTTATGGCTGTACATACGCAGTTGGCAAACATACATAAGACAGTCTTATAACCAAAGGCAATATAGGCTAATATGGAAAAAGACATGGAGTGTGCAGATAAATAACTCTTTACTGTGATACATGAAATGAGAGAATGGGACGGAGCATTACCATGGCTTATAAATGAGTGGGTGTGATTCTTCAGCTTTGTAAGAACTACATTTCAAATTCTTCCCCTCTAAGCAGGTGGTGATTGATAATGTATTGATCCTTCACAGTTTCTCCTTTCCTTAGGTTTAAAATAAAAGGAGAAAAAAAGTTGTTAAATGAGGCAGAAATGTATGGTTTGTGTGTTTAGAGGTAGTAGACGAAAGAAGGGTCTGTGTATCTGCCTAATTCGGGAAGCCTTTAAGGAGAAGAACACCAAGACAGGCCCATAATGATTTTCTTGTTAAGATGTCATACTTTTTTACCACGTTTACAGTGTGAAACTCCCAACACTCATTGACTGATTGTAACCTTGCACACAATGTGGAAAATTAGCAATTTTGTTCTAGTTTAAATACAGAGTGAGAAGAAACATAATTATTTCCATTGTTTTGGGTTTTTTTCTCCTAATCCTTCTTTTTTTATTATTTTTAAATGTTTATTTATTTAGTGTTTATTTTTGAGAGAGCACATGCATGTGAGCAGGGGCAGGGCAGAGAGAGAGAGAGAGAGAGAGAGAGAGAGAGAGAAAATCTGAAGTGGGCTCTGTGCTGACAGCAGAGAGCCCAATGCAGGGCTCAAACTCACAAACCGATCATGACCTGAGCCGAAGTAGGACTCTTTACCCACTGAGCCACCCAGATGCCCCCATGATTCTTTCATCTTAACAGTAAGGCAGCAAAACAGAAACCTTTCATCCTATGACCCGGGCCAAAGTTGGATGCTTAACTGACTAAGCCACCCAGTTGCCCCTCCTAATTGTTCTTTTAAATTGTATTATTTTTTTCCCACCTCAATTTAAAAGGTAACATAGGCTAAGGTTAGAAAATGTGGAAAACACAAAAAGTGAAAAATCTACCATATTCTATTCATCGAAATAAATCCACGATTAATATTTTGTTAGAAGTTTCAGGTAACTATTGGCAAGTAATGCTACATATCGATCAACTTCAAAGTCTCAGTAATTTATAACAACAAATATCTATTTTTTCCCACTCATTGTGCATTTTCCCACTCATCTGTGCATTGGTTGGACTGATTTTGGCTGGACTCAGTTGGATTTTGCTTCAAGCAACCGATGTGGGTTAGGTCCCCTTCATGGGATTTATTTTGGGGGCCCAAATAAGACTGAAGAGCTTGAAGGGCACTACAATTTTCTAGTGAGATGATATGGTGGGATGCATGTTGGGCTGGGGAACAGTGGGTGGGGCTGTAGATGAAACAACATTGGCCTTAAGTTGATCGTTACTGAAACTGAGTATATTATACTATTCTTTATACTCTTGTATATTTTTAAACTTTTACATAATAAAGAGCTAATTTATATCCAGGGTCCTGCCTTTACTATTAGCAGTTTCTTTAAACCAATCTTTAATGTCTACACACTGTAGCAATAGTAGTATAGCAGTTATTGTTGTTATCTGGTAGCAAATACTGTATGTTAGGTATTTAGTCTATAATCCTGTCATGGTCATGAGCTGCTCTTAAGATCAAAGGGCCTATCAAAGGCCCAGCAACTTTTATTGAAGCTCCTGACTTGTTATATTTGTATGATTCATTGTATTTTACAGTAATAGATACGGACAAATCTGTGGAAAGCATTTTAATAGTGGACCCACCAGGATCACCACACGAGCCACTCTGCCTGCCACATCTCCCTGGAATAATCATACCCAAAGCAATTACATGGTTTGTTTACTCATACCCCATCTGCCACCTGTGTATTTACTATAGAATCCCAAAGTTTATTGGCACTATAACTAGCCATGCCACTCTCCTGTTAAACTTCAAGAGAACCCCTGTTAGTGGGCACTGGGCAAAAGAAGGGCCCTCTGCCGCTGACCCAACCCTCCTCCATCTACTACTGCATCCAAGAAGAGAACAAGTCCTCAGTGAGGGGTTTCATCACACTCTCTTCCAGTCTGAGCTCTAAGGAACTCACAGCCAGTAGGGCCATATCTTCTTTCTCACACATGCACAGTCCTACAGGGCATCTTCTTTGTCATCAAACATTATGGTAATGTCCCACAGACATAGGGCATTTCCACGGATAGGAAACTCAGCCTTAAGATCTAGAATGATCTGCTTCCAAATCCTATCAGGACTTCACCCATAAGAATAACTCTACCAGTGGCAGGGAGTCTGGGTGGTTCAGTCAGTTAAGCAACCGACTTCAGGTCATGATCTCATGGTTCATGGGCTCGAGCCCTATGTTGAGCTCTGTGCTGACGGTGTGTTGCCTGGAGCCTGCTTCGGATTCTGTGTCTCCCTTTTTCTCTGCCCCCTCTCTGTCTCAAAAATAAATTAACATTAAAAAATAAAAAAAAAAAAAAAGAATAACTCTACCAGTGGAATGAAGAGTTCCTAGAAAGTTTGACTGGTTGCTGGATAGTCTAAGTTCTTTGCTTTTTAAGCACCTATAACCCTAACAAGTCTCCTACCAGACACAGGTGAATCAAGTCTTAATCAGTAGTTAAAGTTATTTAACGATTTGCAGTGCAAATAACTAACTATTTGTTTAGGTTATCTATTGTTGCACAACAAACTGCCCCAAACTTGTGGCACTGAAAGACAACTAACCATTTGTTATGCTCTCAGATCAGGACAGGACACAACATGCATTGCTTATGTCTACTGTGATATCAGGGCCTCAGTAATGAAGACTTAAAAGGCTGGAATGTCTTGAACGGCTGAAGGTTGAAATCATCTGGAGGCTTTTTCTACATCTGGCATCTAGGCTGAGATGATTCCAAAGCTGGGCTCAGCTGGGACCATCATTCATGCACCAATATTTGACCTCCCACCAGCTTGGCTTTTCACAGAATGGCGGCTGGGGTTCAAGGGGGAGTACCCAGTGAAGGAATTTACATAGAATGAGCAGTCTAAGAAAACTGGGGCAAAGCTGTGAGACCCTTTAGGACCTAATTTCAGAAATCACTCAGTATCACTTCTGTTCTGTTAGTTGAAACTGTCACAAGCCTACCAGATTCACAAGAGGAGATTTAGAGCTCACCTCTTAATGGGAGGAATTTCAAAGTGCTTTGGGGCAAGTTTTAAAACCGAGACACAGAGGCACCTGGGTGGCTCAGTCAGTTACGTATCCCACTCCTTATTTCGGGTCAGGTCACAATCTCATGGTTTTGTGGGCTCTGCATGTGGTACTGCACAAAGCCTGCTGAGAGATTCTGGCTTCCTCTCTCTCTGCCCTTCCCCTGCTCATTCTCTCTCTCTCTCTCAAAATAAATAAATAAACTTAAAAAAATAACATTTAAAACCACCACATCGGTGTTCAGTGGATTCCAGCTCCAGTGGGAACTGCTGTGCCTTCAGAACTCCCCAGGTAAGGTGCTTTGCTACCGGCATGATAATAAATACATATGCAACTTATAACTCCCACCTGGCATTGCAGTCTTGACTAGAGCACTTTAGGAGTCTTGCCTATTTTCCATAAAGGCCCCAGCATTCTTTTCTCTGAAACAAAATGTGTAGTTCATCCATCTCACTTGTGTTTTCAGAGCTTTTTAAGTGCTCAGTTTGAAATGCTAGAGCATTTCAAATGTATCATTGGTTTCAGCGTTATGGATGGAAATGTTTCCTCTGGCTGTCCAGCCTCCATTTTCTCACATTAAACGGATATGTCACTTTGGGTTCTGGTCCTTGCA
Organism: Acinonyx jubatus; assembly: GCF_027475565.1. Taxonomy (NCBI): domain Eukaryota; kingdom Metazoa; phylum Chordata; class Mammalia; order Carnivora; family Felidae; genus Acinonyx; species Acinonyx jubatus. The sequence continues at coordinate 127,023,779 of NC_069380.1, read as the reverse complement.
GAGCAGGACAGAAGCATTTTTGACACCCCTTCTGCTGTAGTAGCCACACAAGGTCCCTTCACTCTTTGTCCTCACAGAGGAAGTGACCAGAGAGCTAGACAGGGTTCCATCCTGTCTCCCCAGCCCCTGCTATCAATCCTTGGACATATTCATTGACTACTTCTGCTTCATCCCTGGCAACCTTCTTGTGCCCATCCTTTACCCACTTTTCTATTAATGTCTTTGTTTTTTTTAAGGAAAGTCTCCTTTACATTAGCATAGCAGCGCTTGGCTTCCATTTGAAATGAAACGTTTTTAAAGTTATTTTTTTAACTTTCTTCTTGCATTTATTTTTCTTTTTTTATTTCCAATTTTCACAATAAACATATGCACTTTTAAAATTTTAAAAAGTAAGCACACACCCATTAGGATGACTACTATTAAAAAAAATAACAGAAAATAACAGGGGTTGGTGAAGACAGAGAAATTGAACCTTGTGTGGCTGCTATGGAGAAAACGATGGTAGTTCCTCAAAAAAATTAAAAATGCAAGTACCGTATGATCCAGCAATTCCACCTTTAGGTATGTAATCAAAGGGACTCAGAGATATTTGTACACCCAGCATTTGCTACATTAGCCAAAAGGTGGAAGCAACCAAAGTGTGCATTGACCAATGGATGGGTAAACAAAATGTGGTCTATGGGCACAGTGGAAAATTACACATCCTTAAAAAGGAAGGAAATTGTGACACATGCTATGACATGGATGAACTTGGAGGCCATTACAATAGGTAACATAACCCAGTCACAAAACGACAAATACTGTGTTGTTCCACATATATGATGTACTCAGAGTAGTCACATTCGTAGAGACTGGGGGTAGAAGGGTGGTTACCAGGGGCTGCGGGAAGGGGTAGTTGTTATTAATGGGTATGGAGTTGCACAATATAGTTGCACAACATTGTGAATGTGCTTGACCTCTACCGAACTGTACGATCAGAATGGTGAAGACAGTGTCTTTTATGTTGCCTCCTTCCCATTTGCATTTACTATGTCTGTCAGATTTGGTGTCAGAGTTATGCTAGTGTTTTGAAAGGACTTGGAAAGCTTTTAAAAAACCTTTATGACACTTTGAAATAGCTTATGAGTTGGATGTGGTTTTAAGGAATCATTCAGGTTATTCTCTGGCTCCCTTCCTCCCAGCTATGTCTGCTAACATTCATCTCTCACACATTCCCCGCCCCCACCTTACTATAGACTTCATTCCTTCCTGCTCTGCTTTCACCATTACCCCTGCTCTCTATTTCAAATCATTTCCACCGCTGGGACAGACCAGGTTTTTTTCATGATGCCACATCTTATGGTGGGAAAAGGGCAGATCCTATAGAGTAAGGGCTGGGTGTGGGAAGTCCTGTGCTCAGCCCTCCATTAACCTCTCATCCATCCTTTCCTCCTCCTCAAAAGACCCAAACAAGGGAGCCTGGGTGGCTCTGTCATTTAAGCATCCAACTCTTGATTTTGGCTCAGCTCGTGATCTCACAGTAGTGAGATGGAACCCCATATCCAGCTCCTTGCTGAGTGTGGAGCCTGCTTGAGATTCTCTCTCTCTCTCTCTCTCTCTCTCTCTCTCTCTCTCTCTCTTTCTGTCTCTCTCTGCCCCTGCCCTGCTCTTGTGCACACTCACATGTTCTCTCTCTCTCTTAATAAAAAAAAAAAAGCCAAACAGATTTCTACCTCCTATCCCATCTCTTTCCCTTCCTCCAGAGACTTCCACCCTACTTGTGACGTATGTTCGGGTTTTGGGTTCTTGTACCTTTCTGTTCCTAAGCTCTTGCCGAGAGATCAACTCTGATCTCCCCTTTGTGTTTTCCCTACTGTATAAAAGAAAAGCGAGGAGCAGAGAGAGTGGGGGCTGGGAGGGAGATCTTAGGGAGGAGCCCATTAACTAGATTCCCCATTGTCTTTAGAAACTTTTAGAGAGCCGAACATGGGTGTGTGCTAGCTTCAGTGACAGGAAGTGACAGTGATGTTTCACAGCCACCACTCTATAACACATTACTTGGCAGCTCTCTATGCACTCCTGCAAAGAGCCTGCCATCTGGAGGCTAACATGCATCCTTTCCTCAGCCAATCTCTTCTGTATGAGCCATTATTCATTTGAAAGTGTAGATCTAATTATGCCTCTCTCCTGCTTAAGTCCTTTAATGGCGTCCCTTTATTTGGAATATGGTAAAGACTAAACCCTGTAACTTGCCCTGAGCTTCCTATGGAGTTAGCATCTGCCCAGTCTTCCAGCAACCCGGCTAGCCTCTTACCCTAGCTCTTGGCTGAATAAAGATCTCACACCCTTCTGTTTTCTCAAGTTCCTCCCTTAACCTGGGTCTGGAACCTACTTGACTGAGAACCCCCCTTACCTTCTGCTACCACCATCACTACCCCCAACATTACACAAATCCCCTACCCTTGGACTGAATAACTGCTCTCCATTTTTCAGTTCATATGTTTAATGAAGCTTTCCCAACTACTCAGAGTATATCAGATTCCCTGTTGTACGCTTAGAACTCTAGAATCATGTGCCTATATTTAGAGTGCTTACGGTATTTTTAAATATTTGTAGGGTCATCTGATGCATATTTGCCCTGCTCCCTAGTCTGTGTGCTCCATGAAGCCCACGAATGTGTTTGTTTTCCTTCACATTTTATCATGGGTGCTTAGCATAACACTGTGAACAATAAGCATTAAAAAAATATTTTGAATCAACATAGAAATGTGAAGATAAGGTGTGAGTCTGTTCTTTATCACATTGGGTCATGTGTTGAGGTGTAGGGGGATTAATTCACAACACCACAAATTCTCCTGCAAACATGGAAATAGATGCAGGAATCAAGCAGATAAAGATAAAAACATTACTGTTACTACTGAACAGAAATGGTATGATAAATGCCATCTCTATTTAAAAGGGATGTCGGCTTCTTGGAGAGATTGTTGATTTCATGTCTAGAGAAGGAAATATACAAAGTGAGCCTGAAGTGTCTTGCAGTAAAAATAAAGGCCCTTCCTAAAGGCTAATGGAGACATGTTGAAAGAACACAAGAGCTGGTTTCAAAAAGACAAATAACAATAATGAATCATAATTTGTCAAATAAGCAAAAATCCATTGGTCCATAATGATACTCAAAAAATCAAGAGGGGCGCCTGGGTGGCTCTGTCGGTTAAGCGTCCGGCTTCAGCTCAGGTCGTGATCTCATGGTCAGTGAGTTTGAGCCCACATCCGGCACTGTGCTGACAGCTCAGAGCCTGGAGCCTGCTTCGGATTCTGTGTCTCCCTCTCCCTCTGCCCCTCCCCCGCTCATGCTCTGTCTCTCTCTGTCTCTCAAAAATGAATAAACATTAAAAAAAAATTTTTTTTAATAAAAATTAAAAAAAATCAAGAAACGGGAAAAAAAGTAGGAAGTGGAGTAAAGGGGAGAAAAGCTCCTATTTATAGTGGAATGTCTGTTAAAAAATGTAGAAGGAATGGCAGAATTAGAAAATTGCTATTGGCAGCCACCATTGTCATAACTGGTTATCAGTGGATGCTAAGACCATTGGGTATAAGTATGTTGGGAAACAGGATATTCATATGGTATTTAATAGTATCATCCTGCAGATTATTTATTCTGTATAAAGTAAAAACATACCTTTAAAACAAAGAGTTCAGGTGGGTGCCACCTTAACTAAGTGATTAAACTCAGCATTGAAGACAATGGGGCAAACTGACTTTATGATCTTCCTGATGTGATACAACTGGAACCACACAACATCATCAACATGGTATTCTTGCTAAATATTTAAGTTGAATCTTAGGGAAGCATCATGACTTTCGGGGTATTCTGCAACATACTCTGGCTCTTTTAAATTTGTCAATGTCTTGTAAAAAGGAGGGAGATTATGCTAGATTATGGAGAGTAAAGAGACAAGTAAATGCAGTGTGAGGTCCTTAAAATAGGTATAAAAGAGATTTTGAGATGATTAGAAAAATTTACTTTTTTTAAAGTTTATTTATTTTGAGAAAGAGACAGAGAAATCATGAGTGGGGGAGGGGTAGAGAGCGAGGGAGAGAGAAAGAATCCCAAGCAGGCTCCACACTGTCAGTGCAGAGCCCAATCCAGGGCCTGAACACACAAACCACAAGATCATGACCTGAGCTGAAATTGGATGCTTAACTGACTGAGCCATCCAGGTGCCCCCAGATAATTAGCAAAATTTAAATATGGATTGTAGATTAGGTAGTATTAGTGTATCAGTGTTAAACTTCTTGAGGGTAAAAATGATATAATGGTTAAGTAGAAAAATGCCCTTGTTTTTGGGAGATACCTATTGAACTATGAAGCTTCAGCAGTGGGTGGGGAGAGGTGGCAAATGAAGCACAGCATTAACAATTAATGAAAGTGGGGGCACCTGGGTGGCTCAGTTGGTTAAGTGTCCAACTTCAGGTCATGATCTTGCGGTTCACGGGTTCGAATCCCACATTGGGCTCTGTGCTGACAGCTCAGAGCCTGGAGCCTGCTTCAGATTCTGTGTCTCCCTCTCTCTCTGCCCCTCCCCCATTTGCACTCTGTCTCTTTCTCTCTCAAAAATAAATAAACAGTAAAAACTACTCCATTAAAAAAAACAATTAAAAGGGGCGCCTGGGTGGTTCAGTCAGTTAGGCATCCGGCTTCGGCTCTGGTCATGATCTCGCTGACCGTGAGTTCAAGCCCCACGTCGGGCTCTGGGCTGACAGCTCAGAGCCTGGAGCCTGTTTCAGATTCTGTGTCTTCCTCTCTCTCTGACCCTCCTCCGTTCATGCTCTGTCTGTCCCTGTCTCAAAAATAAATAAACGTTAAAAAAATTAAAAAAAAAACAATTAATGAATGTATGTGGAGAGTTATGTAGGTTGACGTTTTCCCAAATTAAAGCTGGGAAGGTAAATGTTCGAGGAAGATGGCTTCAAACCTGTTGACTAAGTGGGATTGCTGAAACTTCCTTATACCTAAATTAGATAGCCTTAACTTGTCGTTGTCACTTGTGCACAACCATAGGCTTCTCCCAGCTCCTGTTCCCTGTGCCCCTTGCCATAGGGCCTATCATTTAAAAAATTGATGTCTCTGAGTAGTAGAACAGATTTGGCACACTTTGTAGGCAGGCGGATCCCAAATCAAACCCAGCAGAGCCTGAGCCATGCTTGCTGTCTCACCTCCTGAACTCACTGCTCAGAGAAATTCCAAGGCCAGAAATATGGCTCTAGAGCAATGGTTCTCAAACTAGATTGTGCTTTATAAGCCCTTGACAATCTGATGCCTGGGCCATTCCCAGAACAATTACAGCACAATCTGTGGAGGAGGAACCCAGGCATCAGTTTTTGAAGCTCCCCAAGTGATTCTAATGTACAGACAAGCTTGAGAACCACTACCCTAAAGAAGTCTCTCTGTGTGGAAATCACATTAAGGCAAGGCTCGCAACACCAGTCAGAGAAGAAAAGCTATCTACCAGGGGCCCTCAAGTTGTAATAGGATGCAGGCTCAGAAAGGGAAAAAAGGCTCTTGGGAGCTTACACAATCTAGAACCCTTGTGCCATAACCATCCAGTCCCTACATTGCTGGAATCTCTATCCTTGGCCACAGGATTGCACAACTTTTGCAGCTATTTTGTAGACCTCATAGGATTTTCTGCATAGACAATCACATTGTCTACAAATAAAAACAGTTTTGCTAATTCTTTCTAATCTGGATGCTTTTTATTTTTTTCTTGCCTCATTACACTAGTTAGAATCTCCAGTACAATGTTGAATGAAACTGATGAGAGCAGACATCCTTGTTGTGCTGCTGATCTTAGGGACAAAGTGTTCACTCTTTCACCAGTAAGTATGATGTTAGCTGTAGGATGTTCATGGGTTCTTATCGCATTGAGAAACCTCCCTTTTATTCTCTGGTTTGTTGAGGTATATGTGCGTGTGTTTAAATCAGTAATGGATGTTGGATATGGTCAAATGCTTTTTGTATTTTTTCTTTTCCCTTATCTTAAAAAAAGAACTTTTAAGAACAGAAATTGCAAACATAACAACAGTAGACAGAATAGTCATAGGGAGCCCTCACGTACCCGTCATCCAGCTTGTTAGAAATGTAAAGTTCTCAGACTGCCAAAAAATCCTACAGGACAGAAACTCTGGGAGGAGGGTCCAGTAATCTGTGGCTCACCAAGTCCTCCAGGTGATTCTGAGGCGTGCTAAAGTTCTATGTCCACTGCTGGGAAGAGTAAGGAGGCTTGGAAAAGATAACTACATGGCGATGATCACACCTAATGTTCTAAACTGCAATTCCTGATTATCTTCAAGTATTTGCTCACTGGTTCCAACTCCCAGTTGTCTCTTTTAAAATTTTTTAGTTGTTATTATTTTTCCACTTGGTTGAATTATAATTCAAATAATGTCCACACACTGCAATTACTTCATGTGTCTCTTAAATCTCTTGGGGTTGTCCCTCCACCCTCTGTTCTCCCCCTTCCTTTCAGTGGCAAACACCTGCTCATTACAGCCTCTCCCACATTCCAGATTTTGTTGGTTGCCGCCTTCCATATTCTTCCATCCTCTGCATTGCCTGAAAATTGACAGTGGAGTCATAACAGTGAGGTGTGGCCAGGTTCAAGTTCTACTTGTAGCAGGGGTAGGGGGCAAGAATCCTTAGTAGATGGAATTGTGGTCCTTTTCCCTTTAAAAGCTCCTGGCCCAAACTGGGTTCTAGCTATCTATACTGCAGTTCTGTGATTATACTCCATGCTCTGCCTCAAGTGCATGTCCTTGTACTTCCTCTGTTCCCATCTCCTTGAGTTCTTTGTTTTTCCTGGCCCAGTTTGGAGACCTGACTTGACATTGCTTATGGCCTTTATTGAACATTCCTTTAGGATGCTACTTCTGGTAATGTCAGCTTTGAGCGTAGAACACATGGAAGGCACTCTCTCCTAGAGTGCTGCCCAGGCTCTCAGGACACCTCTTGGAGGGTCAACAGAACCTTACCAGCAGCTGTCAGCTGGCCTGTGGGAGGGGGTCAGATTACAACATTTCTGTGGTCATTCCTCTCTTGTCCCTTCTCCCCAGAGCTGTTACTTTCAGGAGACCTGGAGTCAGGTCTGGCATCAGTATTTTCATTAGTTTTCAGTGTTCTGGTGTGTGGACAGCCTGGGGGTCCACTTCTTAGTGAACTCTGCGTAGATATTCTTCCGCCTACTCCCTCCTTGGAGCTGGAATCAAATCACTGTCCTGTTGTTAATTCCAGGAGTACCCCAATCAGAGATTTTTTAGAGAGAGCTATATAAGAAAATGCATTCAAACAGGTTTGAATGACTACAACGTTTCTGTTTAATTTTAAATGAACGGAGAAGTCTAAAAATGGTATATGTAGGAACGCTTGGGTGGCTCAGTAGGTTAGGCATCTGACTTCGGCGCAGGTCTTGGTCTCACGGTTGTGAGTTCAAGTCCTGCATTGGACTCTGCGCTGATAGCTCAGAGCCTAGAGCCTGCTTCGGATTCTGTGTCTCTCTCTCTCTTTCTGCCCCTCCCCCCCACTCATGCTCTGTGTCTCTCTCTCTGTCTCTCTGTCTCTCTCTCTCTCTCAAAAATAAATAAGGATGAAAAACTTTTAAAAAAATAATATATCTAGTCAAGCTGGAAACCACTGTGTTTTATCCACTAAATAAAATCCTTTCATCCCTTCTCCCTCCACATTCATAGTTGGTTTTTGGATTGCCATATAGATGGACTAAATTCCTAGTAATTTGTGAGTTGACTCCTGTTCCCTCTTTGGTCTGGGATAAACTCCTTCTTGTTTCTTTTTTTTTCTTACACAGCAAAAGACCTGTGACAGTTATCCTTGGGGGTGGAGACCGGAGGTGGTGTGAGAATGTCTGCTCAGGCCATGTTCTGTTTCTGGATTGGAGTGCTTGTTACCAGGGTGTGTTCACTTCGTGAAAATTCCTCAAACTCTCTACAGATAATGTGCGTGTTTTTTGTCTATATATGTTACAGTCCAGTGAAAAGTTGAGAGAAAGAAGGAAGAGAAGAAAGGAAGGAAAGAAGGAAGAAAGGGATCTGTGTCAGGAATGAACAAAAGAAAACTATGAAATAGAAAATAATCATCATTAGTCAGGACAAATGTTTAAAATCATTTTTTAAAAATACATCCAAACAAGTTTCAGTTCCTTGTCCCTGAAAGAAAATAAGAGTGGCAATGTTATAGGCAAACACAATAACCACTGTTGCCTTTGTAAGCCCTTCCAGATAGCTCAACAAGTACAGACACCCTGCCCCAACCCCCACTCACAGACCTTCCTTGTTTGACAACAGCTTTTGCCACACAATCTCATTTGCATCCCTGCTCCGGCTTAGTAACGCTCACCCTGTCCCACTTACTCTCTGGGCTCCTGTGTGTGTTTGTGGTCCACAGGCCCTGGCTACCAGGATTATCTGTTGCTGCTGCCAGAAGAGGAAATACCCCATTACATATCTTACCTTGCAGGATGCAACTCCTGCTACTACTTACAAGTGTCTGGCAGTGAGACCCGAAAGTAGTGTCTTCTGAAAGTTCTGCACATTATCCTTCTCTGTCTACTCTACTTTTATTTTTCCTTGGAAAATTGAATTCTTTTTTGGCTATATTAACTACATTTGCTATTTCAGGGACCACTTGTGATGAATCTTTTTATTTTTTATTTATTTTATTTATTTTTTCTAAGTAGGCTCCATGCCCAGCATGGAGCCCAACACAGGGCTTGAACTCACCGCCCTGAGATCAAGACCTGAGCTGAGATCAAGAGTCAGATGCTTAACCCACTAAATCACCCAGGCTCCCCTGTGATGAATCTTTTAAAAATGCAGACGACGTCATCCTAGATTTTAGGTTTTTCTTAAAAGTGAGCTTAGGTGCTATGGTCAAGGCAATTGATCTACTGAAGCTGGAGTTTATCATTGGTCTCTTTGAGAGCTAGTCAAAAGTTCGGTAACATGTATTGATTTGCAATTCTGGTGAGGCTAAAACTGGAATCTGGTGCCTTTGGCAGTAAAATGGAAGAGAAGGTCTTTGATAGATGTCCAGAGCGTAAGCTTATAGACAGGGAACCAAGAATGGGGACAAGCTCCAGGGAAGCCTGGTGAAATGATGTAAGTGAAGTGACAAGAGTGAGCAGAAAAGCCTAGATTCAGGGGTGAAGCAGCAGGTTTGAGGGCCAAAGAAACAGGTCAGACAGAGTAGTAAGCCCAAAGGTCTGAATGGGATAGTGGAGAAGTCCTTTCTTCTCTCCATATTCTTCCTTCCTCTAAGTCCTCATTTACCTGTAGGGTTCCAACTTACCCAACTCTGTCTCTCCTGCCCTTTTGATTTAATATTTTCAACCATGAGTCATCTCTATTTGGATGTTTCACTGTCAGTCAAATGCTGCATGTCCAAACCCCAACTTCTTTGGCCTTTGACATTTATGGCTTGGGTGAATTCTCAAATACCAGTAGATATGTTCCCCATACCGTGCATAAACATGAAGAGTCGAGAATGTCAAGGTCATATTGAGTGAGGGAATACCTACTCCTACCTAGGTGGTTACATAGGCTCACTTACAATCTGGATGACATACTCTTGCACACCAACCTCCAAGGGGAGTTTTAAGGTTTTGCCTTATCAGAATTAAAAATCTGTACATGTCATGGATCTCTGGAGTCACTGGTAAAGAGTCAAACCATAAATACCTATGGAATATAGATACCTGTAGGTACTTCTGTGGGTAGAATCCATAAAACTGAATTTTAAACAAGCTACTTTGGTGGTTCTTATGAATAGTAAAGTCCCTTCTCTTTGTTCCTTCTTGCTTATGCAGACAAACCCTGTTTCATTGTGACCAACAGTACAATCTTTCTGCCAGTCTTCCAGGTGTCATTTAGAGCCATATGTGGCCTTTTCTTCTCCCTCATCCTTATAGCTAACCGTTCACTAAGCACTGAGATTTCCACTATCCCCTCTATTGCTGTGTAGTAGCTAGAACAAACATTTATTGAGAGCTTGTGTGTACAAGATGTATCAGTTACCTATTGTCAAATAAGAGAGTACTATACATTTAGCAATGAAACACACTCGTTTCTTAGCTTATGTTCAGTAGGTCAGAAGTCTGGAGTGAGGTGGCTGTGCTCTCTGTGCAGCGTATTAGGTGTCAGAAGCCTGAAGTTGAGACATCAGCCAGGCTTGGTTCCCTTGTGGAGGCTCTGGGAGGACATCTGCTTCCATGTTCATTCAGGGTGACAGAATTCTGTTCTACTTCCAATCTCTGACTTCTGCAACCAGCTTAGAGAAAACTCTCCTCTTAAAAGGCTCGTGTCATTAAGTCAGGCTCATCTAGATAATCTCCATGTTCCGAGGTCAACTGATTTGATATCATAGGCAAATTCCCTTTATAGCAGCACCTGGGTTAGTGCTGACAAAATGGGAGAAGTAGGCACATTGGGCCTGGGAATGTTCGAGACCATTTTGGAATCTGCCTACCATACAAGGGAAGTAGAATTCTCAGAAATCTGCATGTATTTCCTTAAGTAAGTCTTTCAATAGCCCTATGAAGCAGATACCACTGTTATTTCCAGTTTTTGGATTAGAAACTGACACACAGGGGTCTTGCCCAAGGCTACACAACTGTTTTCATAACACTCCACTGCTCTTGGATTTTCATGTCTATGTTCATTTGACTACCTTCTAAATGGCTTTCCTGTTTCCACAATCTTCCTCCTTGAAATTACGCAAGCCAGACCAATGTTAGTTAAAAAAATTTTTGCCACCAAGTGGCTTTCCTAGATATAAAGAATCATACTTAGTTATAGCAACAAAGAGGCATGGTTAATGTGCAAGAAACTGAACTTATACTCAAATATGAGAATCCATTCAGCTATATCCTTGGCAAAGGTTTTATTATGCTAACTTAGCACACAATTATGTAATTGTGAAGGGGCAGGAGGTGTGTGTGTGTGTGTGAGAGAGAGAGAGAGAGAGAGAGAGAGAGAGAGAGAGAGAGAGAGATTATAACACAAGGCATCAGGTATGGATTGTGTCTAAGAAAAAAACAGAATAGTAGGTTCAGTAGCAAATTTTATAGGTTATATTGAAAATATAAAAGTTAGCTATTATATTGCAGAGTACATGCAATATAATTAAGACATCAACTTAGAGACAGAATGAATTGATCTTTAAGAGACAAATAACTTACAAAGTTTCGTTTTAATTTGTGCATCCATTTATTCCTTCAGCAACTGTTTGTTGAATGGCACTATGTGCCAAGCACTGTATCAACCACATTTATTTATTGTTTTCTATTAGAGTGTTGCAAGCTTCCTAACTGGTTTTCCTGCTTCCACTCCACACCTACCCTCATTCCAGTCCATTACTCACACAGTGGGGAGAGTGATGCTTTAAAAAACCCACTGAGATATTGACACACTTTTAAAACTTTGTAATACATTTTCAACCAATTCAGAGTAAAATCCAAGTCCTGTGGCCCATAATGTGACCTCTCCTCTCTGTGTCCAAACTCATCTCCTCCCCTCTCCCTTTCACTCATTCCACTCCAGTGACACAGGCTTCCTTCCCATGTTCCCTGGGTGGACAAGCATGTGTCCACCTCATGCTTTCACACAGGCTATTATTCCATCATCTTAGAAGGTCTGCCCCCAGACAGCTAGTCTTTTGACTCAGATTGTTTACTCAGCTGTCACTTCGTCAGAGAGAACTTCCCTGACCACTGGAGCCAAAATAGCATCCTTATCCCCTCACCCTCTCCTCTTTCTTCTACTTTCCTTCCCAGCACTCAGTTATCCCTTGATATAGTATATACATTTTTAGGTATATGGTTGGCTTGCTGTCTCCTCCCACCCTAGGATGTCAGCCTCTGGACTTTGTTTTTTCTTGTGAAGTATTCCAGTGACTGGAAGAGTGTCTGGCACATAGTGGGAATTCATACATATTGAATAAGAGAATGAATGAATGTAAATCTCTATTTTTGTGGTATTTATTTTTTAAATGCTGAAATAAAAATATTATTTAACAGTTTCAATGAAATAGTATGGTTTTACATTTTCCATATATTTTTATCCTTTCTTTGCCACCCATATCCCCAAAGAATATGATGCCCTTATTAGTGAATAGTATTGATACAATTTCTGGGGGAACATTTCCCAGTAGAGTGATGACAGTACAGACTAATAAGTATGGAAATCAAGTCACAGATTTTGCAACTTTTAAGAACCTCAGCAAATGGACTGTCTCAATAGCTTAAATGCCAAGGAACATGACTGAATGGGGTTACAGCATAATCCAAATGGCTCAAGTCTAATAGAAGCAGTGAGTGACTTGGGTTTCAGCAGAGGAGTTCTTTCAAAACGACCCATCCAACCTGCCGGGAGACCTTTCAGGCAGCAGGAGGAATGAATGCGGCAGTCAGGAACCCTCTGGGCAGTGAGGGACTTGCTCCCAACCACTCCCTACTCAGTGATTGAGAAACACAATTTCCAAACCCACATTAAATACACTTGGTGCCTATGTTGCTTTCTGCTCCACAGCCTGGAATTTCCTAACGCCAGTGATAAGTTAGCTGGTGATGGTGAAATTGCCAATACTCACTGCACCTTATAAAGACGTTCTTGAGGCTGAGTCAAAGTTTCTACAGGATCTTGATGGTGTCACACTTAAACGTGCCAGAGAAGAGTATGTAAGCAGTTTCCCAATTGTTTTTATGTGATGCTGAAAGACCGGTAGATTATCAGCAGCCCAATTTAAACTCCAGTCACAAAGACTGTGGCCTCTGATATGTAGATCATTTTGAAATATGTTTTTCCAGTGAAAGTAATTATCTTGTGTATGGCTCATGATGGACTCTTGGGAAAATGCTCAGGAGGCAGGGCATGACATTTTGTATCAGATCGCAGTTTACAACCCCAGTGGCTGGTGACAAATCCCGGATGGATAAGGTTCTGAAGTTACACTTCTTCTTTCTCTTGTGCCTCATTGGAATCCTTTCTGATAAGGATTCACTCAGTGGAGGCAAAAATTACCTTTATATTATCTGTATTGTTTTTTCTGAATATAAAAGTAATACATACATGTCATCTCTGAATTTTTCTGGGCTTTCTAAAATGCAGCTAACTATATATCTAGAGGAGCAAATGGAGGAGGGGGGTCATGAAAGTGGGGGTTTGATCTTATCCCGGGTACTCACTGAGGTGACCAGATATGAACTTTTTTTTTTTCATATTTGAACTTTAAACTCCAGTTGTAGGTATAGAGTGGTGACCTCATTTTTCCTTTAACAATAGCAAATCAGACCAGCACTTCCAAGGGGGAAAATTCTGAGCGGAAAAACAGCCCTCTGGCAAAAGACAGAAATTCTTAGGCTGATATAAAATATAGAATTCAAATTCAAGGGATAGACTATCAAAAGAAAACATAGATGAATTGGCACTCTTCCTGCTCTTTTTTTTCATTAAAAAAAAGTTTATTTATTTTGCCAGAAAGAGAGAGAGAGCGAGAGCAGGAGTGGGGTAAGCACAGAGAGAGGCAGAGAGAATTCCAAACAGACTTAGCTGTCAGCGCAGAGCAGGACATGGCGCTCTATTCCATGACCCCGGGATTCTGACTGGAGCCCAAATCAAGAGTTCAGATCAAGAGTCCCACGCTTACCTGACTGAGCCATCCCCGCGCCTCCCCTCCCCCCCGCTTTTCCCTCATTTTATTTATTTTAGAGAGAGAGCCAGCCGGGGAAGGGGCAGAGGGAGAGAGAAAGAAAATCTTAAGCAGGCTCCACGCTCAGCACAAGCCTGATGCGGGGCTCAATTCCATCATCCTGGGATCAGTACCTGAGCTGAAAGCAAGAGTTGGATCCTTAACCTATTGAGCCACGCAGTCATCCCTGTTTCCAGCTCTTTGCTGCTTCTAGGGGCTGTCGACACTCTTTGGGGCCAAGTGACCTTATCCAGTGTTTCAGTGTCCCTCCACTTGTAGATGCCGTCCACTCGCTTCATTTCACTGCCCACTTCTCCCAATCCTACTAGTAGCACCTGCAGGTTCACTGTACATATGGAATGCTGACTCGGATTTGTTCGCAGTCCACGATTTCCATCACCGAATTATACACTCTTTATTGACCCTCTACCAAAGAAAGCGTATGTATGCCGTTGTCTGAGGTCGGCCAGGTTCGCCCCAGTGCTAAACAGAGACACCCCGCACGGTCAGTGCACATCCTGGCGTGCGCCGGGTGGGATAAGGGAGGACAGCCGACTCGGTCCCCAGTCTGTCTGAGCTCACAGGAGACGCCAACGCAGCCACCAGTCGCCTACGGGGCCCCGCCGTCGCCTACGGGCCCCGCCCCCGCCCCTCAGTTCCCGTCACGTGTCTCCGTGTCGCCCAATCAGCGTCTGTAGCGCTTAGGCTCGCGATTCAAACTGCTGCGCCGCCAGCCTGCAGGGATCCGCGCAGGGGCGGCCGGCGCCGCCACTGCTTACCAGCTATGGAGCACCGCATCGTGGGGCCCGGCCCGTACCGGGCCACCAAGCTGGTGAGTGACCATGCTGGGGCTGGGCGCAGCCGCCGGCCGCGTACTGGTCAATCCTCCCCTCTACAGGGCTGGCGGGGCCCGGGTTTGGAGGCGGGACATATTTCGGCCGGTGCGGACGGGCCCCACCGGAAAACCGGCCGTTTTCCGGACGGTGCGCTAGGAAAGGCTTACCGGGTCTGGAGCTCAGCACGTCGTTGGGGTGCGTGCAGCTTCGTCCCCAGACGTCGGCCTGGTTCTCGGCAGTAAGTGACGCCTTCCGATATAAAGCATCCGAAACACTAGGGTGACCCTTCCCCCCACCCCCTTTGTCCTCTGGAATCGAACGCCTGCTGCCGGGAGAGGAAGGACCCACCTAGTCCGTAACCTCACGGCCGCCCACCCTTTCTAACACCCTTTGCCGCAATCCAGGCAGGGCGTGTCTCCGTCTTGAGTGTCTCGTGTGGTGACACTTGCGGTTCTTTTTAACGGTGCCCCCGGGATGGTGGTGGGTCTTAGCCGCTTTTCTGGCTCCCAGCGTTTCTGGTTCTGGCAGCACCGACCTAAATCAGCGGTTGACCCGAATGGATGTGAAAGGGACTGTGCAGCCCCTGATGGTCCCGGGTGCTGTCTTTTCTTCTGGGAGAAGAACTTTGGTGTTCAGGGCTCTTAGGTGTAGTTGATTTCTTTGTGACCTGGAGCAAGTAATTTTAGTGCTTTGCGTTTCAGAGGATTACTGTAATGGAGTAAGTGGTGACAATTTGTCAATGTCACTGGCAGGTTTTTAGAAGCTTTGTATGAAAGCCTGCTGATAATTTGGCAGGAAGGACATCGCTCCTTGGTCCGTTACCACTTCTGGCCACATCTAACTTGGGAATTCGTTTCATTGTTCTCTGCCACCTAACGGATATCCAGGAAAAGGTAGGAACAGCACGGGAGGAATTATTGCACTCATCCTTGCAAACAATCTGTTTGTTACAGGCATTCATAATGATTCATTCATTAAAAAAAATTCAGCAAATATAAATTTAGAATTTCCATTGGGCTAGCCGCTTAAAGGTGTGGATGGTGCTGACAGAGAACAAATAAGGGTTTAAAAAAATCGTGTTTTCATATCTGCTTCCACTTCACAATTGCTTCTACCATTTGAAACCATCTGGGGTCGGGGCTATTAGTAGGTCCATCTTTAGGAATGAGATATAGATTGTGCTTCATCAGGAACTTTGAAAAAGTTTACTGTCCTTTGTGGAGGGAAAAGACACATCCCTCTCTCCCCAGTTTATTCACAGTAGTTAAGCAAGGGAAACAGAGAGGCTCAGGATCTTGGAGTAACTAGTTTTCATCCTTCCTGCTTTAGACTAAAACAAGTTACATCAGAATTGGAACTGTTTTTAATCTCATTCACTGAATTGTATGAATCACTACTTTTCTTGGATGCAGAGTACCTATGTAACAAGACACCACTTCATTCTGAGTCACATTAAAATATTATCAAAGGAATTTATAAAGGAATGTGTTCTTTGTCCTCCAGAGGCTGTCATCCCCCAAGGAGTGATATACAGGTCAAGTTTAGCCAAGCCTGATCAAGTTAAGCAGAAAATTATGTGAATCATTAATGAAAGCATCTCAATTTTACCAGAATTTCCCGGGTAGTCAGTTCATTTGTCAGCTTTATTCTGTTTGAGATCCTTGATCCTAAACTAAGATTTTGAAAGCCCAAAAAACATTAGCAAAATTTTTTTAAAAAGTGAGACTTTCTGATTTATCAGTAATCTCAGTCATCGTTACAGGTGCTTTCTCCCTCATTATAAAATGTATGTTTCCCCAAGCATAATTCACTTGTGTCTTACACCTCTTACCAGGTAAATCGTGAAGTTTCTGAACAGTCCTCTCTTTACTTATTTATCCCAGCTCCCCTTTCCATCTCCCTCTCCCCACTTATCATTTTCCCCTTCTCCCAGCATCACCCTCAACCCAATCTTCAGGAAAAGCTTGGGAAAATCTGTTGGCATTCCAAGAGCAGACCATTACTTCCTCCTTTCATGCCTTGCTGTACCATGTACAGCTTCATTTTCTAAAGCATCAAAGTCTTATCTGAAAATAATGTTTTATGGATTCGGTGAATTTTTTATGCCAAAAATCAGATGACAGATTCTAAGTCATTACATGATGAATGTGGAAGTTGATTAGCAACTTACTCATCTTCTTTGAAATAGCTTTCACTTTTGTAACCCATATACAAATACAGTTTACCCTTAAACAGTATGGGGGTTAGGAGTGCCCACCCATGTACATTTGAAAATTGGGGGTGTTTGCTGGCTCAGTCAGAAGCATCTGACTTTGGCTTAGGTCATGATCTCATGATTCCTGAGTTCGAACCTTACATTAGACTCTGCTGTCAGCACAGAACCCATTTCAGATTCTCTGCTCCCTCTCTCCCCTGCACCCCCAAAATAAAAAAAACATTTTAAAAAAAGAAAATCTGTGTATAACTTTTGACTCTCCTAAAACTTAAGTACTAACAGCTTACTATTCACCAGAAGTCTTACCAATAACATAAATAGTCAGTAAACACATACAATAAAACCTTGGTTTGTGAGCATAATTTGTTCCGGAAACCTGCTTGTAATCCAAAGCACTTTATATCAAAGCGAATTGCCCCATAAGAAATAATGGAAATTCAGATGATTTATTCCACAACCCAAAAATATTCATATGAAAATGATGACAATCCTGTAATATAATACAAAATAATAAAGAAAATACAAAATATAAAGAAAAATAAACAAATGAACATGCACTTACCTTTGAAAACCTTCGTGGCTGGTGTGAGGGGGACGAGAGAGGAGGGTTATGGTGTAGGACGATTTTCACTGTCATTAATGGAATCACTGCTATCTATTGGCTCAATGGAATTTTTTTCTGCATAGGGGCCATTGTATACACTCCCATCGATGTTGACTACAGTCCAGTATTAATAAGCTCTTGTCATATACTGTATTTAATGAGACTGGCAATAAGGCAGCAGAGGATAGGGTCTGTATCTGCAGGCAGCCTGACCTAGAATGAAGCAAAGCATTCCTAAGCTTACTCTTGTATGAAAAGCAAAGGACCGTCCATAGGTGCTTTGAAGTGACAAAAAATACACTGGTGCCAGTTGTGGGCACCTTGCAGCGTTCTAAAAAATCATTGATTTCTGCCAAACACCATGGCCTGAGACCGAGCATCCAAGCCTAGGAGATGATCATCCACAATCCTACAGTGAGGGAAGGAGAGAGAGAGAGAGAGAGAGAGAAGAACCATTGGGTCAGTTGTGATCATATGATGTTTGGCGTCATGTGCAACTCATATTGCAAGACACCTCTCGTTTAAATTTATTAGAAATGTTTGCTCATCTTGTGGAACACTTGCAGAGCAAGTTACTTGTGATCCGAGTTTTACTGTATTGTGTATGTTTATGTATTATATACTGCATTCTTAGAATGAGCTAGAGAAAAAAGTTACTAAGAAAGTCATAAGGAAGAGAAGATACGTTTACAGTACTGTACTGTATTTATAGACCAAAATGTGTATAAGTGGACCCACGTATTTCAAACCCGTTGTTTAAGGGGCAACCATAGTTGATCATTTTAATAGAAATAATGAGGAGAAAGAAAATAGCTTTTTAAAAACTCCTCTATTATCTATGGATTCTTTCTTTGAACTTAATTCTGAGTTATTTATAGCATTTGAAGCAACTGTTAAACTTTAAAACACAGCTGTCATTGAATCTGAGAACTAGAATGGATGTGAATGATTGTCTAGTCCAGTCCCGCCATTCTGTTGAGACCTAAAGGGGTGAACTGACTCGATTAGGCCTGTCTTGTTAGCACGCGGCAAGTACAACTAGATCTAGAGTTTGGCTGTCTCTGCTCCTAGGTGCTATATCATTGTAGCACCATTATCACAATATTTTTGGTACTAAGAAGGAAGGAAATAGAATAAATATCCTGGAGAAAAGAACAGGAAGCACATTTCAACACTCAGTGCTGTATTTTGTAGTTTGGCTCATGATGTGAAGCAAAAACAATTGTTTGATTCCTTATTTCAGATCCCTAGTTTAAGGGATAAATAAGTAAAACAAAAAAAGTCTTTTAATCACAAAGAAATCTGTTTTATCCCCTTTGCTATAAAGATTATCTCTTCAAATGTAATATGTTGTAGAACAAAATCATTCTGAAGCTCTGCCTTGTTCTTTGTTGATGTAGGTTATTTTCCTTCTAAGTGTGACTGAGAATTGTAACTTGTTTTACGCAGAACTTAATTCTTTGTTTTACAGAGTAACGAAATAGCAACATTATTAGTTTTGGAAATAAGTGGGAACAGAAATCATGGTTCTCACTAGGTTTTAGAATTCTAAAGCGTTTCATGGATTAAGTAAATATAATCCATAATGATAAATGCCATTAAAAAGCAACATAAATTAAAAGTTCTTTTTATAATTTATGTTTGATAAGTATGTCTTATTAGCAAATTTCTAGTGCATAATGAAAACCAGCTGTCCACAGAGTCAGTAAAAATGTTATCATAATGAATTGTTTTTTTCTCTGTGGAAAATGCGTTGAATGAAAAGCTCATACAGAATAGTAAAAGTATGTTCATAAAAATTTTTTTGGAAAAAAAAAGACTGTAGGTGACCTTGACCTACCAGAAATTTAAACTTAGTATTAATTGATTGTAATCACAATTAATTAATTGTAATTAATTAATTGTAATTTCCTGTGGTATAGTATAGCACAGGAAAACACAAGTAGCACAGTGGGGTAAAAAAGAGTTCAGATCTTGATTCAGAACAGAATCAAGAAAGATACTATGTAAGGTAATTTACTATTTCAATTCATTGAAAAAAGGGTATTCTTCCTCCTCCCATAAAAAATTCCAGTTGTAGATTCAAACAGTAAAAAAAAAAAAATCACTCTAAAATATTAGAAGACTTTGATGAATACTTTTAATACATCAGGATGGGAAAATGTCCAACTTCCTTCCCCTAAAGGGGAAAACCCTGAAGCTATAAAGAAAAAGAAGATATATTTGTTTCATTAAAATATCATCATCAACAATAAAACCTTCATGTAGCTAGAGACTACCGAAACAAATTGATAAGCCAGGAGAAAACATTCCTAATATATTTTAAAAAAGATTAATATTCCATATTTTTTAATTCAATACACCTTTATTAAATACATGTACACTGCCTTCAGTTGTGGGGATATGGAACTGAGCAAAATAGACTAACTTTCCTGACTTCTTTGCGCTTTGACTTAAATGCTAGATGTAAACATTTAAAAAAAATTAAGAGACTACCCAATAGAAAAATGTCAAGTCTCAGATGAGTAAATGAAAATTACTAAAGATGAAGAGAGCAACATGCAAACAAAATTTAAGCGATACCATTTCTTGAACGCAGATTGGCAGAAACAGTAACATCTAGATGATAGTAACATCTAGTGATGGACAGAGGTAAGGTAGGATGCGCATACGCTGCTGGTATCACTCTAAATTGTTACATCTGACTTAAATATGCTGATCCTCTCTAGAAATCCATTCTAACAAAAATAAATAAAAACATTGGTCCTTTAGGTTTTTAAAATAAGAATATTTTGAAACAACAAATACTCATTATTTGAGTACTCATTGAAACAACAACTCATTGAAACAACAACTTATTTATAAGAATGAGTAACAACTCATTGAAACCACAATACTCATTGAAACAACAACTTATTCATAAGAATGGGCTGGATCTACAGGTATTCATATGGAAAGACATCCATGCTATGTTCAGTGCAAAAACAAGTTGGGTAATGTGTGCAATAGGATTGATCGTATTTCTTTAAAAAGGAAGCAAACAACAGCAGTAATAATAAATAACACACATATATAAAAAAGGAAAAATCTATATATATGTGCATATGTTTGATAGGTATGTGGGATTGGAGAGAGACTGGGCAGGCTCTATTGTATACACTTCTGCATTTAATTTGTTACAGTGTATATTATACTTACCTAATTAGAATAGAGGAACTGCTTACCATCTTGAGTCAGTTAATAGGCATGTTTACTTCTGTTTTGAAGTATTGGATCCCAGGAACCCATGTCTCCATTACATTTATTAAGTAATGTATAAAGTACGATGTATTAAGTTTAACTGATAATGATTATGATAATTCAGTCAACCTAAAATAAATGCAAATCTTTTTTATTAACTCTTCCCACTCCCAATATGCTTGATCAGGACTAACGTGAAGGCTAGGTGTCAGCAGAGAATAAACAACAACAATGGTTAAAAATATGTGGATATTGTTTAAAAGTATGTTTATGTTTATAGCTATAGGTGCTATAATGAAATGACCACCTAATGAGGAAACCACAGAACAGATTTCAGATTATATTCTGAGACTAACTGCCTGAGGGAGATGTGCCATTTTGCACATCTTCCTTGGGTCTTGGTTTTGCCCCAATTTCTTTCTAGCCCTAGAATAGTTTGAGCCCCAAATTTGTTGTAAGAGATTACCCTGGGGGTGCCTGGGTGGCTCATTCCAACTCTTGATTTCAGCTCAGGTCATGATTCCAGGGTTATGGGATCAGGCCCTTGTTGGGCTTCGCCCTGAGCGAGGAGTCTGCTTAAGATTCTTAAGATACTCTCTGGCTCCCTCTACCCCTCTCCCCCACTCATGCTCTCTCTCTGTCTTTCTAAAAAAACAAACAAACAAAAAAAACCGAACTATAATTATTAGAAAAAGATTTTCTGATTTCATTGGGAAAGGAGGTGAAAAGTAAAAATTCACTTTGTGCAGTGATACAGAAAGAGAAGAGTGGGAGAAGGGACAGTGGTTAGGAGAGTAAGACCGTGAGGTTTTAATACTTTTAGGAGTACTGGCAGGAAGCCTAGAGTCCTAAAAAGAAATTGGTATAATTATGTAGGAAGGATACCTTATGTGAACATTTCATTTAATTTAGGGAAGGCGGATGAAGGGGTGGATGTCTAGATTTTTTTTTAAGAGGGAAATATTTTGCAGGAGTTTTAAACATGTTTTGACATCAGGACTATATCTTGTACATCTACCTTTTCTTCTCTCCATTTGATGCTTTTCATGTAATAAATGATACATATTGCTTAATGATGTAAAATCATATTAGAGCTCCAAGAAGTGAATTAGGCATATTGGGCTCTGGTTTATCAATTTTTTTGATCATATGTTTGTCATTAATGTAAAAATCCATTAAATTCACATAATGGGACAACTTTCTGGTCTTATCTCCAGTAAATACCTATTGAATGAATAAAATACAGTTTTTTAAAATATAAAATACCATTTTAAAAGTTATTTTTCTTTCAAGTGTGAAGGTCGTAAATAAAAAAAAGTCGAGGCTGTCATTAAGACGGATTTCTAAGTGGAAAAACTGCCTTCATCATCTTAAATATTTGGGATGTAATAACTTGAACAAAACCAGTTGATTGCTACATGCTTTTCTCCCTTTTTTCCCCAGTGGAATGAAACAGTTGAGCTTTTTCGCGCTAGGATGCCCTTACGGAAACATCGCTGTCGTTTTAAAAGTTACGAACGCTGCTTCACGGCGGCTGAAGCCGTGGATTGGCTGCATGAGCTGTTGAGGTGCAGTCAGAACTTTGGCCCCGAGGTGACACGTAAGCAAACAGTCCAGCTGCTGAAAAAATTCCTTAAGAATCATGTTATTGAAGACATCAAGGGAAAATGGGGTCAGGAAGATTTTGAAGACAATCGTCACTTGTACAGGTAACGGTGACAAGTAAACCTTAAGGGGGAGGACGGGCGGCTCTGGTCAGTCTCTTGAAACTGCCTCATGTGAAAGAATCTCTCTTGTCCACTGGAGTGATGCTCGTCCTTGTGATTTGTTGAGTGAAGACCTGAATGTGTTGTCACAATAAAGCCTGTTGCCGTGTTCTTAGGTCTGTAGAGTGCCCCCTGGCCGTGTTTTGTTGTAGTGAGTTTTCAGAAAGGACATCTTTTCTTGCCTTTTGCACATCTGGGAGGGTGATCACAGTGGCTCAGTGCTTCTAGAGAATAGGAAAGGGTGAAATAGCTCTGGACCGGGCCTCTCTGGCAGTGAGAATGTATTTATTCAGGGGGTTAGCAGCAGAGTGGGTCTGATCTTTAGGCAGATCTCAGAGCCTGTATGAAGCGTTGTACTAGAATTCCCTGATGTATGTCTGCTTTCCACCAAATGTTTTTGCTCATGTTTTAGTGCTATTTTGTGATTGGTCACTTACCACCTGATCGCCCAAGGGAAAAATGCATGTCTCTCACTCAGACTTTCCTTCTCACTACATGCTAGGTTGTTTTACTGCTGGAGGCGGAGGGGACCTACCTAAGTAAGCTTTAGGGACTGGGAGAGTATTAGAGGAATGAAGCTGCACATGTCCTGAAAAGAGTAAGTATTGAGTTACTGACAGGCCTACCAAAGGGGTGAGAACCTGAAAGGGATTAAAAGAAGAAATGGACAATATGGATCCTTAACATTTGTTTTCTTTTACTCCAAAAGAAAATTGGGCATGCTCTTACAACACATTTAGTAAGGGAGTTTGGGGTCCCTGGGACCCATGACTTTGAGCAGAGAAAACCTGTTTATTTCCTCCCTGAAGCATTTGTTTGGCTCTTTTGTGGACTACCTGCTGAGGAAGCTCACAGAGCAGTGTGAGGGTTGCCACCAGCCCCAAGGCTAAGACCAGACATTGCTGCACATTTAGCATTAACTTCTTTATGGAGTTTCATCGGCAATCTCCAGCTTCTAGATAGCAAGACTGTCATGGGACATTTAGTTGTCTCTCCATTTGGCAGTTATTTCTGGCTTGCTATCCAACTTTTAATTAGGATCTTGGGTGATTTGAGCTTATTCTGAGACCGTAGTGCTTGTTAGCATCAGGCAGTGGAAACTCCAGCCCTGGTTCTGCATGCCATACTTCCCTGGGGATTTGTAAGTGATTATTTCTCTTGGGAAACTGTAATTGCTTGTACCCCGTCACAACTTAGTTAGAACACTTCTGTAAGATTCTCTGGATGAGTAACTTGCAATCTGTTCTCTTGTGACCACCTTACGTTGGGTAACATCCCTTGCATCTCAGGAGGCTTTCAGGGTCCTCAGAAGAGTGAAATGGGAGAATGCTCTAGGAGCCGGCCACCCCGCCCTGGCAGAGCATGCTTCACATCAGGATGAAGATTTAATCAGGTGTCCCACTTTAAAACATCGAGTGCACAGCCAGAGTACATTTGTCCTTTAAATAGCGATTTTCTCTTCACTTTCTCTAATACTTGTGAATCATAAAGGGAGCACTATTTTCTTCTGTTGTTTACCACCTGAAAACTCATAGCTTTCCATTTGCCCCAGTGGAAGTATTCTGAGTTAACCACTGGTGTTTGCCAATTTCTCAGATTACTGTCAGATGAAATCTATTCAGATAAGTAAAGCATTTGTTAAGGAGCATGTGCCCTGAATTGAGAGTGAGCTAATGAGAGAGGCGGCAGCTGTTGCCCGCGTGCAGCTTCCAGGACCGGAGCTCGGATCCTCGCAGCTGTGTGCCAGGGCGCCAGAGAAGAGTGGGATGGGGGCTGCCCTGCCTGCTCTGCTTGCACCTGCTTTCCTGGCAGAGTACGTCTTGCTGCCGGATTATAACGGAAGCAGATGAGGGAGATGAAGATCTAGAGGCAGGTTAGATTTGAAAGTAGATGGAGAGTCAGTAAGGTGGAGAAATTCCAGAACATGCTTCTAAATATCAAGCCTTCCTAGGTAGTATCAAGGAGGCTGGAACAGATAGCCGAGGAGTCTTGCTGGCAAGGAAGGAGCTAAGGTACTCACACACTGATGATGTGCTGACTTGTCACGTTATTGTTATTTAATTCAGCTTCTGTCGATGTAGCGTATTATCCTGATTTTAAAGATTAGGAAGTTATTAAGGCCAAAGTTACTAACTTCTGCAGAGTCACTCAGCTGGTAGTAAGAGTCAGGATTTGAATTGAGGTGTCTGTGTCTGAAGCCTGTGTTCTTACGATAGGCTATATTGCCTCCATTTCCACAACGTGAGATTGACTTAGGTTATTAGATAGTGATTGGATGAGTAAACACACAGTAATAAACAAGATGCATTTGGTGTACCCAACATGCGTTTATGTATTTACAGAATTCCAATAATGTTTTAAGTACCAGGTAATACAGTTAATGATCCCCTGTCTTCAGGAAATTGTCAAAGGATGACTGGGTGGCTCCGTTGGTTTAGTGTCTGACTTCAGCTTAGTTATGATCTCACAGTTCATGAGTTTGAGCCCAAGATTGGGTTCTCTGCTGTCAGCGGGGAGCCTGCTTTGGATCCTCTCACTCCCTCTCTCTCTGCCCTTTCTCTGCTCATGTGCTCTCTGTCCCTGAAAAATAAGCATTAAAAGAAAGAAAAGAAGTTGTCAAATAAAGGAAGTGAGGTAAACATCATCAACCTAAGCACTTACAAATATAGCAGGAGGTGGGTGGTTTCTTGGGTTTGTGAATTACAGAAAGCTACATGAAATACCAAAGGCCCTTACAGCATTTTTTTGAAGACAGAAAACACACACACACATATACACACACACACACATGCATGCACACACAGTATATGTGGGAGAATTTTGTAACAGAAAGTTAAGCTTTTATTTTGGAATGTACCAAATTTTATTTCTAGTTCTTAAAGACTGTGTGTCATATTTCTTCTGTGACTACAGTTACATTTGTTAACCATGATTTTTTCCCCCCCAGAATGAAAGATGTAAGTATAGAAAATAGAAGGAAGTAGTGAATTTTAGCGTGCAAGAAAGGAAAGCAAGATCCCAATATCTGAATGTCCATCATTGTCAGAGATGTTGCAGAGAACTGCCCAGAGCTAGTTACCGAACCACATCCTTCTTGTTAATAATGCCGTTGTCTGGAAAGAATTCTGAATTTGCTGCTACTAAAGACCATTTTAGATTTCACTAAAGGGTCTATGTAGTTGAGCCAGATGCTTTCATCTGTGTCTGACAAAGTTTCCTGGTCCTATACCTCTAATGAGGAGAGGCATTGATATATATTTGTATGAAAAATTTCAGTTTATGAAGCAATTTCCCTTCCATGATCTCCTTTGATCTTCATGGCAACCCTGGGAGGTGGACAGGGTGGATAGTTCATCCAAAGAGAACCAAGGATGTTTCTCTTTGAAATATCTAAACCAAACACCAGGAGTGTTCTAGTTAAGGAAAGTTCATGCTGATCATCAAATGTGTCCATTTATTTATGTGAACAGGCAGTTATATAGGAGTATTTAAGACTAATGTAATGGGTCATATAAAAATTGAAGTCGATATTATGATAATTACTTGTTTTGAATGATTTAATGAGAAAAGTGTTTGTCCTACTGTAGATTTTTAGGAGGATGAGGTTCCTGGTCTGGTGAGATACCTGGCCCTTGACCTGTTCTCATTACTGATGCTAGCTCTGGTGGATCGTGTAAGTGGGAAGGTGTTTGGTGTTCACAGATAGGAATTTGCTTGGCTCAGCTTTAGTGGTTGAGATCTGATGTGTAGGGAACCACTTCCTCTGTTTTCCCACCTTTCCCTGTCCCCTTTATCTCTTCTTTTCCTTTGTTTCTACCTCTTTACGTGTGTCTCTCTCATGTTCCTACTTCTTTCTCTTTGTTTCCTATATTCTTTCTGTTCCCTTTCCTTTATATTTGCTTTTTTTCCTGTCCTATTTCCAAAGTACTGATTTTAATTTGAAACTAGAATTTGTTAGGTAGATATTGCCAGCTCTCTTGAATAATGTTACTTCCACATTCTTAATTTACAAAAGCAAGACTCATGCTGCCCAGTTTTAAGACTTATTACATAAAGCTACAGTAATGGAGACTGTGGTGTTGGTAAAGGAATGGATGCTTAGATTGCTGGCACAGAATTGGTGGTCCAGAATCACACGCAAACTTGGCCACTTGGTTTTTGACAGAAGCGTAAAAGCAATTTAAAGGAAAAAAGAGTAGTCTTTTCAGCAAATGGTGTTAGAACAATTAGATATATATCCTCTATATTAAAAAAATGAACCTCAAATGTAAACTGTGTACTTTATGCAAAAGTTAATTAAAAGTGAATCATAGATTTAAATGTAAAACTAGGAAAAATTTAGAGAAACCAGAGAAGCTCTTTATGCCTTGGGGTTAGGTAAAGAGTTCTTAGACATGACACCAAAAGCATGATTCATAAAAGAAAAAAAAAACATGATAATTTGGACTTCATCAAAATTAAAAACCTTTGCTCTGTGAAAGACACTATTAAGAGTCTGAGGAGATAAGGTACAGATGGGGAGAGACTTTGCAAGCCATATATATGACAATGGACTGGTATCAAGAATATATAAAGAACTTAAAAAACTCAACAGTAAGAAGACAAACAACCCAATTAAAAAATGAACAGAACACTTAAATGGACATTTCACCAAAGATAACTCAAGAGCTACTGATGCCTAAAATGATTTTTATGATTAGTATTAGGGAGATGCAAATTAAACCTGGATAAGATATTACTACATATTTATGGGAATGGTTAAAATAAAAATACTGACAATATCAAGCGCTAGAGAGGATGCAGAGCAATTGGAAATCTGCTCTACTGGTGGTAGGAAGCTTGGATTGGTTATCACCGTGGAGAGAAGTTTGGCATTTTCTTTTAGAGTTGAACCTCTATGTACTGTATAACTCGGTATTCCCATGCTTGGGCATTTACCCTAGAAAAATGAAAACTTATTTTCACACAAAAACTTGTACATGAATATTGATAGCAGCTCTATAGTAATTGCCAGGAGCTGAAAACAAACCAGATGTTCTTCAGTGGGTGAGTGGATAAACATTTTACATCTATAAAATGGAATGCCACTGTGTGTGTTGGGGGGAGATGTGACTGTAAAATCAGAGGAGTGAGTTCTTGGGAAAAATGGAACTGTTCTGTTTCCTGATTGTGGTGGTTGTACAAATGTATACATGTATTAAAATTGATAGAATTGTGGACCAAAAAAAACACATCAATTTTACTGTATGCTAATAACATTTTTTTTTAATGCTGGAGATTTGAAGATCTCCTTTTGTACCTCTGGAGAAAGAAATTTGAATTGTTTAGGTCCGTGGCTCTTTAGTCACATCCTGTGGCCCTGGGAAAATGTTTTCATTATCCGTTTGAGGGGAACACTTTTACGGACCTCACCTTCAAGTTAATGGACTATGGCTCCCTCTAGTGGGCATCCTGTATTCTCATAGTAAGCTCAAAATGTGTGTGTGATTTTGTTTTTCTTTTGTTTTTATTCTTTTCATCAAATCCTGGGTTGTTGTCCTGTCATAATTGGAGGGGCCAACATGGGGGAGAAGTAGGGGGTCCATACTTCCTGTGTCTCTCAAACAAAGAAGTGCAGAAGCCAAAGGACTTTGAACATCAGAGCCTGGGAGGAAAAGAGACTGAATCTACCAGGAAGAAAATGGGAAAGCTGGAAAAAAGGGCTACTGCAAGAAACAAATCAAAGCACACCTGGTGGAGGGTCCAAAATATCACTATGAGTACGGTAATAAAATGACCAAAGTCACAATAACAGAAAGCAAGTAACAGTCTGAGAAAAAACACCTCCTGAAGGGCCAGGCCCTGGACAGTGTATGACCCTCCTTTAATATAGCAGTGCTCACAGGTGCAGAGCACACAACAAGTTTTTAAAGTGCATAAGGGACAGAAAACTAGCCAAAGTGACGAAACGGAAGAATACTCCTCAAAAGAAATTCCAGGAAGTAGCCACAGCTAATGAATTGATCAAAACCGATTTAAGCAATATAACTGAACAAGAATTTAGAATAATAGTCATAAAATTAATTGCTGGGCTTGAAAAAAGCATAGAGTACAGCAGAGAATCTATTGCTACAGAGATCAAGGAACTAAAAAATAATCATAATGAATTAAAAAATGCTGTAAATGAGGTGCAAAATAAAATGGAGGTGGCCACAGTGCAGATTGAAAAGGCAGAGGTGAGAATAGGTGAATTAGAAGATAAAATTATGGGAAAAGAGGAAGCTGAGAAAAAGAGATTAAAAAAAAATCCAGGTGTACGAGGGGGAGAATTAGAGAACTAACTGATGCAATCAAATGGAACAATATCCGTATAATAAGAATTCCAGAAGATGAAGAGAGAGAAAGGGGCTGAAGGTGTACTTGAACAAATCATAGCTGAGAACTTCCCTGATCTGGGGAAGGAAAAAGGCATTGAAATCCAAGAGGCACAGAGAACTCCCTTCAGACGTAACTTGAATCGATCTTCTGCACGACATATCATAGTGAAAGTGGCAAAATAAAGAGAATTCTGAAAGCAGTCAGGGATAAATGGGCCTTAACATACAAAGGTAGACACATAAGGGTAGTAGCAGACCTATGTACTGAAACTTGGCAGGCCAGAAGGGAATGGCAGGAAATCTTCAATGTGATGAACAGAAAAAATATGCAGCCAAGAATCCTTTACCCAGCAAGTCTGTCATTCAGAGTAGAAGGAGAGATAAAGGTTTTCCCAAACAAACAAAAACTGAAGGAATTCATCACCCCTAAACCAGCCCAACAAGAGGTCCTAAGGGGGACTCAGTGAGTGAAATGTTGCAAGGACCACAAAGTAGCAGAGACATCACTACAAGCATGAAACCTACAGACATCACAATGACTCTAAACCTGTATCTTTCAATAATAACACTGAATGTAAATGGACTAAACGCTCCAACTTTTGGGTATCAGAATGGATAAAAAAAAAAACAAGTCCCATCTATTTGCTGTCTACAAGAGACTCATTTTAGACCTGAGGATACCTTCAGATTGAAAGTGAGGGGATGGAGAACTATCTATCATGGTACTGGAAGTCAAAAGAAAGCTGGAGTAGCCATACTTATACCAGACAAACTAGACTTTAAATTAAAGGCTGTAACAAGAGATGAGGAAGGGCATTATATAATAATTACAGGGTCTACCCATCAGGAAGAGCTAACAATTATAAATGTCTATGCACTGAATTCGGAAGCCCCCAAATATATAAAACAATCACAAACATAAGCAACCTTATTGATAAGAATGTGATCATTGCAGGGGACTTTAATACCCCACTTACAACAATGGGTAGATCATCTAGACCCAGGATCAATAAAGAAACAAGGGCCCTGAATGATACACTGGATCAGATGGACTTGACATATATTTAGAACTCTGCATCCCAACGCAACAGAATATACTTTCTTCTCGAGTGCACATGGAACATGGAAAAATATTCATGGTCATGGATTGGAAGTATAAATATTGTTAAAATGTCAATACTACCCAAGCTACACATTCAGTGCAATCCCAATCAAAATTGCACCAGCATTCTTCTTGAAGCTAGAACAAGCAATCCTACAATTTGTATGGAACCACAAAAGACCCCGAGTAGCCCAAGTAATATTGAAGAAGATGACCAAAGTGGGAGGCATCACAATCCCAGACTTTAGCCTCTACTACAAAGCTATAATCATCAAGACAGTATGGTATTGGCACATAAACAGACACATAGACCAGTGGAATAGAATAGAGACTCCAGAATTGGACCCACAAATGTATGGCCAACTAGTCTTTGACAAAGCAGGAAAGAATATCCAATGGAAAAAAGACAGTATCTTTAACAAATGGTGCTGGGAGAACTGGACAGCAACATGCAGAAAGTTGAAACTAGACCACTTTCTTACACCACTCACAAAAACAAACTCAACATGGATGAAGGACCTGACTGTGAGATAGGAAACCATCAAAACCCTAGAGGCAAAAGCAGGAAAAAACCTCTCTGACCTCAGCTGCAGCAATTTCTTACTCGACACATCTCTAAAGCAAGGGAATTAAAAGCAAAAATGAACTATTGGGACCTCATGAAGATAAAAAGCTTCTGCACTGCAAAGGAAACAGTCAAGAAGACTAAAAGGCAAACAATGGAATGGGAAAAGGTATTTGCGAATGACGTATTGGATAAAAGGCTAGTATCCAAAATCTATAAACAACTCACCAAACTCCAAAAAACATCCGAAAAACAAATAATCCAGTGAAGAAATGGGCAGAAAACATGAATAGACACTTCTCTCAAGAAGACATCCAGATGGCCAACGGGCACATGAAAAGATGCTCAACGTCACTCCTCATCAGGGAAATACAAATCTAAACCACACTGAGATACCATCTCACGCTGGTCAGAGTGGCTAAAATGAACAAATCAGGAGACTATAGATGCTGGCAAGGATGTGGAGAAACGGGAACCCTCTTGCACTGTTGGTGGGGATGCAAACTGGTGCAGCTGCTCTGGAAAACAGTGTGGACGTTCCTCAAAAAATTAAAAATAGAGCTACCCTATGACCCAGCAATAGCACTGCTAGGAATTTACCCAAGGGACACAGGAGTGCTGATGCATAGGGGCACTTGTACCCCAATGTTGATAGCAGCACTTTCAACAATAGCCAAATTATGGAAAGAGCTAAATGTCCATCAACTGATGAATGGATAAAGAAGTTGTGGTTTATATATACAATGGAATACTACTTGGCAATGAGAAAGAAGGAAATCTGGCCATTTGTAGCAACATGGGTGGAACTGGAGAGTATTATGCTAAGTGAAATAAGTCAGGCAGAGAAACACAGATACCATATGTTTTCACTCTTATGTGTATCCTGAGAAACTTAAGACCATGGGGGAGGGGAAGGGGAAAAAAGAAAGTTATAGAGGGGGAAGGAGACAAACCATAAGAGACTCTTAAATACTGAGAACAAACCGAGGGTTGATGGGGGGTGGGGGAGAGGGGAAAGTGGGTGATGGGCATTGAGGAGGGCACCTGTTGGGGATGAGCACTGGGTGTTTATGGAAACCAATTTGACAATAAATTTTATATATATAAATAAAAAGAACGAACAGAAAAATAAATAAAATGACGTGATAACCTAGATCTTTAAGGACTTTTAAAATTCTAAATGTTTATGATTCCAAATATTCAGTAGTTTTCCCACGTGTTTGTCATTCTAATGCAATATAACATGATTCATTTCCTCCCTAACTTGGCATTCTCTGGAGAGATAGAGTATACATATATGAAAAAGATAAGTAGCAGAAACAGGGTGTTATTTAATTAATTAACCAAAATGAACCAGAACAAGTAATAAATTAGAGGTGTTACACTGATAGCCCTTGGATTGACACATCTGTTTTGTCTCACTGGCATAGTGTTTTTAGTGATTAAAATGTTTTCATCTCTTTTTTTTTTTTTTTTCCCAATTTTGGGTATTTTGGGAAGATAATACTTTAATGTAGTTCAAAATTTACAAAGTATAATAGAGTATTTGCAATGAAAAAATCTCCATTCCACCTCTCTCCTCCAGCTACCCAGTTCCTTTCCCCAGAGGCTCCTAGTAATTCTGAGCTTTGACACAGTGTCTTAAGAAATTGTGAACCTGAAAGTCTTTAGTTGGGGCAAACCCACTGCACTTGATATTCTTGCCACCATTCCCTTCCATTTTACTGCACTGTATCATGGTGATGTTGTCTGCCTGGCCACTGCAGGATTTGTGTTTGTGACCCACTTGCTATGGGAGTGTTTTGAGATCTCATGGAGCAGGAGGTGGAGGACTTCAACCTGGGTCCCAAGAATGTGGTGGGATCTGGTTAATGAGAAGAGAGAGGGTATTTCAGGTGACAAGGATAGAAGACTGAGGCTATTGTTCAGAAATGTCTAAGTGGGCTTTCCTAGGAGAGGAGAGAGGAGAATGGCCTGACTGGAGAAGTTTAAGGTCGGGAAGTCATAGGGATAAATTTGGTGCAGTTACTTAAATATGTGGTTGTGGAGCAGACTTTAACTTTTAAAATTTATTTTTAATCAAAGTATAGTTGACATATAGTATTATGTTAGTTTCAGGTGTATGACGTAGTGATGAACAGTTATATACATTACAAAGTGCTTACCACGATTAGTATAGTTATTCTCCGTCACCATACAGAGTTATTACAATATTATTGATTATATTTCTTCTGTACTTTTTATTCATGACTTATTTACTTTATAACAAGAATTTTGTACCTCTTAATCTCTTTTGCCTGTTTTACCAATTTCTCTCCCCGCTCCCCTCCAGCAAACACCAGTTTGTTCTTTGTCTTTACGAGTCTGTTTTTGTTGTTGTTCATTTGTTTCGTTTTTAGATTCCATATGTAAGTGAAATCATATGGTATTTGTCTTTCTCGGTCTGATTTATTTCACTTAGCATAATACTCCTTGGGTCCACCTATGTTGTTGTGAATGACAAGATTTCATTCTTTTTTATAGCTGGAAATCCCTTCCTTCCTTCCTTCCTTCCTTCCTTCCTTCCTTCCTTCCTTCCTTCCTTCCTTCCTTCCTCTTTCATCTTCTTTATCCATTTGTCAGTTGATGGACACTTGGGCTCCTTCCATATCTTGGCCGTTGTAAATACTTCTGCAATAAACATAGAGGTGCATATATCTTTTTAAATTAGTGTTTTTGTTTTCTTCAGGTGAATACCCTAATATGGAATTACTGGGTCATATGGTATTTCTTTTTAATTTTTTGAGATACCTTCATGTGGATTTCCACAGTGGCTGCACCAGCTTACATTTCCACCAACACTGCACAAGGGCTCCCTTTTCTCCACATCTTCCCAACCCTTGCTGTTTCTTTTTGATTCTAGCCATTCTGACTGGTGTGAGGTGGTATCTCATGGTTTTGATTTACATTTCTCTGGTGATTAGTGATGTTGAGCATCTTTCCATGTGTCTTTTGGACACTGGTTATGTCTTTGGGAAAATGTCTCTTCAAGTCCTTTGCCCATTTTTAGTTGGATTATTTGGGTTTTTTGCTATTGAGTTGTAGTTCTTTATATATTTTGGGTATTAACCCCCAATCAGATGCATCATTTGCAAATATCTGCCCCTACTTAGTGGGTGGCCTGTTTGTTCTATTGATGGTTTCCTTTGTTGTGCAAAAGCTTTTCAGTTTGATGTAGTCTCAAAAGTTTATTTATTTTTTTTTGTTTCCCTTGCCTGAGGAGGCATAAATAGGTTGCTAAGGGCAATATCTAGGAAATTACTGCCTATGTTTTCTTTTGGGATTTTTATAGTTTCAGGTCTCACATTGAGGACTTTAATCCATTTTGAGTTTATTTTTGTGTATGGTGTAAGAAAGTGGTTCAGTTTCATTCTTTTCACATGTAGCTGTCCAGTTTTCCCAGCACTGTTAATTGAAAAGACCACCTTTTCCCCCATTGTATGTTCTTGCCTCCTCTGTTGTCTATTAGTTGACCCTATAGGCTTGGGTTTATTCTGTCCTCTTCTTTTCATCTACGTGTCTATTTTCATGCTAGTACCATACTGTTTTGATTACTATAACTTTGCAGTATAGTTTGAAATCTGGGTTTGTGATACTTCCAGCTTTGTTCTTCTTTCTCTAGATTGCTTTGACTCTTCAGAGTGTTTTGTGGTTCCATACAAAATGTAGGATTAGTTGTTCTGTCTAGTCCTGTGAAAATTATCATTGGAATTTTAATAGAGATTGCATTAAACCTGTAGATTGCTTTGGATAGTATCAACCTTTAAAAATTTTTTATTTTAGGGGCGCCTCGGTTGGTCAGTCGGTTAAGCGTCTGACTTCAGCTCAGGTCATGATCTCACAGTTCATGAGTTCGGGCCCCACATCAGGCTCTGTGCTGACAGCTCAGGGCCTGGAGCCTGCTTCTGATTCTGTGTCTCCCTCCCCTCAGCTCCTCCCCTGCTCACACTCTGTCTCTCTCTCAAAAATAAATAAAGATTAGAAAAAAATTAAAAAAATTTTTTTTTAAGTTTATTTATTTATTTTCAGAGAAACAGAGACAGCTTGAGTAGGGAAAGGGCAGAGAGAGAGAGAGAGAGAATTCCAAGCAGGCTCCCCATTGCCAGTGCAGAGCCTGATGTGTGGTGCTCGAACTCATGAAACCATAAGATCATGACCTGAGCTGAAACTGAGAGTCGGACGCTTAACTGACTGAGCCACCCAGGTGCCTCTCAACATTTTAACCATATTACCTTCCAATCCATGAGCATGATGTATCTTTTCATTTGTTTCTGTTGTCTTCAATTTCTTTCATCAGTGTCTTAGAGTTTTTAGAGTGCATCTTTTACCCCCTTGGTTAAATTTATTTCTAGGTATTTTATTCTTTTTGGTGTTTGGCTGTTTTGAGGTTTATTTATAATATCCTAAATATATAGCAGTCTGTATTAAGTCTATGGTCACTTAAGTTTGAGCACATTCTAAAAACCGACATTTATATTCTCCCACCTGTGTATTTTTTTCATTTCAGAATTGCCTTATACTTATTGGCCTTTTCTACTTAAAGAAATTCCTTTAACATTTCTTGTAAGGCTGCTTTAATGGTGATAAACTCCTTTAACTTTTGTTTGTCTAGGAAATTCTTTATCTCTCCTTCAATTTTGAATGATATCCTTATTGGGCTGAGTAACTTGGTTATAGGTGTTTTCCTTTCAGCTCTTTGAATATATTATGCCACTCCTGTGTGGCCTACACAGTTTCTGCCGAAAAATCAATTGACAGCCTTAGGGAGTTTCTGTTGTTTATAACCACAGCTGACCCTTGAACAACACAGGGTTTGACTGCATGGGTCTACTTATACGTGGATGTTTTGCAGTACAGTATTATAAATGTATTTTTTCTTTATGATTTTCTCAATAACATTTTCTTTTCTCTAGCTTACTTTATTGTAGGAATATAGTATATGACATATAATACACAAAATATATGTTAATTGACTGTTTATATTCATCGGCAAGGCTCTGGTCACTGGTAGGCTATTCGTAGTTAAGTTTTGGGAGAGTCAAAGTTAGACTTGGGTTTGGGGTGCATGAGGGCAGTGAGTGGGGTGTCATTGCTCCTAACCCCACATTGTTTAAGGGCTTCATTGTTATTTTTCTGTTGCTCCTGTTAAGATTCTCTTTTTATTTTTAATTTTGGGCATCTTAATTATTAGGTGTCTTATTGGGACCTGGATGGACATTTCTTTCCCCAGGTTAGGGAACTTTTCTTCAAATAAGTTTCTGTGATTTTCTGTCTGTCTTCTTCTGGGACCCTTATAATGTGAATGTTAGTATGCTTGTGGTACCAGAGGTCCCTTAATGTGATGTGGTCCCAGAGGTCCCTTAACCTATTATCATCAGTTTTTAAAATTCTGTTTTCTTTTTGCTCTTCAGCTTGGGTGTTCTCTCTTACCCCATGTTCCAGAATGCTGATTCGTTCATCTGCATCCTTTAATCTGCTCTTAATTCCCTCCAGTGTGTTTTTTAATTTCAGTTATTGCGTTCTTCAGCTCTGGTGGTTCTTTTTTATATTTTATCACTTTGTTGAAGTTCTCACTAAGTTCAATCACTCTTCTCTCCAGTCTGGTGAACATCTTTATGAGCATTACTTTGAACTCTTTATCAGGTAGATTGCTTATCACTGTTGTATTTAGTTCTTTTTCAGAGGTTTTGTTAATTCGTTTGGAGTATATTCTTCTGTCTCCTCATATACACTTTGTGTATATGTTTCTGTGAATGAGGTGGTTTGGGCTGGCTGTGTGCAGCCGGAGCTGGAGTGGGGTGGAGGACCCTGCAGAGGGGACATGCTGGTGGGATGGCTGGAGCTAGAGGAGGCATGGGCCGGGAGGTTTCCCAGAGTGAACCATGCGGTAGCCCTTGTTGGGCTGGGTGGAGCTGGGACAGGTGTGGGTGGGGTGGCCACCTTGGCAGCATGGCTGGAGCTGGTGTGGGCCAGGGACCCTGCGCTTGCTGAGGCAGCAGGCTGGCTAGAGTGCCTTGGCCCTGCCCCCCTCTGTGCTGTCAAGATAGGGGAGGAACAAAAACAGGACCCTCACTGGCATCTCCAACCTTCGAGAGAGTTTCAGCAGTTCCCGCACTGTTCCGTGGGTGCTCTAGGGTTAGTAAATGGGATTCCTCCACTCAAAGTCTAGTTGCCCTTGAAACTGCTATTTTTTGCTGTGCCCCAGGTTGTGCAAATCTGCTGAGGGCCCTCTGTTGCTATCCCTTCCTTCTGCAGTTTATAGTGTGGGGGGGTGGTGTTCTCATCGTCACCTTGTCTCTGTCTCTCCTGCCCATTCTCTGTGTGGTCCCTCTATCCTTGGGTGTGCAGAAGCTGTTCACTGACCCTCAGTTCTTTAGGAGCAATTGCTGTACATGTAGGTGTAGATTCCATTTGTCTCTGGGATGAGGTGAGTTCGGGGTCTTCCCATGCTGCCATCTTGGATCTCTCCCTTCACCCCTTTGCATTTAGAATCTTTACTGATGTTTAACATTTTCTTTTATTGAGGTCTGGAGTCTAACTCTTACCTTTGTCAAGGCACCTGTCAATCTGTAAGTCCTTGCAGTTCTTCAAATACATCTGTGGTTAGTGAACATCTAAATCTTTAGGATTTGTTCCTGTATAAAGTCTCTGGGAGCTTAGACCCTTTGGATGCTGGATGAGTATCTCAGAGTCTCTGTACCCACTCCTCCCATAAAAGTCAAGAATGAATGTCCAGGTTTCCATGTCATAGTTGTGGGGATACTGATAAAAAACATATACTGGACATTTCACCTTTTTTGCTGCCAAACATTTTAAGCTCCTTTTCTGTTTTGTGAGATTCCCTGTTTCTGTGAGCCTTGGAGGGAGGCAGAGCCCTGTCTTCCTTGTAGAAGCCGAGGTAGGTGAGATTCTCCGTCTTTCAGCAGTTAGGGTTCAGGGACCTGTCCTGCCCTTGGAGGTTGATACACTCCTGCCTACGACTTTGAATGTCAAGTGAGAGATGTGAAGGGGAAGGGACAGCATAGAATTTCTTGTGACAGCAGTGGTGGCCTGCAGGAGCAAGGGCAGAGCACATAGAGGCAAAGGCATGCAGAGGCCATGGTGTCAGCCGTCGCTCTCACACTAGACTGTCCCTTGTGGTTCCTGCTCTGTGTGCTGCTGTGGCTTCCTTTCTCCCTAGCACTTTTTTTCCCCCTTTCTGATGCTAGTTCTCCAGCTCTCCCTCCTATTGATTTTGTAACCTACTTGGATATTTTCAATTTTTTTGTGTCTGGTTAAATTAGTCAGAATTGGTTTTTGCAACCAACAACTCAAACTGATACGACAGGCAGTGCCTATTGAAGGAGCAAAACTGGGGAATTGTTTTGGGCAGAGGAAACAGTGCCATGATTATGGTGTGTATATAGACTGCCCAAAAGGTAAGCAGCAGTGCAGTCTGTCCCAAGCTGTGGGGATGGATTCCACCTGAGGACCCTGGCAGTCCCTGAGGTGCAGGAGCAGAATCCGCTAAAAATAAGCCGTAAGCTGATCTTTGCCCTGGGGCAGACAGTTCTATACCAGGCTCAGCTCATCCTGAGGTTACATTATCGCTGCCCTCTTTGGATGTAAAATGTGCCAGGGAAAGTAGGTGTGTTAAACAGAGTATTGAATAGACTGTCTTGACTCATGAAAAGCATCTACTGGTTACTGATAAACTTTTGTGGCATCCTTTTTTTTAGGCTTTTTGGTGATTACCTCAGGTTAATTTCGAACCTATGTTTTATCTTTCTACCCTGGCCATTCATGTGTGGTCATATTCCTGTGTTTCATGTTTTGTGTCATGTTTCTTTTTCCCTTCACTTTGTATTTGTTTCACCCATTTGGTCTTTAATTCTTTTTTCCTTTAATCCTTACCCAAGTTTCTTTCCTATGAATTCATGATGCCTAGTGATTATAATTAATAGAGAATGGAGTTTCATCAGTAGAGAATCCAGAAAAATCAGTGAACATAACCCACTGAACTCTCCCCTTAGAGGAAGAGAAGGGTATTTTGGCCAAAGAAGGTAGATTGAACAGTTCTTTTTTTTAAAACTTTTTTTTAAATGTTTATTTATTTTTGAGAGAGAGAGAGATAGAGAGTGAGCAGGGGAGGGAGAGGGGGAGGGAGAGAGAAAGGGAGACAGAATCGCAAGCAGGCTTCATGCCATCAGCACAGAGCCCGATGTGGGGCTTGAACCCATGAACCATGAGATCATGACCGGAGCCGAAATGAAGAGTTGGATGCTTAGCCAACTGAGCCACCCAGGCGCCCCAGGAGTAGTTCTTAAATACTCTGACCTCAAAACAAAATGATCCCATGGGGATCCATCAGTTTTTCTCAGTTAACCCCAGGCCAGAAGTTTCTGAGAAGAGTGGGAACTTGCCTTGAGGTGCAGGCTGTAAGAGTGGACTTGTGAGGGCTGTGGAAGGGTGGGGCAGGCCACTCTCTGAATTTGATAAGCCTGCAAACTAGCAGTGGGAGAGGCCTGACAGGTGTTTTATGGGAGTGTCAGAAAGCATAGTCTGTTTCACCGTTTTTGTTTTTTAATGTTTATTTATTTTGAGAGTTCATGTGCGAGCTGCTGAGCAAGCAGGCTCTTCACTGTCAGTACAGAGCCTGACATGGGGTTTGAACCATGAACTGTGAGATCAAGACCTGAGCTGGAGTCAGATGCTCAACCGACTGAGCCACCCAGGTGCCCCTGTTTCAGTGTTTTTATGCAACTGGTGTCCAGTCAGCATTTCACCACTTGCAAAATACTTCTGGGTTCTTTTTGGTGTTGGTCCTTGTTTGTTACGGTCCTTGTTAGTTAGATTGTCAAGTGTGCTGCTTGTTGCTGTCCTCTTTTTGCTTCCCTTTCTCTTCTCAGGCATCTAGGAATACCTGCTTTATGCCAGGCACAGTGCTAAACACTTTGGATGCATGACCCATGCTTCAAAGAGTTCCATTTTAGTTAGGAAGACAGATAAATCTGAATTCATTATCACAGATGCCATGATTAGGGTGTGTTATAAGAGGACTGAGGAATCAACTCTGCTTGTGTACGTCAGAGAATATTTTGCCCAGAAGTGATGCTTGGGTTCAGTCTTGATGCGTCCGTGGGTGTTTCCAGGCAAGGGAGAGGGTCAGTCAGGGTGGAGGGAATTGCTTATAAAAGTGGTCATCACAAGTGAGCTTGAAGGATATAAGAACGTGGAGGGTGTTATTAGGAAGGATGTGGTGGAAGATAAGGCTGTGAAAGAATTTGCTGTTATCTGTGTCCCCCACACCTAACACAATGCCTAGTATTCATTGAGAAAGAAGTTCAAAGGTTAATAAGGTCCCTTTAAACTGAGAAGTTAAGCAATAATCACTCCACCTGTTCCTGAGTCAGAGTGGCTCAGTCTTTTCCCACATCAAGTGAGCTGCAGTTAAGTATAATTGTGAAGTCAGTAATGGAAGGACTGTAACAAACACACTGGAGTGAGACAGGCCTGAGTCTGTTAGTTCAAGTCTCTGAGAAGAGAAGGAGATTCCACGATGGGGCTAGATGTGAAAGGAAATTAACGCTAGTATTTGGGGCCTGTCTGGAATGGTTGAAGGGGGAAGGGAGCAAGGGGCTGGGACTCTGATGCAGGTCTGATCTCTGGGAAAGCAGAGGGGAAAGAATTGGGCAGGAAGGACCTAAGATGATAGGGTGCAGTTCTGAGAGAGTCTTGGCCAGGTTGATGG
Source organism: Acinonyx jubatus (assembly GCF_027475565.1). Taxonomy (NCBI): domain Eukaryota; kingdom Metazoa; phylum Chordata; class Mammalia; order Carnivora; family Felidae; genus Acinonyx; species Acinonyx jubatus. The sequence continues at coordinate 126,983,591 of NC_069380.1, read as the reverse complement.
GGAGTCCTTGGACAATAGTTGCTTTCTAGAGGAGTCCTATGTCTTCTGGTGGAACTGGCCCAGCTCCAATACCCACTGTGTACTCACTGATGTGCTGGAAGCATCGTGGCAAAGCCTGAAAGGCACAGCGGTTAGAGCCTGGGGACTGTCTTGGAGGCTGTTGGCCTCTTGAAGGGAGGTAGGGACCGTGCATCTCCATGGCTGGCATAGTCAATCACTTGTGCTGCACACATCTGCTTCTCTTTGCGTGGGCATGGGACTTTCCTCCTGAGACGACATGCAGGAGATGGAAATTACTGAGAAGAATATATCCCTTGTTGCCACAGCTGGTCTTAGGGCTACAGCTGGTCCTCATCCTCTTTCTTCTCCTCTTGCCACTGTAAAGTTCCTCACCCTCAGCTATCACCTTGACAAGCTTTGGGTGTGTTACCTCATAGTGTGACCCTAAAGTTCATTCCTGAAAGTGTCTGGACCTTTGACAACCATACACTTCTCAGGTTGATGTTTCTGTCCATACCCATGTACAGTTACAGTGGGACAAAGAAGTACCAACAGGTGCCATAGGTGTTCTTTTTTTGTTCTTTTTTTTTTTTTTTTTCAATATATGAAATTTATTGTCAAATTGGTTTCCATACAACAAGGTGTTCTTGCCCCCACAGGTGAAGAGCCGCCCACCCTCCTCCTGCTGGTCAGGATCAGTTACCCCTACCATGACAGCAGCCCCTCTTCTTGCCTCTGCTTCTTGCCGCAAGGAGTCTAAAGTGTACTTACTATGTCTCCTGGCAGGAATACTTGTTTCTCTTTTGGGAACAGGACCTCTAACTGCAGAACCAAGAGTTGTGGGGGTGGGTCACTGGGAGGGATGGTCAATAGGGCTCTTCTTACTTCCACTCCTTGATCCTGGGCCGTGTACTCTTGCGGATATGGGACATAACATCATATAAAGTCCTGTGACTTAATTTATATATTGTTCCACTGTCCTGTATGTCCAGCTTGTCTCCAGTACAACAGTCTTGATTACTGCAGACATATAATAACTCTCAAAATCAGTTAGTGTAAGTCCTCCAACTTTGTTATTTTTCAAAATTATTTTGACGATTCTAGTTCTTTTGCTTGTCCACATAAATTTTAGACTCTCCTTGTGCATTTCTATAAAAATTTCGTCAAAAATTTTAATGATATTGTATGGACTCTATAGATCAATTTGGAGGATTTGACAAATTAACAAAATTGAGCCCTCCAAATCATGAACATAGCATAGCTCTCAGTTCATTTAGGTCTTTAATTTCTCAGCCGTGCTTTGTTGCTGTGCATGTACTGATGCTGCACAAGTTTTGTTAGATTTAGATCTAAGTAGTTCATGTTTTTTGTTGCTATTGTAAATAGTGGTGATTTTCTTTGTAGATCTCACACATTTCTTTAAGTTATATTTTATATATTTTCTTCTGTTGTAAATGGAATTCATTTTCTAAATAGTTATTGCTAATAAGGTAAGAGTGTCTTTCAGACCAGATCACATTTCTCCCTTCCTTAAAAAAAACTTATTTGATCCTTTACTCATAATGGAATCTTTATTCATATGGAATAAGGAACGATTTCTGATCTCAGAGGTCATGGCTTCCTTAGTTTGGCAACTGTTTTTTCCAGCTTCATCTTTTATTCTCATTCTCTCAGTTACTTTATGTTTCTGATACACCTTTAAGCAGTTTTTGTGAAATATAGTCATTTACGGTTTTTCAGCATTTACACAATACTGTACTATATACCACTCACTACTGGTCCTGAACAATACATTGAATGGGTACAGAGCACATTGGAGCCCAGCAAATTGCTACCGGTTTGCCTAATGCATGGGTTTCTTGGAAACCACAGTCTCAGAGAGGTCAGCTCCTATAATCACTTTCTGCCTGGCTTTTCTTGTACAGAGGCTTAGGTGACTAAGGCAAAGAGGCAAGCTGGCAAAAGCTATAGATGCTGCAAATTTCTGCTGATGCTAAAGAAACAATTTTAGCATATGTAATGGGAAGAACTTTGTTAGTGCATTGTGTCATTTATGACTCAAATTTATTAAGATTTATAAACTATGTTCTCCTTGCAGTTTAGATGCCCTAGAATATTTTAATTGATTGATTAGTTAATTAATTCTAATTTAAGTAAATTTGTCAAAATATATTAAGTTCTGGGATAGTTTATTACTATTCATTTTATTTTTAGCGAGACAGATGCATGAGCTGGGGAGTGAGGCAGAAGGAGAGAGGGAGAGAGGGAGAGGGGGAGGGGGGAGGGAGGGAGAGAGAGAGAGAGAGAGAGAGAGAGAGAGAGAATCTGAAGCAGCTCTATGCTCAGCACAGAGAGAGAGAGAGAGAGAGAGAGAGAGAGAATCTGAAGCAGGCTCTATGCTCAGCACAGAACACGATGCCAGGCTTGATACCATGACTCTGGAATCATGACCTGGACCAAAATCAAGAGTTGGATGCTCAACCGAGCCACCTAGGCACCCTGGAATGGTTTATTTTTAACTGCTTTTTTTCCAACCAAAAATTTGGCAATACAGGTAAGACCTGGATTGTTGTTGTGTTGGATGATTAGCTGGTGCTGATTCCTTTTCTGGTCTCATTTTATTCAGTGTACAACTAGATCATTTCTAAGAAACTATAATTTTGGAATCCATGATCATAATGGTAGAATTAAATTTAGAATTTTAAAAGCAAAGACCAATATAACCCACTGGAGGGAGCTCTGCTCTTTTTAAATGTTGTCAGTTGTATTTAAAATACATGCCGTAGGTGAGTGTATAAACTATCTGAATGATTTATATAAGAATAGTAAACACCTGTTCACTGACAATTTGCATTTTCTTCTGCAAGAGATCATCACTCTTGGCCTTATGTGTTAATCATTTCTTTGCTTCTCTCTATTGTTTTAACACTTATCCTTGGATCATTTTGGCTCCTGAAATATTTTTCTCTGCTTTGAAATTTATATAACAGATATCAAACAGTATGTATTCTTTTCTGACTTTTAGTTCTCATGATTTTTGAGATTCATCCATGTTGGTGTATTTAATTATAGTTAAGGAATTTTCTCAGCTACTTTATATTTTATCAGTATACCACAATCCATTATCTCTTCCTTTTCCAATGAGATTTGGGTTGCTTCCAGTTTTTTGCTTTTATAAGCAGTGCTGCCATGAACATTTATGGACTTGTCTCCTTTTGTACATGTGTAAGAGTTTCTTTAGGCTACCCAGAGTTACATAGAGTGAAATTAGTTTAGAAGATACTGAATATTTGTTCACCTTTACTAGGTAATGCCAACATAGCATAGGGGCTATGCTAAGTTTTATCCAGTAGTAGAAAACATTTGATATTGACTGACTTGATCTTTTGCCAATCTGGTAAGTATGAAATGCTGTCTTGTTGTGATATTATTTGATTATTGATGGATCAAGTGTCTTTTATATGTTTATTCATCATTCCTGGTTCCACATCTGGAAATGCCTGGTTCATGTGTTTACCCTTTTTCTATAGGATTTTTTTTCTTATATGTTTTTAGGAGTTAAAAAAAAGTATATTCTGGATATTAATCCTTTTTGTCAATTATTTGGAATGATATAATTTTTGTCAATTATTTGGATTGCAAAGATCTCCGTTTTTTCATTTTATTGTGTCTTGATAAGCAGAACTTTTTTTATTTTAATGTAAGTGAATGTGTCAATCTTTTTTTAATAGTTTATGTTGTTTTAAAGTTTTTAAAATATTTATTTATTTTTGAGACAGAGATGGGGGTGGTGGCGAGCACAAACAGGGGAGGGGCAGAGAGAATGGGAGACAGAATCTGAAGCAGGCTCTAGGCTCTGAGCTGTCAGCACAGAGCCCAACATGGGACTCGACCTCACGAGCCATGAGATCATGACCTGAGCCCAAGTCAAGTGCTCAACCGACTAAATCACCCAGGTGCCCCATTTACTTTATGGTTTTTGTATCTTGCTTAGCAAGAGTCCTTTTATTACTGAAAGTCAGAGAGATATTTTCTTATATTGTATTCTAAATTTTAAGGTTTTTACCGATGATTTTTATTCATGGTGTGAATTTGGGATTGTTCTGGTATTCTTATTCTGAGAAACAACCTATCTCAAACATTAGTGGCTTTAAGCATTTTATTCTGCTCATAATTTTGTGTCAAGAATTGAGAAAGAGCACATCTGGTAGTTTGCCCATTACCCATAAAGCATCAGTTGGGCTGCACAATTCACTTCCAAGATGACTTCTTTCTCTGCTCAGAGTTGTGGTTGGTGCCTTTGTGCTTCTTGGCCCCTCTCTCTTTTCACATGAGGTTTGATCGTATTGGGCATTTTCACATGGGTTATACTTTTCATGACATGATGGTGTTAGGGTGGTCACTATTCTTATATGGTGGCTGGCTTCCAAGAGGTTATGTCCCAAGAATGAGCATCCCAAGAGCAAGTATTTACAATAGGCTAAAAGAGGAAACTGCCTGCTAGGTAAGGTCTATTCCTGGAATCAGCAAAGTGTCACTTCTGCCATATTCTATTTGTCAAAGCAGCCAAAGGGCCTGTTCACATTCAAAGAGGTAGAGAAATCATCTCATCCTGTTGAATATTTGACCTCATCAAAGTTACACTGAGGAAGAGTCACACTGGGGAAGGATGGGCAATACTGTTGTGGCCATTCTTGCAAAATACACTTTGGCCACAATGGCATTCATTGGCAAACTGCATTCATCCTCTGCATCATGACTCTCTAAATTTGTCCCATTATGGCATCACATAAAACAGTGTTAGCCCATAGCACTTCTAAAATGCAGTTGAACATCTGTCTGCCATTCCTTGATTAGCGCCAGTTCTGCTTCCTGTGAGTGATGGTACATGGTTCCTGGCTCTTCCCCCTAGAGTCTTGTCTCTGCACACTTAGTCATTTTTCCTTTTCCATAAAAAATGGCTCATGTTTGCAGTGAAATAACTTTCTGATAAACTTCCCGCTTACAGAAGCGTGAGATTCTTGACTGGTTTTTTGCATTTTGAACTGTTCACTTTTTAGTCCAAGTGGATGGTGATTCTGCTAGTATTAGTGTCTTAAAAGTGCTGTGGCTTTTCTGTGAATTTTATTTTGATTTATTCCATTAGACAAAAGTCACACAAGTGTCTTTGAAACAGGCTCTTTTCTCCCTGGGCTACTTATATGTCTGCCATGATACAACACCTTCAAGATTCTTAATTTCTAACTTTAACCAAGATGATCTGTAAGGTACTGCCTTAAATCTTTTTAAGGTTATAGTAAAAGTCTTTTATAGCCACGCATGCAACTACCCAAGGACTATGTCTTACTAGAAACATCTTGAATTTGATATTGGTTGTAAGGCCATTTTACTTTGAGAACCTTTTGTTGAGAGAGACTGGGGATGAGAGATAGTTTTGTTTATGAATCAAGTCATAGCTCTTTTATGTTTCCTTTAAATTCTGCTTAAAATTTGAAGTGGTCATTCTTTAGTTTATCTTTGTCCATCCATACCTGGTTATCAAAACTGAAAGAGACTGGTTGGCACTTTCAACATTCATCTTGGAAAATTCCTTATCCAAATCCACCTTTCGTATTTTCCATGTCACTGCAGGGGACAATTTTGACTGGAATTGTTGCCACTAGGCAACATGGGTCTTTCCTATACCTCCAACCTCAGCCTTCTCACAGCCCTTCCACGTTCCTGTAACAAGTCTCCCTGAGGCTCTTCAGAGGTCCACTGACTGCCTGTTCTGATATAAATAAATTTCTTTTCAGCTTATCTGTTGTTGTGTAACAAAACTATGCCCAAACACAGTGGCTTAAGACAGTTATTGTTTTTACATAATTTTGTGAGGAGTTTGGGAAGTCTTAGCTGGACATTGGCTGGGACTGTTGAGCCTGGAAAATGCACCTCCATGGTGACCTCTGCATGCACAAGTCTGGAACTGCCATATACTTGACCTCAAGTTTCTTTCCATGCAGTGTCTCATCTTCTAGGACCTCTTTTTGATGCTTACGTGCCTTGCAGTATTCTGGTCTCAGAGTACTCCCCCTTCTTTACATGATGGCTAGTCTATAAGAGGGAGTTTGGCAAGAAGCGTGGAAGCTCTTAGAGGCAGGAAGGGCATTCCAGGCCATTTTAAGGCTAATGCCCAGAACTGGCACCCCCCCCCCTTTTTTTTCACACTTGAAGTATAAAATTTATTTCTTAATGATCTGAAGCAAATACAGGCTGTAGAACTGGCACCCTCTTACTCTTGCCATCCTAGTTACTAAAGCCCTTGGAGGGAGTCTCACCCAGAACCAAAAGAGTAGAGAAACACACTCTGCCTCTTGATAGAGTGGTGGCAAGATCACTTGCAGAGAAGCATGTGGGAGGGAAGTGCCTTTGTAAAACATCTTTGGAGGTGCAGTCTACAGCAGGGGTGCAATTTCACGTTTCCCATGTGTGCAACTCTTGGACCAGAACTCTTTATTGAACAGTCCATACATTCTCACTGATCTGTAATGTCTGGTCTGCCATAAACCAGGTTTCTAAATAAATGTGTATGTTTGTTTTAGATTATCTGTCTGGGCCCATGATTTTCCACTGGGGGCCATTTTGCTGGGGACAGTGTCTGGAAATATTTTTGGTTGTCACACTTGGGAGGGTGTGCTACTAGCATCTAGTGGGTGGAGGCCAGGGATGCTGCTAAACAACCTATGGTACACAGGATAGCTCTCCACCACAAGATTATCCAGCCCCAAATGTCAATAGTGCTGAGGCTGAGAATCCATAGTCTATGCCATCAGTATAGCTCTACCATATTATCTTAATTAGCCTTGATAGCTGGTAGGGTAAGTCTCCTCGCTTTGTTTTTCTTCTTTAAGAATGTCTTGATTGTTTTTGGCCTCTTGCATTTCCATGTAAACTTAGAATCAGTTTATCATATTTCATAAGAAACTTTATATTCTAATTAGAATTTCTCTGTAAGTGTATATCTTCATGAGGAATATTTACATTGCCATTTTGCTGTTGAATATTGATATTGAATCTTATTTACCAATATGATACATCTATCAATTTACTTCATTAATGTTTTTCAATAAAGTTTTGTGATGTCCTTATTAAAGGGCTTACAAATCTTTTGTGCAAGATGGTTTGTTCGCATGGCCAGTTAGTTGTGAGTCTTTTAATAAGTTGCTTTCCTCTTTTGGGCCTTGATTTCCATAAGTAAAGAACGTGACAGTTGGATTAGATCATCTGTGACTGCCTTTGAAGCCTGAGAAGACATGATTAAAGTGTTAGAATTAAATGGAAAACTTTCAATACACACAATAAAAACAGTCCATGAGAGGGAGCTCTTCTGCATTTCATCTCTGGCCAGGTGGCTGCAAAGACACCACATCTGTTATTGATCTTCCCAGGGCATCTTCTCAGGGCAAAGGCAGAAAGTGACTCCCTGGTATCTCTTCAAGGAACTGCTGCTGTGGGTTTTGGAAGCTATTACTTGTTTCAGGGTGTGGGAATACAAGAAATGCATTTTGAACCCAGGAGGAAATTTATGGATCATCCAGTTTAATCCCTTTGTTTGACAAATGAATAAACTTAGAGACACTGTTATTTTCCAGAGGACACAAAGACTGTTCCGGAGAGAACTAGGGCTGGAGCACAGGTCAAGTTTTCACACTTTAGTTGACAGAGTTGGGGAATAAGCAGTGGGTGTTAGTGGTGGGGTGGTAGTAGGGATGGTGTTTAAATTTTTTTTAATGTTTATTTTTGAGAGAGGATGTGTGAGAGAGAGAGAGTGGGGGGAGGAGCAGAGAGAGAGAGAGGAGAGTATCCAAAGTGGGCTCTGCACTGACAGCAGAGAGCCTGATGTGGAGCTTGAACTCATGAATTGTGAGGTCATGACCTGACCTGAAGTCGGACGCCTAACCGACTGAGCCATCCAGGCACCCCGGGATGGTGTTTAATTTTTAAAGAACTGAGAAGTGGGTGATCTCCGAATTCCCTGGAGACAATTTGCTACACCACATGTGTGTTTGAATGTGAGAGTGTTTGTGTGTACCTGAGTGTGTGCCTACGTGCTGTACGTTGGCAGTAGGACTTGAGTTATGATTGTTGGCTTCTTAGAAATAAGCTGGCTTAAGTAAAAGCCAGCCTTTACTTAAGGAGTAGGGGCAACTGTGTGGCTCAAGCAGTTAAGTGTCCAACTTTGGCTCGGGTCATGATCTCACTGTTCGTGGGTTTAAGCCGTGCATCTGGCTTTGTGCTGACAGCTAAGAGCCTGGAGCCTGCTTCGGATTCTGTGTCCTTCTCTGTCTGCTTCTACCCTGCTCGCACTCTGTCTTTCTATCTCTCAAAAATAAATAAAACATTAAAAAAAAGAAGTAGAGTGACTTTTATGGGCTTTAGAGATTTAATTTATATTTTGGAATTGTTTGAAAATGCCTGTCTTTTAACTTGATTAAAACATTTAAGCTTTCGGTTTATTTATCTTTAGTTTGATTTAATGATTTCATTTTTTTTCTCATTGACTTTTCAAATAAAGCAAAGTCATTGCATATTTTTTTCAGAGAAGATGAAACTTATCTTCATTAGCCATCACTTTTTTTTTTTAATGTTTATTTATTTATTTTTTTTGAGAGAGAGCATACAAGTGGGGCATTGAGAGGGGGAGACACAGAATCCGAAGCAGGCTCCAGGCTCTGAGCTGTTAGCACAGAGCCGGACTCAGGGCTCAAACCCAGGACTACAAGATTATGACCTGAGCCAAAGTTGGACGCTTAACAACTGAGTCACCCAGGTGCCTCTAGCCATCCCTTTCAAGTCTATTGTGACTATTTTTGAAATGTTGCTTCATAGTGCTTATTACTTGTGATTCTTCTGATTCACCTCAATACAAACTCTTTTGGTAAACTATAGGCATTTGAAAACTATTTCTGTCTTCATTTGCCTTAGGAATAAGATCTTTCTAGTTTATTTGGATTATTTTTCCTACAGGTATCATGGATAAGATTTTAAACCTTTATTTTGGCTTAAATAAATGAAAAGTAAACTACCTACTGACTTCCATGTCAACATGAAGAACTAGAGATCTTGTGTTACCTTTTCAATGTCCTGCAGCCTGTCTTTTTCTAACAAACTAACAAGAACAGTTACTCTGAGGAAAGTATGTATTTAGTTACCTTTCTATTGTTGTTTATCAGGTATGGCCTAGCCTGATTTAAGGAGAGTTAGCGTATTTAGGCTTCTCTGTGTTGGTCCAAGGAGTGATGTTGCCAATGACTTGGCGGTATGGGGACAGAGGAGGGGATCAAAAGGCAGAAGGACACTGGGCAGCTTTCACCTCCTCCAGGACTGAGGCTTCCATCTCACTGTGAAGTGTTCCATATTCAAGGGAAAGAGGATTGATTAATCTTCTTTTGAAATAGTTATAAAAATGAACATTAGGGTAAAAGATTCTTGTGCTGATATGCTCTTCCTCAGCAAGTAGCGCTGAACATTCATCGGTCCATATTTTCTTTTGCATACGTACCACCTAGACATTTCAGAGAGTTGTGAGGTACTAAGGATTTCCAGCTGGGTGAAAGAACTGGCTTGCTCCAGCAGTCCATTAAGAACATCTTTATTCGTGAAAATCATTTGATAAGAGAACAACTTTTATTTATTTATTTAATAATGTGTCACAGGTTTGATTCCTGTTTTCATAAATGTTTTCTAGTAGACATAATGAATGAATTTTGAAAAAAATCGTATGTTGGGCATAGTGAGCCATGTGTAATAATTTGAGCATTCATACTCTGATTGATAGTGAGAATTCCATTATCTGAAGTTTGGAATTATTACATAAATTATCAAGGACAGAAGAAATGGGGGCTATTGTTAAAATATCTGTGTCTCCCATTGACTGAAATAATAGAGATTTCCTTCTTGGTTTTTAGGTTTCCTCCTTCCTCACCCCTGAAACCATATCCAAAGAAGCCTACATACCAAAAAGATGCTATAAAATTTCCAGAATGGAATGACCCCCCACCAGGGACTTCACAAGAGAACATCCCAGTGAGGCCACTTGTGATGGTAAGTGTGTTACTAAAAGAGTGGGTGGGATGGTCGGGGCGGAGTGGGGCGATGGTGGTGGCAGTGGCTGGGGCGGGTCTAGCAGCTACCAGAAATAGGATATGATCTGTGAACCACCAGCCTTAGTCTTTTTTCTACTGGTCCCTTAGGAACAATGGTCTGAAAGTACTTTAAAATATCTTAGGTGTCAGTAGCTGAGAGAACAGTGACAAGGAAAGATTAGCTGTTGAACTCTTGCCTGTTGAGGCTTTGGCATATATATGGTACCTATTTTCATATGTTCAGAACAAGTAGGTTTATGTGACAACTCCCTTATAATCTCATTCTCTTGTGTTCTAGAATTTACTCTTTTGCCTCTTTGTCTCCTGGATTTTGTTCTATTACTAGTTGAGAGTGAGAAGGTTAGGATGTGAAGTATTGTGGAATGACCCCTGACACTATAGATGATCAAAGGTAGATTCTGTTAGTTTTGGAAAACCTAAGCTTATTGTTGAATAATCTAATTTTTTTGGTATCCTTTTTCATTAAAATATTCCCAGTAGAAAACTACCATGATTGAGACGATGCTAAAAGATAAAATACAAAGAAAAACTTTTATATGGCAGTTTTTAAGAATTGTACTCACACCAGTGTTTTAAGTTAGTCTAGTCCAATAGGACTAGATGTCCAGTTCATACGTTTGTTTGCGAAGATGGGATGTAAACATTTTTAGGCAATGTAATTAAAAGAAAAAACACTTAAAGAGATTGTATTTTCAGTTTGAAGAGAATAGCTAAGAAGCTTAGGCTTTATCAAAGATAATTCTGGAAAGAGAGTGGCACCAGTAACAGAAATAAGGACTCCTTTAAGGACTTGCAGGTTTGTCAGTCAGGATGGTGATGAATTTGGTTTTAAATATGATTGGTGATAAACCTGGCTTATCTTAAATGGAAATGTCTCATAGGCAGATGGAGATAATGATCCTGGAACTTAAAGGCAAGATCATATTTGGAAGTCATTAATTAATTTATTTATTCAACAAAGATAATATTGAATCAGCGTCTACTGTGTGCCATGAATTGTGCTAGGCTCCACAGACACAGTAATATGTGATACAGTTTTTACTCTAAAAAGGCTCATAGTCTAGTGAAGCATACAGTACCAAAATAGATAATTAGAAAACAGAGTCAAGTGACTTAGGGTATTTGAGGACTTTTAATTAATTCCTAATAAGGAGTACTTGATTGAGGTCTAGTTGATAGTTTCTGTCCCAGAGAAAATTAGAATATAAGTTCCATGAGATCAGGTACATTTTTTTCTTTTAACATTTGCATTTAAACATCTGATATGACCCCATTGGCAGAGTGGCTATTCAACAGACATTTTTTTCATTATAAGGTCTTCAGTGCTGTTTATACAAAGGAGATAAAATCCCGTAAATTAGTATGTATTTATGTCATCGATAATAACTACTTTCCTTTTCTATTCCACTTGGTTCTATGAAGTTGGAATATTCCTGGTATCACCTGCAGAAGACCAAATGCTCATTAGCATACTTTATTGCCCTAGTGACAATGACTTCTGTCTTTTCTTGTCATTTTCTAATTTTTCAGGAGCCCTGAAGTGGTAGACCAATGTTCTAGATTCATCAACCATTTTAGCCCAAAGCTTATCCTTTCCCAGGTCATCTGTACCTGTATTTGTTTTGATGCTTTTGTCTCACCTTCTCTTTCTTATACATCCCCCTTAATTCAAATGGTAGAGGTTTGAGCTCCCTGCTCATTGTAATTCCAGCAAAGCTTAGGCTGCTACCTCTTGAGCATGGTTCACAGGAAGAATGGCAGAGCAGGATCTGTGTCCCCGCTTGGGCCTTGGTGTAGGTTTTAGAATGAGGAGGTTATTAGTCAATAAAGAAATGTCATCTTTCTTAAAAAGAACTTCAACTCATCATTTATTTCTATTTTACTTTCCCTGTTTCTATCTTTGCTTCCTCTTTGCTCGGTGGTTTTTTTGTTTTATCCTGTCTTTTCTCTTGCCTAGCCACTTACACAGTTAAAAAATAAAATAATAAAATGAAACCGTTGTGTTTGCTGAGGGGCAGAATAGTATGGAAAGTAAGATTGTGCACTCTGGAGCGAGTCGACCGGGTTTGGATCTTGGCTCTTCCATTTACTATTTATTTGGACTTGTTTCTCTGTTTTAGTCACTGTGTTTGTGTCTCAGTTTTCTTATTGGTGAAACTGAGATGATAATAGTACCCTCTGAGGTAGGCTTGTTGTGAGAATCAGGTGAGTTCATATCTATAAAGTGCTTAGAATGGTGTCTGGCCCACAGGTAGTCAGTAACTTAACTGCTATTGCTGTAATTCACTTATTCAATAGAATTGTTTTCAGGTAGAGATGAAAAAAAAAATCACCCATGATATCATCCAGAGAGAAGTAATATTAACATTTTTCTTCCGTATCCTTTTTTCTGTACACATTTTTACCTCCAAAAGGAGATCATGTTGAGTTTTTTGTGGCCTGTGTTCTTCACTTACAATAATGTTTTGCTTCTTTTTTCATGTTATTATTTAAAAAAAAAATTTTTTTTTAATGTTTATTTTTGAGACAGAGAGAGACAGAGCATGAACGGGAGAGGGTCAGTGAGAGAGGGAGACACAGAATCCAAAGCTCCAGGCTCCTCCAGGCTCCTCCAGGCTCCGAGCTGTCAGCACAGAGCCCGACGCGGGGCTCAAACTCACAAACCACGATATCATGAGCTGAGTTGAAGTTGGACACTCAACCGACTGAGCCACCCAGACGCCCCATCATGTTATTATTTTTAAGTTTATTTATTTTGAGAGAGAGAGAGAACAAGTGTACAAGCAGGGAAGGGACAGAGAGAGAAGGAGAGAGAGAGAGAGAGAGAGACACAGAGAGAGAGAGACAGAAAGAGAGAAAGAGAAGAGAAGAGAGAGAATCCCATGCAGATTTTATACTGTCAGAACAGAGCCCGATGAGGGGCTTGGACTCATGAATCGTGAGATCATGACCTGAGCCAAAATTATGAGTCGGATGTTTAACCAACTGAGTTACCCAGTCACCCCCTTTTTTCATGTTATTAAACATTTGACATCATATTTAGTATCTGTATCTTGTCTAATATAAAAGCACTACAGTTTATGTATCTAGTCCCTTACTGTTAGTATATACCATGTTTCTAGCTTTCTGGTAAACAATGTAATGAGCAATGTCTTTACAGATAATTAGTTGAGTATGTCCATGGTATTTCTTTAAGATAACCTTTCGGAGGCGCCTGGGTGGCTCGGTCAGTTAAGCGTCTGACTTTGGCTCAGGTCATGATCTCACGGTTTGAGTTCGAGCCCTGCATCGGGCTGTGTGCTGACAGTTCAGAGCCTGGAGCCTGCTTCAGATTCTGTGTCTCCCTCTCTCTCTGACCCTCCCTCACTTGTGTTCTCTCTCTGTCTCTCAAAAATGAATAAATGTAAGAAAAAATTTTTTTTATAAAAGGTAACTTTTGGAAGTAGATTTTTTTGTGTGTGTGTTGCCTAGTGGCAATTTTTTTAAATATGAAATTTATTGTCAAATTGGTTTCCATACAACACCCAGTGCTCATCCCAACAGGTGCCCTCCTCAATATGCCTCAACCACCCTTCCCTCCCTCCCACCCCCCATCAACCCTCAGTTTGTTCTCAGTTGGAAGTAGATTTTCTAGGCAAATGCAACAATTTACATGCCTGCCTTCAAAAATGAACACCTAATTTAATTTAGATACTTAAAAAAAATTCACAAATCCACATGGTCTTCGACTTTCTTTTGTAATTCAGTAATTCTCTAAAAACAAAATCATAAAACAACTTTCTGGCTCCTTTCATCCAAATTTGTAAGATTTTTCTGTAATGATACTTTTGTAAAAAACTATTACAGAAAATCTTTATAAGTGATTTCTTACATGTTTTGTCTGTAAAACCTCAGTGTTTCTCTTTGTGATTATAAAAGGAAGTTTTAAGAATTAAACGTTTAGTAGACTATGTGAGAAAGGAGATACTAAGAATGTTGAACTGGTAAAGCTGTGTGGCTTTGAGCAAATTATTTAACCTCTCTGAATTTTAGTTTTTCTTCCTACTGTCTCAGTTTTCCGGGGAGCTCTTGTTTTTTCTGCCTTCTGCAGTTGCCTAAGATCTGGGGGCTGCTCTTCAAATTGTACTTATTTGATTTTTGCTTATAAAAAATAGAGAGTTCTTGAAAGTAATAGACTTTAATTTTGTTTTAAACAATCACTCAGTTTGGGCAGCGTGTGAATATGGATAGGTATTCTTTTTTTTTTTTTTTTTTGGATAGGTATTCTTTGACTTAATTTTGAATTAATACAATTTTATTTCATGGCTACCTCGTTGATTAGTTGAAATTCCCACAGGAAAAAAAATAGCTAGTCAATGTCATGTTTATTGCTATAGTTCTTTTGCAATTTACAAATACTCATTTATAATATGACCTGATCTTTAACAGTTATACTTCTCTGCAGTCAGTACAAAGAAAGTTAGTTTATATTTCTAGTTAGTATTTTAAATCAAATTACAAATAACCAAGTCAAAGAAATTTCTCATACTACTGCCTGTTGAAATATTTATTCTGTTTTTCTTTGTACTCTCCCCCAATTAGAACTCTGAGATGTGGTTCAAGCGTCACAGTATTGCTATTGGAGAGGTGCCGGCCTGCCGTCTTGTCTACCGCAGACAGCTGACGGAGGCCAATGTAGAAGAGATATGGAAGTCTATGACATTATCATAGTATGTGCATTTGATATTAATGAGAACTTTCAGTGTTTTTTTTTTTTTTTTTTTGTGGTTTGCTTCTCTACTACTCTCTGCATATTTAATTTTCTGAAATTATGTGTTAAAAGCTTAACTTTGCATTATTTGCAGCTATGCTGCTTAGCAAACATAATTTAACTGAATTCTGGGAATTTTCTCTTGTCATTTATAGGACAGTTAAGAATAGAAGTTTAAAAGTTCTTCAACTTTCTAGTAACACTGAAGTTTTATGTTTAATGAAACAGTGGTAAATTTCATCTCCTAGATACTTGCTGTACTATAGGTAATTAAGGTAAATGATGTTACAAAGCATTTTCTTTCCCTCACAAACGTGTACTAATAGCAGTTTCTCATCATTGGATAAGCTATTTTCTGTTTTTATCGTATCTTATGAAATCTTTTTCCTGGCATTGAAGGTGTTATGTTAAATTAGTGAAGCAACATGTTAATGACCCAAGGATCTTTTAAATTTGTTTTGTCATATTTACTTTCTAGCCTTTTTGCCAAAGATTGTATAAAATGCCTAAAAGCAGCACATTTTGAAGATTGATCTTTTACATGCCGGGTTTTTGGGTAATAATGATTTTTTAAAGTAATTAATTATCATTTATCTTTTCAGTTTACAGAAAGTCCTTGGCCTGGATTCTTTGGAAGAAGTCTTAGATATTAAACTGGTCAACTCCAAGTTCATCATCCATAATGTATATAGTGTGAGCAAGCAGGGAGTTGTCATCCTTGATGACAAGTCAAGTAAGTGCATAAAAACCACTGTGGTCCCATTTGATCCACTATGCTGGCTGCACAGCTCCCTCAGCTTCTTTTTGACCATTCCTCAAACCCTCAATGAAGGTACCTCCTCAGTATGTATAGCCTTCTCTCACTTTCATGCCTTTTAAATGATTGTGTGCATAAAGGAGATGTCATGGAAAGTCAGAGCCTCAGCACAGTCCATCCAGAGGCTAGTTCAATGTTAGTCACACTGGGCATTAAGTGGTTCTATATTATTCACAGAAAATCCCTGAAAAGTAGGTAAGTTTAAGACCTGAGTGCTTAAGTCAGTTAGAACTGGGTCTTGGAGATTAATTTTAGGTTTCAGGTGAGTTTGACTGATTTTAGGTTCTCCCCAACCTTTTCATTATGGAGTCTCTGTGGTAGATTTTCCAGAATAGTCTTGGTTTATGTCGGTTTTTTTTTTTTTTTTTTTTTTTTTTTTAAATAATAAGGGTAGTTCTGTAAATGCTGAAGGTGCTTCAATTTTTTTTATACCTTTTATTCCAAGCCAGTTTGCAAATCAGGAAAAAAAGACATTAGGCAGCTGCCTATCCTCTTGTTTTGTTTGGAAAAATGAGGTCATGGTACCCATGGTGGGCCAGAATCCCCGAACTGATTTACTGATTTTAAA
This sequence comes from Acinonyx jubatus, assembly GCF_027475565.1. Taxonomy (NCBI): domain Eukaryota; kingdom Metazoa; phylum Chordata; class Mammalia; order Carnivora; family Felidae; genus Acinonyx; species Acinonyx jubatus. The sequence goes on along the minus strand of NC_069380.1, from coordinate 126,967,311 downwards.
GCTTACTTCGCTTGGATCAGGGATGGACCAGAATTAGATGGGTTTTTTGAATAGTTCTTCCTTTACTTCCAACCCTTGGTCCTGGAAATAGCTGGAACTAGAATGACCTTTGGATGTGGGAAGATGGTATAGTACTTTTGGGTTTTTATAAATTATTATTAAATTTAGAGCTGGAGTCTCCTGGGCAACAAGATGGAACTCTACCAGAAGGAGCCTCAGCAGCTGTGAGAGGGGAAGAGGTTTTTCTAGGCCATGTTTCCTGACAGGAACAGAATGTGTCATTGAAACTTGAAACACTTCTTTCATATAGTCCCTGTATTGGGAATGAAGGACATTAAGGAAACAAACGAATTTGTGACCTTGTGAGTTGTCGGGTTAATATCAACATATAAAATTAACTTACATAGAATGATGGAGGTATTGCCTTTGAAATATATCTAAAATCCTTCCACATTCTTTGAGTGCAGCAAACATGAATACTTTTACCTACCAGTTAGATGACCAGTCATCTTTTGTCTTATCAAGTTCTTCAAAAGAAGAGCCTCAGGTTCATTAGATCTAACACAGTTCAGCCAGTATCTTTGTAGTTTTTAGAAAGTGGAGAAGGGGAAGCATGAGTGATGGTCCATCTCATCAGAGGTCCATCTCATCAAAGGAGGAGAGAGACTCCAGAAAAAAGGCTCAGCTGGGACTTTTTGTAGCCGTGTTAACAATTATTATTTTAAGACTGTCCTAAAAGAGGTAGCCTATATTAGTATGTCAGTAGCACTTTCTTGCCCTGAAACATTTTGAAAATTGAAATGTGTAAAATGATGCTTATATTGGACATTGGACATACAGAATTCACCTTTTTTTTTTTTAAGCTGTTTGCTGAACTGAATTCACAAATACAATTGATAACTAATATTTTTGCTTTTTCTGTTTTTTCTTTTCCTTCTTTAATTCCTAGGATAACTGATCTGTTAGTTTGCTTCTTTGGAATAAACTGTCAGATGTATACTTTTCACCAAAGCTTCAAAAGGTGCATCTTATCCTTAGAGAAATTTGTAGGCATGATTTATAAAAGCATATTGGAACACTGCTGCAAAAGAAAAATTTCCATGTTTTTAAAACATTCGGCTATATTAATAGGTGATTTGTGGTTTGCGATTGGCAGATAGGTTTCATATTATTTGGGCAAGTTATATATTCTTAGGATACTATGTATGTATATAATTCTTTGAGTTATATGCAGTTGAGTAAAATACCTTCTTTTTATTTTCATTTCTCTGCAGAAGAACTTCCTTATTGGGTACTGTCAGCTATGAAGTGTTTGGCAAATTGTAAGTACTAATTATCCTCCAGTTTTATGAGATTAACAGAAATTAGTGCCCTGAATTAGAAAATATTTTTGCTCAATGGCCTGAACATTGATTTGACACCTGTGAGACTGGCAGTTAATTATTTTGGGACTTGTGTGCTTTTAGTGATGAATTTGTGACTCGGTGAAAGGGCTGAGTTATAGAACATTTTTAAAGGTATTTTGTGCTTCTTTTTTCTAGTGCATATAATCACACTACAGATTTGCCCATACTACTACTTCTGACTGCTTCATCACAGTAAAGAAAAATTAGTAGTATTGAATATAATATTGTACAGATAGCTGCCTGTTGACTGTTTGCACATTTTTATTTCTAAAGCATGTATTTTATTCCTAAAACATATATCCCTAAATATGCCCTATATTTACATCTCCATTTGCTCAGCAGCTCCTATCTACTATTGGCTTTTTATAGGGCACCAGTTGAAGTGGGAAAGAAATATTTTAGACTAGTCTGACTGATAAGCAGGCTGGTTTGGAAGGAGAAGAACTTGGCGTGCAGAGAAACAAGAAGGGATGTTTCAGTAATTGGATGTAAAACGAAGGGGCTTGGATCACAATGGTCCTTCTGAGGATTTTCATAGGCACCCACAGTCCATTTCACAGGCATGTGATATCCACGTCATCGGATGCTGTAGGCACTGTGAAAAATGTATTATAGTATCCCACTAACATTGCCATTTTTTTCTGGGGATTTTTTAGAAGGGTTAACCCAAAGAAGGGATTCTAATAGTTAATGGCTTAACCCAAACAAGTGATTTTAATGAGAAGAATTCTAGTTCTTTTGCTAATAGTGGTGACATTTGGTCTATGAGGCCTTTAAGCCTCACAGATGGCCTGAGAGAGGTACCTTTTGGGTAGAACTAGCATGTACAGAGACAGGTATAATAAAATTTTGAGTTAGTAGACTCTGAATGATTTATTTAATTGATGTTAGTTTTGTTTGATTATAGAATGAAATTAAGATAACCAGGCAGTTTACTATAGGTAATTCCAGTCATAATATGTGGACAATGATTATATACTATCATTCTGAATATGAATACCAATTATTAGGTTGTATGAAGCCCAAGGTTCTCTGTGTTTAACTATTAAATTTTCATAGGTTTTGGTTAATATTTTGGGACGTCTGAGACGTAGAGTGGTTTTAGCTTGGGAGAGTGCTTTTTATTATTCCCACTCAACCATTTGTAAATTAAATGTAAATTATATCTTTGGACAGTGTTGGCAATGACGAGATAGAAGGTCTAAATGCAAAGTTAAATTACCCATTTCTAAATGCCTGGCAAACCAAGCATTTGTTAATTGATGAACTGGGAAAGAATAGAAGAAGCCAGTATGACAAATCTAGGCTATAATATGTTGTATAATGTATATTAAGGTGGGATTATGATACAGATTTATCAGTGATCAAAACGTTGTGAAGAGTGTAACTTTTCCTGCAAGTAAGATGTATACATAAAGCCACAAAAACTTCTGCAGGAATATTATACTAATTGGAATTACTTATTAATGGAGAGGAAAGATGTAAAGAGCAATTTAATAATGTTCTCCGTGTGTGGTGGTGTTATATTATTAGGTGGAAATTCTTGAGAACAGGGACATGTCTCACATGTATCAAGTGCAGTGTTTTACAGATAGTTGGCATATCCATAAAAATGCTTATTTATGTTTCAAAGACAAAGTGACCAAAAGGCAAGAATATCCTTTTGAATAGTTTTGTGACATTATTAAATTTTCCAAATGCTCCTTGGCCCCTTGAGTTTACTTTGAGTCTATCAAAGTGATGACCTGTTACTTACCCTTCTTATCCTTATTGAGTCTAGATTCCCATTACAGTCATGTAATAGGGAACAAAAAGGATAGGCTGGCTGGTTTATGTGATATTTTGAAGGCTTCTTGCCTCCTTTTCTGTAAATTTCTTGCCTACCTCTTTCTCTCAGGCCCATTGGTAGACCATGTGCACATAGGCCTGCATACTTTCCTTGTCCAGCCTCATGGTTGGCCATAGGATGATGAACTGATACTAAGTATAAAACCAGGTTAACTGTGTCTTCTTTGTGCATGTACATTGCATTCAATAAAAAAAACAAAAAACAAAAAACAAAAACAAAAACAGATACAGACAACTCTTTTCCAAGATCTGTCAGGAATAACATTTATAAAAGCTATTCTGAAGTTCAAGATGATTAAGAAACAGAAGATCTTAGAAATATGGCCTCCTCTCATGGGGCCTACTATGCATTTGCATTTGTATGGAAACTGTTTTTGTTTTGTTTTTGCATATTTTTAGCAAGAATGATGAAATGTTTGTTCAGGGATACAGCTGCTTACAATCAACCGCATACTTATCTTGGGAGGAAGTAATTCACGGCATTATGGATTACTGAGACATTAAACTAATTGTTTCAATGGATGAAGCTTGGAGTATTTCAAAGGAGGAAGCAGGCAAGAATGATGGTTATGTTGGCTGCTAGGTTAACATGGTACCACACAAGAGTCTCTCATAATTTTCATTATTTTAGTCAATCAAATTAAGTTATTTTATGACAAGTGTATACAGAATATTAAAAGGTGAGAGGGTTTTTAAGGAGACCAAGAAAAAGCCATTTTCACTTTGTCCCATTGGCTTTGGGATGTGAAGGCCCAGAATGTTTATCTGTTCTTTTTAGTTTGATCCTTTCTCTTTAGTTACAGTGGTGCTGGAGGAAGGCTTTCTTTTAGTTTTTACTGGCTTTATCTTTCACTCTCCTCTGAGGGTAGAGCTCTGTTTGGATCTAGTTGTTTAGTCTTGTATTCTGCTGGCCCAGAACTGGCCATTGCACTTGCACTGCTTCTCCCTTCCACGCTGTCAGAGCAATTGAGAAGACTGGCCAAACTCTCCCTCATGAGGCTACTTGCCATTTCCCCAAGGCATGGGCAGCTCTGGTTTGTCTCTCCACTTGGCAATGTCAATCTGTAGTCTGTGTGTGGATTCTTGGGGGCATTTACTGCTATATCTGTAGAGGGCTAGGCATTTCTTCTTGTTCCTCTTTGGTCCCAGATACAACTGGATCTTTGCCTTGCTGTCTGCATGGGATATGGCTGGAACCACATTGTTCCAGGCTTCTTATTGGTACCCTAACTTTGGAATATGCTTTGCCTGATATCTTTTAAAGGTTGGTTGGGGATCACATAGAGTTTTACAATCAAAATGAATCACAGGACCCAGTGTAAAATCTCCTTTTTAGAATATCTTTATGAAAAAGAGTGTAAGTTTTTATTAGTCTGAAATAATTTAGTTAGAGGCAGACATCGATTAACTCAACTCTGATTCTAGGATTTCATAATATAGCAATGACAAAATACTAAAAAGCTTTGAAAATTGCTTTATAACTTGTCTATTACATATGTGAGATAATTATCACCTTGGTCAACTGTGTCAAGCCTAGGAAAACATCGAATATTTCAAACAAAATAATCATTGTCTACATTTAATAAAAGTGCCTTTCAGAAGATGTAAAAGAAAGAGTGGGTTTCTCTTAAAATGCAAGTAAGCCATTGATTTTCCTCCTTGTTTTCTAATAGATTTCGATTTAGACATAAAGTATTCATGTAAGCAAATGTATAATGTCCTTTTAAATAACATCAATTTTCCCCATGAAAACCTTTGTGATTTTGAATATCTATACACACCATACATATGCACAGAGACTAATCCTCATAAGTGATCATCCCAGTAATGTTTCTTCTTTCTCTCTTTCTCTTTTTTTAACAGGGCCTAATTGTTCAGATTTGAAGCAGCCTATGTATTTAGGATTTGAAAAGGATGTCTTTAAAACTATAGCAGATTACTATGGTCACTTGAAAGAGCCTCTACTTACATTTCATCTTTTTGATGCCTTTGTCAGTGTATTAGGTAAGTTGGAATATAATGAACGTGTGTCTGTATTATTGATATGGAATCATTTCATTTTCCAGTGTCTTGAGATTTCCATTAGTCAAACCTCCATAGCATTTCTAAAATAAAAATGGATGAGGTGCTTGCCTGGTTACAGTCCTGCTCTGTGAAGGAGGAAAAGAAAATGGTTAAGCTCTGTTAAGAAGCTGAAATCAAGGACCAATAGTTTTTACTTGATAAGAAAGAATAATATGCTATGTGTCACTTTTGTGCAAAACAGTACAACTTCTTTGGTAGAGAAGAATGTCAGTTTGATACTGACTGTTGCATAGATCTACTACTCTGGATGTGCCTTTATGAACAGTCATGTATGGGAGACAGATTTTCATTTAGAAATCTAATTTCTTTTCATAGAAGGAACAGGTTTCTGTAGGGCTATTTGTTATTTGTAACATGAAAAATAAATATAGTAACTTTATCATTCTCTGAAACTTGTTACTATTCTTCACATAGATCTGTATGCCAGAATTTATAGTGTCACAAAAGCAGGGTAGAGAGGAAAAAAAAATCAATGTTATTGCTGTAGGCCTTTGTGGTATTGTTCCTTTCTTCTTGCATATCAGATTTTCCTGTTGCTATTGTGATTGTTCAATAAATATTATTCTTTCATTGTTTGCTTTAATGACCGATCATTGTGTAGATATCATACTCTGTTATGTAAATTTGTAGGAATTTGCATGCTCTTGTTCCTGAGTACTGGGGGGCTTAGCTCCCTGCCCTGCCCTGCCCTTTCTTCTGCTTTCCATCTTATTGGAAAGTATGGATGCTACCATAGAAAATACTCATAGTATGAGTAATTTACCTGATCTCATAGTACAGTACTTTAAATTTTAAGATTCTATAAGTTTTCTGATAAGAAGAAACACAGTACAAAACTATAAATCATGCGCATAAGAGTGAGTTTGTTTTTAGAGGGATTAGTATTGGGAACAGATGAAAGGATTAGGCCTGTTACAGGTGTTTGAGACCACTGGGCTGTCTTGGTATTTTGTTTTAAACCAAAGAGGATCCAGTGCTTATGTCCTTTTGAACATCGTACCTAATGATGAATACTTGCTGTTGTTTAATATGCATTTGGACTCATTGAGTAGATTCTTTTAGCCACTCACTGCCATGTGCCACTGGTAAAATAAGAATTCTAAAGACTGGAATAAAAATTACTTAGGTTTTCTTTTCATTTTCCATTTTCATAATGTTATGTAGTAAAAATGATCAGGTTTGGAAACACAAGTACTTGGAACTTTTTTTGGAGAACAGATTCCAGTTTGAATCAGCTGTGTTTATGACATCACTGGTCTGTTCTACCACAATTGTTCATTTTGATCTCTGCTAGGAATTAAAGCTGATTATTTCCAAATTGATGTCAGAATCAGCCTCCTTCTAAAGTATCACTTATACAGGGGTTAGGGTGGAGAAGGATGGATAGATTGGAGAATTTTGGCAGTTAAGTATCAGCAAGAATAGACTAATGTGTGCAGATAGTCAAGATTTATTATCCTTCTCTGATCCAGTCCTTCTCAAGTGAACATGTTTGAGACACCTTGCATTGAAAACCATATATTTTAGTTCCTTATTAGTAAAAGGAGAAATATAAGGACGTATAGATTGTCATAAATTTGATCATCATTTGATCAATGAAGATCATCTAGTATAGTAATCTTGTTAAGAGTCTGTGGGAATATATAGATATGTGCAAAGCAGATATATAGGTTGAATCTTGGTGTGGTTGACTCAATTCTTCAAACTTTTTGACTTACTTGGACTGCAATAGGATGCTATTAGATTAGATAAGTAAGTAATAAAGCAGGTAATCAGCATACTTTGTGTAGCAGCTAAAAATCCTATAGCATTTTCAGTGGAAATAGTTTTCAGTTTAATTAATGGGCTTTTTTTGAGGCTGATTCCTTTGCTTCTAGAATGAAATAATGCTAGCTTGATGTAAAAGTTGTGACCTTGAGAGCTGTTAGTTATTGATATATGAAAAAAAAACATCTAAGAGTTCTTAAAAAAAAAAAGAAAAAGAAAAAGTAAAAAGATTTTTTGGAGATATGAGAATTATTCTTTAATCACTAGAAAATGATTTAATTTGGGTCAGCAGTCTGACCAAACAACATAGCTGTGTATAATAATAAATTTTCATTTCTAAAATGTCAGTTTGTTATTAAGATAGAATTTGGCTGACTCTTAAGTGGGGTGAATGAGATGGTATAGCATCCTTCACTCCATTCCATGTGTACCCTAAAATCCACTGAGCTGTGTAGCTTGCTGTAATTTGTCATATTGAGGAAAAATGGACACCCGTAGGAGGCACAAAAAGGCATAGCAGCAGGGGATGGTGTTTGGACAGTTGAGAGACTTGTGGGTTGTATAATGTTATAATCTTAGTTCCCAAACTGGTGATCTCTGGGCCAGATCTGAGTTATAAATACATCTGATTTGACCTCTGTGTTTTGTTTTGTTTTGTTAATGTGTATTTATTTTTGAGAGAGAGAGACAGAGACAGAGATGGAGACAGAGTATGGGCGGGGCGTGGGAGAGGGAGACACAGAATCAGAAGCACGCTCCAGGTTCTGAGCCATCAGTGTGGCTTGAACTCACGAACTGCGAGCTTGAGCTGAATCAGACGCTCATCCGACTAAGCCACCCTGGCACACCGACCCCTGTGTTTTAAAAAGAAAATGTTATTAATTGCCAAACTTTAAGAAACAGGAAGTTCAGGTAAGAATTTGTAAATTTGTGAAGAGAAAAAGTGGAAAATGTGGCTGCTCTGGGCTTGAATTTACATGGGCACCAACTGTTGCATCTGTGTGGCTAGTGCCGCCACTAGAAGGAGCAAGTGTTCCAGGGACACAAACTCCAATTTGCAGTGCTTTCCACTGCTTCTCAGACTCTCAAGCTAAGTTCACTTGACTCTTTGCTCATTTATCCCTTTTGTCTGCTCCTGCAGGCGCTTGGGCTTTTGGCTCCTGGTTTATTTGCTCAGAGGCTGGAATACTGAGTAGCTCTTTCCTGCTCCCTACCTTCTAAAATGTCAAGTTTAGAAAATGCCATTGAAATTCACTAGATTGATTGTACACTGGATTATCAAACTAAATAGCTGAGATCTTCTATGTATTTTTTAAGCCAGAGACACCTATAAGGGTTAACTTTCCAATCTTTGATTCTTTTGTCTGATGACTTCTCAGATATCCTGTGGAGCTATATGCCATCATGGACTTATTACCTCTTGTTATGTTCTTCACGTTATCTTAGGGTCTGTGTCCCATAGTAATTCTTTTTTTTTTTAATTTTTTTTTCAACGTTTATTTATTTTTGGGACAGAGAGAGATAGAGCATGAACGGGGGAGGGGCAGAGACAGAGGGAGACACAGAATCGGAAACAGGCTCCAGGCTCTGAGCCATCAGCCCAGAGCCCGACGCGGGGCTCGAACTCCCGGACCGCGAGATCGTGACCTGGCTGAAGTCGGACGCTTAACCGACTGCGCCACCCAGGCGCCCCATGTGTCCCATAGTAATTCTTAAGGGAAAACAATTCTTTTTTTCAGAGAGTGCCTAGTTGGTGTGCTTGACCAGACAGAGGGCTCTTGCCCATGTTAGTCCAAAGTTCTTGCTGGTGGTTCTCTTTGCTCTCAGAGCCCAGGGCTTATGGCTGGAGTTTTTGAAGATGTAGATGAGCCAAGGTAAGGATGTTGAATCACCTCCAAATAAAATGACTACTGTTAAGTCAATTGCTGGAATAAGGTGGGGTTAGCTGCTCCTTAAAGATAGCAATTTAGGGAAGTGCCTAGGTATTTCTTGGCTATAACAAAATATCTAAGCTGTTTGTAAATATACCAGTAATCACTAGGATAGCTGATAAAACTTCTGGGGGAAAAAACTTAAGACTTTTCTCATACCATTCATCAGGATAAATTCCAGCTGAATTAGAGAATTAAATGTAAAAAATGTACATCTAAAATATAGTTGACGTTGGGTGGGTGAAGGACTTTCTCAGCCTGAAAGCAAAAGAAGTCATAAAAGTGCTATAGCAGTTTGGGACTCTTCATGTAGGAAAGGGCATCATGTTGTGGTAGGTGAATCTGTGTCTACTTTTAAGCAATTCAAAGACGATTTGTTTGTGTTTCCTTAAAAGCCCCTAGAGAAATAGTCTCTCTTGATATGTCTTTCTTTAGGCAGGGAGTTCTGACCAATTGATGTGTAGTCTGAATTCTTTTACCTTAGTATAAACCTTATCCTTTTTATACCTCTTCTCTGTGAAAATGAAACTTTTTTTTTTTTTTTCTTTCGTTCGAAAACTTGAGTCTTCTTGAGTCTCTCCTTCTCTGGCTGAACAGACTTGATCCCACTGGCCTTTTGGGGAATGCTGGGCCCTTTCAAAAGTCTTCATATTTCACTATTTTTTTTTTTTTTTATGAAGCTCCCATAAGGGATCGCTTATTGATAACATAGCATATATTAGTAGAAATGCCATTTCTACTTTACAGAAATAAAAATTTGTGTTTTAATGATTTGAGAATGGAAATCTGATGTAACCACTGGAGAACGGGAAGGAGGGTGACAAAGGTAGTTGTCATACAAAGCACTGACAACTCTGAAGCCTGTCATGTGATCTTCATGGCTGAGGTGTCACCTAATCTCTAATCATAGAGAATATTATTTTAATTTTACTTATTTTTATCATAAGGAACACTTGGATTTTTTTGAGTATTCAATTATTTATTCACTCATCCTTCATCACTGGGGCTAAATAATGAAATGTTTCCCTGATTGAAAAAGTCTCAAAGATGAGTTATTTGGTGGATTATTATCTTTTCATTATTTTATTCTTTTTTTGTTTGTTCATTATTTTATTCTTATTTTACCAATGGAAACATCTCCAAACTCAAGAACTTGGTTTGTTCACTGAGGTGTACCCACTTAGATGACTCACTCTGCCTTTCTAGACCCTGGTTTTTTCATTGGTAAATGGCAGTAATGCCTACTATACTTTTAGATATGAAAACATGAAATTTAAAGTAGTGGGTTACACTTGTTTTCCCACTAAGTTTCATTTTTTTTTTGTTTTGAAAAATACAAAAAAATGGCAAAATGTGTAAATTAAGATAGGATAATCATATGTTGCTAGCTAGCCATATCTTCTTTCAAGTGATAGCAAGATTTTTTTAATGTGAAACTACTTGTGGTACATCTTTATAATCCATGATTGGGATAAGCACTAGTATATCATTCTGAAATGCAAGAAACAAGTTACCTTTGGGGCTGCCAAAGGTACTTGTCATTTTCTTGCAAAGGAAGACTCAGTATTTTTATGGTGATGTTGAGGTTGAAGAAATGATGAAAGATGAAAAGTTACTCTTTTAGCTTTTGTTCAGCAAAGTGAAATTAATCCAAAGAATAAAGTAGTTAGTCTTTTAAACTCTTTGGTTATAAAATGAGGAGAGCCTACTAATATCCCTCAGGAGCTCTTAAAACCTAAAACACCCCCCAAGAAGCTCTTTAAAATCAGTAGTAGTTTATGATCTTGAAGAATCCAATAGTACTTGTTGAAGATGTGTTTTGAGTTCAACTGTATGCCATCATGTGTATTTTAAAACTAAATTCTCTTGCAGTCATTTCCCCCTGAGTTCTGTAGTGTGCTTTTGTCAGTAACATTTTATGAAAGAAAATAAACGTAATGGTCAGCAATGAGAAAGAAGTTAGGAAACAGAGAAATCAGATTAAACTGTTTTTGAGAATCTAAGTATTCTGCATGTGTTTGAACTGAGGAAAGCATTATGTCACACTCCAACATTCAAAAGCAGAACTAAAAGTGAGTACTGCTTTGACATTTGGACAGATTGAAAAATAACATCCTTGGAACTGGTTGCCAAGAAGGACTGAAGTATTACAGGCGCTTCAAATCTCAGCTTTTCCCCATACGTCTTCCCTTTGATCATATTCATACCACTTCATAGATGACCCATGTGCTAAGAATTTCCACTCCTTACTTTCATCCTCGATCTGTCTCCTGAGCTCTGACCAGAATATCTCTCTGGCTCTGGCTGTGTATGATGTTCGTTATACAAGAGCCTTGGTTCAAATTCAGGAGTCTCTGTAAGCCACTGTTTCAGAAACTGTGTGTTGGATGTGAATTCTTTGTAGTAGAACAGTGTTAAAAAGACAGAATATACATAGTAGGTATATTTGTAGACTTTGTTTTAAATACCTATGTATATGCGTATATATTGTGATGTAACATATATTTCTTAATTTTTGTTGTAGTAAAAAATTTTTGAAAAAAACTCCTACTTTAAATTTCATCTCCATTTACCTACATAGTAAGATGACTATGAGGATTTAATGAATGAGAAAATCTCTCAAAGTGTAATATTTCTCAGATATTACTAGTAATAGTAGTTAATGGTGAAAGATGCTTATGCTGTATGTGGTTTGTCCTTTAAACTTCGATAAAAAAAATAACTTTTTACTTATGGATCATATATATATATTTAAGTTTATTTATTTTGAGAGAGAGAGGGTGGGGGAGAGGGAGAACACAAACACAGAAGAGGCAGAGAGGGAGAGAGAGAATCCCAAGAAGGCTTGGTGCTGTCAGCCCAGAGCCTGATGTGGGGCTTGAACCCATGAACTGTGAGATCATGACATGAGCCAAAATCAAGAATCGGCCACTTAACCTACTGAGCCACCCAGGCGGCCCCTATGGATCATATTGTTTAGAGTTACATTCAATTTTTCCTTCTTTTTGTGGTGGAATTAGCATTTTAAAGTGGTTTGGAGGTTTCTTCAGGGTTACACTACATTGTAGTTTTACTTGATGAGAGAGAAATGAGGAGAAGAAATGGTTTTATGTGCTCTCTCTGGTATAAAGGAACTAGTTTCAGATTTCACTATGTTGAGAAATTCTCTTCTTTTTACCATCTACTTCTTGCCCCCAGTTGAAGAATGCAGAGCGATATTTTGACTTTCTGTGTATGAAATATTTGTGCATATTCTTTGAGCCAACATTTCTACTTATAGGAATTTATCCTTAGGAAATAATTGGCCACATGGACAAAGTCAGTAATATAGAATGGTATTGAGGCGTGTCTGCCCAAGACCATGTAAGTAAGCTCACACCCCATTTTGCCACTAACTAGCTGTGTGATTTGGGCAAGTGACCTCATTTCTTTAAGTGTCACTGTCTTTACTGTAAGTGGGATTAATGATGGTTAAATACCTTATAGAGTTTTTGTAAAGATTAAATGAGATAATGTTTAGTGTTTACAACATTATTAGGTACATTATAAAGTATGTTTAATGTTAACTCCATTAATGTTAACTATTTTCTTCTCCCATAAAAAAGTTAGTTTTATTATAACACATATATATAATATATATATTAGCTGCTCTTATTTTTTTATTTTGATTTTTAAAGACAGAAAAATAAGCTTCAAAACCACTATCACGCTTTTAAAATTCCTTTCTGTAGTGGAAGATCTTGTACTTTAGTTCAAAAAGTATTTTGTGAAATTCATGTGCTTTTTTACATGTAGTAGACCTATTTACTCTCATCAAGATTAATGGCATGGAAGTGTTGCAAATTGCCACATTCTACAAATATTTTTACTTTTAATCTAGTCTTCTATTTTTCTCTGGCATGTATAGTGATGTGATAAACTGGGGCACAGTTAACTGTCTTTGGGACCATGTTTTTCCCCTTGTCTATAATATCTATATTTCTAATGCTAAGGGAATTCTAGGACTATGACTTTTTATGCTATTGCCTCTTGAAACTTTCCAAAATATTTAAAAAGAATAATTTATAAAGTATTCCCCTGCCAGTTTTCTAAACTTCCTACCAGTTAGTATTTTTGTGATTACAAGTTGTGGCTTTGATGTGGTTGAGCAATGCTATTAGTTTAAGTCTCCTTTATTCCCTAGGTTCAATTTCTTTTAAAATATAGATTTACTTAATGGCTACTAGAGCTTGAAGACTTTTTTTTTCAGGTTCCTGAAGATTTTGGTGGTAGACTCCTTAATGATATAACACAATGATGATGGATGGCTGACAGATAAACTTTTTAAACCTACTCCAAAATTATTATTTTTTTTCTTTAGGACTCTTAGAGTAGTCAAGAAAAATATATCTGTCAGTGTTAATAAAGGATATAGAGTATGGTATTAATTCAAGAGTGTAATCTTTTAATTAGCAATTAATAATCGCTGACCATCAATTTTAAAACTAAATTAAAACCAAGTAGAGTTTATTGGAAGCAGGTTGATGATTATGTGTTGATAATTATGTGTGTAAGGGAGGAAGAGCACATTGGTGTGAATCCCAGGTGTATTTTATGTTTATTTATTTTTGAGAGAGAGATGGGGGTGGGGGAGGGGCAGAGAGAGAGGGAGACACAGAATTGGAAGCAGGCTCCAGGCTCTGAGCTGTTAGCACAGAGCCCAACATGGGCCTTGAACTCACAGACTATGAGATGATGACCTGAGCTGAAGTCTGATGCTCAATTGATGAGCCACCCAGGTGTCCCCCCGATGTATTCTTGGGGCAAGTCTTAACTACTTTGGCATAGCCTTTTTATAAAACAGTTTGGCATTTCTTTAAAAAAGGTTAAACATTGCCATATGAGTCAGCAGTTCCACTCTTAGGTATTTACCAAACAGTTGATAACATATGTCACACAACCACTAAATGTTGATGGCAGCATTATTCATAACAACCAAAAAGTGGAAATAATGGAGATCTCCATGAAATGATGAATGGGGGAGGAGCCAAGATGGCAGAACAGCATGGAAGCTTTTTGTGTGTCTCGCATCCATGAAATACAGCCAGACCAACACTAAACCATCCTACACACCTAGAAAACTGATCTGAGGATTAACACAATCTGCACAACCTGAACCACCGAACTCAGCAGGTACGTGGTGGGGAGAGGTAAACTTGGGGAGCAGGAAGCCACGAGAAGGGAGGTGCTTTTGTGGGTGGAGAGAGGACAGATACGGGGCGGGGGAATATGGGAAAAGCACCCCTCCCCAAAAGCAGCTGGAGAGAAAGTGGAAAATTGGAAACAGCCGCAGGGACGAAACTGAAAAGGGAGAAAGGAGAAAGAAGAGGGTTTAAATTCCATTAAGACTGTAAACAAGGGGAGTGAAAAGACTGCAACTGCACAGCTTGATACCTGGTGGTCGCAGGATATATTCAGTGTGCTGAATCAGAAAAATATGCAGCCAAGAATTTTTTATCCAGCAAGGCTGTCATTCAAAATAGAAGGAGAGATAAAAAGTTTCCCAGACAAAAATTAAAGGAGTTTGTGACCACTAAACCAGCGCTGCAAGAAATTTTAAGAGGGACTTTTCTGAGGGGGGAAAAGACAAAAATATATATATATACACACCAAAAGCAACAAAAGATTAGAAACGACCAGAGAACACCACCAACACTCCAACTCTACAAGCATCATAATGACAACAAATTCATATCTTTCAGTACTCACTCTAAATGTCAATGGACTCAATACTCCAATCAAAAGACATAGGTTAACAGAATGGATAAGAAAACAATATCCATCTATATGCTGTTTACAAGAGACCCACTTTAGACCTAAAGATACCTTCAGATTGAAAATAAGGGGATGGAGAACCATCTATCATGCTAATGGCCGAGGAAAGAAAGCCATGTTTATATCACTCAATCTAGACTTTAAAATAAAGATTGTAACAAGAGATGAAGAAGGGCAGTATATCATAATTAAGGGGTCTATCCACCAAGAAGACCTAACAATTGTAGACATTTATGCTCCAAATATGAGAGCACCCAAATATACAAATCAATTAATCACAAACATAAAGACACTCATTGATAATAATACCATTATAGTAAGGGACTTCAACACCCTCCTTCAGCAATGGACAGATCATCTAAACACAAAATCAACAAGGAAACAATGGCTTTGAATGACACACTGGACCAGATGGACTTAACAGATATATTCAGAACATTTCATCCTAAAGCAGCAGAATATACATTCTTCTCCAGAATAGACCATATACTGGGACACAAATCAGCCCTAAGTAAGTACAAAAAGATCAAGATCATACCGTGCATATTTTCAGACCATAATGCTATGAAACTTGAAATCAACCACAAGAAAAAATTTGCAAAGGTAACAAATACTTGGAGACTGAAGAACATCCTAGTAAAGAATGAATGGGCTAACCAAGCAGTTGAAGAGGAAATTAAAAAGTATATGGAAGTCAATGAAACTGATAACACCACAACCCCAAACCTCTGGGACGCAGCAAAGGCAGTCATAAGAGGAAAGTATATAGCAATCCAGGCCTTCCTAAAGAAGGAAGAAAGATCTCAGGTACACAATCTAACCTTATGCCTTAAGGAGATGGGAAAAGAACAGCAAATAAAACCCCAAACCAGCAGAAGACAGGAAATAAAGATTAGAACAGAAATTAATGCTATCGAAACCAAAAAACCAGATCAATGAAACTAGAGGCTTTTCTTTGAAAGAATTAACAAAATTGATAAACCACTAGCCAGTTTGATCAGAAGAAAAAGGAAAGGACCCAAATAAGTAAAATCAAGAATGAAAGAAGAGAGATCACAATCAACACACAGAAATAAAAACAATAATAAGAGAATATTATGAGCAATTATATGCCAGTGGGTAATCTGGAAGAAATGGACAAATTCCTAGAAACATATACACTACCAAAACTGAAACAGGAAGAAATAGAAAATTTGAACAGACCCATAACCAGTAAGGAAATCGAATTAGTAATAAAAAATCTGCCAAAAAACAAGTGTCCAGGACTAAATGGCTTTCCAGGGGAATTCTACCAAACATTTAAGGAAGAGTTAACACCTATTCTCTTGAAACTGTTCCAAAAAATAGACATGGAAGGAAAACTTCCAAACTCTTTCTATGAAGCCAGCATTACCTTGATTCCAAAACCAGACAGAGACCCCACTAAAAAGGAGAACTATAGACCAATTTCCCTGATGAACATGGATGCAAAAATCCTCAACAAGGTATTAGCCAACCAGATCCAATAATACATTAAAAAAATTATTCACCATGACCAAGTGGGATTTATACCTGGGATGCAGGGCTGGTTCAATATCTGCAAAACAATTCACGGGATTCATCACATCAGTAAAAGAAAGGACAAGAACCATATGATCCTCTCAATAGATGCAGAGAAAGCATTTGACAAAACACAGCATCCTTTCTTGATAAAAACCCTCAAAGTAGGGATAGAAGGAGCATACCTCGAGATCATAAAAGCCATATGTGAAGGACCCAACGGCTATATCATCCTCAATGGTGACAAATTGAGAGCTTTCCCCTAAGGTCAGGAACAAGACAGGGATGTCCACTCTCACCACTGTTATTCAACATAGTATTGGAAGTCTTAGCCTCTGCAATCAGACAACACAAATCAAAGGCATCCAGATGGGCCAGGAGGTGGTCAAACTTTCACTCTTTGCAGATGACATGATACTCTGTATGGAAAACCCAAAAGATTCCACCAAAAAACTGCTAGAACTGATTCATGAATTCAGCAAAGTTGCAGGATATAAAATCAACACACAGAAATCAGTTGCATTCCTATACACCAACAATGAAGCGACAGAGAAATCAAGGAATCGATCCCATTTACAGTTGCACCAAAAACCATAAAATACCTAGGAATAAATCTAACCAAAGAGGTAAAAAATCTGAAAATTATAGAAAGCTTATGAAAGAATTTGAAGACACAAAAAAATGAAAAAGATTCCATGCTCCTGGATAGGAAGAACAGATATTGTTAAAATGTCGATAATACCCAGAGCAATCTACATATTCAATGCAATCCCTATGAAAGTAACACCAGCAATCTTCACAGAGCTAGAACAAACAATCCTAAAATTTGTATGGGAGCAGAAAAGACCCTGAATAGCCAAAGCGATCTTGGAAAAGAAAACCAAAGCAGAAGGCATCACAGTCCCAGACTTCAAGCTATACTACAAAGCTGTAATCGTCAAGACAGTATGGTACTGGCATAAGAACAGACACTCAGATCAATAGAACAGAATAGAGAACCCAGAAATGGACCCACAAACGTATGGCCAATTAATCTTTGACAAAGCAGGAAAGAATATCCAATGGAATAAAGACAGTCTCTTCAGCAAGTGGTGCTGGGAAAACTGGACAGTGACATGCAGAAGAATGAATCTGGACCACTTTCTTATACCATACATACACAAAAACAAACTCAAAATGGATGAAAGACCTCAATGTAAGACAAGAAGCCATCAAATCCTCGAGAAATCAGGCAAAAACCTCTTTGATCTTGGCCGCAGCAACTTCTTACTCAACTTACTCAACTTCTTGCCTCTTGTCTTTGGAGGCAAGGGAAACAAAAGCAAAAGTGAACTACTGGGACCTCATCAAAATAAAAAACTTCTGCACGGTGAAGGAAACAATCAGGAAAACTAAAAGGCAACTGACAGAATGGGAGAAGATATTTGCAAACAACATATCAGATAAAGGGTTAGTATCCAAAATCTATAAAGAACTTATCAAGTTCAACACCCAGAAAACAAAGAATCCAGTGAAGAAATGGGCAAAAGACATGAATAGACACTTCTCCAAGGTAGACATCCAGATGGTCAACTGACACATGAAAAAATGCTCAACATCACTCATCATCAGGGAAATACAAATCAAAACCACAGTGAGATACCACCTCACACCTGTCAGCTTGGCTAACATTAACAACTCAGGCAGCAATAGATATTGGTGAGGATGTAGAAAAAGAGCATCTCTTTTGCATTGTTGGTGGGAATGCAAGCTGGTGCAGCTGCTGTGAAAAACAGTATGGAGGTTCCTCAAAAAACTAAAAATAGAACTACCCTACGACCCAGCAATTGCGCTACTAGGCATTTATCCACGGGATATAGGTGTGTTGTTTTGAAGGTGCAAACATGCACCCCCATGTTTATAGGAGCACTATCCACAATAGCCAAAGTATGGAAAGAACCCAAATGTCCATTGATGGATGAATGGATAAAGAAGAGGTGGTATATCTATACAATGGAGTATTACTCGGCAATCAAAAAGAATGAAATCTTGCCATTTGTAACCACGTGGATGGAACTGGAGGGTATTATGCTAACTGAAATTAGTCAGTCAGAGAAAGACAAAAATCATATGACTTCACTCATATGAGGACTTTAAGAGACAAGACGAATTAACATAAGGGAAGGGAAACAAAAATAATATAAAAACAGGGAAGGCGCTGAAACAGAAGAGACTCATAAATATGGAGAACAAACTGAGGTTTGGTGAAGGGGTTGTGGGAAAGGAGATGGGCTAAATGGGTAAGGGGCATTAAGGAATCTACTCCTGAAATCATTGTTTTACTGTATGCTAACCAATTTGGATGTAAATTTTAAAAAATAAAAAATGAAATTAAAAAACAAAAAAATGAATGCAAATATTTAATATATCCACACGATAGAATATTATGCAGCCATGAAAAGGAATGAAGTATTGTTACATGCTATAACATGGTTGAACCTTGAAACATTATTCTAAGTGAAAGAAGCCAGACACAACATACCTTATTTTGTATGATTCCATTTATATGAAATGTTCAAAACAGGCAAATCTGGGGCTGTGATTAGTGTTTTCTACGAGGTGAGGGGAGGAGAGAATGGGGAGTGAGTGTTAATTGGTATGAGGGTTTCTTTTTTGAGTGACAGAATTATTCTGGAATTAGATAGTGGTGATGGACCTAACTTAATAAATATACTAAAAACTGCTGAATTGTACATTTAAAGATAATTTCATAACAAAAAACAGAGAAAAAGAACCAAATTGGACTTTAGAACTTAAAAAAGCACAATATTATAAGTGGAAATTTCATTGAATGGGTTTAGGAACAGATTAGACATTGCAGAAGAAAAGACCGGTGAACTTGAATATACAGTAATAAAAGCTAGCCTAAAGAAAGCACAGAGGGAACAGGGTCTAGAAACAAAACAAACAACATGCGTCAAACACAGCCCTAGTGACATATAGAGCAATACATGAAGTAGTCTAATATACTTGTAATTGGAGTCCCTGTAGGAGGTCCTTAAAAACTAGCTCATGTATTATATATTTTTTAAACCACATCCCTATCATTCTTGGAACACTTTCTTATTTTCTGGCAGGAAAGGTCCTTATTTTTTCTTTCTCAGGCATTTCTTCAAGGATTCTTGCTTCCTGTGAGTAGAGAATGATATATAGAAGCCAAGATTTAGTAGTTGTTGTGTTCATTTTTATTGGAAATATTGTCTGTAGAAAAAATAATTCTCCAGTGACATGAAATGAGTGACCCTGAAATCTGATTTCCAAACTTTCACTTTAAGTACTATTTGGGAGGAGGATAGTGGTTAAATTGTCAGTGTGGAGAGTAATATAAGAGACATCTATGTGCCCATCACCCTAATTTAACACATATACTGTGCAGTGATACAAAACATCCATGTCTTCTCTATATCTAGAAGCTGAACTACTGGGCTGTTTGCTATTTACATCTTACTAGTTGAAGCAAATTGCTTTCCAGAGTCACAGCAACTTACACATATATTAGAAATATATTTCTGTTGGACCATTTTTTTTTTTACCAATACTTGGTTTCATCAGGCATTAAATTTTTTTAATTGGGAAAAATTTAATTACTAAGCATCAAATGCACTTTACATCAATAACTGCAGTACTGAAATTGTGACATTTTAAGTATTTTTCTCAAAAAAGTGTTGATTTCCACCCCCACCCCCCCCAGGAAACTTGGAGATTCAACTATATACATTAACATGGCCAGTCTATGTCATTACGGTTTATTTAATGCTAATCTCAACAGGTGTTCATATTTCCATCTACAATAAAGTAGATTGTGAACTTCTTATATTGTTGAATTTTAGCAAAACTCCATGAGATAATTTAAAGGAATATCAAATTTTTGAAGGGCAAACTCCTAAAACTCTACATTGGGATTGCATTTTTGCTTCAAGCTCATCTAACTGGAGAATACAGGCAATTTTTCTTTCTTAATCCCTTGGAGAACTATTTCTGCAATAAGTCTTGTGTCTTCTTAACTATGACTGGGTGGTTTTGAGAAAGGTTATCAGCTCTGTGGTTAGTTTCCCACAGTTGTTAAAATTCTGTCAAAAGCATTTTAATAGTTTACAAGAAAAAACACTTGTTTTTTCAAAGGCCACAGGAACAGGAAAGAAGTAGCACTTCTTATTTGTATAAGCACAAACATTTAAAGCTACTCATGCTGCAGGTAAATCCAAGATAGTATTCAGAAGTTCTATAAAAATGAACGAAAGATAATCTTTACTTCTACCGCGCCAAAAGCCAAAATTTAGATCTGCATGAGAGATGCCCTGTAGCAGTTCACTGGTCTAGTTTAAGAGTTCAGAGTCCTTTTTGGCCCAGTGACGTCCACATGCCAGATAAATTCAGTTCATTAAATGGAAATTAGGGCAAAGACTCCGTTCAACAAAGCACAGGGATATGCTACTAGAAGTGGCTGTTCTTCCATGGCTAATGCAGAATTAAAAATTTTGGAAGGGGAAAAACTGCACCATCCAATAATTCCAGCAGTGAGAATGACTTGCCATTCCTTGCAGAGCTGGAAAGTAGGATCATGGGAAGAAGACAGTATCCACGGACACTTGCCACACAACCAAATGAAACACCTGTCATACTCAGTTTAGTAGACAAAAACATTCCTAGACATCCAAGTGCACTTATGCCACATACATAGCCAAACTGGATTTTGCCAGCCAGTAACAATGTGGCTCCAAAGGCAAGGCAAAAAACCATTGGTTGTGCCAAATCATTCACATTCATGATGCTGCCATCTGCCACTTGTAATGGATGTAACACTGTTCATGTTTTTTGCCAGATGTGGTCACAATTGATACCGGATTCTTCTAATAAAGGTGGCTTATCCTCAAAGTGTTTTCCATAGACAAGCTAATGTGTTAGAGTGTATGCCTGAGTTGGCTGGAAAATTGGCCCAGTATGTGGCTGTTATGGCTGCCTCATGTCTAGAGGGACAAATTGGCCTTGCTGTGAGTAGTCATAGCCAGCAAACTGTTTGCTGTAGGGTTCTCCATTTCCTCCATAGTCATAGGATTGCTGTGATTGGTCATCAATGCTGTAACTTGTCTGGTAGAAATCTGTGTTTGTTATCAAAGCCTGTCATTGCACATGATCAAACGTGGCAGCAGTGTCAGCAACCCCCCAAAACCCCCAAACGTGGCTTAAGATCCCCAACTGGCCCTGTTGCTACATGTTACAAGGCCAAACAATTGCTGGGGCTTTTTAATTTTTGCAGTCTGATATGTGTGAAAAGGAATCTTGTTGCTGTTTATTGGTCATATGGATTTCTTCTTGGGTGAAATACTTTTTCTGTCTTTTACCCATTTTTTTCTCTTGGTTTCTTCCTTCCTTCCCTTTTCTTTCTTTCTTTCTTTCTTTCTTTCTTTCTTTCTTTCTTTCTTTCTTTCTTTCTTTCTTTCTTTTTCTTTCTTTCTTCTAAAAATATATTCTAGGTACTAATTCTTCATACCTTGTGTCTTGCAAATACATTTTATAGTCTGTGGCTTCTCTTTTGGTTTTAATCAAAAGGTAAAAAAAAACGTTTTATGTTCTATTTTGGTCAAATTAATTTACTTGTGTATCTTAAGAAATCTTTCACAAAGAGATTCTGTACTTTTAAGATTTTTAAGTTTTGCATTTCTCATGTTTAGGGCTCTAGTTTCTCTTGATTTGTTTAATTTATTTAAATGAATAAATAATTTATTTTAACTTTATAAAGTTGACTTTATTAAGGTATAATTAACATACATAATATACAATTAATATGCACTCATTTTAAGTACAGTTCAGTGAGTTTTGATGAGTTAATACTAGTGTAATTAGCATTAAATTAACAGGTCATTTCCATTAGTTCTGAAGGTTCTCTTGTGCTCTCTCTTAGTCCCCAACGCCACCCCTGGCACCAGACAACCAGAAATAGAAGCTTTTTATCCGATAGATTAGGTTTTCTTTTGAAGCGTTTCATACAAGTGGAATTATACACTGTGTACTTTGTATCTGGCTTGTTTTGCTGAGTATTCTAGTGCATGGATATACTACAAACCATAATTGGTTTATCCATTTACTTGTTGCAGAACAGGTGGATTGTATCCATTCTTGGGCCATTATGAATAAAGCTGTATGAACATGTATCTTAACTCCTTTTGAGTAAATAGTTAGGGGTGGAATTGCTGAGTCATATGATAAATGTATATTTACTTTCATTATGAAACTGACAAGGTATTTTCCAGAATTGTTGTGCCATTTTACATCCCCATCAATGATGTGTAAGAGTTTTGGTAGTTCTACATCCTTGTCAACATTTGATACTGTCAGTCTTTTGTTTTAGCTCACTTAGTAGGTGGGTAGTGCTATATCTGTGGTTTTTAGCTGTATGTTTCTAATGACTAGTTATATTGAGCATGTTTTCATTTGCCCAATGGCTTTTCTGTTATCTTCTTTTGTGAAGTGTCTATTGAAATATTCTGCTTTTTATTGGCTTGTTTGTTCTCTTATTGAGTTGTAAGAGGTGTTTGCATATTCTGCCTATAAGTCCTTTCTTTGATTATGTATTGTAAATATTTTCTCCCAAATTGTGGTCTTTTGTTTCTTTTCCTTAACAATGTCTTGAAAAAGCAGAAGCTTTTAGTTTTGATGAAGTCTATTTTATCATTTTCTTTTATGATTCATGCTTTTTGTCTCAAGAAACCTTTGCTTACCTTTAAATATCATATTTCTTCACATATAATGTTATCATGTTACCGTATCCTTTTTTTTCTCTTTTCTATCCTTTCTGATATTATCATCATCCATTTTGTGTGATATATGCTTTTATAACATTTGTAATAAGCCCTACTGTATGTTATTTTTTCTTTGGGCAGGTAATTTTCTTTTAAAGAAATTAAGGAACACAAAGCAATCTTTTATTCCCATATTATTCCTTTCATGTATTCACATATTAATCTTTTCTGGGAATCTTCATTCCTTTATGCAGATCCATCTGGTATCATTTTCCTTCTGCTGGAATAATGTCCTGTGACATTTTTATGGTATAGGTCTCTTGGCTGTAGATTTTTAGGGGGAGGTTGGGGTTCTGAAACGTCTTTCTTCAGACTTAATTCTGGAAAGTATTTTCAATGGATATAGAATTCTAAGATAATTTTCTTTATTTAGCACTTTGAAGGTGTCTTCTGGCTTGAGTAGTTTCTGAAGAAAAGTCTATGGTCATTACTTTTTTTGTTCTTCTGTTTGTAATGTGCCTTTTTTCCCTCTGACTGTTTTTGAGATTTTCTTTATCACTGATTTTGGGAATTTAATTATAATGTGCTTTTAAGAGTTTTTTTGTGTTTTTTGCCCTTTGATTCATTGAATTTCTTTATTCTGTTGATTTATTGATTTCACCAAATTTGGAACATTTTTAGCAATTATTTCTTCAAATATTTTTTTCTGTGACTCCTAGTTTTCTAATGACACAGAGTTTAGGTCATCTGATGCTTTCCCACAGTTTGCTGCAGCTCTGTTTATTTTTTTCCCTACTTTTTTGCCTACTTTGCTTCTATTTTTGGCTGATTCATTTACTGTGAATTTAAGTTTTCTTTTTTCTTTTTTTGAAGTGTTAATCTGCTATGGTTCTCACCTAGTGAGTGTTTCTTTTGAGGATGAGGATTTTTCATTTCTAGAAGTTCCATTTGGTTTTTCTTTATATCTTCCATTTTCTCCTTCCTGTATTTATACATTTTCTAATAATATGAGAACATAGAATATCTTTTGTAACATACTTTTCTCTAAGTTCTTTATCTGTGGCTATTTTTATGATTTTCTACTAATTTTTTCTCCTGCCATGGGTCATACTTTTTTGCTTCTTGGTATGTCTCGTGATTTTGTTTGAACAAAATGTTTTTCCTTGTTGAGTATCTGAATTTTGTTATCTTCCTTTGAAGAGGGTAAGCTTTGTTCTCTTAGGCAGTTAATTTAATTGAATTTCTTTTTGATTCATTTGTGTCTTATTTTAAAATCTGTTTTTAAGGCCAGATTAGATTAACCTTTACTGAAGTGAAGTTTGGTCCTACTATTGAAGCATAATCCTGCTGGGCTTTCTGTGGAATGCCTTCAGTGACCAGCAGGGCTCTCTTCTATGTGAGCTCTGGGAACTGTTCAGCTCAAAGCTCACTGGTTATTTTTTGTATGACCTCCTAGAGTTTTGCCTTAATCATGTATATGCATTTCAGTGTTCATCAGAGTCTCAGGGGATTTCTATGCAGGTTTATGGAACCCTTCTTCTGTTTAGTTCCCTGCAGTTGGAACTCTGCTTTGCAATGTCCAGCTGACTCAGCCTCCACAAACTCCAGTCTGTCTCTTCCGTCTGCTTGAGCTCTCTGTCTCTGATACATGTTTTAGAATGTGCCTCTAGGCATAATGTGGGGAAATTGTAGAGCTTGTTTGTTTTGTTCTCTTTTCTCAGGAATTATGGTACTGTTTCGCTATCCCATGTATAGAAATTGTTATTGCATAAAATTTGTCCAATTTTCTAGCTGTTTGTGGAGGGAGGGTTAGTCTGGGCCTTGCTGTTCTATCTTGTTTGGAGTCAGAATTTTCTGTATTTTTAATAATTTAATTTTAATGATTTAATTTTTTTCCTGACATATGGTTATTAGGCTATTCCAAACACCTTTTTTGAACAGACCATTCTTTCCTTGCTGATTGGTGATGACATTTCTGTGATATATCAGGTTCCCAAGCATACTTGGGCCTGTTTCTAGACTTCCAAATTTGTCGTGTTGGTCTTTTATGTTTTCTCATGGTAGCATCATACTGTTTAATTAACTATAGCTTTGTAGCAAGTCTTGCTTTCATGTTAGGTGAGTCCCTACTCCTAATTCTTGACACTTATGGACATGAGATAATTTCTTTTGTGTTTTTCTCAGTGAACTTTTTATCTATTTGAATTATTTGATTGGAGTAAGCAACCAAAGCAGGTCAGCTGTTGTAGTTCATCCTTGAAATCTTGTGTTCAGCCACACAGTTGCTATATCAGTTAGCAAATTAAACGCTGTTGAAAGGTAAGCCTTTTGCCTAAAGAACAACTTTCACCTAAGTTTTAAGACTGTAGCGTTGTACATTATACATTAGTAGTTAATTCTAACAAAGACTTCTATAATCTTTAGGTTAACAAGGGGCCAACTACCAAATATTGTGATAGTTCTGTCATTGATGGCAACACAGGCATCCACATTCTTTCAGCTAAAAAGTCAAGAAAAATTTAAGGGTTGTTATAGATCCTTCTAACATCAGTAAGTCAGACATAGCTGTTTTTACCTAATAATAATGTGGGCATGAGATTGTTCCAGTGACCCAAAAAGTCATAACTGTGAGTCTTTCTGAATTACGCATGGTCAAGTTGACATAACCATTGCATGAGATGATGTTTACATATGTTTATATTTTTTTCCATCCTCTGTCATAGGGTTATGCAACTGCTGAGGCATACAGGCTTGAGGAGGGCATTCTTAGATGATTTGTTACTCAGTAATACAGTTCTGCTGGGGCATTGTGGGACTTTATTTATTCTCTCATCACAGAGATCCAGAGCCAAATTCATGTCTGTGTACTAGTGCACAGTACATTTCTTAACTGACTTTTAAAGAAAATCTAGCCAAAGTTGCATCTGATTTGCATCCTATTTTCCACCCTGGTATTAGTCTTAATGCTTTAATTTAGTAGTAGTAATTGTAGTAGTAGCAGCAACAGCACCTAGCATCAATGCTATTAAAAGTTTCAATTCACATAGGCTTTCTTTTATAGCCTATTGGCCCTCAGTTCAGTACAATGATTCGGTTTTATGGCCGTCCACCACAATTTACTGCTGGGTTAATTGGGATTCATGGAGGTTAAGTGACTTGTCCAAGCATATACAATCAATGGCACCGGGGACTTAAGCCAGATATTCTAGTTCCAATCCTAGCAAGAGAGGACTCATTGTTATTCCTTCATTCATATAGTCATTCATTCACATGTTCACCACAGAAAATATTTAGTAAGCACCTGTGATCTACCAGGTGGTGTTCTACCTGTTGGAGGTATCAGTAAACAAAACTGAAAGGAATCCCTGCCCGTGTAGAGCTTACATTTTAGTAAGGCAGAGGGGAAACAATGGTAGATAACAAAAAAGTAAATTCTGTAGTGTATTAGGAGGTGATAATGTATAATTAGAAAAAAAAGAGGTGCCTGGGTGGCTCAGTCGGTTAAGTGTCTGGCTCTTGAATTTGGGTTCAGGTCATGATACCAGGGTCATGGGATTGACCCCTGCCTCAGGCTAAGCGTGGAGCCTGCTTGAGATTCATTCTCTTTCTCTCTTTCTCTGACACCCTTACCCTCCCACTCATGCACACTCTCTCTCTCTCTCTCTAAAAAAAAAAAAAAAAAAAGAACAAGTAGGGGGGATTAGGAGTACCAATTTTTATACCTTTTGGGAGGTAGGAACACTTTAATTTTTTAATTTTATCTGATAAATTATTATGTCAAAATGACAAGTTTTGTTGTAAACCTTTCAGAGTATGTTGTTTAGAACAATGTTCTGCTCCTTGCCTCCCTCCCCAAGAAGCAGTGCTGTAAAGGACAGCTAAGTTATAAGATCAATTTATAGAATATACTTAATTCATTATGAATTTTAGCTGTAGTTAAAATCTAATGGTACTGTAGGCCTAATCATTCCCTACAGTGTTTTATTTTGTTTTGTTCTTCCTTCCTCTGGTAAAATGCATTCCAGGCTCCAGGAGGGAGTATTAGGAGCCTCATAGTTTCATGTTACTCTTCAAGCTTTGGGCATAAGCAACTCTCCTTCCTTCCACATTCTGGAGTGTTGTTCAGCAGGAGCTTCCCTCATTCAAACTATTGATGGTGGCTCCTCCACAGCCAGAGGCTGCGGCATTGTTTGGGGGAGATTAGGAATTTAATGGAGGAAGGTATCAGTAGCATTCTCTTTTTACAGGAGGTGGGAAGTTGGCAATTGGAATGAATTGCAGGGAGTTCTCACTTGGGATCTGTGGCAGAAGGAAGGGAGTCCCTGGCTTCACAGGGGGCCCAGTGAGTTATTGGGATGTATGCGAGCCAAGGGTGGACTTTGTCTCCTATTTGTGTAGGTTTGTGTAGATTAATTCCTGAGATGGATTTACTGATACATTCTCACCCTAATTTTCATAAAACCCAGAATCATGACCAACTCCAAGTTTGGGATTTAAGCAACTGGAAGTTTAGAATTTAGACTTTTTAAAAGATTTGATGAATGTAACTTTTATGTGTTAGTTTAACAGTGTCCCAACAAAGAAATCTGAAAATTAAAAGAAAATTGATGTAGTCTTGATCTTTTCCTTTTTACTACCTTATTTTTATAAGGTTTATTATTGTGATTTTCTTCATAAATATTGTACTGGAAATATTGTTCCATAACTTCAAAATTTACCACTTTTAATAGCCATGTAATACTCTATTGACAAATAGGTATTTGAATGTTCACCTGTACTTTATCAGGAAGTAAGGCTTGCCAAAGGAAATGGATTATGCTTTCAATTAGCTTGCTCTCTCTTTGGTAAAACAGTACATATATACAATATACATATTGTATATATACATGAATCATAATAAAATAAGGTAAAGTCTGTCAAAAGGTGTTTATAATTTGGAAAAAGAAGGGATTTGTGGGCTAATGTGATAGAAAGCTTTATGGAAAAAGTAGAATGCTTTGTGGAGAAAGAGATTTAGAATTTAATTAGTTCTTACTAGTTCCACTTCTATCTTATCCAGACTGTCATCATGCTTCTCATCTTCCTCCTTCTGTGTTACCCCCTTACAATCTCTTCTCTCTAGAGCTGCCAGAGTAAAAAGTAATTCAGGTTAATGATTCCCCTGCCCAGAACCCTCCAGTGTTTTCTGAGGTCACTCATAATAAAACTCAAAATTCTTAATGGTAGCCTACAGGGTTCTGCCTGGTGTGGCTCTTACCTTCCACTCTAACCTCCTTTCCTGTTTGAATGCTCTTATACACTCTTCTGTCTTCATACTGGCCTCACTGCTTTTCCTCACACACTCCAAACATACTCTCGTGTCACAATCTCTGTCATTGCTCTTTCCTCCACCTTGGAAATTTGTCTCTCAGATAACTTCCCTGGCTTACTCTCATTTCCTTCAGATCTCTGCTCAAATTTCACCTCCTTAGAGACTTTTCCCAAAAAACCAGAAACGTTTTTCTGAGCACATCCCATCACTCCCCTGCTCCTTTCTTTTTTCTCCATAGCATTTTTCCACCTGCCATATGTTTGTACCTCTTTGCTTATTATCTGCTGGAAAGTAAGCTCCATGACATCAGGCAAGGATTTTGTTTTTATTTCCTACTGTCTGTCCTCTTCTAAAATAGTTCCTGGAATACAGGCAAGGCTTAATAAATATTTGTTGGATAAGTGAAAGAAAGAATTAATATTTGATCATAAACCTTTTTTCTTTTCATAGACCTGATTATATAGAGTTGAAAGAAGGTCTAGTGATGAGAATCAGCAGCAGTATTTTCAGTGAACATCTAGGATTGCACTTGGTGTATTAAAGCTCCCCTTCTGCTTCCTTTTCTCTCCCATGCCCACCCACTGCCATCAGGGCCAAACCCAAGCTCCTTAGTCTAGCGTTCAAGGCCTTTTCGGATCTCATCTCTGTTGACCTTTCCAGCTTTACTTCTATGCCAAGCCTGTGCTGTGTCCTAAGGAATGACTTATAATTTCCCTAATGTTGCCCTTGCAGATGTCTCTTGCAGCACCTCTCACATTTTGCCATTTACAATTTTTTAATGGGTGTCTCCTCATAGCACATCAGCTCTTCAGAGTGAGGGACCTGGCATATTTTCATATTTCCAGGACTTGGCACAGTTCCTGGCATATCATAGATGGTCAGAAATACTTACTGGGTGCCAAAGATGGTTTTGCCTCTAAGAGAAACCATTGGGAACTTGAAGAGGTTGGACATGGAACAAATAAATTGATGAAAGCAGTTTCTTCTCATTAGAGGGTTTGGATGTGGATGTGTCTGGGGACAAATGTGGTTGAAGAGAGCACAGTATTAGAGAACCGTGATTTGTAGCACAGTATTAGAAGACTGTAGTTTGGTTGAGGAGGGCTGGCATATAACATGATTGAATCGGTACACTTAGCTAGGAAGAACAGCTTATGTGTGAGGAAGGGTTATTTGATGTGTGTTGTTTGGAAAGAAGTGCAGCCATCTGGCAGTGGTCTGACTGTAGGCCAATCGGACCTGTTTTCAGTCCGTGAGAATCCTGTTAGATGGTAACCCTGCTCATCCCAGGGACATAATACAAGGGGGCAATTCAGGGCAGCAGTGGCACATTCATATCTTTGCTCATGCTGTCTTCATCCTGTAGTAACTGTGAGTGTTGAGTGTTAGGTTAGACTTAACCTGACTGCTCTTGGTTTGCTGGGAAAGAATACTACAAAAAATCTGAGAGAGGGAAATGGCTGTATTTGTTTTATATATTTGTCATCCTTAGTTGATGGTTTGTATTTTTGGTGCCAATGCATTAGATCTATAATCATTTGGCCCAGCGTAGTTGGATATGTGTACATGTTCTATATAATTTTAATAGTACATAATTTGAAAAATGTAAACATAATGGAGTCAAGTTGGCTATTGGTTTTAAAAGATTAAAAACTTCTCTCTAAATCAGGTTTGTTACAGAAAGAGAAAATGGCTATTGAAGCATTTCAGATTTGCTGCCTCCTCCTGCCACCTGAAAATAGGAGAAAGTTACAGCTGTTGATGAGGATGATGGCAAGAATCTGCCTAAATAAGGAGATGCCACCCCTGTGTGATGGCCTTGGTACCCGAACACTGGTAGGTTGATCTCTACCATCTAACTTGACTTCAGTTTGGCAATAAAATCCACCTGAGTAGAGTTTACTAGCTTGGCAGCCAGAGGAAGGTGCAAGGCAGGCTTGCTTGTAGAGCCATCGCTTGGAAACCACCCCAACACTAAACACTTTGGGTGTTAGTGTCTTAAATAACATAATGCAAAGTGGAGAGTGAGTAGGGATAGGCTCTGAGTTTAAAGGGGTCTGCTGCCTAGGGCCTACTGTCAACATAAAGAGAAGGAAGGGTGGACAGTGAGGATAAGTGGTCTCTCAAGAAAACAGTATTCTTTCCTCCACGACAAAAAGGGTTGTGAAGCATTTGTCACTATAACAAGTGGACGCAGCCTGTATAATGAGGTAAAGAGGAAAGAAGTAAAATACAGAGTTGGATCAGATAGCCTGGCAGGGAGATTGAGAACTTGTTCACTCAGGTTATGATCTTAGGGTCCATAAAATATTCTCAGTTTTGCTTACCAATGTATGCTAATTTTATTTTATTATTTTTTGAAGTTTTTGTTTATTTTATTATTATTTTTTTAATGTTTATTTATTTTTGAGAGAGACAGAGACAGGATGTGAGTGAGCTAGGGGCAGAGAGAGAGGGAGACACAGAATCCGAAGCAGGCTCCAGGCTCTGAGCTGTCAGCACAGAGCCCGATGTGGGGCTCGAACTCACGAGCTGTGAGATCATGACTTGAGCCAAAGTTGAACGCCCAACCAACCGACTGAGCCACCCAGGCGCCCCTATCTATCTATCTATCTATCTATCTATCTATCTATCTATCTGTCTATCTGTTTATTTTTGAAGGAGAGAAAGAGCAAGCAGGGGAGGAGCAGAGAGGGAAGGAGGGAAAGAGAATCCTAAGCAGGCTGTGCTCTGTCAGTGCAGAACCTGATGTGGGGCTCAAACTCACAAACTGTGAAATTGTGACCTGAGCCAAAGTCAGACGCTTAACTCATTGAGCCACCCATGTGTGCCACATATGCTAATTTTAAATTCTACTTTGCTAATGTTAGTATGTCTTTTAAAATAGGGTTTATGTTTAGAATTTCTTATTACAAAAATTTTTAATTTTCCTCAAAATTGGAGGCCTTAGAGCAAATTTGATGCTTCTTTGAGGTGTATGTCCTTTTCACGTCCAGGTGAACCCTGGTGTACCTCTGGGGGTCCTCTGGTCCAGTTTTAGAAGTGTGGGGTGGGGTAAGATCAGAGGAGCACTCAGTGCCCAGTAGAGGGATTCTTGACCTTGGTTTTGGTTGGGTAGATAGGTAATGGGGCTAATGGGCCTTTGTGAAAGGCTGAAGAAAACTTTGCACTGTTCCCCAGGAGGATACACATGTAAAATTTTGCATACAATTTCAAGGCATTCAGATTCCCTAAGGTCCATAGTCTCCAGGTAAAAAATGTCTGTCTGTGTGTCTCTCTGTACACGTACATGTGAATGAAAAATAAAGGATCCTCTGCAGTAAGTTGATGAAATGAAGTCTAATTAAGCAGAATTACATGATTTCATGCTTGTAGGTTTCAAAATAAGATTGTCAGCAGTAAAATTAGTAGGAAAAGGAAAAAGTATCTATCCAAAGGATGGTATTAAAGAAGGAAATAGTTAATATGCCTTCTATGAAAGCAGCTACATAATATTTTTTATATTTCTGCTTTTTGTAAAGTCTCATCATTTAATGAACTTGTTACAAAGTCTAATGATTTTGTTCAAATGTGATTGTCAAATGTACACCCAAAATCCTAGAGAAAATTACAGTTAACTGGGAAAAAACATAACTGTTGAGGCATTTATGTTGTGCTAGCAGATTTTTAAAAAATCAATAGTGAAATAAGGATATTAGTAAACTAAATGGCTTTAAAGTACTTTGAACTTTGAAATGCAACATGATTCAAGTAATGGTAGTGATAATAATTTTCAGAATTCGTTTATATATGTTTAAAATTGTCTGTAAAGGGGTGTGCTTTAAAAACTGCTCAGACAAGCATGTGTGCTGAGTCTCTGTGAGATGAGACGCACCTTCTGTTTTGCTGGTTGATAAAAATCAGCCCATCTCAGATGACCAGGTATGGCCAGGTGCCAGATTAGATGTGTACCCTGTCCTGTGGGCCATTTCTCCCTGACTAGTCACATTTGTTTTTTGCAAATTAGATTGAACTCAGTAGGGAAAGAAGACTTCATCTGTGTTTCATTAAAAAATACCTCCCCTTCTTGTTTCAGATGGTTCAGACATTTTCCCGTTGCATCTTGTGTTCCAAGGATGAAGTAGACTTGGATGAGTTATTAGCTGTGAGGTTGGTGACGTTTCTAATGGACAATTACCAAGAGATTTTGAAAGTCCCTTTGGCCTTGCAGACCTCCATAGAGGAGCGTGTGGCTCATCTACGAAGAGTCCAGGTAAAGAAAGGGATGGTACCAGTCCTTTAAAACTGCCAGCAGAAAGTCATGTAAACTTGCTAGGTTTCTTGGAACCTCTTGTTGGGAAGAAGTCAGTGAATAAATCTGTACAAAGTGCTTCCAACAGGGCTTGCTGCATGGTAAGCTCTATATGTGTTTGGTATTATTGAAAACTTATAGAATGCTTACTTGGTTTGGTTATGTAATCAATGCTGCATACTTCTGATTGCAACTTCCTTAAATGAATTTGTTTAGAATCTGCATATACTTCCTGATGGAAATGATTTATGTGTAATACATGTCTTGATCATAATCGCCCTGTGACATACATACAATTGATATTTGCATTTTTTCGATCAGTGAGCTAAGGCACGGAGAATTTACGTCACAGAGCCAGGATTCACACAGATAAACTCAGTTTCCAGAATCCGTGGTCTCTCATACCACACTGCCTCCAAAAAACGTGGTGTGGTAGAAGAATGGCCTTAGAGCCGCAAAGTCCTGGCTGGGCCAGTTCCTGGTTTTCCCTTTTCCTGGTTTCGTGGCCTTGGGCAAGTCTGTTAACCTCTCTGAATTGTAGTTTCTGCAAGTGTTAAAATGGGCCATACCTGCTCTATAAAATTGTTGCTAAGAGTAGAATACTGTATTGTAAAACCCCTAGCATAAATGTCTGACTTATAGCAGGTACTCGTTGAAAAGTAGCTTTTACTGTTGTTCTGTTAAAATGATGCAGAAGAAATGTAATGCATAACTATTATGTGGGCCCCAAGTGGGGTTTGTAGGTCAGCCTGTGGGAGCAGAAAGTTGATAAATGCAAGCAAAAGGTCTGCTTAGCTCCTTTGGAATGATTGGCCCTCTTTCTGCTTAAGCACTTTTTGAGGTTCCACAATTAAGGACCAGTGAGCTGCTATCTCCCAAAGTATTTTCAGGGTGAATAACTGTTCATCTGTTTCAGTGTGCAATTTAAAAATTAAAATAAAAAATTTTGGGTAATTGTCAACCTAATCTATTGAAAGAATTTGGAAACTACAGAAAATGTACACCAAAAACTCTAAGAGTAACACTACCTATTCAGTTAGTATTATCGTCTTTCAGATGTTTTTCTGTGTCATGTCTTGTCTTGCCTTGCCTCCCCCCTTCTTCTCCCTTCCCTTTCCTTCCCTTCCATTCCCTCCCCTCCCCTTTCCTCTCTCTCTCTCATTCTTGCTCTTTTCTTTTATACCTTATTTTCTTTTGATAGTACAAGAAATATTTCCCATATCACTAAATATTCTTGACTGACACCAGGGTTGTTGAGAGCTCAGACCCTGGAGCTAAGTGGTACTTGTGTTCTTGATATACCCTTTATTGTCCCTGTGACCTTGGGCACATTTTATAAAATGTCTCTGATTCATCCTCTACCTGACATCCCTCTTTTCTTATCTATAGAGTGGGATAATAATAGTCAATACCTACCTCCTGGGGTTGTTTTAGGGATTGAATGGCTTAAGATGTGTAAAGTGCTTAGAATAATATTTATCACATACTAGGCCCTCAGTTGGTAGCTGCTGTTAATAGTATCATCATCATTAGTGTTATGTCATTCCACAGTATTGTTATTATTGATAGTATAGTGTTCGGTAATATGGATATATACCATAATTTATTTAAATGGGTTTCTTTGGTTAGATTGTTTCCATTTCCCCCTCTATTTTGCAAACAACCTACCAGTAAATGTTTTGGTAGCTAGATTTTTTTGGGGGGGGGGGGTCTGGTGGTAATCCTTGATTATTTTCTAAGAATAATTTGTTTTAAGTTTATTTATTTATTTTGAGAGAGAAAGAGAGAGAATCCCAAGCAGGGTCCATGCCATCAGCACAGAGCCTGATGCAAGGCTCCATATCACAACCATGAGATCACAACCTGAGCTGAAATCAAGAGTCAGACGTGGGTGTATTTTAAGTATTGATTGCATATTGCCCAATTTCCCTTTAGAATTATTATGCCAATGTATATTCCCATGAATTGTCTAAGAAAGTGTTCATTTCTTTGCACCCTTGTGCTACTTTGGGTATTATCATTAACACATATACCTTTGCTGTTTTAACGGGTAAAAAGTGTAACCTTAGTGCTGTTTTAGTTAAATCTTCCCTCCGCCCAATATTTCTATGACCCTAACCTATAAAAAAGGTAAAGAAGAAATACTTCACTGAATTTCTGCAGGGAGAATTGATAGCAGTAGCTATGTCCCTCTATATGCTTGCTGGGTTTGTGTGTCCCATAGCACAGGCATATGCTGCAGCAGCTTATAACTGAGCCCTTTGCTCTCAGTTGAGGATCAGAAGGCTGAGCTGTGCTGATTCATTTAACTGCACATTATCATGATCTTGAGGAGGGCACTGCTCTGGCACTACATAAAACCAGTAAGCACTCATTTGTCCAATTACATTTTCTCTGTTGGAAGTACTCCGTAGAATTGCTGACCAGTTGTTTCAGTATCAGATTTCTGTTCTCTCATGTGGACTACTCAGCCCTTACAGCATGTGAGATTTAGGGAAGTGCTTCTCTGAAAATGAACAATGTTACTTGGATTGTTCTGGGGAAATTACACAGCTGATCCTGGGATAGATAAATTGTGAGGTAGGTGTTTTTGACACCAACCTTTTATCAGCCTTGACTACAGTCCTCTTCTTCCTTTGCTATCTTTAATCATAGATATCTAGAATTTTCCTTACTAGGCTTCTGGCTGCAGAAGAACAAAAGGTGTTATATTTTTGGGAAGATGGAACACTTTAACTGAGGTCTATCCTGATGGGGCTTTGTCTCTAGACCTACATCATTGGAAACTCCTCATAGAGTATATGTGTGGTTTACTGTAGTCACAGAACTATGTGTTTAGATCTGTAGGAAGAACTACAAGACGTCTTTCTGCTAAAACTATGTGAAAGATGTAATAGTCAAATTTTTTAAGTCTTAGGTATTGGCATATCCCAACAATCTCTACAGTTTTAGGGTGGGATAGTTTAGGGGTGATTATGATTTGCACTCATTTACATTTAGAGGTTGTCTGAAATTGAGCACCAGGAAGATCAGATCTACCTACTCTGACCCTAAATGTGTGGGGAATTTTTGAAGTCTGTCCATATTCAAGTGGAGATCAAAGAAGTCCGACTGAAAAGAACTCTGGAGTGACAGTGACAACTGGGGATTGAACCAAAGTGCTTTTCAGAAGGGCTATTTTGAAGATTATGATTCTGATTTTGGAGAAACTGTGGTGATTGGCAGTGCAAAGAATCACATGTAAAATTCTTTAATTAAAAATTTATTGACCTAAGGGGCGTTCAGGAATCTACTCCTGAAATCATTGTTGCACTACATGCTAACTTGGGTGTAAAGTAAAAAAAAAAAAAAAAAAAATCATTGTCTACTAAAGTCTGAGGCCTGTGTTTTGTTAGGCTTGCTTTCTGGAGATTTAGGATTTGATTTTAGTGGACCATGTTTCCAAGTTTCTTTGTATGCCTTATGATCTTTTGTTGAAACTTGGGCATTTGATAAAACACCCACATCACCTCTTTGCAGACTGGCTCCATGCAAAGAAAAGTCTTCCCCTTCAGCCTAGCATGAAGGCCTTTATTGGGCATGGGTCTTCCCTGCGTCTGTGGGTGTGCTTTGTTCCCAATCCCCCTGTAAAAAGGTCTGCTTTTTAAATGTATTAATTTCTATAAGAGTTTCACAAGTCCAAATCCTAGACCATTTGACCACCTTCGCATTGACAGACACCACTGTTCTTGTTTTTTAAAAGATTTAATTTTTTTAAAGTAATCTCTACACCTAACGTGAGGCTTGAGCTCACAACCCCGAGATCGAGTCGCGTGCTCCCCCAACTGAACCAGCCAGGTACCCCAATACAATCCCATTGTTATTTATGGTTTGTGGTCATCTTTAGCAGTACAATTCATTCTACCTCTCTCTTTTTGACCACAGATGTCATCCTGGTAATCTTTGGCAAGAAGGCACTGGCAAAACCGTGATGTAAATTTTTGGAATTAAGAATAATGAGAAATTTAATAAAATTTAATAAAAAATAAAATTGGAGGAAAAAATATTTGAACTTGTATGCACATTATGATCCTCAGAATGTATAATGATGACAAAATTACAAGTTGACTTGAAAATCCACAATTGCAATGGGAC
The DNA here is from genome assembly GCF_027475565.1 of Acinonyx jubatus. Classification (NCBI taxonomy): domain Eukaryota; kingdom Metazoa; phylum Chordata; class Mammalia; order Carnivora; family Felidae; genus Acinonyx; species Acinonyx jubatus. The sequence continues at coordinate 126,930,406 of NC_069380.1, read as the reverse complement.
GTTTTAATATATCCTATCAGGAAATGGATAAGATAATATTTGTTAATATCTAACAGTTAATAAAACATTTTAAGGAACATGTACAGAAAAAAATTATTACCTAAAAAAACACTTTAATTTCTTTCTAATTGAAGTATAATTGCCATAGTGTTACATTAGTTTCAGGTGTATAACATAGCCATTCCATAGTTCTGTACATTACTCAGTGCTCCTCACAATGAGTATGGTAACTATACAACATTGTTACATTATTGACTGTATTCTCTATGTTGTACTTTTCATGTCTGTGACTTATTTATAATTTCTAACTGGAAGTTTTTACCTCTTAATTCCCTTCATCTATTTGCCTATCTCCTCCCATCCCTGTGCCCCTTCTTCTGTATATGAGAGTAAATTTGTTTTTTTTTTTAATTTGTTTGGTTTTTTTATATTCCAGATATAAGTGAAATCATATGGTGTTTGACTTTCTCTATCTGACTTCACTTAGCAAAATATCTTATAGGTCCATCTATGTTGCCACAAATGGCAAGATATCATTCTTTTTATGGCTGAGTAATGTTCCATGTATATACCACTTTTTTTTTTTGAAGTTGCAGTATAGCTAACATACAGTGCTATATTAGTTTCAAGAGTGTAATATAGTGATTCAACAGTTCTGTACATCACCCAGTGTTCATCATGACAAGTGCACTGTTTAATCCCCATAACCTTTTTTACCCATCCCCCACCATCTGTCCTGTGGTAACCATCAGTTTGTTCTCTATAGCTGAGAGTCTGTTTCTTGGTTTGTCTTTCTCTTTATCCCTTTGCTTGCTTGCTTTTTTGTTTGTTTGTTTATTTATTTATTTATTTATTTATTTTTGGTTTGTTTCTTAAATTCCACATATGAGTGAAATTATATGGTAATTTTTTTCTCTAAGTAACTTATTTCTGTTAGCATTATACTCTCTAGCTCTATCCTTAATTGTTGCAAATGGCAAGGTTTTGTTCTTCGTGTGTGAATAACGTAGGTGTGTGCATATTTATTTTCAAATTAGTATTTTCATTCTGTTTGGGTAAACATCCAGAAGAGGAATTACTGGATCATATGGTAGTTCTGTTTTTAATTTTTTGAGGAACTTTCATACTATTTTCCAAAATGGTTGCACCAATTTACATTCCACTAACAGTGCACGAGGGTTCCTTTTCTCCACATCCTTGCCAGCAGTTGTTATTTCCTGTCTTTTTGATTCTAGCCATTGTGACTGGTATGAGGTGGTATCTAATTGTGGTTTTGATTTCTGTTTCCTGGATGATTAGTGATGTTGAGCATCTTTGCATGTTTCTATTGGCCATCTGTACGTCTTTGGAAAAATGTCTTTTCCGGTCTTCTGCCCATTTTTAAATCACATTATTTGTTTTTTTGATGTTGAGTTATATAAGTTCTATATTTTGGGTAGTATAACCTTATTGGATATATCATATGCAGATATTTTCTCCCATTCACTGTGTTGTCTTTTTGTTTTGTTGAGGGGTTTTTTGTTTTTGTTTGGTTTGGTTTGTTTTGATTTGGTTTGTTTGTTTGCTATACAAAATCTCTTTATTTTAGTGTAGTCCCAGGAGCTTATTTTTACTTTTGTTTGCCTTGCCTGAGGAGACATATCCATAAATATGTTGTTTAGGGTAATGTCCAAGAGATTATAGCCTATGTTTTCTTTTGGGAGTTTTAAGATTTTGGGTCTCAACTGACTAAGCTACCCAGGTGCCCCGGACCATTGTGTTTTCATTTTCATTTGTCTTCATGTATTTTTTTTTTAATTTCTTCTTTGATTTCTTCATTGATCCATTGATTATTTAGTTGTACATGTTTTTGTTTATTTCAGGTTTTTTGTTTTTTTGTTTGCTTTTGATAACTGATTTCTACTTTTACACTGTTGTGATTGGAAAAGATGCTTGATATGATTTCAGTCTTCTTAAATTTACTGAGTCTTGTTTTGTGGCCTAAGATGTGATCTATGCTGGAGAGTGTTCCATGTACATTTGAAAAGAATGTGTATTCTGCTGTATTTGAATGAAATATTCTGTATATATTTATTACGTCCATCTAACCTTGTTGATTTTCTGTCTGGATGACTTCTCCATTGATGTAAGTGGAGTGTTAAAGTCTCCTATTATGATTGTATTACTATCAGTTTCTCCCTTTATACCTGTTGATATTTGCTTTATGTAAATTAAATATATTTATTTTTAAGGTTTTTACGTACTTATTTGTGAGAGAGAGAGAGAGAGAATGAGCAGGGAGGGGCAGAGAGAGAGGGGGACAGAGAATCTGAAGCAGGCTCTGTGCTGACAGCATAGAGCCTGATGTGGGGCTAGAACTCACAAACCATGGGATCATGACCTGAGCAAGGTCCAATGCTTATTCAACTGGGCCACCCAAATGCCCCTGAAATTAAATATTTTTAATGGATGCTCGTTTATTTATAGGTCTTGGTATTATGTTTCCTCTTTTTTCTTCCTTCTCCCTTTTGCCCTATCCAATGTCTGAATATTTATTTTCTTGATTTTCAGTGTTAACATATTTGGAGATGGTTGTAGAACTTCTCTCTACATAACAGCCAAGCTATATGTGTTTCTCTGTCCATCCCCAAGAAAGAGAGGATCAGATTCTCCCGATGTGGGAAGGGATCCACAAAGTGTGGTCAATATTATAATTGTTTTGAATCATTTTTGTCAACCTGTTTAGTTTATGTTTCAACTTAAGATTTTATTTAAAAGAACACGCAGGTTTTTTATTTATTAAAATGGATCTTGGGTTTAAAAAGGTAAACATCTCTTACTTAAAACTGTGACTGTGGTATTTTTTTTGAAGTTATAGAAACACTGTTACCTTTTACCAAAGAGTTTTCCCCAAATTGAAGAATGATGTGGTACCCTTAGTAGGAGATATGCTGTATTTGATCTGAACTAATTTTTGCAGTTTATGTGAAAATATACTTATTCCATTCACTATTAATCCTTTTGCCTTAGATAAAATACCCAGGAGCTGATATGGATATCACTCTATCTGCTCCCTCATTTTGCCGTCAGATCAGTCCAGGGGAGTTTGAATACCAGAGAGCATACGGCTCTCAGGAACCTCTGGCAGCCTTGCTGGAAGAAGTCATAACAGATGCCAAACTCTCCAGCAAAGAGAAGAAGAAAAAACTGAAGCAGGTAAAAGAAGAATGTTCTTTAGAAGTCATTTCTTCTTCTGCCTGCTGTTCTTATATTTTTTCTTTTTATTCTCTGTTTTACTAAGTTTCATATAAATCTCATCTTCTATGACATAGCAGTTTTGAAAGTATATTACTCAATTTATACATTCCGGCAGTCTCATTGTTTTACACAATTGTGGTCTGTTTTCCACGTCTTTATTTTCCAGTGTAGATATTTTACCATTGTTGAACTCTTCATTTGTGGAGCTCTTCTCTATTATTTGTCCTTTGTTTTGTTATGTGGCTTGATGTGTTAGTGGAGTAATTAAATTCAGAGAAACTATCAAATGAGGACAGGTTCCTTTTGATTTTTTTTTTGAAAGGCAAATTATACTGAATTTGCGAATAGAAAATGTGTAAAACTGGAAAGGCTTTGGTTTTAGATCACCAGTATCATATTGTTTTTTTGCCTCGGGCAGCGCTAAAAGTTTTAAGTTCCTGCTAGGAACAAGGTTTAGGGTTTCATTGAATAGTGTTTAACTCACACTAGATTTACTTCAACCATTCTTAAAGTATTGATTCCAGATTAAGTGAATTGTTTTTATTTTTGAAGTCTGACTCCTGCAAGCTTGATCCCTGATCACATCATGCATATAGGATTATACACAGATCACCAGAGTTCTAGACTCCCAATCGTATTTTTCTCAGTAATTTTGGAGAAGAGTTCAGTGTTGAGGATGAAGGAAAAGCATATTGCCTCTCTTTAAGCTTTTCATAAAGTCATATATACTGGAATGTTTTCCCTTCCATTTGAGCAGAAGCAGGTGGGACTGAGTTGGAGAAGCTGGGAGATCGTGAAATGTAGTTGGGCCAAAATTTTCTTTAACTGTGTAGAACATAAGTTATTTTCAAGTCAGGATTACTTGTGAATATTTTTAAAGTGAAGTCTATTTATAGTTAGCAGTGGGGGAAATTTTAAGAAATAAGACCAAAATGAGAAGTGTATTTGAAGCTTTGATCAAATTTAAATTGAATTAGATCTATAGCAAGTGGAATCAAATGATCTTACCAAAAGAAATGGATTTGTGTTGGAGTGAATTTGATTACGATTAGTTGTCTTGTTATTCTCTTTTCTGATAGAGAACAATAAACATTGAAACAAAACAAAAACAGCTTGTATGGAATCAGATCAGAAAGTCTTTAATTTTAAAATTAGATCGCCTAATTTTATTGGCCCTTATGTGGGTTTTTTTTTTTGACTCATCTTGAATCTTTTTTTTTTTTTTTTTTTTTAGTTTCAAAAATCCTATCCTGAAGTCTACCAAGAACGATTTCCTACACCAGAAAGTGAAGCACTTCTGTTTCCTGAAAAACCGAAACCGAAACCACAGCTCCTGATGTGGGCACTAAAAAACCCTTTCCAACCATTTCAAAGAACTAGAAGTTTTCGGATGTAGTACTTAACATTGCTCTTAGAGATCTCTGTTGCTGTTGCCTCGAGCAAATTGGTGGTTATAGGAGGATTATGGTGATGGAAGAAAGAAGAGCAGAAAATAGAGGCTACGGAAAATATAAAGTTACCGGACTTCCTAATGTTGAGCCATTATCAGTATTTTTGTAAAACCCAATGCTATTTTTAAAGTGTACAAATCAGTTGAAAGTTGAGACAAACGTATAGTGGTATGGTTAATATGCGTGTCTGTAATTGTTACAAAATTTGTGGGTAGTTTTATTTTTTTATTTGTTATCTTTCATGGTGTTAATAAAATAATTGTACATTTCAGTTACTGATGTCTTCGTTATAACCAAGTTTTAAAAATAGTGTATGTACTTGAATAAGAGAGACACTGGGTACTGCTACTGTGATGCTCTTGACTTCACAGCTTAATAGTTGTGACTTCTCTTTGTGTAAAATTTGGTTTTCATTGTTGTACAGAGAGTCTTAAGGCTCCACATTATGATGACTGTGTCTTTTATTGCAGATTTGTTGGATGTTATGACAGCTTTAACTAAAGCTGGTTCTTTTAGAACATATATTAACTGGTGTTCACCTATATGTGGGGTTGATTTTCATTTGCCTGCAGTGGTATAATTTCAGTCTTGGCTGGAGATGGAAAATTGAACTGAGTAATCTTTTTGGGTCCCCTTGTTCCTGTGATTGTGAGTCAGGTCTTTGTTGTTTCGTGAAAAGCACAAATAGGTTAAGTAAAACAAGACTACTTCCTTTGTATTTCTCCCACCTTCCTCGTCCTTTGGAAAGTAAATGGAATGTAAATAAATACTGGTTTTTGTTTTTTTATGCTCTGTGGTGTTTATTTTTTGGTATTTATTTAGTTCAGTTAGAAAACATCTTCAGATGCTGAAGTTCATCGTCTTGGCCAGTGTCCTCACATCATTTATTTCTATGATAAAATGAGTGATGTAGGGCTTTTTATGAGCCTTCAGGAGCCTTTGTCCGTTGTGGCTAAGTGATAGGATATCTCTTGAGATTAGAGTACATAAAGACCCAGTTTGCTTTGCCCCTTTGCAAATAATGGTACACTTAGAGTATGGAGCATCTGGAAGCCTTCTTCTGTAAGTAATTACCCTAAATTTTAAGAGTAACAGTCACTAGTTGGCTTTGGACTGAATTTCCTTGCCTTTGCCCTGGCCCTGTTCTTTTGTTGCAGAATGCCTCCTACATGTGACTCAGATTTTGTTTACTTACAAGTGGATAAAAGTATTCCTCTTGGTTTGGATACCACCTTTTCCTCCGAATAGGTAAAGGAATGGGAGATTTTTAGTATTTTAGGATTTGTTTTCAGATCTTAGAATGATGTTTAGAGCAAAGAATAAGTCTACTTCTGCTTTCTTTGAGCTCTGGTAAACCTTCCCATTGACAGTGTCTAAGAGTTCTTTTTGCTTAATGTCCTCACCAAAACTTGCTATTGTCAGAGTTTGAATTGTTGTCAATGTGGTGGGTGTATAATGGTATCTCATTATGGTTTTACTTTGTGTTATGGGTATGGTTTAGCCAAAGACTTCTACTATATATGTTTTTTTACTTTTTCCATTTTTATTCAGATTTTAGTATCAGCCTGTCAAGCTTTACACATGTGTGCACACATACACCTCTGAGATTTTGATTTGGATTGTATTGAATTTATAAATCAATTTGGAGATAATTGCTATATTTACAATATTAAGTCTTCCAGTGGATGAACATAGTTTATCTTTCCATTTATTTAGAACAAATGAGAAAAAAAATCTCTGCAAAGGTTTGCAAATCGTTTGTTAGATGTGTTCCTAGGTATTTGATACTTTTAAAAAATATGTTAGTATCAAAAATTTCAAGTATACGGAAAAGTAAATAGTATCCATCCCTAACTTCACTAGTTATTATTTAACTGAAAAATACCTCTTGTTTGATCCTATTGTGAAGGGGGTTATTTTTAAAATTTCCACTTTCAGCTTCTTGCTTATATATAGTATAAAACTGATTTTTGTGTACTGATATTTGTATCCAAACTCCCTGCTAGGCTTTCCTGTTTTTTTTAATGTTTATTTATTTTTGAGAGAGAGAGGAAGGCATAGAGAGAGAGGGAGACACAAAATCTGAAGCAGGTTCCAGGCTCTGAGCTGTCAGCACAGAGCCTGATGTGAGGCTTGAACTCAAGAAACGTGAGATCACGATTTGAGCTGAAGTTGGACTCAACTGACTGAGCCACCCAGGTGCCCCTAGTCTTTCCTATTAATTCTAAACATCTAGTGTGATTTTTTTTTATTTCCTACATATTTATTTCCTACATAATAAGCAAACAATGACAGTTTTGTTTTTCATTTCTGCAGTCTATGGCATTTAAAATGTCCCCAGTGACATTTTAAGTCCCCTGTTGGTACTTGTGTAATCTTTCCTTGAATGTTAAGTTGGGTGTAGTGACACATTTGTAACAAATAGAATATGACAAAAGTGATAGGATATCTCTTGAGATTAGAGTACATAAAGACCCAGTTTCCCTCTTGCTTGCCCTCCCTCTTTCCCAGGCCTGCTCTGAGGGGAAAGCCAGCTGACCTGCGTGAGCAGCTCTATGGAGAGGCCCCTCAGGCCAGGAACTCCTGTCTGTGCCTTCTAGTGAGCGAGGACGTGAGGCCTGCCAACAGCTGTGTGAGCAATCTTGGAAGTGGCTGTTCTGAAACCTGCCAGCAGTCACGTGAGTGATCCTGCAAGCACACTCTCTCTTAAACCTTGAGGTGAAGGCAGCCTTAGCTGACGCTTTGACTGAAGCCTGAGGTCCTGAGCCAGAGGACTCAGCTTCATTGTGCCTGGATTCCAGACCCACAGAAACTGTGAGATAATAAATATTTGGGTTTTCCAGTCACTTAATCTGGGGGTAATTTGTTATGAAGTGATAGATACAATACACCTGCCAATTCGTTTTCCCTCCTTTTCTCCCTCCCTCCCTCTGTCCCTCCTTTCTTCCTTCCCTCCTTCATTTTTTAGAATTATTATAAACTGTCACTCTTTATCTTTAGCAATGTACTTGTTTGCAGTCTTTCCATATTATATTTTAATTGTGTCCCTTATAACCATCATATAGATTATTTTTTAAGATGCCAACTTGACAATTTTTGTTTCTAGTCAAAATTTTGTAACAAATTATATTTAATAAAATCCTGTATTTGGGTATAAACATTTATTGATGTTTTACGCCTCTTTGTCTCTACTTTCTTGACTTTTTTTGAATCTTACACCTAATTTCATGTTTTCTTCTAATTTGAAACTCAATATTCTGTTTCTAATTTTCTTATTGGGTCCCTGGAAATTGCATTTTACATACTAATTTATCAAAGTTTAAAGTCAGTAAATACCTTTTACCCTCCACGGAGGCTGTTCAGGGACCTTAAAGCACTAACAACACCCTCCCAAATGAGGTATTATTCTTCTGATATATCTTAACTTTATAATTTTTAAACCTCATACTATATCGTTTTTATATATAGTATTTGTTTATTAGACTTACCCATGTTTTACCACATTTCTCCTTAGAGTACATTCTTCAGAACTTAGTATTTGCTGGTTTTTGTCCTTTTCATTTTGCCCTCATTCCTTTTTTAAATAAATAACTTTATTGAGATGTAATTCACATGTCATGTAATTAACCCTTTTAAAGTGTATAATTCAGTGGGTTTTAGTATTTTACATTTTATGTTTTTCTTACATCAAAACTTGCCATTTTAATCATTTTTAAGCATACAATTCTGTATAAAGAATGCCTTCATTCTTTACAAATATTTCTGCTGCTTATAGAATTCTAGGTTGAAGGTTTTTGTATCTCAGTACGTTTTAGTCATTCATTTGTTAGCTGGCTTCCATTGTTACTGATGAGAAGTCTGTTGACACTCTTTATAGATAGTGTGTCATGTTTTGGCAGCTGCTGTTTATAATTTTCTCTTTATCTTTGGTGGTCTGCGGTTTACAATGACGTTTCTGGTTTTTATAATGTACTCTTTCAGTGATTATTCTGATTGGTTATTTGTGGGGCTTCTTAAATAAGAAGATCAAGGTCTTTTACTCTCTTAAATATTCCCTTTCTCACAATCTCTCCTCTGCTTTTGATTCTTTAAACATATTTTAGATCTTTTCATACTATTCTCTGTTTCTTAATCTCTCATGTACCTTCCATATTTTTGCCTTTCTGTGCTGCATTCTGGATAATTTCTTTACTCTTTCTTCCATTCCAGCACATTTCTCTTCAGGTATGTTTAGTCTACTATTAAATTCTTGGATTTGCTACTTTCGAATTTATATCCAGTTTACAGCTCAGGAAACAAGACTCAGTAAGGTTGGGTAACTGCCCTAAGATCACCCATCTTGTGAACAGCATAGTAAGCGGTCATGACCAGCTGTGACTGCATTGTCCAGGCTCCTGACTCCGATGTCTTATCGTCTCCCATTGAGCATTGTTTCATGGTTTTTATGAGCACCGTTTGATATTTGTGTATAAGCTCAGACGTTATTTTTTTGGCCTATGCTTTGTAAAACTTAAGAACTCAAATTTCTTTTTTATTGGCAGTGTTTTCAGTGGCCTAACCTACCTTGCCAAATTCATTTCCACTCTTTTTCTGGTCACTTTCTATGAATATCTACTGAAGATTTTTCACTGAATTTTCTACATATCCCTATAAAAAAAATTTCAACAGTGACGAAACTAGAGTCTTTTGTAGAAGCTCTCTGGGGCAGTCATGTATCGGCTTTGTAGGTATGCCTTTTAAGGTATTGTGATAGGCAGGATGAGTAGAAAATGTCATAGGGATTATCATTGATCTGAGAGACTGCGATCAGGAATTTATCAAATGAGTGTTCCATACAGAAAATTTGGGGGTTCTAAGGCACATTTCAAGATTGAGTATATCCTATGTAATGGAATTCAGCCATTCTTCATTCTCATTTCTCATACATCATTGTGTTCCTGCATCTACCTTCAGGGAAGTCATATTTGGGCTCTAGCAAATGCAGCAGATGTATCAGTCATGACTTAGCATTTGTGTCCTCCAGGAGCTCTGTTTGGATTCCCACAGCCAGAAGAGCGTTTCTATACATTTTTATAGGAAATGTAACTTAAAAAGAGCCAGTATTTGTGAACTGTTAATGTATAAGAATAGGTAACTGAATATTTCTATGTTTAGAAGAGCACAAAATCTTTTCGCATGATTGAGAAAGGAATCAATTAAAATGCCTCTTTACTATATGGGGTGGCTGAATCTTTAACATCTTTCCTTTTGCCTTGAAGAACAAAAACGGACGTTAAACATTAAAGTCCTGGAGTAATTGACTAAAACCAATATTGTTACTAAATAAATATTTATTTATGAAATAATTATTATTTACTACAGTCAGTAGCAAGAGGCAATTCAACTGTATGTCTCTCCATCATTATAGCATTGGCCCAAATTTGAAGTGTTTACTTCAAAATGAAGCATTGGAAATTCTAATTTTGTGGCATTTGGAATCATTTTGCACTTGCATTTTCTTGCCTAAGACAACATAACCTGCAAAAAAGTATACTACCTTGAATCATTACATGTTGGGTCTCCCAGGCGAACAAATTACTGTAAAACAAACTATGATTATTAGGACTTAAAGAAAATATTTGCTCCTGGGTACGCAAGTAATTTGTAAGTTGGGATCTGGTACAGCATTAATAAACAGAGAATTTGCTTCTTTTTATCAACTTGAAAATGCATTTGTTAGTTAATTTTGTAGAAGAAATATACTCCCTGGGATAACTGGAGGGTATATTCACTAATTTAAGAATATAATGAGTAACTTCTTGTGGATTTTTTGTGTGTTTTAGTGTCTGTATAACCTCAGTGTTTCAACTTTCCATTTGAGGAAATGAAATGGGAACAACAATGAGATAATAAGGTACTAGCCCATTAAAAAATGAAAGTTGTTGCTTGTTCAGTGTAGGTTTGTGTTGCTCTGTAAGTTTCATAATTCAGTGAATCTAAGATTTAGTTAAAAAACTATAGTTTTTGCAAATTCCATCTTGGAGAATTGTTAAGTGAATTGTTTGCCTCATTTGAGGACCTAGAATAAATTCTATTTCCCATAAAACATACCTGTCTCAAAGCAAAAAATAATATATGTGTTTGGCTGGGTGTATTCATTATATAATATCTCTGTTGGGCCTCTTCTGTCAAAACCGAGAACAGATTCCAGATACTTTTCTAGAGCATATAACAGAAGGTGTTCTCCCCTTTTCCAGCCTCCACAAATTTTCCTTATAGCTGCCAGCCTCTCTCTCATAGTAATAACAAGGTAGTCTTCTTGAGCATTCTAGTAAAACAAAGAAAACACCAGAGGACTGAAGATTATTTTATTTTCATAAGAACTAGGAAACTATAATTGATCTTTAAAATAGAAGTACTTTTAATCAGTGTAGGGTTATCCGACATGGGAATGAAGAGGTCTTTTGCTCACTGTTTGCAACTAAGAACTTGTGCCCTTTGGAAGACTCTTTGCAACAAACATTTCAGTGATAATTTACTAAAGTAGCAGAACAATTTCCTGTGAAAAACAGTTATGTTAGGATAAAATGCAATCTGTGATTTTAAGAGCCTTTGATTCCAGTTTATTTCTATTTATATATATATAAGTACTTATATTTTTAAAAAATCAGGTGTGTTTTAGACTCAGTTATTAAAAAAAGCAAAGTCATACCATGTGAACGATGTTTTGAAGATTAGAATCATGTGGCTGAAAGTTTCTTCACATGAGATCTTAAAACAGACCGTAATACGAGGCATAGAGGACAATAACAGCAGAAATGGGCCTTTTTATCTACTGATTCTGCCTTTTTTTTTTTTAATCAAACCTGGGATTTTGCCCATATGCAAGTTTGTCTTAAAGATTCCAATCTTATTTAAAAAAAAAAAAGCTTTCTGATACTTAGAAAAAATTTAAGACTTTTCTAAATGGCATGTAGAGGGTGGTAAAATCTGATTGGATAATACTGCTTTCACTGTTTACCTCTTAATAATTACCTGAAGCAATAATTAACATTTGAAACATACACTGACATCATTTGTAAATTTCTTTGAACTTTCTACTCATCCAAATGCCAAGTATGATTAACCACCATTATTGGTTAAAGACCATAAAGGCTTTGATTTCAGAAAGTTCCTCACTCTTCTCTTCACAGAGAATGGAATTCACTGATCTATTAAAAGCTGTTGGAGGTGTCTGGTTTAGGAAGACTCTTCACAAGTCCTGACCATCCAGTGAGGACAGATGGACCCAGTGGGAACAGTCTTGTGTTGGTAATGATTGTACCATAAAGGAAAAGCTAGGGATTTTTTTTAAAAGTTATGTATATTTTACATAATTTGTAATCCATTAGTTGTGGAAAGAAGAAACTTAAAAACTGATAATCTTTATTGTAACATAAGTAACTATGGGTACTGTTTTGACTCCTGTATCACCATATTTTTCTCGAAAACCTCACAGGGCTCTATTGCTTGCTAAACACTCTCCAAAAGTGGGCTATCTACATGGTGAGAATAAAGTTATCTCAATGCAGCAGTGGATAATTTGGGTTAAATGTCAGATTACTAGATTTTAAAGTGAAAAAAATTGTCTACAAAATTGAGTTTGAGAAAAAAAAAAAAACAACAGAGGTAGGATAATTTTGTGCAATTCGGCTGTCTTTTCTACAATGTGGGAGTAACTGCCGGCTCTCTTTCCTTAGAATAAATCTTGGTTACCTCTTATTCCTCAGACTCATTTTTCATCTCTTTACCAAGCACCTTATAATAAGTGCAGAAGTAGAATCTGAGATAAAACATGTGTTTGCAAACGATGCTTTTGGAGTTGACGACACCAACCTACTGCAAGGAGTCCAACAAGCATAGCCCAGAAAACACCTTAGAGGTCACTGAGAAGATTAAGTGACTTTACCAGAGATATACAGGCGAGTGGAGAGAACACTGTGAGCAGTGGCAGTGGTACCAGGGCATAGCTTGGGGAGACTTTCATCTCCCGCACCTGAAAGAAACAGAACTAAGGAAATGGTATATTTGCTGTGCAAATGTCAACCTTAAGGCAAGACTCTTAGTCCCTTCTTTCCATCTGAATTGTTACCGAAAGGTCCTTCCCACTAGAATTTGTAGCACCAATCTTGGTTAGTGAGTCACCCTAACTTGAGTGAATCACAGCCTCTCTGGGCTTTGGTTTCCTCAGTAAACTGAAGGGATTGGATTTCAGAGGTCACAAACTCCAATGTCTTCTGGGGACAGGAAGATAGTAGAGGTTGTGAGTAGTGGAAGGGCCAGTAGAAGATGGAACATTCAAGTCCTACGCCAAAGTATTTGAAACAAAAACAAAATGCCAAATGCCAGTGTTGGCCAAAAAAATAATATGGGCAGAGATGACAAAATTTGCGTTAGGTGAGTTGTGAGGTCTCTTCTGGTTCTGGTGTTTCGTGATTTTTTTTTAAACCTTTTCCCACACTTGGCCCCTTATTGCTTTATGCTTATTTTCCTATTTCTGTCTCTTGAGCTCTTCTGCTTTTGTTTTGAGTAAAACACATGTCAGCACACTCAGTTCTATATGAAAATAGAAGAAAGCCTGTCAGGGTAAGTTTAAAGTGAACGCTAATGCATCATGAATCGCCTTTTTCCAAAAGAAATTTTATCTTCATCCTTAGGCTTGTTAGAATGTGCCTAACCTGGGGCATCTGGGTAGCTCAGTCAGTTGAGCATCTGACTTCACCTTAGGACGTGTTCTCGTGGTTTGTGAGTTCGAGCCCTGTGTCGGGCTCTGTGCTGACAGCTTGGAGCCTGGAGCCAACTTTGGATTCAACTCTCTCTCTGCCCCTCCCTGCTCACACTCTGTATTTCTCTCCTTCAACAATAAGAAAAAATAAAAAGATAAAAACATTAAAAAAAAAAAAGAATGTGCCTAACTTGAACTGCTGTTTGTCTCTGTTTAGATGATTAGGCTGGTTGGTTTAATCCCCAATAGCTACCAGAACATTTTTCTTCATCAGTGTCAATACTTGTGTTATATGTTTGCACCTGTCATCACAGTTGTTGATAAAATATTCACAAATTTTCGGTACTCATTGTGCCAACCGAAATTGCCAGAGCCAGCCTTCAGTCTCTGTGCATATGTTTATTTTCGCTAACAGGTGGCTTTTATGTTGTCATTACCTACATTGTCTTGTTGGTTAGACCAAAAAACAAACAAACAAACAAGAACAAAAAACAAAAACCAAACAAAAAAAACCCAGTACTTTTCATTTCTGGAGCCCTTGGTGCAGTGATTTCACCTGTATTTTCTGACAAACTCTTTTCAAATCCCAGCGGGCAAACAGATGCAGATGAGGAGGCAGGTTCAGAGAAGTGCTCAGACACTAATGCACAACTTCAGGTGTGCTCTTCTCTTTGATGATCCAATACTCTTGCATTTTACCACACTAATCCTGTTGCTGTCAGGTGAGGTATGTGGGCTTGATCCAAGCAGATCTCCGAAAGAGGGCACTTCTGGGGGGTTTCCCTCTATCCTCCATGTGTGCCCCTTCATTTTGGGTTCTTTTCTCTTCACCTCCACCCCCCCATGTCAGCCACGCTCATGTATGTACTGAGCATTGGTGTTTATATGAGACGCCATTTACGAGCTGACAGAAGGGCCCAGTGTCTGCATGGTGCTGCCCTCTCACTTCAGGGTCTCCACTATCATGCCGACCTTTGCCCTCAGCATAACTAATCCAGGCTGCACTTCGTTTCTTCAGAAAGACTATTAGCTATCCAAATAATTAGAGCTGTTGCAGTTATTCTTTGTTTTGTTTTGTTTTGGTTTTTAGACCCTTAATATGCAGACCCTCAGCAATGATGCAGAAAGAAAGGTCTAACTCTGAAGGCATGTTAGCAGTGAGGAAAATGCACATGCCTCCACGTAACTGTAGGTGATGACCTTGGAGCCACAGAGCCCCGTAGCGTGCAGGGACACAGAGAAGAAAAAGGCAATTTTTCCAGGGCAGTTGGAGGCATAGGGAAGATGTCCCCGAGGAGCTAATATTTAAGCTGAGCCCTGAAAAACGTGTCCACCAGGATGAAGGCAGGGCAAAAAGACATTTCCTAGGTGGGTCTGGTGCAAAATAAGGCGCTAGTGGCAGTCAGAAGTCATTTGTCATTCCATGTTGTCAGTATAATACTAGTATTTTAATAAAGAGTCTTAAATGACTTTATCTAAAGGAGTGGTTGATAAGGGGATCTCATGACCTGTGGTAGAGCAGGCAGGGAATTATTTTAAGTGAGGAGCTTTACCGCATCTCTCAAGTAACACCTCCAAGGTGACTTCCTCTTCTACTTTATTCCGGCCCAGTACATCCAGACACCGTGCTCTCTGAAATTTGCTTTGGAATCCTGCTTAGGTTGGGGCTACATCATGGTTTCTCTTTCCAAGTTTTCACAAGGCATGCCTGTGTTCATTTATACTGGTGTATTTACGAAGGTTGCAAAAAATCATTGGTATTGATGAACCTTCCTTGTGCTTTATTTAAAAGAGTGATCCTTTTATTTGCCCGTTTCTATTTTACCCTCAACAGCCTGATATATTCCATGCCTCTGGGTCTGTACTGTTCCGTTTCATAACATTTAATGAATGTTAGAACTGGCTCCACAAATGCATCGCCTTAATCTTGTTGCCCGCAGTGAGATGCTTTTAATATTTTCTCCACATGCGAACTCCGTGTTTTCCTTTAGCTTTTCTTTCATTTCCTTGTAGTTAATTCCCTTCCACTGCAGGGAGTCTGGATATTTATAGATTTCTTCCTTTCACTCTCTCTTCAATAATATTCTTTTTACATTCAGTGAACACATCCATCACAATAAATGGTCCTTTCCCCATATGTATTGACTTGCATTTATATAAACCAGACTCCCTTTTCATATCATTATTAACATTCCTGGCAATTTTCAGTAGCTTGGCCACATGGGTAATAGAATGAGCACAGAGCTTCAAGTTGTCCTGTTAGATCAAATGACTCATGTCATAATGCCTAGTTTCAAATTTTATCATTAAGTCAAAACCAAAGTTATGTAGTTTTTTTTAATTGACTCAATATAAAATGAGAGTATTAAATAAGCATCTCTAAATTATTCCTCATTTCATTAAAATGTTCTTGACTTGATAGCCTTTTTATGTGTGAAAAGATGCGAATATTCCCATTACCAGGGTTGAATATTTTCATAATCAAAAGCCCAATTTTATGAACTTTTATAGCCCCTCGTAGATATAAGCAGGGCATTGAGTTAGAAGCAGTTAACATTGGTCATACTTAGATGCTATGCCTTTCTGTAGTTCAGTTTTTTTTAATGGAGTATAGTACAGTATAGTTTGAAAACTCATTTGGATGCTTCATTTATATACTAATGTAAGGAAACTCTTTTCCCATCACTATGCATGTTATCAGTTTGTAGCCGGTAAGGAAGGATGTAATCAGCAGGACTTGTATTGCTGTTCTTTAGGCAAAAAGATGTATCTAGAGATCATCAAACGTCTTACAGCTTGTGCAGTTGTCTCAGAAGACATCTTTCAGAGGGACATCTGGGTGGCTCAGTTGATGGAATGTCTGTCTGACTTTGGCTCCGGTCGTGATCTCATGGTTGGTGAGTTTGAGCCCCACATCGAGGTGTGTGTGGCAGTGCGGAGCCTGCTTGGGATTCTCTCTCTCCCTCTCTTTGTGCGCCTCCCCCATTCGTACTCTTTCTCTCTCTCTCTCTCTCTCTCTCAAAATAAATACACTTAAAAAAAGAAACAAAGAAAGAAAAGGAAGGAAGGAAGGAAGGAAGGAAGGAAGGAAGGAAGGGAGGGAGGGAGGAAGGAAGGAAGGAAGGAAGAAAAAGAAAGAAAAAGAAAGAGAAAGAAAGAAAGAAAGAAAGAAAGAAAGAAAGAAAGAAAGAAAGAAAGAAAGAAAAAGAAAGGAAGGAAGGAAGGAAGGAAGGAAGGAAGGAAGGAAGGAAGGAAGGAAGGAAGGAAGGAAGGAAGCATCTTTCAGAGTAGCCCTGGGTGCTTTTGCAGACCTTGCAAACCTCCTGAACCAGCCATTCCGCGGGAAGACAGAGTCCCGTGCTTCCCTATGACGATTTTGACCGCTCAACAGCTTTTCCAGGAAGAAGTGGCATTTCCATGATTCTACTTTGTTATATTCCTTTTCATTTTTTAATTGCATTTTGGAAGACCTTAAATACCTGTTTTGATTATTCTAGTTCTTATTTCATTTTTTTTATTTTGGTAGCAATCTTTTTTTGTATCTCTAACGTAACTGAAAGTGATCAGTTAATTTTTGTTTTTAGGATTCATTCATCTCTGCTACCATATTTTATTCCACCTAAGACATTTTTTTCTCCACATTTTAGCATCTCTGAAACTAGGATGCATCTCTCAGTTGGTGGTGAGTCATTGTTTAATTGGCAGCATCTAAAAATTTTTTTAGTGGTGGAAAAATTAATGGTGTCCCAGATTTTATAAAATGTGGCATTTTATTTCTATCTCCTTTCTAAGCCACTTTATTAAGTTTTTATTGACCTACAAAAAGATGTACGTTTCTAATGTATACAGTTTTATGGGTTTAGAGATAAATATACATTCATGAAAATCAGCACCACATCTATGCCATAAACATCTTTCACCTCCAAAAGTTTTCTTCTACCTTCTTTATTTTGTGTGTGTGTAGTGTATGATAAGAACACGTAATGTAAGATCTACCCTCTTAGCAAGTATTTAAGTACATACTACAGTATTGTTACAGGCACTGTGCTGTTCAGTAGGCCTCTAGGGCTTATTCATCTTGCATGATCGAACTTTGTACACTTTGACTAATACCTTCCTATTTCCCCTCTTCGCAGTCCCTGGTAACCATCCTTCTACTCCCTGGTTCTAGGAGTTTGGCTACTTTAGATTTCTCATATAATGGTATCACATCGTATTTGTCCTTCTGTGGTCTGCCTTATTTCATGTAGCATCGAGTTCTCCAGGTTTATCTCTGTTGTTACAAATGACAGGATTTCCTTCATTTCTTAAGGCTGAATAATATTCCATTGTATATATACACCACATCTTCTTCATGCATTCATTCATCTGTCAATGGACGTTTAGGTTGTTTCTATATCTTGGCTATTGTGAATAATTCTGTGGTGAATGTGGGGGTACAGATATCTCTTTGAGATCCTGATTTCAATTCTTTTTGATGTATTTTTATTTCCTAAGGACAAATAATGGGAAGCGGTTCATGGTCTCAGTGACTTTGTTTATGTATCAAGCAAACATTCCTGAGTGTTCTGTGAGCTTGCTTCTTTTCTGTCCTGTTATTTCTTATGCAAGTTTATCTTGCCCTTGTTCACTTATTTATTCATTCTCTTCACTTAGTAGAAGTGAAGTATTTAACAGAAGGTAATTTTTTTTGAAATGTGCTATGTACTCTCCTGTCCTAAATTTCTGTGTATATGACTTTATTCCTGGTCAGGCCAAGGTATCTTTCTGCAGTGAGGGTAGGAGTGTGAGAAACTATGGGACTAGGAGTGGGATTAAGACTTTTATAATAAGAATGCAAAGATTCAGTGTTCAGCTTTTAACTATGATAGAATTTTGTTAAAGTTTTTATTTAAATTTTAGTTAGTTAGCATACACTGTAATATTAGTTTCAGGTGTACAATACAGTGATTCAACACTTCCATCACAAGTGCACTCCTTAATCCCCATCACCTATTTCCCCCAACCTCCCCCCACCTCCCTTCTAATGACCATCCGTTTGTTCTCTATAGTGAAGAGTCTGTTTCTTGGTTTGCCTCACTCTTTTTTCCCTTTGCTCCTTTGTTTTGTTTCTTAAATTCCACATAGGAGTGAAATCATATGGTACTTGTCTTTCTCTGAATGACGTATTTTGCTTAGAATTAGATTCTTTAGCTCCAACCACATCATTGCAAGTGGCAAGATATCATTCTTTTTTACGGCTGAGTAATATTCCATTGTGTGTGCTGTTTCCATAATTTGGCACTTATAGATAATGCTGCAGTAAACATTGGGGTTCATGTATCCCTTTGAATTTTGTATTCTGTAGGTAAATAGTAGTGCAATTGCTGGATCATAGGGTAGTTGTATTTTTTAAAATAGTGTGGGCAGCATGGAAAGTTTGAGTTTGTCAAGAGAAGGAAGGAGTTTCTAAATTTCTTTTTTAAAAATTTTAAAAAATGTTTTATTTATTTTTGAGAGAGAGAGAATGAGAATGAGCAGGGAGGAGCAGAGAGAGAGGGAGACACAGAGTCTGAAGCAGGCTTCAGGCTCTGAGCTGTCTGCACAGAGCCAGACCTGGGGCTCAAACTTACTAACTGTGAGATCATGACCTGAACTGAAGTCAGATGTTTAACTGACTGAGCCAGCCAGGTCCACCTCTAACTTTTTCTTATATGGGCCCTAATGCCATTTCTGAGGTTAGAACCCTCCCAAAGGTCCCGCCTCATAATACAGTTGCATTGAGATTAAGGTTTCAGCATATGAATTTTACTGGGGGACATAAACACTAAGGCCATAGCATGAATAATGTAGAAATCATATAAAATCTTAATTAAATTAATCTTAATTAAATTAAGTGATCTCAATTTGAAAAAGAGGAGAAGCAAAGAGAGAATCAAATCCAGAACTAGTATAGGTCAATAAAGCCCTAAATGTTACCATTTATTAAGTACCAGATTGAATCAAGAGTTAAAAATAGTTGTTTAATTAAAAAGTGGAACAACTATGTTGTGAAAAATCATGTATCATCTTGACAAGTTAAATGGACTCACTTTATTAAATGTATGTATTTATGATTTAAATGAAAATGATTATAGTATTTGTTATATATTTTATATTTTCTCATTTTAACTTTTAAATCAAATATTAATCTTGATTGCATCAGATAAGAAGTTATCCAATATATTTAAATTTAGTTAATTTAAATCCTGAGTTTCTTACTGCCCAGCAGGATAGTCTAGTTAGGAAGATGAGACTAGCAACCATAAATAAACTGCTTTGATTTGCCTTCCCTTCTCTCCCTCCTCATGCCATCTCCATGTAGGGAGAATGAATTTTCCACTCCACAGCTATATACGATTCATCAGACAAAATAGCCACAATGTGGGCTTGTGTATATGTCTGTTGGCCATCTGTATATCATCTTTGGAGAAATGTCTTTTCAGGTCCTCTGCCCATTTTTAAACATTTATTTATTTATGTATGTATTTATTTATTTAGCAACAGAGTACAAACAGGGTGGGGGAGGTGCAGAGAGAGAGAGAAAGAGAGAGGGAGAGAATTGCACCCAGGCTCCATGCTGCCAGGTACAGAGCCCTATGCAGGGCTTGAACACACAAACTGTGAGATCATGTCCTGAGCCAAAAACAAGAGTTGGATGCTTAGCTGACTGAGCCATCCAGTCACCTCTTCTCTGTCTATTTTTAAATCAGATTGTTTGTTTTTTTGGTGTTGAGTTCGGCTTGAAACTTGAAAGGGAGCTCCTTTTCTGTCCCTTATTGCTTTGGCTACTGCCTCTTGAAACAAATCACAGCTGTGATGGTTGAGCAAGTCTGTGAATATACTAAAAATCATTGAATTGCTCTTTTAAATGGGTGAATTGTATGGTATGTGAAACATATAAATAAAACTGGTACAAAAACAATCACTGGAGAAAATAAAAAACTTCATGCACAGTTCATGGAATAGATTTGAAAACAAAAATGTATTCCAGCATCCACTAAATGTTAGACAATTATACATGGATGGATATGAGTATCAAAAGTGCACGGCAACTTAAAATAAGATAATCCAAACATTTGCTTCTGTTTAAGGTCATAAAAATGCTATTCCAAATAGTGGTTTTATTTATGTAGGTGTACTGTCAGGAGAAAGCTATTTTGTTTTTATTATCATAGTGTAGAAAATATAATATTGGGCAGACCAAAACTGAATTGTAGTTTCTAGGTTTAACATAATTAAATTATGGATCTGGGAGCCTGTCTTTTTCTTATTAAAATAAAGAATTTCGGGGTGCCTGGGTGGCTCGCTCGGTTGAGCGACCGACTTTGGCTCAGGTCACGATCTCATGGTTTATGAGTTCGAGCCCTTTGTCGGGCTCTGTGCTGACAGCTCAGAGCCTGGAACCTGCTTCTGATTCTGTCTCCCTCTCTCTCTGCCCCTCCCCCACTCATGCTCTGTCTCTCTCTGTCTCAGAAATAAACAAACATTAAAAAAATTTTTTTAAATAAATAAATAAAGAATTTCTAGGCTCTTCATGAGGTCCTATTATGCCTGGGCTCATATAAAATGCATACCAGATAGGTAGTAGTAAGACTGATTTTAATTTACAAAAATAGAAATAAACATTGACATTAATTTCATCCTTTTAAAGAGTAAGCTCTTAATGTTAAAATGCACTCATTTTAACAATGTTTCCATTGTTCAAGACATTTTTGGCACCATTTTCTTTAACTTCATAATAATCATGTCTCATTCATGTGTGTGTGAGTGTGTATGTCCATATATAGTATTCATAGTATTCATTAGTATCATCACTTCTTTCCAAATGCCTTTTGGCTGTTTCAAAACTCAAATCTACCCTTAAAGGCAAAAAATTTTGCTAGTATTGAGAATATTCCAAATTATGTGCTAAATGGGGCTCACAGAACTAGTTGGAAGATTAATATAGAAGAACTAGGCTCAGGAATTTGGCAGGGACTTTGGGCATGGAGGACACAACAGAGGTCATGTCACAGAGCAGTGTGGTTTAGAATGTCCATAATAGCATGGCCACCATTAGACTTTTACCCCTACTGGTACCAATTGGCCATGGAGTCTTTTCTCAATTCCGTTGAATGCATTAGTCCAGCTAGGGGTGTTGGTGCAAGCTGAGTGTGTGTGCCCTGCACCAGACACCAGTTGGTGGGGATGTGTGAATCCTTTGGGAAGAGAATACTGTTTCCCCCTTGAACATGTTCACACCCAAATTCAC
The DNA here is from genome assembly GCF_027475565.1 of Acinonyx jubatus. Taxonomy (NCBI): domain Eukaryota; kingdom Metazoa; phylum Chordata; class Mammalia; order Carnivora; family Felidae; genus Acinonyx; species Acinonyx jubatus. Next base: position 126,908,703 of record NC_069380.1, on the reverse strand, counting down.
ACAATGAAAGATTTCCCCACCAATGTCCCTTACAAATGTGTTTATGTTAAATATTGTTTATACCACAGGTGCATCTTTGGATTATTTTATCAGTTAAAATGAGCATGTATTAGTTTTGCAATTAAAAAAGTAGAATACAAAATAGTTACTAAAAAGAGATGTTTTTCTTTCAGGGTCTAGGTACAGAGTTAGAACCTGGGCTGTGATGTTGGGCTGTTACCTCCCTAGCTCACTGTTCCACAGGCTCTCTGAAGGAAGGAGAGAGGTTTGACCTTTAGAAAATTCCACTGAGTGGTGCAATTACTTACAGGCAGTGTGCGTGGTGGGAGACATCAGGCAGAGAAAGAAATAGTAGTAAAATGTGCACACATCCCTTTCCCCCCTAATCATCAGTGAGCTCCACTCAGAACTTCAGTTTAATCTATTGTCTGATTTGGAAAGGACAAAGTATATTAAAAAAATAAATAAATAAAAACAGGACAACAAGAACACCATGCTGGAAAGGCAAGTGTTTTGCTTTTCTTTGTTAAGAGACCCATGTGTCTAAACCCCCGAGGGACCCCTCATGGCTGTTGTGACCATTGTTAGTTGGAGAAATGTGAGCTTAGGGAAACTCAGGGGAAACATTTTTCTTCATTTTCTTCTCAAAATAGAGGCAGGAATAAGGCAGAGGAAAATATAAAGGAGTAAATATAGCCATTGTCGCCTTAGGATAATTGGTGATAAAGTGCTGGTGGATCTTATTTTCATTCAATCAAGCCATTTACTAATTGGCTGTCCTTGGAATGGTGGTTTTCTCAGCTTTCTCCTTTGCTTCTATTTTCCTATGAATGTCCTTTTTTAGGGGTAGGACAGCTCTACTCTGGCGAATGATCAACTATTCAGGCAAGTATATCTTGTTATAAGCTCATTAAATTTCTTGTCATTTCTTCTAGTATGCAGGGAAGTGCTATTTACGGCACATTTTTGCAAGGTAGAACCCGTCTTATGTGAGACGCTGTGGAAGCTTCTGCTTTGATAATTAGGCTCCTGCTTTAGTCAGAGCCATTAAGAGCTCTGTATAAACTGCCCACACCTGTGGATGGGCAGAGCCCTGTGCGTTTCCTTTAGCTTCAGGTGGAGATGCCATTTTGAGATGCTTCTGGAAGTCTTTCTCAATTTACCTTAGAGCAGGGGTTCTCAAACTTCAGTGTGGATTAGAATCACCTGGAGGGCTTGTTAGAGCCCAGATTGCTAAGGTTGGTTCTGTAGATTCGGCCTGATAATTTGCATGTCTAACAAGTCCCAGGTGATAGAGATGGTGTTGTCGCGAGACCACACCCCGAGACCCACGGGAGTTTATGCTCCAATGGGCTTGTAAACCCCCTAAATAAAAGGGAGAAACCAGTGCGGTGAGTCATAGAATTAATTTTTGCCACATATGGCAGAGTTCGGAGTATTCTGTGAGGACTTGGGGGAACATTTCAGGTAAGCACATACAATTCCTTTCACCTAGGCTTTTAACAGTGAAATGGCGTTTCAGTTTTCTAAATTTATTGATCCCATAATGTTATTTAATGAATTTCTTCTCTTTTGCATTAAAACAGTAACCTAATTGTTTTCTGTTCAGTATAAGAAATATATTATTTCACATAAGCTACAATTGACTTTTTAAGGGCTCTTACCCTATAAAACACTTGAGAGCTACTTTAACATAGAAAAGGTGTGGACTTCAAAAAATTCTGTGCAAATGTGTTGCAATAACAGTGATTTCACTGTCAAAATCCACTTGTAAAAGCAGACTTGACTTACCGTTTTGGTCCTATCTTTAACAAATGGTCAGAGTTGCTTTTTAAAAAATGATGTACTTCATGATTCCCTGAACCCCATGGAGATTATGAGCAGACCATGGCCCAGGAGCTTGGTTGTGGGCGCGTTTTCACCTAGGTTTTTTAAGTGAATTATTTATCAGTAACATGTTTTTAGGCTTTTTTGACCTCTGTATTGTATATTTGTTTTCTATGTCCTATCTTTATTGTCTTCACTTGGTTTCCTTGTGTTAATTTGCTCTTGTTTCAGTTGTGTGAGATAAACACTTAGCCAGCAGCCAGATTTCATCTTTTCTAATAAATGCCTATAAGGCTATAAATTTTCCTGTAAGCACGGCTTTAGTAGCTTCGGTTGAGTTTTAATAGGTCTTATTTTTATTGTAAGTCAGTTTGAAATGTCTTCTAATTTCTATTGGGATTTGAGTCTGTGAGTTCTGTAGAAGTATATATCTTAACTTGTGAATCTATGGGAGTTATTTAACATTCTTTGCCTATATAATGGAGTTGTGAGGAGGATTAAGTGAGCTAATATCACTAGAATGCCCTGCACCATGTCTGGCAAAAGTCCATTCACAGTGAATGGAGGCTACTGTTCCCCACCGCTTCCCACCCCCTGCTGTGCTTCAGCAGTCCAAGGAAGAAATTTACATAGCTTTCATTCTTATACAATAGTTTGGGTTGGAAAAGTCCCTATTTTCTATCCATAACATATATGAAGCACCCACAGTATTTGTACTTGACAAATTTACCCTGTGGAAAATTTCTGACTGATGGATCTACCTATTTTTCAGAGCTGACTCTCTTGATTTTATTGCATAATAATGAGTATGAGAAAGTCTGATTCTAGTCTTTATTTCGGGGACTTTGTATCCTAGAGTGTAAAAAAAAAAAATAGATTTTTGCTTTAAAACAATCTATGCATCTTGGTTCTTTGTATTTAATGAACATAAAACTTTTACTCACAACTGTATTTTAAGAATTGTTGCTTCCATAGCTTGGAAAATGCTGACTTACGTGTATCGTAATTTATTTCTGGTGGCTGGCAGGTTACATTACAGGGTTCTGTGAGCCACCATGGTTGAGTGTGAGCCACTCAAAGGTTTTTGAGTGGTTTCAAAAACTCTTCTTTTGGACTGTCTCATGTACAGTCTTCATAAAACTGGAAGATATACTGCACAGAGGATAGGGCAGAATTATGTCCTATACCACCAACTATGTGAACTTGGGTGCAGCTTTATTCACTTAAACATTTTGGGGGAGATGTTTGGTAGAGTAAACCGGTTTCTTTTCTGTTTTTTTTCTAAGTTTATTTTTACAGAGAGTGCGTGCACAAATTGGAGAGGGGCAGAGAGAAGGAATCCCAAGTAGCCTCTCTCTCAAAATAAACATTTTTTAAAAAGGTAGAGAACCAGAAGTTAGTCTGGGGAAACTATTCCAATTTGTACACTGCTAAGTTTGTTTTCATTAATTTCCAGTCAAATGGTAATTGTCTCCTGTCAACAATACATTTACTGCATATCAGTTACCAGTGCACCATACATAGATTTTTTGAGAAGAAATGTACAAAATAGAGTTTATCAGAATTTCTGATTAAGATCCAAACCTGTTGCTATACTGCAAATAGTGTGTATGTGAGCTCACGTGTTTTAAGCTTCCTAGTGTATTGGATTGTTTCAGCACTTCCCGTGTATCCTATGCTGCTGAAATTGCATGGTTCCAGAGGAAATGGCTCACCCTATTGCCAACAATGAAGGAAAACAGAAGAAAGAAGTGTCGAAGGGACCAAACTCCTAATGTTTACCAATAAGTCAGTGTATGCAATCTAAGAATTGTTAGAGGAGATTGGTAGTAGGAGTAATTGTGTAGGTCAATAGAATGTAGCAGCAGTTTGAAAACTGATTTGAGGGGCACCTGAATGGCTCAACTGGTTAAGTGTCCAACTTTGGCTCAGGTCATGATCTTGGAGTTGGTGGGTTTGAGGGGTTCATGAATATGAGTCCCACGTTGGGCTCTGTGCTAAAAGCTCTGAGCCTGGAGCCTGGTTTGGATTCTGTGTCTCCCTCTGTCTCTGCCCCTCCCCTGCTCGTGCTCTGTCTTTCTTGCTCAAAAATAAATAAACCTTAAAATTGCTCTTGGGTAAGGTTTGACAAACTATGGACTGGGGACCAAATCCAGGTTACTGCTAGAACAAAGTCATGGCCATATATTTACATAATGTCTGTGGCTATTTTAGTGTTGTGAAAGTAGAGTTGTGTCATTAAGATGGACTGTAAGGCCCTCAGTGCTGAAAAGTATATACTATGTGACCCTTTATTAACTAAAGAGTTTGCCAGCTCTTGTTTTTGTTAGGTTCTGATGACAGATGAATTATGTTGTAGAAGTTAGATATTTTATACCTGATATTATTTAAGTTATTAAATAATTTATGACACAATTGATATGAAAGAAGTCTCCCTAGAGGGAGAGAAAAAACAAAAATTGGATGAAAGAAGGTAGCATAAGCTTCAAAATTAAAAAACCATGTCACTATATAAACTAAAAGCTCTGATGCTTAAAATCATGAAGATAGGGCAAAGAAACAAGATAAAGTGAAAAAGCAGATGGAAAATGAATATGACACTGTAGACACAGCCAAGTTTTATAGTCAACAGAAGGGTGTGAATGTCAAGACTGCATTATGACCAGGTTATTGATTTTGATACAACCTGCCCTTTTTTGTTGGGACTGGTTAGGGTGAGCAATATTTCATTCAACAATGTTTAATGACTTTTTCCAGAATCATGATCCTGTCCTACTGACAGAGAACCCAACAGAACATACAATGGACAAAAGAGATGGTTCTTAATGTTTTGTAAAATGTTGTCCTAGGACAAGGCACCCAGCAAGTATTCAGCTAAAACCGTAGGAATAAAAGTATTCTAGAAATGTATCAGGCAACTAATAAAAATACATTTTTCCCCCAAATTTTCTAACACTTGTTATCTTTACCACTTGTTACACATTTGTACTTTGTTGTATTTTTTTCATTTAAACAAGTATTTACTTTTTACTGTATGTCTGTATCTTACGGCATTAATGTATATCTGTATCCAGATATCCTATACATACTTGTCTTGATATACTTTTATACTCTACATACAAATTCTACCTATATTGTACATATGAAAGCATATTAATAGTGGATATTTAATTTTTTATTTTATATCCGATAAAGGTTGTCTAGTCCCCTTTCTGTCTTCTGGGTTGAAGGTTTTCATTCAATGAGCATCTGACCATTGTGCATACCTAGGAAAATAAGTGAGGTGAAATTGGAAGCAATAAAATTAAAATCGAAAAATCCTTGAGCAACAGCTAGCTTACAGTTCACTGAAGTAAACAAATTGCTTAAGCCATTTTCAAAGCCTTGATAAAATGGCATCACCATGATTTAAATGTGAGATTAGTTAATATGAGTAGCAGTTAGAATTAGATTTAGCTTGTCCATTTGGAGTTAAGATGGAGAGCTCTTAGGGGGAATCTTTCATTGCACACAAAGAAGAAATAAGAGAAATGAAGTAACTGTATTTTCCTGTACTTTTCCTGAGGTTCATTGCTTTGCAAGATCCTCAGGGAGCAAAAGAATAGATGAGTAATGTGAAAGAAAACTATATAAAGGATTTAATTATTTCAAAATTGCCCATTTTTTTAAAACCAGGAATAACTACAGAAGCTTTTATTAAAAAAAAAAAAAAAGGAATTAGCTACTTAGGAAAACTGGCAACAAGTACAGCAAGTTTTGTAACCTCATTCAAAGGTCCTCAATCTGAAGAGTCCAGTTTACTTTTTGATTGCCATCTAGCCTGTCCTTGATGTTTGTCTGGCTTCCTAAAGAAGAGCCTCTCTGGTGACCCTGGAGGGACCATGGCCCTGGGCATATTTGATACTCATGTAGGCCATCACACCAAAGTATTCAACAGAAGTCTGCTTTCATTTGTAAAATTTGCTTACATTCCCCACCCCCCCACCCCCCCCCAGAACAAAATCTCAGCCTCCCAGAATGTTGGGGACACAGATGTTCAGAGACCATTTCCCTCAACATGCTGATAGTACAGATGAGCAGAGAGGTCCAGGGTGGTGAAGGTGCCTTCCAAAGCTCTAGCCTCTCTTCAAAGAGCTGGAACCAGAGGGACACCCTGTGGCATTTTCCATCACACTTTCCTGGTTATTATCTCTTTTGAGGTGATCTTTACCATTGATTTAGAATCATTAAATCAAATTCACAAAGCATACCCTTCAGGCAATTGGATGAAACAGCCTATTACAAAACCTCTGAGAAAAGTCATCCACTCTCCTCTCAGATGTTTTTCAAAAACAATTTTTATTAAAAGCAAATCAAATGAAACCAAGGAATAGATAAAATGTTAAAAGTTTTTGTGATTTATTGGGTTTAGTTCTTGGTTTTATTTTCGCTTCCCTTGGATACATTTCAGGAGCTACGCTGGCAGAGCTAAAGCCACTTTTAGAAGGCAGAGTTTCAAAACTGCTGTATTACGACATAACTCACATACATTTAAATTGATGTATTCAAAGTGTACAGTTCACTGTTTTGAGCATATTTTTCAGAGTTGTACAGATTACCACAATCTGAGAACTTTTCCATGAGAAATCCCATATCCATTAGCTGTCTGTCCCCATTCCTGCTCATTCCTCTTGCCCCAGCTTTAGGCAACGCTAATTAACTTTCTGTCTGTATAGATCACTCTGTCCTTGAAGTGTCATTCAAATGGAATCCTACAATGTATGGTCTCTGATAACTGGCTCTGATTTCTTTGAGTTAGCATGAAACTTTAAAGATGCATCCATGTTAAAACATGTAAATCTATTCTTCCCTCTTTTTTAATGTTGATTTTTTTAAAATTATTTTTATTTTTGAGAGAGAAAGGGACAGAGGATCCAAAACAGGTTCTGTGCTGTCCTGAGGTGAGGTCAGATGCTCAACCGACTGAGCCATCCAGGTGCCCTATGTTCATCCGTTTTATGGCTAAATAATCTATTTTATGTGTATACCACATTTTTTTCACCAGTTGATGGATATTTGGATGGTTTTTACTTTTTGGCTGTTATGAATCATGCTACTATGAACATTCATGGACAAGTTGTGTGGTGTATGCTTTCATTTCTCTTGCATGTGTTGCCTAGAAGTGGAATTTTTGGATTATATGGGAACTGGATGTTTAACATTTTGAGCAACTGTCAGACTGTTTTCTGAATTTTAGGGGTGCCTGGGTGGCTCAGTCAGCTGACACCTCAGAGCCCGGAGCCTGATTCGGATTCAATGTCTCCCTCTCTCTCTGTCCTTCCCCCGCTTGCACTCGATCTGTCTCTCTCTCTCAAAAATAAACACTACATTTTTTTTTAAAGGCAAATATTATAATTCCAACTGTGAAACATCCTGTTCAAAGTGCTGTAATGTTTTGATGATACTCATGTGTGGGGGGAAAAATTAGAAAAATTAGAACTTTTCTAAAGGGGATTCTTTCTTCAAGGGAACTGTATCACTCAGTGTCCAGAGAGGAGACCAAAATCACACCAGTAATTTGAATAGGGAAAATTTAATATGGTGAATTATTAGTTAGAAAAACCTGTTTAATTACAAAAGGGGTAGATTACACTCTAAAAAACAGGAATACCAAGTTAGGAAGTAGCTACGATAACTACCACATAATAAAGTATCTGTGGCTACTCCATGTAGAGCTGACAGTCAGTCCTCAAGGAAGGAATTCATTTGGAGATGGTTCACTCACCCTCATCCCAAGGCTGAGATCCAGATGTCACTGGAGAAGGACAGGCTGTGTGTAGCCCGCTGCCTAGTGCACTTCTTTCAAGTGTCAGCGGCCAAGGCTGCTGAACAGTCAGCTGTCTTTTGGGGTGCCATCGGTCTAGTATCATGAGCAGGAAAGTGCCTACTATGGTTTGGCAAATCTGCTGGAAGGGGGGTACCACTGGATGTTCTACATATTGCTGGCAAGAAAGAGGTCTCCTGGGATGGAAGTGAAACTCATTTGGAAGCCTTCATTGGGAGCTGGTGAAATTTGCCCGAGGGCAGGTGCCACTGGGTCTCCTACATGCAGCTGGTGACAGAAGACCCAGGAAGAATGGAAGAATGTTCATTCTGCTATACCTTGCTGTTTCTCCCCTTGAATTGTACCAACTAAACAGAATATGGCACCGGCTGTCCAGGGAGAGGTGTTCCCAGGGTGTAGAGTAGGGCAGGGAAGGGTGGATCTGGAGTTGGGAGGTAATAAATCAATGACTGGCAGTGAACTCCTATGGCACCTTAGTCTCCACACACATCTTTTGATAAATATTTGAACTTTTTAGAAAACAATTTGTGTTTTTTTTTCAGGGCGCCTGGGTGGTTCGGTCGGTTAAGCGTCCGACTTCGGCTCAGGTCATGATGTCACAGTCTGTGAGTAGGAGCCCTGCGTTGGGCTCTGTGCTGACAGCTCGGAGCCTGGAGCCTGTTTCTGATTCTGTGTCTCCCTCTCTGTCTGCCCTCCCCCGTTCATGCTCTGTCTGTCTCTGTCTCAAAAATAAGTAAATGTTAAAAAAAAAAAAAACAATTTTAGTGTTTTTTAATGTTTATTTTTGAGAGAAAGCGAGAGAGAATACAAGTGGGGGAGGGGCAGAGAGAGAGGAAGACACAGAATCTGAAGCAGGCTCCAGGTTCTGAGCTCTCAGCCCAGAGCCCGATGCGGGGATTAAACCCACAAAGAGTGAGAATGTGACCTGAGCCCAAGTCGGACACTTAACCAACTGAGCCACCCAGGTGCCACTTTAAAAAATTTTTTTTAATGTTTATTGTTTTAGAGAGAGAGTACAAGTGGGGGAGGGAGGCAGGGAGAGAGAGAGGGAGGGAGGGAGTCACAGAATCCAAACCAGGTTCTTGTCTCTGAGCTGTCAGCACAGATCCTGATGCGGGGCTCAAACTCCCAGACCATGAGATCATGACCTGAGCTGAAGTCTAATGCCCAACCTACTGAGCCACCCAGGCACCCCCACATTGGAACTTTTGTACATCACAAAGCCAGCTCTGTTCTTCAGAGAAGTGCAGAAGTTCTCACCCCTTCCTCTGAATGAGGAGACATAAAATCTCAACAGCCACTTGTATCCTTAGCTGCCTGTATTACTTATTTTCCAAATTCAGTCACAATCCCATTGGGTGTTCTCTTATCTACAGGCTAAGTTAAACAACTTAAATATAAAATAGTGAAGGGAAGAAAGGAAGAAAAAAGACAAATGGTTAATATAAACTCCTACAAACAGCATACAAAGAGAAAATACAAACTATACAGTTCTTATTTCAGTAATTAAGAGGCTGTCATTACTATCTGTGGTTGGTCTCTTTTACTGCCTGCCCTTGTTCTCATTGCCTTTAGATCAGGGTTCTCTACCTGGCTAAGTGACCCAAACCTTCATTGTAAGGGTCTGAGTTCTCAATAATAGCAGTTTTGAAAAAGTTGATTCCTATAGTTTAACATTAACTTTGCTGCTGCTTCCAGAGGGTCCCTTGTATGTCAGATATAGTCCTCATTGCTTCCAGCGTTTAGTAGCATCCCCAGTTCTCTTGGTAAACAGAATCATTTCAGCCAATAGAGGTACTTCTTTTTTTCTCTGTTGACTGAGTGGCATAAGGAGTTCAAAGTGGCCTTTTCCCCCCACAGTTTAATGGAACCATTGTTAGGTCCCTTGGTAGAAGTGCTGCCTCCTTGAGAACTTAGACCTCCAAGTCAGCAGTGCTCTGAGTGGCTGGGAAGGGAAGCAAAAATTCTGCAAAAAGATTGTTAAGTATTTAGTGAGAAGAGCTGCTTTTATTTCCACCCTTTAAGTTCCAGTTCCATGTATTCTGGTTATGGGGGAGAGAGCACCATATGAAGTCTCAGTCAAGGCATAGGCTTTAGTCTTTCACTGTGTTTTGTCCCAAACAGAGTTATAACTGAGTGGTTAGTAAGCCATCCAGGGTTTGAATCAGCCCAGTTGCTTCTGGGCAATGGTATATGTGATGGAAATAACATAGGATTAGTTGGGCATAAGTCCACTGTTGTACTTAATTTGCTATGAAATAAGTCGATCAGAAGCAGTGTTGTGTGGAATACGATGATGGTGGATGAGGCATTTTTTGAGTTCATGGGTGGTTTTTACAGGGGTGTTACGGGCAGAAAGACCAATCCCTATCCAGAGTATGGGTTTAGTACAGTGAGGATTAATCCCCATCCTCTCCTTAATGGAAATAAGTCCAAGGTAATGAAGCTGTTACCAGGTGGCTGGCTGGTTCCCCTGGTAAATGGTACCACATCAGGGGCTCAGTGTTGATCTCTGCTATTGGCTGATGAGAAAATAGGCAGTAATTGTAGCCAGGTCAGCCTTACTAAGGAGAGATCTGGTTTGTTTTTTCAGAGCCTCCAACCCTGATACTCTGGACCCTAAGCTCAGGGGGCCTTTGAGTAACACTGGAATATCTTGGGAAGGAATGTGACTGGTGTCAGCCAGCATGGTTTTAAAGAACTTCCATAGATGGGGTGCCTGCGTGGCTCAGTCAGTTGAACATCCAATCTCAGCTCAGGTCATGATCTTGCAGTTTGTGAGTTCACGTCCCATGTTGGGCTTCATGCTCACAGCTCAGAGCCTGGAGCCTGCTTCAGATTCTGTGTCTCCCTCTCTTTCTGCCCCTTCCATGCTCATGCTCTATCTCTCTTTCTCCCTAAAAAATAAACATTAAAAAAAATTTTTAAAAGAACTTCCATAGCGGATGCCCTTGGGTAGGAATTCACATACAAGACAAATTTCTTCCCACTATGCCCTCTTTGAGAAGTCTTCCCCATACCTTTTCCCTTTCAACTCAAGCCAGGTACTTGGCCACCAGACCTAGAGTTTTTTCTTGCTAAATCCTGTTAACAGATCACCATTATGTCCCTGGTCCCCTTCATTGTGAGTGTGTTCTCCTGGTCTTTGGTGGTAAATTGCCGCCTCATGCCTTCTCTTCCTCTGGAATCCTATCCTCCCATTGACATCAGGGGTCTCCTATCAATGAAACTCTTCATGGTCACTCTTGGGCTGCAAGGTGAGCAATCCTTTTTGAGGATACAGGTGCTCTACCCAATTATATACTTATCAATGTTTAATGAAGTGAGTATATTCTGGGCCTTGGGGAATATAATTGGGACTGTGCAGGTAACACATGATAAACCTGCTTGAACGTTCCCATCTATCTAAGCTTTGGTATTCCCTGATATTTCAACCTCATTAAATGTAGACCACTTGTGAGACCAAGTTTCAGTCAACCAGCCACATGAGTTGTTATAGCCATTTCTCTCTACATGAGCTAACACATTAAATTCAGAATCTCTAGTAAATACACTCCTATCAATGAATGTAGCCCAATCTAACATTGTTTGGTCCTCCTATTCTAACTCTTAGAATCTACTTCCACGTGTATTTCTTAGATTTATGCCAATAATTTAGCAAAATCTTTGAGTTCTTTTGGAGAGTGAGATCTTTGCTCCCGTGTTACATTGTGTGCCTGACACCCTGAAGCCTGATGAGAATTATGCTTTTGGAGAAGAGAGTGGCTACAAGAGGCTGGTGTCCCCAGACAAAAGAGGGCAGGCTACTTCCACTGATAGGGAGGACTCAGGGGGACCTGGCCCTTCAGGTTTGTAAGTTTCATTTCAGTATAACTAGCTGTGGTCTTTCCACATTCTAGGACTTCATTCTTTCCAAATCTGTGCTGTCATTTTCACATAAGAGCCTGGGCAAGATTGTGACTTGTGCTGAAGTTGAAAATTCAACAACCTACATTTAAATTTTATGTTTCATTTTTAGCAGGGTTTCCCCCTGTGGCTGCGTTCAGCAAGAGAAAGCACATGTCTCTAGACTTAGTGATGCCAGACAGTTAGTTAAACAATACTTACATTGGCCATTAGGATGTCTCATGATACAGTGGTTGGAATACTTTCTGAGGACGACACGATATATCAAAAATAAAACAGAACTACGTTCAGTTCTGTCACTCACCTGCTTTGTTTGCTTTTTATGTCTTAATGTTTTTATCTGCGGGATCATAAACTTTGACTCCTGACCTTCAAGTAGTGAGAATACTGCATAAACATAAACATTTGTAGATTTTAGGTTTTCTCATAGTGTACTGGTTTCATAATGCAATAGAAGTAGATAAGGTCAATGAAATAAATAAGGTCACTGTCTGCTTAGTTGAAAAACAAATTATGAAGATTAACTATTTCCTTGATAGTGGGTATGAGTTTCCGTCCACATATGCTGGTGTTCTCCCTATAATCCATCATAATTTCTTTTCTCACCCCCCATTCTGCTTGTGTCTGACAATGGCAGTCAGGGCTGGGTCGACCTTTTCTCTCAGTTCACACTTGGAGCCCAGATTCTAGGAAATGTGGATAATGTTGAAGATGACTCGGTCTAAGCACTTGTTGGGGGGGAATGACTGTCTCCACATGTCGTCCTGGTCCTGAGTCCCTGGGCCTCGCAGAAGCCTGCCCAGTCACTCCCAGTGCCTGTCTGCATGGCATTTTTACTGTGGTGTCTTGTCTTATTACAGTCATCCTCTACTTGGAGGGCTGTGTCGGTACAGTTTCCTACTTTTCTAAAGGGCTGAGAATCCAGAATCCCTGCATGGAGGCTGGCTGCAGCCACTGTCTTTCTGGGGGACCCTTTTCTTAGGACACCCTGGCCCCTAGGCTCTGCTCTCCTTTCTAGAGAAGCCTTTTTATTTTCTTCTGGAGTGGTGGTAGGGGGAGGTGAGAAATTCTTTTCTTTTCCTTTTTAGTTTGTCTCAGACACTTTGTAAAGACCTCAGTTCATTTTCTTAGCCTTAAGTGTTTATTGTCACACACATACTCAGAAATCAATGCTAGGAAATTTCAGAGGCCTTGTCTGCTTTCTGCCTCAGTTTACCACTTCTCTAAGACAATGAACGAAGGACTGACCATATGCTTGTAAAAGGGGAGTATTTAAAAAAAAGTATATATCTCAACTCCTTCCACCCTTTCATAAATATTGATAGAGCCATTTGAAAATTTTACAAAGTAAATTCTAGAAATTATAAATTATACATTATATAATACATATGTTACAAATGTCATTGTGGCATAAATATACATTGAAATTACTTCCTTTTAAGCACTTTCTCTTGAACTTTGAACATTTTGAATTGGATTAAGAATACAGAACAAGCACATCTCTTAAAAGTGTCAGACATGCTAGATTTCTTTCTTGGCTCCCATGGAAAAAGTAAACACAATATAAAACACTCATTAAATTTTAGAGGTTAAGAATGTCTTTTATGTAAGTTATGCTAAAAGAATTCTTTAGCTCTATAAACTTGCAGATTACAAATGAGTTACCATTTACAGAAGATGGCTGAGCATTTGTCAGATGAAGTAATTTTCACACAGAGGTAAAAGACTTCTTGAAACAACCAGGATTTCCTTTAAAGTCTAACTTATCGATTGATATATTTGGAAAACAAAAAAACAATTGAAATGTCATGCAGCTAGTTTCAGAATGTGTAAAATTGTTGTAATTTCTTGCAATTGATCTGGTTTGATTATTGCCTGTGGAGTTGGAGGACAGGTCAGGAATGTCACAAGTGCTAAAACAGGAGAAAGTGAAGTGAGCTTATTGTGAACATGGCCTTCCTTGAAAAGAAGGATGGCAGATTGTTATATTGAGAATTACAGAGTGGGAGGAGCACAGTAGCCCTTTATACCCCTGAAAAAGAGTTTTCCTGGCCCCAAATCCTCCTCATTCCCTGCCCCCAATTCTTCAAAAACAAAAACAAACAAAAACACACCAAAACTCTTGCTATCTTCTCTTCTGGAATAATTTCTTAGATGTGTATTTATCACATTTTTAAGTATAGATGTGATAAGCAGTACAAATAACTTCATGGCATGAAATTATGGAGGAAATAAATTTTTGGCTTTGTACCCTTTGGGCTGAGGGTAGCCAGAGTTTTATGTGGATGTCTGAGTTCCCCTCTCTCCAGGAGAGAATTAACTGGCTATTGTTGTCTAGACCTGTGCCCCTGAGCTACTGCACTGGACTGGTGCTGAGGGAAGACTGGAAAGTTGAAGGGTTGAGGTTGAACCACAGAGGATGTAGCAGTGCTGCGACCCCTGAGGATGGTGCCTTCCGAAGAGATACTGTGACTTTCAGTGACACATTACATTTTGGAAGAGCAAAGTATCATATTCACATACTTGGTTTTGCTGTGAAGAAAACTCAAGCCTTCCAAAAATAGAAAGGATGGTCACTGAAGATGAGGTCACATATCAACAAAATGCAACTTTCTGTGTCAGTGAAGTTGTCCCTATTGAGGTCAGAGGAGAATCAGAGGGAATGGTGGATCGAGAACCAGATGAGTGAAAGGTGAGGATTTTCAGGAAGGGGGTGACCAGCCCTGCCACATGCTCCTGGCACAACTAGGGGCTGACCACTGGAAGGAACAACATGGGGACATTATGCCTATGATGCACACTTTGACTCTGGTCGCAGTGGGCTCCAGAGAGAGCAGGTTGGGAAGACAAGAATACCAAGTGAAGACAACTCTTTGAAGCTTTGTTGACAGGTTATTACACCACGTAAATTGCAAAGGAGAATTTTATGATCAAAGAACAGCTTTCTTTGAGATCTGGGTGTAATTGCTTTTGAGGTCATAGAGAGTCAAGGTCATCTGTGATTAAATCGTTCAGGAAAGTTCCTCCCTAGAAAGTTTACTTTCCTCAAAGAAAGTTTTTCTTACTGGAATGTCCTTTCTAACAAAATGCATCATGGACTCCAATGCAAAGCTAATGAAATTTCTTTCCCATACGAACTCGAGATTTGCATTTATTGATTAAAAAAACGAGCTTGTTGGCTTGATTTGGTGCTGGGCAGGATCCCACAGAGAGCACTTCTGCCTTATCACTTGTCCTTCCTTGATTTTCTACCATTAGTTTCCTCAGAGTTTCATGGAGTGTCTGCTAACAGCTCTGGCTTCTCCCCCTGCCATGTGGTGACCCTCCTCTTGGAACACATTGGCTCACTGGGTAGGGGGTGGAGGTCAGGAGGGATGAAATCATCGTTGCACTTCACTGTCCCCTTTTCCTGAGAGGACTTCCACAGCAAGGGAGTCTGTATTTTTAGAATTAGCATGTTCTGTTTCAGTGTTGTGAACATTCATTTTAAACTTACTATATTTAGTAAAGGTTTAATTATCCACGTAGGGAAACTAGTTTCAAGCTGTCACTTTTCATTCCTTGCTCATCAAAACAGCCCCCTGCAGCTGAGAATGGCACTTTCCCCTACACCTGGTGAGGGCAGTAGACAGGAACAATTGCACTACTGGAGCTGAGTGTGAGCACAGCAGCAGGGGAAGCTCCTCTCAGTTCTCCCACCCTGTCTGGCCCCTCCTCTGTCACTGGGACCTTCCTGCTGCAGCACATTCTCTCTGAGCTGGGGCTGTGGGCGCTGGGTGTCTGCTCCAGTGCCAGGGAAATGTCTTCCCTTCCCACACAGGAATAATGATTAGATTTTCCAAAATAACACTCAGGTAACAGGATCTCTTTGTGCTGTTTACAAGTACGTAAGATGTTGGAAAATGGCACTGAATGATGAGATTTCTTGGATTTTCTGAGATACCATTCATTCCTTTGTTTCCTTGCTCAGTTCTAGCAGGTGGATATAGACATGGATGAGTTGATGCATGGAGGCCACTGAAGGGAGAATGAGCAAGGGCCAATGGGCACTGAAGATGGTTTGAGACATAAATAGAATATGGTAGACATGCACTTACTCATTCAGCAAATATTTATTTATTGGTTGTGGGATAGTTAGGGAGCTTGACACTACCTTAGTGGGGGACATACAGATGAATATGTTTTTCTAAACATATTCTAGTAAATGGATAATTACAGAGTGAGAGCTCAGAAGAAATGTCTTTGGAGTGTGCAACAAAGGAGCCTCAGATGACTGGGTCAGCGGAGGGAAGGGATACTAGAGCTGAGACCAGATGCTGCTACCCAAACTTACTGTGTATGTGAGTCACCTGGGAATCTTGTTATAATGCAGATTCCTATTTTGAGCTGGAGTTAGGGCCTAAGATTGTGCATCTCTAACAAGCTCCCATCTCAGGCTGATGTTGCTGGTCCACGGACCACCTTTTGAGTACCAAAGTTTCTAAGGGGTGGTATAAGACAAAACACTGGTGCTGGGGGGAAATGAGTTTACAGGGAGGGACTAGCATATACATAGTCCGAACATGGGTTCTTTTATCCTCAGCTGAGGCACTGATAAAGTAATTATTCCCTCCCTTCCACGATCAGTTCTCTGGATACGTGTCTACCTGCCAGCACATTTTCCCCCTAAAGTTAATCTTTGTGTTCACTTTAATCTATACCTTTTATAAATACTGGGGCTTTGATTTAACAGGACATACTAAAGATATTTTTCTATACTTCTTAGAATTTTCCAGAAAGAAAAATGGAGGGCAGAAATAAGAATGTCACCTTTGATAAAACTAAAGACTAACCTGCAAAAGAGAATACATGTGGAGAGCTGCCAATGCAGCAAAGATCAAGTACAGGTCCAGGAAGGCTCCCGGAAGGGGTGTTTGTAGGTGTAGATTTCAGACACAGTTGGAAGGAAAACATTTTCTTACACAGATGGCGTTCTGAGGGGGCAAAACCAATTTCTTCTTCTTTGGAATCCTAGGAATGGCATCTACTTGTGGTGGTAGGGAACCTAGATCCCTAGACTTTACTTCATCACACAGAGAAATGGGAAAGGCAGAGTTGAATTAAAAAAAAAAACTGTAGAAATGCCATTTTTGTCTGTCTCCTGGTGAGGTGGGTGGAAGAGAAGCCAAGTTATGCCTTGTGCTGTAGCTGCCTGTGTTTGTTGGCTGGAGAGAGGGAAAAGCTAAAGTTAATTGCATATACAACCTTGTCATGATGCGTTTCTCCCTGAACCAGGGAGAATTTCTGCTAGCCTGGAAGTACTGCCCTGCCCCTTCCCAACATGAACTAGTTCCAAAGTCCCAGAAGAGTGTATGTAATTGACAGATGAGTGCACAAAGGCAACCAGAACAGGTTCCATGTAAAGATGGTATAAGACAAAAGGCATGGGGGAGGGACAGATGTATGTATGGCAGAAAGGGTTCTTCACAATAATAAGTGGCCACCAAGATGTTGAAAATGATGAGTAAGTAAATGGCTATGAATTAAGGCAAGTTAACAAAACAGGTGTAAGCAGAGCAAGTGAGAGCTTGGGGAAAATAATAGGGACATCACAGATGGAGATGAAACAAGAACTTCTAGAGCTCAGGAAGGAAGCAGAAGAGAAAAATAGAGCCGCCATTGAAATGCAAGCACCTGGGAATAAACTCAAAGAATAACAGGCACTGCTGACATCCATGATGAAGAGGGAAACAGGATTAAGAAAAGCAAGCAAAAATAGACTAGAAATGAACAAACATAGAACAGATGAAAGAGAATCCGAAAGATCTGGAAGGCAAAAGAATTGCAGCGTATGCATTATTGGTATCCTTTAAGAAGAAGCCTGGAGATGATACTCAGTAAAATGCTTTGGAAAATTAAATAAGACTTGAATCTCCAAATGAAAAGGATGCACTGTGACCCAGAGAAAACTGATACAGAATGATTAGCATTGACACGTATCCAAGAACATTTACTGGCCCTTGAAGACAAAGTCTTTCATTTAGGCAAAAAACAAAACAAAACAAAACAAAAAACCCACAAAAAACACCAAACCAAAAACCAAAGAAACAAACAAACAAAAAAAACTATTAAAAGGAGGAAGAATCAAGGTGGCATTATAGCAAAACAGATTACACACTGGAATATCAAGAGAAGGGAATAAGAACATAAAATATGAGTGCCCGAGTGTGCGACTTACTTTGACTCTTAGTTTGTTGGCAACAGTAACCAGGACCCAGTGTCTGCTTCTGTAGCCGGTGCCTGCTAAGTTGTAGCCACCATGTATGAGGGCATCTTCATTCCTGTTGGCCAGGCTGGTGGTCAGATTGGCAGTGCCTGCTGGGAGCCATATTACTTGGAACATGGCATCCAGCCTGATGGTCAGATGCCAAGTGAGAAGACCACTGGGGGAGGGGATGGCTCTTGCATCTTCTTCAGTGAGATGGGTGCTGGCAAACATGTGTCCAGGGCAGTGTTTGTAAATCCAGAACCCACCATCATTGATGAATTTTGCACTGGCACCTACCATCAGCTCTTTTACCCTGAGCAGGTCCTCACAGGCTGCTAATAACAACTCCCTAGGGCACTACACTGCTGGCAAGGAGATCATTGACCTTGTCTTGGGCTGATTTTGGAAACTGGCTGACGAGTGCACATGTCTTCAGAGTTTCTTGGTTTCCACAGCTTTGAAGGGGGAGCTGGTTCTGGGTCCACCTCCCTCTCTCTGTTGATATGTGAAGAAGTCCAAGCTGGAGTTTTCCATTTACCCAGCCCCCCAGATGTCCACAGATGTAGTTGTGCTCTACAACTCCATCTTCACTACCCATCCCACCATGCAGTAGTCTGATTTTGCCTTCATGGCAATGAGTCCATCTGTGGTGTCTGTTCTAGAAACCTTGCTATTGAATTCCTAAATCACTGCTTCTCCCTGATGTGATGAAGCCCTGAATGTTGATCTGACAAAATTTCAGACCAACCTGGTGCCCTAACCCTGCATCCACTTTGCTCTGGCTGCGTATGCCCTGTAATCTCTGCTGATAAAGCCTACCATGAACAGCTTTCTATAGAACAGGTCACCAATGCATGCTTTGAGCCAGCCAACCAGGGGGTGAAGTGTAACCTCCACCATGGTAAATACATGGCTTGCTGCCTGTCATGCTGTGGCATCATCTTCCTAAAGGTGTCATTGCTGCCATGCCCCCATCAAGACCTGTGCAGCATCAAGTCTGTGGACTGCTGCTCCGCTGGCTTCAAAGTTGGTGCTAATTACCTGCCTCCCCACTGTGGTACCTGGTGGAGATGTGGCCCAAGTACAGTGAGCTGTGTGTATGCTGAGCAACACCACAGCCATTGCTGAGGCCTGGGCTCGCCTGGACCACAAGTATGACCTGGTGAATGCCAAGTGTCCCTTTGTTCACTAGTAGGTGGGTGATGGCATGGAGGAAGGGGAGTTTTCTGAGGCCTGTGCGGACATGGTTGCTTTTGAGTAGGGTTATGAGGAGGTTGGTGTGGATTCTTCAGTAGGAGAGGATAAACAAGGAGAGGAATACTAATTACCATCCCTTTCAGCCTTCCTGCATGTCCCACTCATGACTTGAGCCTCAACATTAGCTGACAAATATTAAAGCTTTCTGATTAGATTGTCTTCACTTTCAACTATGATCATGTCTTACTCTGCCATGTGTACCTGTAAGATTTTCCCATCATGTCCCAAAGCAAAGGCTTAGAAAACAACAAAATGAGTCCCCAAATTTGACCAAACATATAACCTTAACAATAAATGTAAATTGTCCCACTCACCTGTTAAGAGACTCGTATTTACAAAGAATGTGGAGTTCAGTTCTATGCAATATAGGAGACGTGTGTAGAACAGTGAAGCCCAGAAAGGCTGAAGGTATAGAGAGTTGGGCAGAGATTGCTTTAGTGTGAGTCCTGTCCCAACCTGCCCCACCCCCCAGTTTATATGTTGAAGTCCTAACCCCTCTATGAGATTATATATTGGAGATAGTTTTTAAAGAGTGGTTGAGGTTATATGAGGTTGAAAGGGTGGGGCCCTGATCTGATAGAGCTGGTGCCCTGGCAAAAAGAGAGACACTAGAATGTAGTCTTTGCCATGGGAAGATGCAGAAGGTGGCAGTCTCCAAGCCAGGAAGGTTTTACCAGAATGTGACTATGCTGGCACCCTCATTTTGGACTTTCTAGCCTCCAAAACTGTGAGAAAGTAAACTTTTGTTTTTAGAGTCACCCAGTCTATGGTATTTTTTTAGGGCGGCCCAAGCCAACAAAACAGACAACAAAGAAAATGCCAAGAGAGCGAGGGAGAGGGAGCGAGAAAGCAACAATCATAACTATATGGTTGTGTTCTAAATAAAAAGCATTAAATTAGATACAAAGGACATTTGATTATAGTAAAAGATGTAACTCATGATATAACTTAATGTGTTAAAAAATTTGTCATGAAAACCAGTGCCAAAGTTACAGAAAATATAGGAATAGATAGAAATGTTCAAATAACAGAAAATTTAAATCTTACCTATTAACTACGGCCAATAGTTATAAAGCTAAAAGAAAGAAAGAATATGGACTCTGAATGACCTGAGTAGGATAGCTCTAATGGATCCACATTAAACTATATACTCAGAAAACATTATACTGTCCTTTGATTGAGCAGTCAGAAAAATTAACTCTGTATTAACAAAAATTAAAACACCATATTGGAGACTGAGACCTTGGTAAAGCAATGCCAAATTGCAAAGGAAAATTCATAGCATTAAATACTTAAAATTAAGAAATTAGTGAATTTTAAATACCCAAAACCAGAATTTATGAAACAATGTGAATTAGAGAAAACAGAGTAAGACACTAATAAAGATAAAAGCAAAAGCAAATGAATTGTAGAAATTTTTAAAATGGTGAAACTAAGTCTATTAGTTGGGTCTGGAAAAAATATTAAAATTGTTGGCTACACTTGATTTTATTTGAAAAATTTAAAAATTTAAAAATTTTAATTACAGTATAGGTACCATACAGTGTTATATTAGTTTCAAGTGTACAATATAGAGATTCAGTAATTCCATGTCTGTGCTCATCAAGATGAGTATACTTCTGTGATGCCTGGATGACTCAGTCAAGTGTCCAATTCTTGATTTTGATTCAGGTCATGATCTCATGGTTTGTCAGATTCAGCCCTGCATCTGGCTCCATGCTTATAGCATGAAGGCTGCCTGAGTGTCTCTTTCTCTCTCTGCCCCACACCCACCCGGTGCGTGCTCCCATGTGACTTCTCTCTCTCTCAATAAGTAACTTAAAAAAATGAGTGTACTTTTAATCTGCATCTGTTTCACCAGTCCCTCTCCATCCACTTGACCTCTGGTAACTGTTCTCTCTATGAGTCTGTTTTTTTTTCTGATCTGTTCTTCTTCCCCTTCGGTTTCTTAAATTGCATATGTGAGTGAAACCATAAGGTCCATGATCATGTTGTTGCAAATAGCAAGATTTCATTCTTTTTAATGGCTAAATAATACTCTATTATACATATATATGACATCTTCTTTATCCATTTATCAATTGATGGACATTTGGATTGCTTCCATAAGTTGACTATTGTAAATACAGTAAACAGGGGTGCATATATCCTTTGGAATTAGTGTTTTTGTAGTAAAATGTATTTAACGAGAATTTGCCATTTTAGAGCATACAGTTTAGTGGCATTGATTATATTCACAATGTTGTACAACCATTGTCATTACTTACGTTCAAATGTTTTTAATCCCCCTAAACAGAAACTCTGTGCCTGTTAAGCAATAGTTCCACATTCTCCATCCCCCATCCCCCCACATTATGGTAAATTCCAATGTCTTTTTGTCTCAATTGTAATGTCTGGCTCATTTCATTTAGCACAATGCCCTTAAGGTTCATCCATTTAGCATATGTCATTCCTCCTTTTCTATGTCTGAATTATTTTCAGGTGGATTGCTTCCACCTTTTGGCTACTGTGAATAATGTTGCAGCACTCATTTATTTTTGCAAGGGAAAATAGCAGGAATGGATGAAATAAGTAAACAAGAATAGAGAAATAATGTCAAAAAGTTAAAGGAGATTATAGGAGACTTATTTGGTCAATCATGTTCAAATACATTTTTAAAAACTTGGATAAAACATTTAATGTATAGAAAAGATAACATTCCAAGGCTGACCCCAGAAAATCTGAAAACCTAAAGAGATGAATTATACTAGAAAAAAAGAGAAAAGTTGTGTGGAGGCTGCCTCTCTCCCCAACTATGAGGTGCAAATGTTTTCCCAGATCAACTCTTCAAACCTTAATTGATTACTCAA
This sequence comes from Acinonyx jubatus, assembly GCF_027475565.1. Classification (NCBI taxonomy): domain Eukaryota; kingdom Metazoa; phylum Chordata; class Mammalia; order Carnivora; family Felidae; genus Acinonyx; species Acinonyx jubatus. The sequence continues at coordinate 126,886,793 of NC_069380.1, read as the reverse complement.
TTGATTTCACACTTTTCTAGATAAAGCCAAGCCACTGGTTTCTGGTTACAGAGTAAAGGATATATAAGAACAAAAATCTGCTATGGAACAGCAATGAAAAGAAAGAAAACCAAAAACCAATGTCCCTTGTGAATATCAGTGCAAAGGTGTTGAGTGAAATATTAACAGGATCCAGAATGACAATAAAAAAAGAGTAAAATATGACTAAGTGAGGTTTATTTGAGCAAAGGCAGGTTAGCTTAGTGTTAGGAAACCTACTAATGTAATTCACTGTAGTAGTGTATTAAAACAGCAAGCCATGTGCTCCCACCCATGGTTGCTGAAAATTTTATGAGAGTCCATTATCGATTATGGAAAAACACCTCATAAAGTATAACTAAATTCATGCTGCCTTAATATAACATTTATCTTATTGCGAAAGTCAGCTCATGCTTAATGTACGAACAATAGAAGTATTCACATTAAATTGGGGCAAGGATGTCACAGTCCTCACATTGTTGAATGCCAGTCTTGAGGTACTAGCCAACATTTTAGAGAAGAGAAATATGTATAAGTTGGAGAGGAGGAGGTAAAATAATCATATTTGGAAATAATACGATTGTGCCTAGGAAACAAAAATAACTGAAGGATCACTGCCAGCAATAATAAGAGAATTGAGTACTGTAGCTTGATTAAAAAAAAAAGTCAGTAGTCCTTACCCATACAAACAAAAACAATTGGTATCAGGATATAATGCAGGATAGGACCACATGTCTAACAAGCTGTGAAGTTTATATGGATAAATAAAAGGGGAAGAATACACAGGGTAATTATTGAATCCAAACAATAATGAGAGGACACAAATGCTCTGAGGAACATAGAGTACCAAGCTAAAATGATGACAGCACCCTGGTACTGGGCATACATAGTAACGTCAATGGAATGGAAGAGAAGGTTCTTTGCTTTTTGTGGATCACCAAAAAAAAATTTTGAAAATTACTCCTCCATGTGTCTTCTATAAATGTTCATAAAAATACACGTACCTATGTACTTGTATGCGCATAGAACAGCTTTGGAAGTATATTCAAGAAACTGTAACAGTTGTTGAGTGGCTGGGAGATAGAGGTGGGAAGGGTGTTACATTTCATCATATTTTCTAGTGTAACTTTTGAATTCTCTACCATTTGTGGTGGTATCTCTTCACAGATGTTGTTATATTTCCCCCCGAACCTACATAGAATATGAATAAGGTAAAAAATATTGAGGATGGGTAGAGAATGATGTGCTTGCATCCTTCCAGCAAGGCCTTTGAACTATTTAACTGCCTGTGTCTGGAAGCCTCCCAGCCCCAAACACAGATTCATACTGGAGTGGACACACTGACATTAGATTTTCATCATTTTCCAAGTTCGTCCCGCTCCGGCCCTTGATCTCTTCCTTCATTCTCCAGTTGGAGGCCAGAGGGTACCTTGTTTGTGGGGGCTTTACCATTATCTCCGTGAACTCCACTCAACTGAATCTGGTATTGCTGTCCTGATAAAACCCAAGTAGTGGCCCTATAAACCTGCAATGAGTGTAACAGAAGCATGTTTGCAAACACAGCTTTAAGCAAAGTCCCCTATGTTCCTCTTGACAGATTCCTTCCCTGTCTCCTCCTGTATAGAAACTATGGAGCTGCCCACATCTTTCTGTTGGCCAGTCTCCAGGAAAAAAGTTGTCTTTCGAGAAAACACTACGATTTATTGGTCAGCAGGAAGAATGCTACAAGTGTGTTGAACTTTGATTTTAGATGGTAACTGAAAAATGGGTGTGTGCATCTTGCCCTACATTCCCATCGGCCAAGCCTTTGATAAGTAGTAGGGGAAGTGGCTAAGCAGAATGAATTCCGGTCTTGAAGTCCCTTTCTCACCCTGTCCCTTTTGAGAAAAGGCTATGAGACATAGCTAAGGGTAGCAGCTGACCCTGGAAAGCCAGGGTCACCATCAAACATTTGCTAAGAATCTGTCACAAGCACAGGTCTAGGTCAGTACGCACACACTTGTACTGGGAAGGAAGGTCTCCAAAATGAGGACTCTGCCTGGAAAATGCCCTGCCACCAGTTGCTTAAAACGAAACTATAAGGTGAGGAGCATTCTAAATGTTTTCAAGCTGCCAGAACAAGAGGACGTTTCCAAGGGAAGCAGAACTCCATCGACTTTGGACTTGGAGAACACCCAAAAAAGTCCAAGCTCTTGTGCACTCAGCTGGTAACTTTTTTTTAATGCGTTTTTATTTTTGAGAGAGAGTGAGAGAGCACGTACGCACACATGAGAGGGGGAGAGGCACACAGAGAGAGGGAGACACAGAATCTGAAGCAGGCCCCAGGCTCTGAGCTGTCAACACAGAGCATGATGTGGGGCTCGAACTCACGGACCGCGAGATCATGCGCTGAGCCAAAGTTTGTTATAAGTAGGTGTGGAAAAACAAAAAACAAAAACCCTCATTTCAACTTTTTCCTGGAATGGGTTAGGCACCAATTATAAAAGGAAACTTTCTCAATTGAGAAGTATTACACCTGGTTTTTACCTTTACATATACTGTGTTGCTATCTCACTTTGTGTTCTGATAGCAAATGGTGCCAAGCTAAGGAATCGGACAGGGTTAATTTATTGTGTACTTCATACAGCAGCAAAAATGCTTTTCCTTAAAAATCATTTTGCTTCAGTCTGGCTTTTGCTCAGATCTACGTAGTTGCTCACGCCGTTTGATTTCCCACAGCAAGTTATTCTAAGCCCTTACTGTCATTTCTGTTTCCTCTCTTCCTCTGAACCTTCCTCTCTGTTAGCAGGATCCCTGTTTCTCTCCATCATCAACTATCTGTGTGGCTAAGAGCCAGTCACTTGACCCTCAGGGTCTTTTTGTCTTGGGGTGTGTCAGAGGCAGTGTGGAGGTGTCTTAGGGCATTTGAATAAAAAGCAGCAAAAGAGCTTGCCAATGAGAGTAGCCGGCACTGGGGGGTTTTTTCCCCATAAATGAGGAAGGAAAGCTAGTGGTGAACGAGCCCATTCAGTGTTAACATTGTTGCCACATGATCCAGCCAAGGAATATGGTTCTTTCAAAATAGAAACAATTTTTTTTCCCTCCAAGGTACCCTTGGATCCATCGTTTTCTCCCCCCCCTCTTTGTACTGAATTTATTCCAAAATTTCGAATAGCACTAGAGGAGGGCATAAGGTCTTTGTGGCTTTCCAAGAGCTGCTTTTTTTCCTTTTCTTTTTTTCTTTCTTTCTTCTTCTTCTTCTTTTTTTTTTTTTTTTTTTTTTTTTTTTTTTTGAGTGACTTAAGGATTTCTAAGTTACTTTCCAGCTTGGAAAATCATATGACCTGTGAACATGTGCCTTTCCTCAGCTCAAGAAGCCATTTAAAGCAGACTTATCCTTTTTATGCAGGCTATGCTTACTCCTCTTTACAGCCATCTCCTCCATCTGAAATAGCCTTCTTTGACATTTCTCACAAACCATGAGCTTCCTAGCTTCCCTGCCTGAGATGAGTGATTGCTTCAGAACTGGACCACTTCCTGCAGCCTGGAACCCTCCTTATCTTTAAGGTATGGGGCAAAACATGGATGGGAGTAGCCATGGTGGGAGGAGGAGTAGTAATAGTAAAAACAAAAACAACTATTCTGTGATAAGAGCAGCTAACATTTGTTGATATCCTTTTAAGTGCTGAGCATTCTATGTTTTCTTATTCATGATTCACAAGAATCCATGAGGTGGGTATTATTATTATTCAGCTAGTTTTTCAGAAGGGGAGACTGAGGCACAGGGAGGGTTATTAAACTTGATTAAGACGGTGACTTGTGGAGCCAGGCTTCATCTTGAGGCCGTTGGATTTCCATGGCCCATGATTTTACTGCTGTTGATGCATATTTACCTGTGCCTCTTTGAATTGTTTTTTAAGCTGTATCTGCCCCATCTTCCTTGTGAACTCCTGGAGGGCAGGTTCTATCTTCTTTTGTACCCTGTTGCCATGTTTTAACAGTAAAGAAGCATGTAGCTTCTTGCAGCCACGACTCCTTAGGAGAAGAGAATTTTCCCCAATAGCACAATACATGTCACAGGCCTGTGGGGTGATGTCAAAGCTGTTGGGGGTTTTGTTCAAGTTGTTTCTCTTTGTCATTTCTTAGCCATACTTCTGAGTGTTGAAATGGGCTAATAGGGAATCAGAATGCGGAAGTTGTGGACAGCTCGCTTAGAAGTTGTGTTAATAGCTGAGAGAGATTTTAGAGTCATTTCCAACATGACAAGTTTGGTGTCTTAAGACTGAGTTATTTTGGTGCTTTAATTTCAACTTGTTTTAATGGCCTTTGGCCTCCTGCTTAATGTCAATTGAAGCAGCAGATTAATTCCCCATAAACAGTGGCTTGTCATGTCTTGTTGCTTAATTCTGGGTTTCATGAAGAACCAAGAGAGAGATTTATCGATTAAGCAAACTACCGTGTTGTGTCCTCTGAAGTCGGTGGGGTCGGTGTCTTGCTTTAGCAGCTGCAAAACGTTTTATGCAGTCAGGTGATCAACAAATGAATCTTGATGAGGCTGGTGATGATTCTGGAGTGTTAATTTTAGATGTGTTAAAAATCAAAGTCTTGAGCATTGTCCAGTTATTAAGTGATGTTTGGGTTGAATTATGTCAGAAGGAAATAAACAGGAAGGAGCATTTGTATAGTGTAAATCTCTGAGATATTAAAGATAAAAAAATGCCACAGTGTCCACTCCTTGCTTTAAATCAAGACGTGACATGGCATTTGGTTTCTTTTTTGTTTTATTTATTTTTGAGAAAGAGAGTGCAAGCGGGGAGGGGCAGAGAGAGATGGGGGTACAGAGGATCTGAAGCAGGCTCTGTGCTGTTAGCAGTGAGCCTAATGTGGGGCTCGAACCTATGAACCAAGAGACCATGACTTGAGCTGAAGTTGGAGGCTGAACAGACTGAGCCACCTAGGAGCCCCAACACTTGGTTTCTTACTATCTACCTGAGTCAAGAAGCAGCTGTGACTCCTACTGATTTTTCACCTCCAATTCAGAAAAATGTGACCACTTCGGGTTTTACCTTTCTCTTTCTGTCTTCTACCAATTTTGGAAGATGTCTTTCTCTCTATCATCTAAGAAGAAGGCATCCAAAGGGAGGAAAGGATGAGATAATAGAAGTTTGCATGATCACTTCCTCGCTATGGGCACTGGCTCACCACTTTGCTGTTATCCTGACGTTGTGTTGGTGCATGTCTTCTGTTGGATACTGAGTAAGCACCTGAGTGCTGCAATCACACTATCCAGGTTCAAATCCACTGTGTGCCATCAAGCAAGCTTATGTGTGAAATGGGGATAGTAGTACCTACCATAGAAGGCCAACACAAGAATGGATGCACCTGGCCAGTGTCTTAACTCCTAGCACATGGCCCCTGGTATCAGTTATGATCATTTTCTTTCCTTTGAAGTTCTGATTTCTTGGCCTACGGTCTCCTCCCCTTTTACTCTCTTCTACATAATGCGTCTTCAAACAGTGTTGCTTTGATGTTATAATTAGTTGGTGAAGAAAAAATAAATAATCACTGGTGTCCCGTGGCCATGAAATCAAATTCAAATTTCTCATGGTGGTATCCAGGGTTTTCTATAATCTCACCAGAACTCCTGGATCTGACTCATGTTCCATCCTTCAGCTGCTTTGGATGCTTTGAGCTCTAGCCAGTAGGCTGACCAACACCCTGGTGATTGTGATAAAGGTGGTCTCGAGTACATTTTGGGAAATGTTGCTTTTGTGTTAGCATGCTGCATCTACTGTGGGGCTCTGCCTGTTTAAGGTATACATCTTAGTTCTCTAAATGTTATTTGCCTCAAGGGCACGAACTTGGTGTTTGTATCTCTGCAGAAAAGAGTGAACATAGGAGACCTCAGACTGCTACCCTTAAAAAGGACTGATGGCAAGGTTGGCTCTTGGCTGGTATCTAGGGACCTGCTTTTCTGAGTGCTGGTTCACTGTGCTGGTTCACAGCTATGGTTCATTGTGCCTGGAGTTCTGTGCAAAAATACAATTTATGCTTGAACACTGCTTCCCTCTGGGAGTCGGGAATTTTTAATGTGCTAGGGGTGCCTGAGTGGCTCATTCGGTTAAGCGTCCGGCTTCGGCTCAGGTTATGATCTCATGGTTCGTGAGTTTGAACCCTGTGTCGGTCTCTGTGCTGACAGCTTAGAGCCTGGAGCCTGCTTCGGACTCTGTGTCTCTCTCTCTCTCTCTCTGCCCCTCCCCTGTCTCTCTCTTTCTGTCTCTCTCAAAAATAAATGTTAAAAAAAATGATAATGTGCTAGGCAGAGAGTGCCTACATGACCAGTCCTCAGTAAAAACCCCAGGCACTAAGTCTCTAAGGAGCTTCCCTAGGCTGAATCATTGTACACGTGTTGCTGCATTTCTGTTGCTGGAGGATACATTGTATCTGTGACTTCTCATGGGAAGGAGAGAGCATAAGGAAGTCTGTATATGGAGTCCTCCAGGCTTGCCCTAAGTCTTTTCTCCCTATGATAGGCTGTGTATCCTTAGTATATTGCTGTACAAAACCTTAGCTGTAATAACAATAAGCCGAGTTCTGTGAGTTCATGTGGTACATGTCTGAATGTAGGGATAGTCTTGGGTACCCCAACACCACATCCTTTTCCAAAGCAGTTCTTAGAGTAGGTACTCAATAAATACTTTGTGATTAAGTTTCACAAGTCTCTTAACACTGTGGGTGCTTAAAAAATGTAAACTCTTTTCTTTGGACCATTGCTTGTTCAGTTGTATCTGTATTTAAACAGGCCAACATTTTTAATGTATGATAGTTTCAAGGTGTTCTTTCACTGTCTATGAAGAATGCTTCTGGTTTTGCTTACTCATTTTCTTTTTCTTATCTACATTTCAAACAAGGTTGATACTATCAAACCAGTTCTCTTGGGCCGTTGTGATGCAGAATTAAGGGGAAGGATGGAGGGATAGAAGGAGTGAGCTCTGAGGACAAGATCTAGAACAGGTGTTTTGTGGGGAGCATCAGAAGAAGAAAGGGGCATGAAAGAGCTTGTGTGAGGTGAAGTAAGACTGTGAAAAGAAGGGGTCTTCGTGAATCGCTGCTCTGCACCAAGCAACAGTCCCTTCAACAGTGTTTGAGAAAGGGAGAAAGAGAATATGTTGTGTAGAAATTACTTCTGGGTTGCTGAGTTGTTTTTCTTTGATAAAGGCCCATACCTACGACCAAATCATGGTTCAAAGTTTAAGTTTTTCATTGATTTTGCTTGAGGATAGGAGCCATACCATTTGTAGTTCAGAATTTTGAACGTATAAATCCTCAGTAAGTTCTTGATGATACTGAGTGATGGCGTGATTCTCAACCATTGACGGAATACTTTGAACGTGCCAAGCACCAAGTGTGGGGATACAGAGATGAGCAAAAAGAAGTCCTTGCCCATTTCACAGAGGGAGGCTGACTTGCACACACATGTTTCCAATTCCATGTGGGAAATACTGGTGGTAGAATATGGGAGCCCTGGGGAGAGCACCTCTCCAGCTTACCAGAGGGTTGCTCCAAACTAAGCTCCATGATGCATAAGGAAAAGGAAACCTGGTCCATACCTAGTTTAAGTAACAGCTAGAAGAGTTTACAGACAGGGTACATGTTATGTGTGAGGGGGAAGTAGACCTCTAACACAAGGGCATCCGGTTGTGTTTCTGGAGCCTTAGCAAGGTGTCTTTGCAGCAGCATTTTCCAAGGTCTAAGGTTTAGACCAAGTTCAGAAACTTGATTTGGTTTGAGTTTACTGAGAGTGCATCTGCTTCTTAGGTGAGAAGTCACATTAATTAGCTAATGAGACTCATGTGGTCAAGAAGAATAACATATTTCTGGTGACAAAGACAACTGTCCCGGAAACCAAAGTGCTCATCAGCTGGTTCATCCGATTCTATTGATCGACCTTATAGCAAATCCGTCAGTAACCAGGCCTAATGAGCACAGAATTGGGCCTGGAGGAGTCTCTTAAATGACCTGCATGTTTTATGCACTGCCTGTGTTTGCCACTGTGGCCTCACTTTTCTATGATAATGTGAGTGATAACCATTCTGTGTTGAGTCATTTTGTAAGAAGATGTGTTTTCAATTGTACCAGAAGATAAGTTCTGCTTATCTGGCAGCCATTGACTCTCTTTAAGGTGACAAAATATATTTTCATTCTGGTTATTAATTTTTACATAGTTGAAATCATGAACCGTTGGAAGGTAATTGAATATCCATTTTGGGGGTTTTGGAGGAGGAGGGGCATCTCACAGTAGCCTTCATATGTCTGCTGGTGGAGGAGCCCAGCCACCAGTACCACCTTAAACTTCATGGCCTTGAATGTCACTGGTTCACTTCTGTGGTTGTGCTGGTGAAGCATTTATAATTTATTTTTCTCACTAATTATCAATTACAGCTGCTGGTTTTTACCTTTCCTTACTTGCTGCCTACTCGATTTCCATAGAATTAATTAGCATGAATAATTTTTGCAAATATACTGGCACTTACTAGGAAGTACCATCCCTTAGCAAAGCATGCCATACAACAAAATCCTCAATTAATGGACAGCCTATGAGTTTTCATTTAACACCTACCAACTCTTCCTTCACTGAGTCTGACTTGCCTAAGGTCACCCACCTAGTTGGTGGCAGAGTTGCCATAACTTGGGAGCTCATATTATTTTGCATGTATCTTATTATTTTATGTGTAATTGGTGCCAATGGCCCTGAAAGAGAATGTATGTTTATTGAGTGCAGGCCTTTGTGTCAGGGTTTGTTTGTTGTTTGTTTTTTGTACTCCTTATACCTGGCATATTGCCTAGGGGTGAAAGATTTGTTGGATAGGGGCACCTGGGTGGCTCAGTCAGTTAAGCATGCAACTTCGGCTCAGGTCATGATGTCACGGTTCGTGAATTCGAGCCTCGTGTGGAGCTCTGTGCTGACAGCTCAGAGCCTGGAGTCGGCTTCAGATTCTGGGTCTCCCTCTCTCCTTGCTTCTTCCCCGCTCATGCTCTGTCTCTCTCAAAATTAATAAACATTCAAAAAATTAAAAAAAAGATTTGTTGTATAAATGATTAGATGATAACAATAAAAAAGAAAAAAACCAGGTTTTTTCCTTTGTCCTTATGAGATGCTCCTCTCACAATATCACATAAAAAGACTAAAGAGCATATTCATTATTCATTCAGCACCTGTTATGTTTGAGACAATCTGCTGGGTGCTGTATGGACAAAGATCGTAAGGACAAAGCATTGTTCTGAAGATAAGAGGCCATAAGGAAAAATGTGTCAGTGACTCTAGTGCATGGTACAGGTAAAGTGCCATAAAGGAGACCCAAATGCATGACTTTAGCAAATCAGGTACCATCACACCTTATGGGAGAAGCAGAGGAGGCTTCATGGAGGAGGTGACTTCTCCTGAATCTAGTAGCAGCATCTGAGCTTCAGAGAGAAAGATAAGCTCACAGATTGAGATGGTCGGCAAAGGGCACAAAAGGAAAAAGGAAGGTGAATGATTTTTTAGAACTGCAGGAAGTCTCTCTTAGGTGTGGTATGTGAGGCAAAGCGCATGTATGCGAAAGGGAACCGGGCATTGTCCAGGATCAGGGCCTTGCGCTCAGTTTATCAATGTGTATACTCCTTAAATATGAGCGTGACCACACAGGTTATTTGGCAGCAGGAGGTGGGTGGGCTGGTTCTGAGGAATAAGGGAGGTAAGTTGGGAGGGGGTTGCAGTAGTTGAGGAATAAGGTAGGGAGCAGTGAACCACGGGGTGGCCGTGGAGATGAAAAGGAAGGGGCAGCGTGGTAGCCTGAGTGTCTGACATAGAGGATGCATGAGCAAGGACCCATTAACAGCATGTGTTGCCTACTTATCACAACTTGTTAAAGTTGTCTATATAAACATTGATCTCATTTGCCTGTGAGATCCGAGAGGACAGGGCCCATGTAATGTTCATGTACTGAAACAGACATGGCTGATGTGTGGTAAATATTTGCTGGATAAATGAATGGAAGTCGGGAGACGTGGCTTGGTAACAGCAGCTAGGGGTTAGTGGAAATAACATGTTTCTTGGGGTGACATGCTGGAATTTGGGGATGTGGTCCATTTTTTCTGATGGAGTTTCTGGAAATAGATGATAGAACTGGATAGCAGTTACAAGCTGATGCATAAGTGGGGGCAAGATACAAAGAGGAGAGGGTGGTATACTTGATTGTAGAGAAAATAGAGTCACTTCTTTGAAGACGCCAGGTGAGACTGGAGAGAGAGTGCAACATGGTGTCCCTCCGGGGCAACAGGAATGTGGGACAAAGCTTGGACAGAGGGGAGGACTAGGGTGGATGTGTGGGCAGTGTTAGCCAGTGCAAGCAGGAGGGAAGGACAGGTTGCCTCAGGAGAGGCAGTAAAACGAGGAATTCCATGTTCGGCGTCTGGAGTCAGACTGCTTGAATTCAAGTGCTGGCTCTCCTACTGATTCATTATGTGGTTTTAGTGACTTCACTTTCTCTTGCCTCAATTTCCTCTTCTGCAAAGTGAGGATAACATAATACCTGCATAAAAACGTGCACAGCAGTCAGAACAGAGCCTGGCATGTGGGAAGCGCTCCATAAGAATTAATTACTCTTCTTACCAGAACCCGCTCTGGTGACTTTGTATGTGTTAACCCACTTGATCCTTCATCACTAGATGGGGGCTAGTATCCTCATTCCACAAATGAGGAAACTGTGGTGCAGAGAGGTTTCCTACTTTGCTCACGTTCTCAGAGTGAATCACTGTGGTGAAGCTTACTGAAGATAGGTTCTTACCCAATCCACTTGATGCCAGCTCGGGCACCTCTCGTCGAACACACCACCAGAGCCAGGTTGATAGGGTGAGAACACTCACGACTAAGTTAAATTTTATCACTGGGCACTGGGGAAGCAGACCTGGGAGATGGGGCATAATGGGAGGAAAGCGCATGTTGCCAAAATTCACCTGGCAGTCTTATAAAAGAGAGCAGGTGGAAAGACTGGGGTACAAAGGATTCAGACCAGAGATGGCTCAGGGAATGGCCCGGTGTGGCAAATCAGAGTCGAACTGCAATGGAACTGGCTTATTTGTGTCCAATGCAACGAGATGGAGCTGTCTATATTTGCCAGAAACTCCCCGAAGGAGCACGTTTGGGGATGAGTTTGGAGTGCCAACTTGTAAGTTTCGAATGTGGGGCCCTAAGAAATTAGTGATACAGTGAACAGTGATCAGGAAGTTGGGAGGGGAGCCACTTCAGTAACTGCTCCGTTGGAGAAAAGTGTCTTCAGAAGAACCAGCTCAGAATAGCGTCTGAGCATCAAAGTAGGCACTTTGTTATTTTCAGTGGCAGTTGGTTCTGATAAAACACCCTGGGCAGTCTTTACCTCACTGTCAATCCACCTCTGCCTCTCTCCTTTCTGAAAGAAGGAAGTTGAGGCATGGCTCCTTTCTTCCCTGGAGTAGATGTCTTTTGTACACAGTAGCCATGTGATCTCCTTTTAAAAAGGCACTTTACGCCTCACTGTAATTCTCATCCATACTGAGTGCATTGCTTTGCATTTGAGACTTAAGAGAATCAGTTCTGCTGACTTCCTGTTTTCTATTTTGGGCCTCAGCAGAACTTCCCATTCAAGTGGGACCAGGCGGCAAACACAAAGCTGGAATTTTCTGCTGAAGTTGATGTGCCATGGGAATAAAGTAAGTTCATGGGGTGGGGTGTTTGTCTCACCCCACTCTCGAAGTCTCTCCTTCAGCTGCTCTGGTCTTTACACCACAGGGGTGAAATGGGATTGCTGAGAACTTTGGGCTACAGGCCCATCAGAGCCTCAAAACTTGACACTCAGATGGAGCTCTTCACCACATTGGGACATGACAGCAGCTCCTCCCTTTGACAGATCGTAAGGTTACTCTATTTTGGTGTATGTATCTTCTTGAGGTTTTTCTGTCTGAACATTTTACCTGCTAGTGTGAAAGGGTGGGGGAGGCAGATCTCAGAGGTTTAAGTGATTTGTAGTGACTTGGCCAAAATTACTCAGTTAAAAACAACACTGAGACTGAATTCTCAGTCTTCTGTCTTCAGGTCTCTCATGCTTGATTTTTCTCATGGCCACACTGCTTTTTCTGGTGGGGGTTGGGGTGTGCACGGTGCTGACAAAGGAGAGGAAGTGGTGGCTGGCTTGGGAATCCTGAGCAGCTCTCATCCACCACAGAATCGTGTGCCCTGCTTAATGAAATAGAAAATGTTAAGTAGATACATGGCCATGCAATTTTTTACACATAAAGGGCTTGGAGTCTTTTTTGGTGTCACAGATATTAGGGTGATGTGACCAGGGGAGTCCCTGTCTGCTGCAAGGAGTAAAACTACAAAAGTCAAATGTGGGCCCGATGGTGATTCACACCTGTATTCAGGTGACAGGAGTGTCTCTGTTAGTTGTTAAGCTGGTAATAGCCCTCATTTCCCTGCCCTCCACATCTTGGCAAGGCAAAGGGGGGTGGGGAATCAGTTGTGAGTTGGGGTTGATGATTATATTTAGACTTTAACACATAATTAGTTCTGGAGGTAGGAAAATGGGATGGGAATTGGTGGCTACTTAGCAGAAGTGAGAAAGAGAGCTCTGGTTCTTAGGAAGAAACAAGAAATAGGACAGGGGCAGGGAGTAAGGCCTGTGGAAGTCTTGGTTGCCTGTTTTGCCTGGCACATCTGTGGAATGATCCCGCTCATCCCGGGCTCAGAAGGGTCCTTTGATTTTGGAGGAGTCCCCATGACTATCCCCGTAACCAAGTTGTACTGATAGGAGACTGCAAGGGGTCTTCTCTGCCAGGGCCTCAGGCTGCTGGGTGTTTTCTGATGTGGTCCGTGAGCAGTGCTCAAGCTGTACGGTGCCCTCTCCTGAACCAAGCCCCTCCCTTGATCCCCAAGCAGAAGTGCCTGGTGGGTGATGGTGATCTGGACACCCGCCTGGGGCCACTGCCCATGTTGCTATGAGATCCTGATGGTTCTTTTTCTGGACTCACAGATGACAGGGAGTGAATGAGGGAAGTCAAATATTGTGGCAAGGAGGGCCTGGCAAACATGGGCATGGTCAGCAGAAGTTTGTCCCTGGAGTGGAATGCTGACAGAGGATGATGCCGAGATTTGGGAAGGAACCTCAGAAGAGTAGGTCCTCAGGCAAAGGATTAAACAAAGAAAAAACACATCTGGTCTTGAATATGGTTGAGGTGTGGGGTTAGCATTACATGTAACCGTCTGATGGGAATGGGGTGGGATGAGACACAAAGGGCATCTGGAGATAGAGAGTAATGGAGGCGATAAAGAACATAGTCTTGGAATTGACCGGAAGCTCCCTCCCTGACTGCCAGGCACAGTCCTCCACAGAGGGCTCCTACCTCTGCGCGTTGCCCCAAAACAGCCAGGCAATATGTTCTTAAAGAGCCCAAGACAGCTTTTATAAGCTTTTATAAACTCACTTCTGTTTCGAAGGCATGAGGAAATATCACCACTTAAAAGAACCTCAGGGAAATCACTTTTGAAAAGCAAAGAATGATTTTAAGGAGCAGGCACTCAACAATTGCTTTTGAATCTCTGCATTTTAATCCATTTGCTCAGAGTAGGACTGGGCATTTCACCCTTTGCCTGGGAGGGATAGTTTTTCTCTTAAACAGATCTGTGAAGTTCTTAACTGGGCATAGAAATGAATTATTTCCCAGGAGTTTTTACTTTCGATGTTAAAAAGTGGGGCAAAATCATTTCATAGAACAGAACTTAGAGAAGATGAAAAAGTTATTTTCTTTAAAAAACTGTTCTTTTTCTGTTAGGCCTTCTCTAATAGCACCTTTGGAGATAGCTACCAAAGGATAATCCTAACAACAGAGACAACCAGCCTCTATGTCTGGCTTTTGGAAAACGAACATTAATTCTTTTTTCTAAACAGGACATTGTGAGCTCAGTCATGTACACTATGAAAATAATTGGTGTGTGTCAGTACACTTTGTGCCAGATTTCATGCTTGTTGAAAGGTGATTGGATTCAAACCAGCATATTTAAAGGTCAACTGATTGTTCTTAAACAGTGCAGAGTTTTAACTCTTTCATGATCGTGGATTTTAACCACAGTCTCGGAAGAGACTGATACTGTGTTTTAACTCTCTGACCTTTTTGTTCTTAAATTAAAAAAAAAAAAAGTTCTCAGGTCTTTCTTGGGGGTGAAGAGTTTGAGAAATGAGTTGCCTGCTGGTATTTGGAGGTGGGTGGGAAAAGAGACTTAGTTTAGTTTTTTTTTTTTTCCCCTATATTGTCTGCAAGTTTTCACTGTGAGACTGTGTGCTAGTTCCTTAAAAACTCCTGAGTGTCATTTGCCTCATTTGTAGACTCAGGATGACATTACCTTCCTCAGTGTTACTGGCAAAATTAAATGAGTTAATTCATGTACACTGCTTGAAACAATGCCTGGCACAAAACAGATGCTCAAGAAATATTAACTCATTATTATGATTATTCTGTAAATCTAATGTTTTTCGTGAATTGCTACACCATATGCCGATGTTTGACTGATAAGATTTCTTCTTTTTGGAGAAGTTCAAGCCCAGGAATTGAGATTAAAGATGGTTTTCTTCTCATCTCATCACCCCCATATTTTTGCCTAAACTCTAGCTGAGGTGGCCTGGGAGACATCATAAAGGAGACCGAGGTCTTAGCCAGAGAGCTAGGAGACCAAATTGCCAGGGTAGTTCTTGAGGGAAAAGGTGGGGATCCAGACCTGGTGGCAGGATGATTATTTAGCCTCTGAGGAAAAGTCTGGAAGACTAAAGGAGGTAAAAATCATAAAGAGTATAGCTCAGGGATTGTTTTCAGCAAAAGACCAGTAGATGGGAACCCAGAGGAGAGCTGGAGAAATGCCTCCTCTGACCCGTCCTTTATCTTCACTCATTGCCTCTGAAACACTTTGTGCCCCTTCTAGAACCCTCCTTGAGCTCAAGTTCAGTTGTTCTTGAACATTCTCTTTCACAGACATGACCTCCATGAGATTGTTATCATCATCTCTAATTAACGGACTCATTGAAGACCTACAGTTTTCACCATGAACTAATTTAATTTTACCCCATCACACACTTATTCACAAATCTAACTTTTACATTTGAGCTAAAGCAAAAACGTTATTACTACAAAGTGCATGCTATAGTAAATACCAAGTGTTAGAACATTAATGACACTTAGAATTATGTTAAGAATAGTTTCCAGAACATGGTTTTTAAAAATGTTTGGACTGCAACCAACAATAAGAAACAGATTTTTTTAAAAGTTTATTTATATTAAATGAGAGAGACAGCAAGTGTGTGAGTGGGGGAGGGGCAGAGAGGCCTGAGAGAGAGAATACCAAGCAGCCTCTGCACTGTCAATGCACAACCCACACGGGGCTGGATCCTACAAACTGAGAGATCAGGACCTGAGCCAAAATCAACAGTTGGACACTTAACCAGCAGAGTCACCCAGGTGCCCCAATAAGAAACACATTTTTACATCATAGTCTCTATATAATCTGTATAGATATTTGTGTGTGGATATGTGTGTATATTGCTTAAGTAAAAGGTTTTTTTTCTTTTTTTAAAATGTTTATGCACTCTTGAAAGAGAGAGTTACAGAGCATGAGTGCTGGAGGGGCAGAGAGAGGGGGAGACAAAGAATCCAAAGGAGGCTCCAGGCTCTGAGCTGTCCGCACAGAGCCCAACGTGGGGCTCGAACCCACAAACCATGAGATTGTGACCTGAACTGAAGCTGTACCCTTAACTGACTGCACCACCCAGGCGCCCCTAAGCTAAAGGTTGATGAAAAACTACTTAATCTCACTGCACAAGAAGCACTTTGGTAATTCTATCTGATGGAATAAAAGGGTGTTTGTAACCCACTAACCACATAACATGTGGTTGGAAAAGTCCTGATCTAGAGTACCATCCAATGATGGTTGTTTGAGTTCATGTAGATGGTCTATATACCATACATGAAAATGGGTTGTAACCATCTCAGTTAGATATTGAAGAATTTTCTATTTTTTTGACTCAGAAAGGAAGATGTGTATCTCGCTCATGTATGTACATAGGCATATATATATCAATCATAATGTCAGTTTTCCATAAAGTCAATGCTATCATAATAAAAATACCAAATCTTTTTTTTACAAACACAAATATTTTAAAATTTATATGGAAATAAACTTAAAGCTCTAAAGAAAAAGAACAAGGAGTGAAGATTTACTTTCTTAGATGTAAAATACAGTAAGACTAGTGTGGTATTAACAGAAAAATAGCCTACAGTAGCGCTCTTCTAGGTCTTAGTTAGCATTTTCTGTGTATTTGATGTTTTTGATGCTGTTACAAATTATATTATTTTGTAAATTTCAATCGTTGCTAAAAACAGATACACATTTAATTTTTTGGTCCAGCAACCTTGCTAAACTCTCTGATTGATTAAAATACTTTAGCTTCTTTTGAATAACACAATCACAGTACCCAAAAATACTGACATTTTTTTCATTCTCTTCCAGTCCTATTCCCTTTGTTTGGCTTTTCCTTTGTCTTAATACTTTGCATAGTCCTTACAGTAAGTAAATCGTTGAATAGAAATGATGATGGCAAATAGCCTTTTGTGTCTTCCTGATGTCAAAGGAAACGTTTTCACCATTACTGTAGTAAGTGTGAAGTTTACTATGGTGTTTGAAAATTTCTTTTTGTGAATATTCTTTATTAGAAGTTGAATTTTATCAATGGCTTTTTCTGAATCAAGATGATTGAGATGTCTCTTTCACTATACTATTGTGGTTGGCTTTACTGAACTGATTGAATATTAAACCAACCTTGAGTTCCTGGAATAAACTGAACTTAGCTCTCATACATTACATTACTGTTAATATTTGTTTATATATAAATATATATATATTTTGAAGTTTATTTTTTTTTGACAGAGAGAGAGCGAGCGAGCATGAGTGGGGGAGGGGCAGAGAGAGGGAGACACAGAATCCAAAGCAGGCTCCAGGCTCTGAGCTGTCAGCACAGAGCCCAACGCAAGGCTTGAACTCAGGGACAGTGAGATCATGACCTGAGCCGAAGACGGATGCTCAACTGACTGAGCCACCCAGGCACACCTGTTAATATTTTCTTTAAGATTTTTGCATTTATCACATGAGAAAATCTGACCTGAGATTTCATTTTTTTAAGGTAACTTTCTCAGGTTTTGGTATCAAGGTAATGCTAGCCTCATAATATGATTTGAAGGGTAGATAGTGGACATTTGTGCTTTTCTTTCCTTAGTTCTTTCTTAATCAATTTTCAAACTTTCTTGGTTTACCTTATCAAACTTATTTTGACTTTTCAAATAATCATCTGTTGGCTTTGTTGATACTCTGTTGTAGTTTTAAAATTTTCCATTAGTTTCCATTCTTGAGTGTTGCCTTCCTTCTGTTTTCTTTGGTTTTAATTTGCTGTTCTGATATAACTTCTGGAGGTAGAGTCTATGACAATTGATTTTCAGGCTTTTTTTCTCATCCAATATATATATTTAAGACTATACATATTTCTCAAAGATGAGATTTGGTTATATCATGCAAAACTTCCTTCACAGGATTTTAATTTTTACTTAGTTAAAAATGTTTTGGGATTTCTATTGAGAATTCTTCTTTGATCCATGTGTTATTTATACATGCGTCACTTAATTTCCAAACATATGGACATTATTTACCCTATTAATTTCTAGGTTAATTCTACTGTGGTCACTTAAAAAATATATTCTGCTGTCATGAAGGCTGTGTTCTAGATGTGTCCATTAAATAAAGTTTTGAATCCTTTTGTTCATATTGTTTCTGTAATTACTGCTTATTTTTATGTGTATTACATCTCTTACAAGAAAGACATGGTAAAATGTCCCATCGTGATTTGTGGATTTATGTTTTTTCTTTCTAATTCTGTGAATTTTAATGTTAAAGATCTTGAGTCTGTACTCAACATATACTGTTAGAATAGTTTTCTTGCTGGTAAACTCAACCTTTTTTTGTTGTGAAATATTCCTCTTTATTTCACCTAATGCTTTTTGTCTTAAAATCACCTTGTCTGATATGAACATCATGGCCTCATCTGTGTTTGTAGATGATGTTTGCATAATGACTTTTCCCCATCCTTCACTTTTAGTCTTTAGAAATCCTTATATTTGAGGAGTGTGTCTTGTAAGCATGTATATTTTTTATTCAATCCAGCTCAGCAATTTTTGTATTTTAATTGAAATATTTAATCTGTTAATGTCTTACACAATCACTGGTATAGATTTGCATTTAAATGTATCATGTTACTATTCCCTATCTGTCATATTTTTTCTGGTGACTTTTTTTTCCTTCTCACTTTCTTTTGGTTTGGGGTGTAAAAAATTACTCTTACTTTTACTATCATTTACTTTTCCCTGTCTGTTAGCTTGGTAGGTATACATCCTTTTCTATGTTTTTAAGCGGTTAACAGAAATTGTTACATGCATTATTGACTCAGAAAGCCTAAAGTTAAATTAATACTTTGCCATTTCCTGGATGCTTCATAAGAATACATATTTAGCTCCTTTTTTGGTTCTTTTTTCTTAATGTACCTCAGTTATCTAGCTGTGACCTTTTATTTCTGCCTGAAGAGTAACTTTAGTGTTTTCTTTGAGTATATGTCTGCTGCTAAGGAGTCTCTCTCTTTTTGTTTCCTCTGTTTTTGAAAGATATTTTCATTGGGTATAGAAATCTAGGTTGGTAATTATTTTCTTGAAGCATTTTGAAGATACTGCAGATGATTAAAGGAATCCCGTATTTTGATTACTTGACATAAAGATCTTTTTTATGTAGAAACTAAAGGGCAGTCCTGAATTATTGAAACATACTAGGTAGTGTTTTTACAACTCTCAAAAAGAGAGAGGGAGCATGAATCATGTAAACCTAGGTTAAATGAAATATGTAAAAGTATGCAAAGATAACGCAAGAGTGTACAGGTCTATGTCTTGCTCCAAATTGACTTTAACAGTCTCAGACTAGTTTACTCTCTAAAAAACACTTAGAATACTATTTCATATCCATTTTGTTTATAAGGTCAGCTCAAAATATTCTCTAGTAGCTTTCCTCATCATTGACAGCTTCATTTTTCCACGGCTGTTGGTTAGCTGTGTTTCATTGCATATTTTCATTTTTGGATAACAGTTGTTGGAAAAATAACTACATGTGATACGTTTCTCGTGGGCATATTGGGCCTGTAATTGTGTGTTTGACTTACTACTTATTTTTTCACCTAGAATAGTATTAAGCTGCAGTATTCTTTCTTCAGCCTTAATATAGTCCTTGAAATGTGAACTAAACTCTTACCATTGAGATATTTTTTTCCTTTACTAAAATACATTGTGTATAATAAGCAGTTAGGAGTATGAGTTTTATAGTAAAACAAACCTGGATTCAGATAGTAGCTCTGTTAATTACTAGTTGTGCATCCTTGGAAAAAGACTCCAACTCTGCAGCCTTAGTTTTATTATCTGTAAAACGAGATCAGTAATTTCTACCTTACAATGCTATTTTAAGAATAAATGAAATGGAAAATGAGTTACTTATCATGCTCCATATGGCAGCCATTGTTAATAATTTAAAAAATTTGTATAGTATGGTATTGCCTACTAAGTTTCTTCATAGAAGTAAAGATGTTTTATTGGCAGATGATACTTGGTTTGAGAATGGTTCCTTATGAAATAAAATAACTTATCGCTTTATTCTTTGGAGTTTATGAAGATAGATATGTGGTGAGTCTTTGAGCCAAGGGCATATAATAAATTCTGTATTCTTAATTTAACAAGTGTGATGGTTAATTTTATGTATCAGCTTTACCGTATCACGGGGTGCCCAGATGCTTGGTTAAATGTTACTTGTAGATGTGTGTGTGTCAAGGTGTTTCTAGTTAAGACTAGCATGCAACTGGTAGACTTAGTTAAGCAGAGTCCTGCTACCCCTAGCCCACAGTGTGGTTAGGCATTCTCCAGTCTTTTGAGGATTTGAAAAGAACAAAAAATAGAGTAAGGGAGAATTGATTCTCTCTGCCTGACTGCTGAGCTAAAACATGAGCCTTCTACTCTTGACTGGGACTTAAAACCATTAACCCTCCAGTTGTCACAGTTAGGTCACTGGGTCTGCCTGTATATATCTCTATATCTATCTCCAACTGGTACTGTTTCTCTGGAGAATCCTGACTAACACAATAAGCATTTATTGAGTCTTTCACAATGCAGTGTTATAGCCCTCTGACTTCAGCTCTCACAGTGTCAACCAGTGTTGTTTTCTTGGAATATTGAGTGCTGAGTTTTAGTATTTCTGTGCTTTTGGCTGGGATTTTGTATAATGGCCCCATTATAATGCTGAAGTGTGGTGTAGTGTTGTTAAGCACAAGAAGGCTGTAATATGTCTTAAATATGTATGTGTTAGATGAACTTTGTTTAGGCTTGATTTATAGCACTGTTGGCATGGGTTTAATGTTAATCAATTAAACGTATATTAAATAACGTATCTTGAAACAGAAGCACACATAAAACAAGGTTATGTATAGATTGGTTGTTGAAAATGTGATCAGAGGCTCCCAGGAGCCCAGCCCTGTATTCCCCTTAGGAACAGAGGTTCAGTATTGACTAATTTGGTGTTGTCAGTTTTTTACTAGAACACAATTAAGATGGATAGTGAGAATCAACTGTATAAACATTTTATTTAAGCTGAAAAGATGGCTGATGAATATGCATGTCTAGACATTTTTTAAATTATAGTCAACCCTAACAACATGGAACTACTTTTATTTAATTTTGATAGATACTTGGTTTACTTTAGCAGTTATTTACAGGTCAATATGTCAAGTAAGTCAGATGCAGTTGAGTTAGAAGGGGTTCCCAGTATACCATGGAAGGCAAAGAGGTGCAATCAACAGTACTGACATTTGTTTGTACTCCTGGGGCAGATGTAAAATAGAGTCAGAGAGGGTCCAGCCTAGGTACAGAAAACAACCAGGGAATGCCCACAGAGCAGATACCTACAACATGTCTGTGAAGGTTGACGTTATCTTCGAGCTCCAAGGGTTTACAGATGGAAAGTTTCCCAGACACCCAGCATGTGGTGAGGTCCTAACCATGTCTAGATGTAGAGCTAGTCCAGAGACTAAGGGCCATGGCTCAGATTAAGAATTGACCTGCTAAACCACGTATGTGTTGCATGTGCTATGTGGTTAAACTAAATACCGAGGTCTAGGCTTACAAATGAGCTTATGTTCCAGAAATTCCACTTAGGTCTGATTTTTAGAAGTCAGTTTGAGGTAGTTCTGGGATGAGCTCCAAAATGCCTATTTTGTGTTTGAGCATTTTTATAGAAAGGGTTTCATGGATTTCATTTGGTTCTGAAAGGGGTTCATGATTCTAAAATGTCTAAACTTGTATTAAAAGATGATGGAATATAATGAACTGTTTATTACAAGGTACCATGTGAAAAAAAATGACAGCATATATAGTATAATCACAATTTGGATGTCTGTGACCAGAAAGTGTATGTTAACAGAAGTTGTCTCTTGCTAATGGAACTATAGGTATTTCTTTTCCTTATTTAATCTTTTTTCCTTCCAAATTCTCAAAATGATTACCTATTTTTGATAATCAGAAAAAAATGTCAAATAACATTTTGTGCCACTTGAACTATGCTTCATGTAAGGGAAGTCCTGTTCTTTTCTCTTGTTTCCACATTTCAAAAGGTCCCTTAAGTTGTATGAAAGTTAAAATGGCAACTCAGTTCACATTTGCTCATTTACAGTCCCCTTTTCTTCACATGGTTTCATCCCAGGTTAAACCTTTGTGCTCAGGCCCCTTTCCCACTCTTGCCTCCCTCCTCTCCTTCTCCTTTTTGTTCTGGTACCCCTTTCCCTTTTTTAAAAAAGTTAAATTCCATCTACTCTTCTTTAAAAGCATTAGCCTTTTTGTCTTACCTGTTGGGGATATGATGTGTCAGATACTCAGTTTCAGCTATTCACCCCATTGCCCCCTTTTTCCCTTGTTGCTTTGTTCTGGCATTTTATTTTGGAAGATAGAAGAAGCATTTGCAGAATAGCCTCTTAAAAACCTCAGAGCCTTGGTAGTACTTTTGTGTTAATTTTCAATTGTATTCTTTTTGGGATTTCACAAGTGTTTTCCCACACTATGAGCCGCAAGGGTGTATATGTGTGTACAGGTGTGTGACTGTGCACGTATGTGAGAGAGAGAGAGAGAGAGAGAGAGAGAGAGAGTGTGTGTGTGTGTGTGTGTATGTGTGTGTGTGTGTATACATACTCTTTCTGATCAGGAACTGTGTCTTTTCTCCCTGGTGGAAGTGGACCCTGCAGGGATGCTGACTCCCTATTGGCCAGTTTGGGCATAGCTTAGAGACCTAGCAGAGTTGGATACCTGGGACTTACCCTGTATGCACAGAAGGGTGATGCCCTGATCCATCTGGTACGAGCAGGCTGGTGGCCATACTTGAGAGCCTTGACGAAGATGGGGGCAATTTAGGCAGGCTCTGCAGTGGCAACCAGGCTGGTTCTGAGCAACAGAGGATGGCTTGTAATCTGTTCCAAAGGCTGCTAATGAGCAAATAGGTACATACATTACATATGATGGCAGAACTCGATTTATGTATGTGTGGGTTCAGGACTGAATTAAAATGACAACTTGAGAAAGGAGCTAAGGACCAGGTTGGGAGATTCTGAGTCAAAAATCAAGGCTAAGAATTATAGGATGAAAATTTTTTATGTGTAAATTGGAATGGAGAGCAGATACTGGTATTGAAGTAGTGTACTATGTTTATTTCCTTAAATCTGAAGTCTGGCTTTTAAGTTGTTTCCAGGGTAGATCCATCAGCCCTGAGCCTTGAAAATTTTCCTGATAAATCATACCTGTGATAAAAAGAGCCAGGCACGTGTGACCCTGACTTGCAGTCTGCAAACATCCATGGCTGTATTCAAGAGTGTTCAGCTCAGTGTCTCCTCATGGAGAAAAATGTACCTTGGTATGCTTCCTGGAGCTCTTCATTCTTCATTCAAAAGACAGAACAGCAGGGGTGGTGGTGCCTGGGTGGCTCAGTCGGTTGAGTGCTGGACTCTTGATTTCGACTCAGGTCGTGATCTCATTGTTTGTGAGATGGGGCCCCATGTTGGGCTCTGTGCTGGCAACATGGAGCCTGTTTGGGATTCTCTCTCCGTCTCTCTCTGCCTTTCCCCTGTGTGCTCTCACATGCCTCTCTTTATCTCAAAAAAAAAAAAAATATGTGTGTGTGTGTGTGTGTGTGTGTAAAACAGCAAAAGACAGAACTGAGTAGAGAAAGGGATAGTTGGTGAGACAGGCCCTTTACCCTCAAGTTATTTTCTTAAAATCCAAAGTCACATGGGTGAAAATTGGGCTTTATTAAATTTATCTGATGGGAAACAAACATGCAGATGATACAGGATTCCTAAATGTGCCAGAAGAGCAGAGGGAGAGATCCCTGCTGTGCACAATGCTAATGCCACAAGTGTCCCTTGCCATAACTGTCCTTGGAAAATAATGTCAAAGAGTTGATCTAATTTCCCCACTGCCTTAGTCTTCCCTTCATGTGTCCTCTTGGAGTACTTCCTCCCCCTTTCTCCTTCTGATAAGCACATATCCACAAGAAATGTTACCTTTCAGGAATGATCAGTCAAGCACACCTTTGTATGAATATAAGATTTATTTATTTTATTAGAAAATTTTTTTAATGTTTATTTATTTTTGAGACCAAGCATGAACAGGGAAGGGTCAGAGAGAGGGAGACACAAAATCAAAGCAGGCTCCAGGCTCCGAGCTGTCAGCACAGATCCCAGCACAGAGACCAACATGGGGCTCAAACTCACGGACTGTGAGATCATGACCTGAGCTGAAGTTGGACGCTCAACCAACTGAGCCACCCAGGTGCCCCGAGATTTATAAGAATTCATTTAGACGTTTGAATTTGACATTGCATCCTTTATTTTAGAACAAAATGCACGTTTCCTACAAGTAGTCAGGTGACTCATTTTATGCTTCTTTGTGTGTGGAGGACTGGTTTTGGGAGATATCCTGTTTGTAGCCTATGTGTCAAATCCTACCTTTATTAAGAACACAGACTGTGTCTTGTGGTATCGCGAGTCTGGCTTCTCACTTAAAAGCATTCCCCCTTTTTTCTCACCATGATGAATTGTAACTTTAAAGCATAAGTCACTGTATCAACTTTAATGTCAAATAAATTGGAAAGAGAAGGGATAGCTTGTTGAAAAACATGGTGGAAATGATCATGTTCCAGGCTTAGTTTAGTCAAGTTGGTAAACTCTCTAATGGATTCAGACTGTGTTTAGATCATTTTGCTTTGGCGTCCCCATTTCAGTGTGGAGGAGGCTGTTTTGTAACCTGATCTTTTTGCAGAGAGGACTAAATGGCCTGAGGGACAATACAGACCGTTGTGAGGGGGCTGAAATAAAGTCTCAAGGCTGCTATGCTACCACATACCTCAAACAGCAGATGCCACAGAATTGCTTTTTGAAAAGTGTTACCTTTCACATGTTATGCTAAAAATAAATACCTAAGAAGACCTGAAAAACTTGAAAGAAGTAGCGAAGCAGGCTGGGTTATACAAAAGCAATTTGCAAGATTACGGAAGTAATAGAAATTGTATAAAGTAAAACATATTAGTGCTTTAAGTTCCAAAGCAGTTTTTGATAATATAGTCAGAACAGAAATAAAAAGGCATCCAAAAACCGGAGAGTCCCTAGGAGACTGCAAAAAGCTATAGAAAATGCTATAACATTGGTGGATCAGACAGAATGCCTTTATTCCCCTAGACTTCTCATCTCTTTGTTTTCCCTTTTGAAATTCACCTTCAGAAAATCTTACATGGTTTACTTCTACCTGGCCAACTCACACTTGGTCCTTTTTCAACTCTAGTCGTCTGCGTATCTTATAGATGTCCCCTTCAGTTGCTTATTGTATGGCTTGTCACTCTATGCTCTAGACTTATTAAGGTCAAGAAACATGTCTTTGCTATCTTTGGAGTTCCCCCTATTGTTTCAGTACAATTGTGTTCTTCGAGAACTGCATTTGATGAATGTTGCCTAGCTCAGTGGATACTTGCAGAGTTAAAAAAAAAAAAAAAAGTTAAAGGAAAGATATTCAACTTTGCTATTATTAATATTTATGTGCCATATTCTGGAAAATCTGTAGAAGATCAGATAAGATAAAAGCTGGAGGAACAAGATGTAGGTATAATAGTGAGAATGCAAAAGACTTTTAATAATGTCTTGACATAAATAATAAAGGTGGTAAGAGTAATAATGATACAGCTTGACATTTCTGTAGCATTTATCTGAAAGCACTTGCACATCATAAAGAACAGAGGGATAAAGGAATAGAAATAAATGTAAGGAATACTAAGGAAATGCCAAGATAAAAAAGCAAAATGACAAAAGAAAGGTGAAGAAAATAAAGCCAAAAATAAGGAAATGGTAGGACGATTTACTAACAACTTGGAACAGTTGTTAGCTAAATCACACAGTAGGCAGAGTGTCAAATAAATATTTACGACAGTGGTGGTTTTTATAACAGGTTGAGTCTGCTGTGTATAGATAAAGCATGTTTTCCCTTGTTTTCTACCAGGTAGTGGCTGAGGGAGAGTCCTGCATTCTCTAGCTTGCTCTTTCTCCATTTGTTGTTCACTAGGATTTGTACTGATACAGTACAGTTAAATGTATTCCAGCCACTCTCCCTGTCTCCTCATGAAGACACAGAAATGTGAGGGATACTCACCTGTAGTAGATGATTTCTGTGATTTCACAGAAGCTCAGTTAGGCTTGCTGCAGAGACCATGGTCGATTTTCATTGCTGTTGGAGGATTCTGAACATTACCTAACCTTAGGAAGCAGGTGTCAAATTATTGTCAATAATCCTGACTATATAGTAAGTAATTATAAAGAAGTTCCAAAATGACGAGTGACATTGAATATCCTTTCATGCGTCTATTGGCCATCTGTATGTCTTGTTTGGAAAAATGTGTATTCATGTCCTCTGCCCATTTACAAATTGGATTATTTGTTTGGCATTGTGTAAATTATTTATATATTTCGGTTAAGCTCTTATCAAATATATCATTTGCAAATACCTTCTCCCATTCAGTAAGTTGTCTTTTTAATTTTTTTAATGTTTGTGTATTTTTGAGAAAGAGAGAGAGTCAGAGTGCGAGCAGGGGAGGGGCAGAGAGAGAGGGAGACACAGAATCTGAAGCAGGCTCCAGGCCCTGAGCTGTCAGCACAGAGCCTGACTCGAACTCATGAACCGTGAGATCATGACCTGAGCCAAAGTCAGACGCTCAACCAACTGAGCCACCGTGTGTCCCCAGTAAGTTGTCTTTTTCTTTTGTTGATGGCTTCATTCTTTGTGCAAAAGTTTTTATTTTGGGGCAGTACCAATAGTTTAATTTTGTTTCCCTTACCGAAGACCTATCTAGAAAAATGTTACCATGGTCAATGTCAGAGAAGTTCCTGCCTATGTTTTCTTCTAGGAATTTTAGGGTTTCATGTTTCACATTTAAGTCTTTAATCGATTTTGAGTGTATTTTTGTGTATGATGTAAGAGAGTAATATTGTTGCATATTGCATATTGTTGCAATATTGCATAATTGCATAAAATTGTGGCATATTGGATAATTGCATATTGCATAATATTGCATGTTGTTGTCCAGTTTTCCCAACACTCTTTGTTGAAGAGATTATTTTTTTCCCATTGGATATTTTTGCAACAGGGGAGGTAGGTGGAGGATTGGTAAAATAGGTGAAGGGGATTAAAATTACACTTATCCTGATGAGCACTGAGTAATGTGAAGTATTATTGAATCCTATTGTATACCTGAAACTAATAAGACATTGTATGTTACTTATACTTGAATTAAAAAAAAATTCCAAGAAAAGACATCCCAAGTATGTTCTAGAACTGAGCAGTTCTAGACTTGGAAAAATATAGATAAAAAAAGTTCTGTCTGTCACATGTCAGAGGCCACAAAAGGTCCTAAAATGACCTTTATTACGGCTTTGGAGGGATGTGCTGCATATTTTAAACAAGGTGATATTTAAACAAGGTGATATTTAAACAAAGTGACCCCTAACAGCTTTCCGGAGGTGGGAAGCTTCTCCTAATTTCTGTCTGTTTTGTTCAGAAACCATATTCAGTTTAGTTGAAGGGCAGATGACCCACACCAAGATACCTGAATTAGTAAATTTTGGAAAGCTGATCAAAAGAAAGATACAAATCACGGTCATGGTAAATGACCTCAAAATAAGAAGAGTGATGCTCCTGAATTAAAATTGCTTCCTGTTGATAGTAGTAGCATGGAAGACTTTCATTTTAATTGCCTCCTTTGCTGCTGGAATTGTGAATCAACTTTTTTCAAGGTTCAGAGATCAAAACTCCTCGTTTGGTGATAATTTTACTTTTACACCTCAGGTTTTCAAACAGAGCAGAGAACCCTTTCGTTTGGCACGGTGCAGACCCGGGAGCTGGTCCTACCTCAGGCCCTTTGTACCTGTAGTCACTGGTCAAATAATTTCATCTCCTTTATTCTCCATTGCCTCAGCTGTAACAGGGGATGATTACATGGGTCCTGGTTTGTCATAATCATAATCATGTGTCTTTGGCACATGTTATCTTTGGGTCTCTCATCAACTCTGAAAGGAAGGAAAAGTTACCAATCATATTTTATAGTTGAGAAGGCTAGACTCAGAGCCTTTCAGTAAACTGACTGAGGTTACACAGCCAAAAAGTGGCAATGCCAGCATATAAACCCTCATAAATATGTTAACAAAACCCCCTATCAGCCTTCCATGAGATTTTGGGTTTCATTTAAAATGGTATTTGTGGCGGCATCTGGGTGGCTCGGGGAGTTGAGTGTCCGGCTCTTAATTTCAGCTCTGGTCATGATCTCACCATTGTGAGATGCAGCCTTGCATTGGGCTATGTGCTGGACATGGAGCCTGCTTAGAATTCTCTCTCTTTCTCTCTCTGCTCCTGCCCTGCTCATGCTCACTTGCTCTCTCTTGCTTTTGTTGTCTCTCTCTATCTCTCTGCCAAAAAAAATAGCATTTGTAAATGTGTTCTGAAAATGGCAAGTTTCCTTAGACATGCATGGTATTAGTACCATTATTTTCTCGATGGATATAAATTAGTAAATGTGTATTTTTTCAATTCTTTGTAGGCACTTAGCTCCAAGTCAGATGTCATTTTTGATACCCTTTGGAATTGGGTGTTGTACAGTGTAGGTTTGCATACGGTGTGTTATTAGTAAATCTTACATATTTCTAAGTGGTATCATGTCCATCCTTGGAATCAGATATTAGTTACTTTGGATCTTTTTCTGAGAAAAAAGAAGCAAATAGGCTAATCTAAATTAAATGAATATTTCAAGAAACAGAAACTGATGGCATATAGTCCAATCTGCAGAGCCAGCTAATGAAGACCCCTGGAATCCCTTGAGATGAAAATTGATGTGTTCACAAATGTTGGTTCTGGACCAACGTAACTTCTCCTGTCTGGATCTTTGTTTATTTATTTTTTTGAGACTTTCATGCACAGGAGGTGCATGAAACACTTGCAGAGTTTGTCCTTGATTGAGGGGCATCACCCTTCCTATGAATCTACACAACTCTCCTAAAATAAGCACTAAGTTTTGGAAAGAATTTTCTCTTATGGGAAATGTCCTATTCCCAAAGAGAGCCACCAGTGTGAGATCACTCTTTTTCCAGGGAGGAAGCTAAGGGGAGCCAATGGTTCAGCGGCCAAGAATGAAATTTCAAGACAGGTTAACATTTGAGACACAGTCATCCATGCTTTCCTTTTGGTCTTTTAGAAGAACAGCTTGAAATCACAGTGGAAAAAAAAATTACAATGACAGTTAATGAGATTTTCTAGAAGAATCACTGGGGCCCAGAAATCAACCCTTCCTTATTGTTTCCTCTGCCTCCTTAGATACCAACACCCACCTTGTAAAGTCCCGGTGGGGATTAAATCGCACAGTGCATGTGCAGTTCCTGGCACAAAATAGGCATCAATGTTGAATCCTAGGTCAGTTTTCCAGATGTCTTACTCAGTTCCTTAACTCTCATTGTCAACCATTTGTTCTTTTAGGCCACAGGATGTCTAAAGAGTTAGGGAAAATGCTTTTGAACTGAGAAATGATGGACAAGGCTGCCTCTTATGCCTCCCTCCGGTCTATGTTCAGTGGAATATAGCCTTCGTTTGAGTAGTAAGAGCTTCAAGATGGGGCCAGCAGGAGTCCTATACAGAAGGAGCTTATGGCACTGCTCATGAGGAGCCAGCTAGCTGCTGGCTGCTCATCTTCAGTCCCCTCTGGGGAATGCATGCGGGGCTACTGATCCGTGTATTTTCCTTGACTGAGATGAGAGAGGGTAGCCTTTGCCCTGTTTTCTCTTGAGACATTTTGGTCCTATTTGGGTCTCTGCTGGGCTAAGGCAGAAACCCTTCAGGGAAGGAAAAGGCCACCGTATGACCAGGCTAGATTTTCTTTTAACTCAGAGCATGGGTTTGGTTGAATCTGAACATAAGAAGTTGATCAAACTACTCTAATTATATGAGTAATAAGTATTTTGTAATGTTTGTCAATTTTTGAGGGAGAGAGAGAGGGGAAGCATGCATGTACACTTGTGGGCATGAGTGGGCAGGAGCCAGACAGACAGAGGGAGAGAGAAAACCGCAAGCAGGCTCCGCACTGTCAGCACAGAACCTGTCGTGGGGATTTGATGTCATGTATCCTGAGATCATGACCTGAGCCGAAGTCAAGAGCTGGATGCTTAACCAACTGAGCCACCCAGGCACCCCAGGAGTGATATTGTATGGAAACATCTGGATACTCTAAGAGCTGCCCTAATTTGTTCTTTGGATTTGGTCATCTTCTTTTTTAAGTAGGGGGAAGCCTAACATGATCCCTGTAGTCCTCCAGTCACAGCCAGCCAGAACTCTGCCCAGCCCTAGCAGCTACAAAGAAAAAGAAAGAAAAAAGGCTGGTTGAGCATGTGAGGCAGGCCCCCTGTGCACAATTGCCTGATCCTAGGGTGATGATGCTCTTGGCACGATGGGAGGCACATTCAGTGATTTATGCTCTGGCCACTCAACTTGGGCTGTGCTCTACTTCTGGCCAGTATCCTCCAGTGAAATGAGCTCTGCCCAGGGAGCCAAGGGACTGGCATTTGCCAGTCAATTTCGGACAAGTCACTTTTTGCCTGTGGGCCTCTGTTTCCTTTAAGGGAGGACATGTGTAATGAGCCTCAGTGCAAAGAATCTATTAGTCTGTGATCTGCCCCTACCTGGGGTACAGATTGTGTGTGGGTTCCCTTTGTTCCCTTCCAGCTCCGGGTTCTGGAGATGTTCCTCAAAACTGTTCTTGGCCTCTCTCCTCAAATTTCTCTGTGCAAAAGAGCAAGATTCAGTTTAAATGAATCATTGTTCTTTAAAAGAGAGACAAAAGCTGATAAAGTCAGGGGACGACCTATTTCTGAAGCAGACAACCGAAAAGTTTATGGCTTTTTGTTCTTTGGGCTTAACCAGTTTTTCTTCTTGGAACATGTTTTATGGAACTTGACCAGTCACCCCAGCAGTGTATTACTGATGTCTTCTTGGCTATAGATCAAAGTTTCTGATACAGCAGCAGGGGCAGTGGGAAAGCAGGAGGCAGGAGAAAGCATTTCTGATGAATTTTGGAGTCAGACTCTAATAGAAAAGTAGAAAAAGGATAGGGATAATTAATTTCTGAAAGAATTGTAAATGACCAATACATGGGGGGGAGCAGTCTAGTTTTCCTAATAATGAAATAAATGCAAATAAAAATAACAATGCTATTGTTGACCCCTGTCATGTTGGCAGAAATAGAAATAGTTGGTTGAATTTGGTATGTCTGTCAGAGTGAGGAAATGGGCATACGCATGGATCTACCAGTAGCTTTCATAGGTTTAAAAGCCAAAAGAGCCCAAATTCCATACCTTTTGGAGGACAGCTGAGTGATGTGTACTGCAATGTGAAGTGAAAATGTAAAAAGAAAACATACTTCCTTTCTTTGTCCAGCAATTCTCAGTTGAGGACTGACTTGGGATAACTGCATAAATGTAACAATAGGTGTGCAAAAGCATATTTATAAGGAAAAGTAGAAATAACTTCAATGTTCATTAGTAGGGGACTGGTAAAATCAATTATAGGAAAGGTCTTCTGGAAAATCCTATGTAGTCAATAAAAATATTACACAGCTTTCCATATGATGTGGAAAATTGTTTAGTGATACAAAGCAGGTTATGAAACACAGTAATTAGGTTATATAAAATTATAGTAACACACATGGTGGGGGGTTATCATTTAACCTTGACAGGTAGGACTTGAGGCTTTTAATTCTGCTTTCTAGCTCTACTTATCAATTCTGTGTCCTTAGGGAAATTTATTTAACCTTTTTTACTCATGGTAAAAATGGGTATAATACCAACCTCTGAGAGGCTGTTGAGGGAATCAAGCAATAAGACACATGTCAAGCACCTGAGATGGGGTAAGAAACTACTTGGATTTTTTAATTCCATTTAGCATTTCTATTTTACTTTCACTATATGAGTACAAACAGATGTGTTCCTCTGCCTGCGATTCAAAGTGAGAAAGCTAAGTGGGCTTTGAACAGCTTTCATTGGTTTAAATGCAAGAAGAACCCTCGTTCCAAATCTCTGGAATGGTATTTTCCTAGGGCTGCAGTCTGTCAGGAAAAGGCCCCTACTGAGTCATTGTTTTCTGAAGCCAGGAGAAGGAATGATGCTGTTGGACAGCCTAAAATAATATTTCATTCTTGTCATCCTTATGCAGTTTAAGACCAAGTGATTTTGGATAGATCTGGTTTCCCTCCTGGTTTTGGAAGAACAAAGCTTTTGTTATTAACGCTCTTAAACAACGGAGCTTTGTCCTATCCTTGGGAGTGTGCAAACTAAACAGAAGATTTCCTGAAGGACCGTCTTATTTATTGTGAGGAGTGATTCCAAGTGTAAATAGACACAGTTAGTCTCCAGCCACCTGTGGAGGGCCCACATGGACAGCAGAGGAAAAGAGCCAAGACTCACAGAACGCACCAACCAATCAGGTTTGAGATTCACTTTTATATCGTGCTCAAGTTGGTGGACTCAGCCATGTCAGAACTCCTGTTTACTTGGGGCCTGCTTTGTCCTCCAAGACAAATAACCTTGTGTTCCTTCTGTGTCTGACACAGAAAAATGAAAGTACTGGTATTTTGACCATTTTAACTTAGGGGACTTCCGGTCTATAGACAATTGTCTCAGATTCTCTTATGGTATCTTTTTAGAGCTATTGATTCTGCCACATGTGGTGAGGGGGGTGGTAACTGGGGCTCAAGAGGTCTCATCAATGACTGACAAATCATTAGAAGGATGCACATTAGGCCATTTTTGTTTCAATTTCTCTTTGCTTGTGTGAAACCAGCCCTGGCTTGCTATTGCACTGCCATGCCCCTGCACAAATTTCATTTAGCAAAGGTCAAGTCCAAGTTGAGTATGTAATGTTGGGATCAATTATGATTATTAATAATTGTAGGTAGTGAGTGTTGAGCTCTTGCAGTGTGCCAGGCTTTGTGTTAAGAGGTTTGCATGCACTATCTTGATGTTTCTTAATGAGGAATCCATAAACACCCGGCTTTGCAAGCAGGTGCAAGCATCAAGTGTGCCACTAAAAATGCAGATTTCTACCTCATGCTAGACTTACAGGATGAGCATCTTGTGGTGGGAGTCAGGGTCTGCATGTTGAACTAACACTATAATTTTGATAAGCATGAAATTCAAGAGCCACTGTATTATTTTATAATGCACATGGGACACAAGCAGGATCTGCTCTCCTTCCACTCCTCTGATGTCTGTGTTTAAGTTCTTAGGGCACAAAAAAAAAAAAAAAAAAGAAGAAAGAAACCCTATGGGCTGTGAGACTTGGAGCAGTCTATGCCTCTTTTAGTAGCTGGTGATCACAAAAGTGTCGCCATAGCCAAACTGCTTTTGAGCCACCAATTATTTACTTCTCTTGGAGGAGGGTCTCCCACTCTGAGTGGCGGCCCTGCATGGACCAGGCCTGTATTTGTAGGGCTGACCTGTTCTTGAGAGGGCCCGCGTGATTCCCAGGGCCCAGAAAGCCCTGCCTGCCTTCTGCATGTCTTCACTTCATGCTCCAAGGGCCCTGAAATGTTCTGTGTGGTTGTTTCTTGGTTCTCAGCTTTATTTCCAGAAAGCCCTTATTAAAACAAAGTGCCACTTGAAAGATAACAGAAACATTTAATCACACCGGCACAGGCTGTTTTAATCTGGCTGTTCTGGGGACGGCACACCAAACAATTATTTTTTTTAATGGAAGTGGAGGACAGGCTCCTTTGTGGGCCTCTTTGGTGGAGGAAGCTGGGGACGTTAGGAAAATATTTTTGGTGGACAGGGGGAGGAGGGAAGAGAGGTGAAGTAGGAGAGGGCCTAAAGACATACCAGACCTGTGTTATGACTTGAAGATTACCCTCCAGCACACGTGTTCTAAATTCTGTAGCCCCTCCCATTCTACTTTGCTGAACGTCCGTCCAGTGGCAAGTGACTGTCCCTTGAGTCACAGGCCTGGACTGCAGGGATGCCACAAATGAGAAGGCCTCAGGGCACAAGTGATACTATAGCTGAACCAGCATAGGGGAAACGGGGTGGTGATTTCCGCCCCCCCCCCCCCAGCCCTCCTCCCCTTTGTAGCCCTACGCCAGGAGCAGCTGATTAGAATTGACGCTTAGCTCACTCAGCTACCTGCTAGCCTCCATAAAAACTTCCACATATGCAATCATTTCTAGCAACCCTAATGGGTTTCCTTGAGTTCCTTTATCAACTTGTTGAGAAAGACCAGAGATGATTCTCTAACTTCAGCAAAGAGTTTGTGGGTGGGTCTGTTAAGCCTTAATACTTGATTTTGTTTTGGATCTTGCATAAAGTGCCCCATATTTCATTTTTAAAGCATTTTTTTTTTTTTTTGCTAAACTAAAAATGTTTCCCAGTTTTCCCACGGCTTATTGATCCTTTAGTGCCAATTCATGTTATAAATGGTACTGATTGATTTCCTCAGAAGACCGTTAACACCTTCCATGGACAGGAGGTGGGTAGGCAGAGGCTCACTGGGAGGGAG